>NC_136620.1:2451820-3171820 GCF_933228915.1 Telmatherina bonti
CCAGCTGCAGCTCACAGTCATATGGAAATGGGGGCAGATGGAAAAACTGCATGCCATTCAGCGGATCTTGAAGGACTGGACTCCTACTGGATGAAGGTGACGTACTGGTTGAGGCAGGAGTGGAGTGTTGAGGAGGAGGTGGGGAGTCAGCAGGCAGCACTGAGGTAACAAAGATCAGCTTTACGGTGTGTTCAGACCAAACGCTCGACGCGGGTCACTAAACTGCCACTTTTGTGTCCGACGCCCAAAACGCTCCCAACGCTCCTGCCACGTCTGCCGCTTGTGTGTCTGGAGCGAGCGGCAGACGTGGCGGAAAAGAGAGGAGGGAGGCGGCGCTTTCCTTCCGGTAGTCTGAATGATGGTGGATTCAGTAGAGATATGGCATGGTTTTATTTTAATAAATAAAGCTAGAGAACGTCGTCGTAGGGCAGTTAGTCACAGTTAATGCAACAAGAGCCGCACTAAGCAGAGAGCCACCGCCGCCCCCAAACAAAGCGTTGCTAGGCAACGTGTCCCGCTATGTTGCCAAATCAGTAACATTATTTTTATTTGCTTTTTAGCAAGGAATGGTTATCCTAAATATTCCACAGAGTAACGGCATCTCAGCCCCATGTCTGGGTTCACCACAGGAATCCTCCAGGATTGATCGCTCACACAGGATTTGTGAGTGTGTGGATTGATAGGATTGATACACACACACTGATCGCTCTGATTGGTTGACGTCCCGCGTCAAGCGGCCAAAGTTCAGCTTTGCCCATCTCTGGCTTTTGACGCGTGTTCCGACAGGGGGATGGGCCAAGACAGAGGTAGGACCCAAGGCGGGGGGAGGAGCCAAGGTAGGAGGAGGGGCCAAGGCAGGGGGAGAAGCCAACGCAGGAGGAGGAGCCAAGGTAGGGGAGGAGCCAAGGCAGGGGGAGGAGCCAAGGTGTGTGGGGGCAAGTGGGAGCAAGACAGGGGGCCACTTTTACATCTTGCTAGCTTCCCAACATTACTTATCCCAGCTTTAAGTCCAAAATATTGTCAGTTTGATACTGCATTAAATGTAGTATCTGTATTAAATGTTGCCTAGTTCATCTATGTTCAGGCTAGTTTAAGCAGGTTTTCATAAATAGTAGTGACAGTTCGATGAACATTTCATTTTAAACACATTGTTATCATACCTTACACATGTATGTGTCTTTTTAATGTCACCATTCTGAGAGATAGTCAGCCAGAGGATAGTCATCTGCTAGGTCACTAAACTCAATCAGCAGATCTATGTCTTCAGTTGGACATGCCATGAGCACAGAGGCTCTGCAATGCTCACTATACCACCCACAAAGTCTCCTAACCATAACAGTCTGTTTCAGATGATAAAAATCTGAACAATCTGTCCAAAGTCAGGAAGTCCACTTGTAGCACCATAATCTACAATCATGCCCTTTTTGAAACTTCACCTTTAGTTGACACAGATCTAGTTATGTGTATTTCTGTTGTACCAGGAAATTTCTGTTGATTATTGTCAATGATTTGTCAATGTTTTAAAACATCTACAGGAACTGTTGAGGCCTGTGTTGTGATAATGAGCTGATGCAGCGAAGCCAATGTCAGGGGTACGTTCTTGAAGCAGTTTGTGTGTCAAATAATGTGTTTTAAAAAACTGTGGCTAGCCTCAAATCTCGTCGTCCAGAGACCAACAAGAGGGCAAAACTTTCTGATGAGTGCAGGGCAGAGCTCCAAGTAATGATGGTTGGGTAGGAACTGCACATTTGGAAAGAGTTCTTGGTATCTTTGCAGTGCACAAAAATTTTGCACTCAAGGTAAGAAACAGTGTTCTGTATGTGTTGGAGCAACCACCAGCTCTACAACACCTTTTAGAATCATCAACATTTGCCGTTTCATCTTCTGGCACTAGATGCCCAATGATGAACGGGAGAAATCTCAACACTGCCCAGTTTTCATGAGCATTCCCCCCAATTGTTTTTGAGAATGTGTGTGTCATGGTTTTTTTCCAGCAGTACCTGAAGGCATCCTCCAGGGCTGATTTGCTGATGCGTTCCACCTGTGCCTCTCCCTACTGAAGCAGCAAGCTCAGGACTGCTGATCGCCAGTTTCTCCGTTTGTCTCCAGCCTCTATTATCAAGTGCCTGCTCTCCCTAGATTTCTGACCTTTCTCCTCAGTCGTGGGTAGCTGCCTGCCCCAGTGTTTTCCTGTTCCCTTCCCCTTCTGAGTCTTCCTGGTAAATTGGACCTTGGACTGTTTCTTGGATTTTGGATTCTAGACTACCCATCTTTGTCTCTGGTGAGGGGATTGTTTGTTCCTCTTGGACATTAATTCCCCCCAGAGTCTCAGTCTGTGTGCCACTCAACTAACCTCCCCTGTCGTCTTCCGCTGCACCCGGTTTGGAAAGACCTTACAGGAAGATTCTTCAACCGGAATCAGCTATTGTGAATAAAATCTTGAACCAGAACTTGAGGTTTTCTGATTCGTTTGGGTTCCCTTTTCTGAGTCATCAGCGTGGGATTGTGTGAGACCTGCTAGTCTTGTCTGACTATTTGTAGGGAAAACTACAGATAGCTTTGTTCAGGAAATCAAGACTGAAATATTTCTTGGACATCAGCAGTGACAAACATTGTGCAAGCTCTACAGGTACAATTCCCTCAAACACATAATGCCTAACATCTTGTCATGGGTCTTCAGTGTGTATGTGGTTTTCTTTTAGACTTCCAAGGACACAGATGTCATTCATTTACTCATCACAGCTGCCGTTCATCAACCTATCACTCCAGCAGTATATATGTCAAAGTCCAACCGTTGACACCAGATTGTTAACTACAGTCTAGTGGTATCTGGTCTTGTAAAGAGATTTTTGGCTTGCTCTTGTTTCTTGTCATAACATACATTTTGTCTGTCTAGAAAAACCTGTCCGGTTTTGGGAACTACCCTAACCAGTACGGCACCACTCCTGCTCCTACCAGCACTCCTCATCACTCCCCTGCCTGCTCACAAACTCAACGACCTCCCTGGACCACAGCCTCTACTTCAATAAACTGTTTTCACAGGACTAGATTCCTGGTCTGCCAATTGGGTCAAAAACAATGCCACTGTGACATATCCGGGGGGGGGGGGTTAGCTGTCAGAACACTGAAGTGGGTGAGGTTTTTAGTGATTACACTGCAACATCTTGAAGTGCTGTGCTGAATTTAAATGACTCATGTAGTTCTTCTCAGGTAAACTGAACCTGATGTCACATCTTGTTTGGATGTCTGCTCATGTTGCAGTGCAGAATCGGCAGATGTTTCCAGCAGAGAAGCTTTCATTAAAACCTGCTATACTGTGAGCACCGAGGTTGTCTGCTGCAACTACTCAAATTGTACCTTTAACACATTTACCAAACAACAGAACAAAAACTCCATCCTGATCAGTGGTTTTCATATCTTGAAGTAGGGGATGCAAGACTGTTATATCCATACTTCATATCATCAGACTTGCACAGCATTGCCAAGTAAACCAAGGAAAAGTTTTGAATGTGAACCTCGAGGGAAATTACTCAGAGTCCAGGAGATTCCACAAAGCTAATGTTTCCTGCATGAAGTACCCAGAGGACAGCATACCTCCAAATTATCTATGTACAAAGTTGGCAAAATTCTCAACTCCCCCTGAACAAAGGTTGCTTACCGTGATGCGAGCCATCCTTAAATGATTTGTAAGTATGCTGTCCAGTTAACACATGACTCTGAGTTCCATGGTTTAGCCACATCTTTCCTTTCAAAGAGCTGTGGCAAACTCTTCAGTACAGATATAGCAGCAGCAGCTCAGCTGAAGCTCAGCAATTCAATTCAACTTTATTTATATAGCGTCAAATCACGGCAATGCCATCTGAAGACGCTTTACAGACAGAGGGGAAAACATAATGAAGGCCAATTCATAACAGCTTATATAAGGAAACCAACAGACTGAGTTGAGTCCAACTCAATCTCCCATCCTGAGCAAGCACACTGGCGACAGTGGGAAGGAAAAAACTCCCTTTTAACAGGAAGGAAACCTCCGGCAGAACCCGACTCAAGGACAGGCAGCCATCTGCCTCTGCTGTGTGGGGGGAAGAGGACAGAAAGACAACAGACAACAGGAACTGCTACTCCCGGCCAGGGAGACCTGCTGAGACAGGAGACATACATGTTAATGATGCTACACTGTTATGGGGGGGGGGTAAAAGAAAGAGATAAAGAGAAAAAGAAAGAAGCTCAGTGTATCAGGAAATGTCCTTCAGCTGTCTAAACCTATAGCAGCATAACTAAGGGATGCTAACCATCCCTAGCTATAGGACTTATCAAAAAGATAAGTCTTCAGCCTAGTCTTAAAGGTGGGGAGGGTGTCTGCTTCCCTAACACTAACTGGGAGCTTATTCCATAAGAGAGGGGCCTGATAACCAAAGGCTCTGCCTCCTGCTCGGCTCTTTGAGACTCTAGGAACCACAAGTAAGCCTGCAGTCTGCGAACGAAGTACTCTGCTTGGTATATAAGGAACAATGAGGTCTTTGATATATAGTGGTGCCTGGTTGTGGAGGGCTTTATATGTAAGGAGAAGGATTTTAAATTCTATTCTAGATTCAACAGGCAGCCAATGAAGAGAGGCTAAAACTGGAGAAATATGATCTCTCCTGCTGGTTCTGGTCAGGACTCTGGCTGCAGAAATTCTAGTGAAGATGCTGGTGAAGTGGTTCAACATTAAATTGGCTGTATGATACACCAATCTTCCTGTCTGACAAATTAGTCCAAATATGTTTAGACTTGTTAAGATTACGTGATTAGAAAAGGCTTAGTTAACTACTCCTTTAGAGATATTTTCTTCTTTTGCATTTGAGTGGAGGGCAGATTCCAGCTACTGCTACCTCATGCAACTTACTTTATTTACTTTTGATCTTTTAAATGTGTCAACCTTTTAATTTTACCCAGAAAAAGCTTTGATTAAATTTCCACTGAATCATATTTGTATCTCTAGATCATGTACCTGAGTGCCGCTACTAATAACAAAGCAACCACTGCACTTATTTCTTTCTTGAGGCTGTGCAAAAGTATGGCTTTCCATGAAGGTAAGAAGATGATTTCATTGTGATTATTTCCAACATTTTACTAATCTGCCAGTTTATGATTCTTCACAATAACCTTGAAACCCTCAGCCAATCAGAGAACAATTTGTCAGATAAAGTTCTGTCTGTCGTTCCATTGTATACATTTTGATATGAAAGTTTTGTAATATACATGTTCAGTTGTGAATTGTTCAAATTTTAGTAAAGTGTTTCCAAACTGACTAAACTTAAACTGTTAATCTGTTAATGTGCAATTTATTTTCAGAGTGCGAGGTGATCAAGGGGTGGAAAATGTTGGGACAGCAAGATGCATGTTCACCATCAGAGGCTGTGGAAGAGGAAGTTTCCTGTCAGGCAAGAGTGTCCACAATCAAAGGTATATTTAATATTTTCATAGTTTTCCCCAAGGATTAATAAAACAAGGTTTCATTTGTTTTTCAAGTTGGCAACTTATGAGGAAACTTTGGCATACTTTGATATCATTGAACAGAATAGAGCGCTTGTGGCGAGATGTGTGGATGGCTGTTACAAGCGTACACTATGAGAACCTTCACAACCTTGAAGATGAAGGCCTTCTGGATCCGTCTGATGCTGTCCACATGTTTTGTGTCCAGCACACATTTCTTCCACGTCTGCAGAGGGATCTGGACATCTTTAGGCTCGGCTGGGATAACCACCCTTTAAGAACAGAGCACAATCTGTCTCCACAACAGCTGTGGACAGTAGGACTCCACCAGAATCCAGTCGATGCTCCAGACGGAGAAGAGGTACAAAATGAAAGAATTAAAAATTCTACAAGCTGTTTCTGAAGTGTGTTTTAAAATGTACACAGGGGAAAAACACAAATATAGCAGAAAATAGCGCTTTCCTGGTCAATCCTGGTCCTCAGAGACTAACGCCCTGCATGTTTTTAGAGGTAACCTTAGCTAACAGCTAACACACCTGACTAAAATCGGTTCATTGGCAGACTTGCAATGTACACGATGAGCGGTTTATTTAATCTGAACCAGGTGTGCTGGAGTTGGAAGGAACTAAAACATGCAGGGCAATGGTCTCAGAGGACCAGAATTGAGAAATGCTAAGCTAGATCACTCCTTTGGACCGTTCAGAATGAGAGACAAGAAATGAATAAGAAGCCTAAGTGATTTTTTTTCCCCTTCACTTTACTTTATTTCACATATGATTCAGGTGGAGGTGTGGATGGATGTGTATGGTGTACAAGTGTTTCTGGTCGTTCACATACATATTACTTATGTTGTAACTTGGGTCCTAATGCAACTGCAGCTCACTCTTGATTGAGACACTCTTGGCAAACACAAAACTTGGCTTAGTGATGCCGCTCACGATACAACATGCGAGTAGTTCACCTGTACAAATGAACACTGGTGATCTGGGGGTTCTGTTCTAGATAGTGGGTTATGTTTAAACTCTGAGTATGCTAACCTCATTGCAGGCATATTTACCATGAACTCTACAGGTAGATTTTTTTTGCTGAATTAGCTGTTTGTAGCAACACGACTCCAGAGATTTATCTGTTGAATTAATACACAATTATTTACGTAAAAGAAGATTTTTTAGAATATTTGTTGGAATAGGATTTCTTCATCAATGGCTTATCAATCAGCACCATTCTGCACTTACTCTGATGCTCTGGCCATAGATATCCGACATGAACCGTCTATATAAGATGACTTCACAGCAGGATTTGTACTTTGTGAAGAACTCCATTTGTAAATGCAACTTTTCTTAAACATCACTGGTAACACAAAGCATTGAGAAGTACAACGGTATCTGGAGTCACTGGGAATGTCGTCACACGTCTGAAATCCTTTCATAAATGTGTGATGATAGAAATCTACTGTTGGTCTCTCTGGATCCAAGCAGACGATGTCTCCTCACCATCCTTTTCATATTGTCATTAGGCAGACGCTTTTTCCCAAAGTGACTTACATGCAATAAGTGATCAATTGACCATAGTAATTAACCTAACGTGCATGTCTTGTGTGTGGGAAGACGAGCCTGAGAGAACCTACACAAGCACAGTGAGACCTTCTTGCTATGAGGCCACAGTGCCAACTACTACACCACCATGCTGGCATTCTTCCTCCTCCTCCAATGAAGGAGATCATTCTGCTTCAGTATATTTTAAAGAACCTAATGTGGCAAAATCTGAGTAGTGACACTTCCAACAGCAGCGTTTTCAGCTGTGGTTAAAGTCTCACTTAGATCAGGACACTGTGATACAGGCCCTCTCAAGTCATATTAGATGAGAGAACATTTACTGAAAGTGTTAAAACATACGTATACGGTTTCAAGTTCTAAATGTAAAAATAGCCACTAAATATTTACAAGCCAATGAAATAAAAGCAGAAGATGTCTAATCAGGATCGACTACAACACCTCACTAAAAGATTTATTTAAACTAACTTTGTTTCCTGCACATACAGTATGTCTCCTCTATTGGAATTGAATCTAAATATAACAGCTTTTATTCTTTCCACCAACATTTCAACTTATGTTCCAGTTTTAATAAAGTTAAATATCTGAAAAGAGGATCAAATTTCCACATTGACTCAGGAAGCAGTTTTCTTCTATGGTGCTTCATCTTTATTTAGCATCAGCAGCCATTTTCCATTTTACTAAAACCTCTTTGTGTAGAAATAAAAATGTCTCCCTCAAGCTGGGTCAATAACCAGCTTAATGTGCACATCACTTATTTAGTCCATACACTCTGCATTTTGTTTGACTTCTCTGCATAAACATTTCCACACTATCATAGTCTTATACTGTATGTCTTTTCTATAGTGTTAAAATGTTCAGCTCCATGGCTCTACATTTTTGTTTTCTTCATCATAGGAGAGGGAGGATCCAGAGGTTGACATCAGCGAGTTGGACGGGACCAGTGCTGGAATAGTTCTTCCATCTGTTGAATGTCCTCTCTCTGAGCAGGACATGGCAAGACTAAGAGAGACTATTGATGTTCCGAAGCCATCTCAGTCACAGGGACGAGAGATTTATTTGGATGTATTGAACTTTGTGCTTAATCATATTTCATAAATAAAATCACTTAATTTTTCCTTTCAACCCAGCAGGTTAGGGAAGTTTTAACATTTATTTGTTGTGATGCAACATGGAAAATGGAATGGCTCAGAACACAATCATCTCATTCCAAACAGCATTTTTTCCTGTGAAATAAAATTGACAAACTTTTGAACTGTAAATTGTCTATGTATTTTATCCAGTGAGAACACTTTAGTTGTTAATCTACAACTTAGAAAGGTGCTTCTTTAACTTTAACAATAGTTTACTGAACAATTTGGTTTTGAGGTTTAACCTAAACCAATGGAAGTCAATGAAAGCAATTTAAACATTGTTAAATTCCTGGCCAAGATGAAAAGCCTCCATCAGAACCATCCTAAATTGATCATAGGACTTCATATGCTTTGCAGGCAGCACGATGGTCTTAGCACAGGCAGATCAACAGGATAGCAGATGCTGTGGTTCCCATAGTCTGCACCACAGTCATGGTTAAATCACCACAGCAAAGTCTTTCTTCTCTGAGGGAAGGAGCGGAATATGACCCTGACCGGTGATCCACTGCAGAAACCTGGCAGGTGGAATGGAGCTTGGGCCACTTTCATCATCTAGATGCTCTGGAGTTTCTGGTAGGATAAGAGCTGATTTAAAATGAGGTCTTTAAAAAATGTTTGCATTTTGAACAAGAAAAGTAAAATTTAAGACTGACGAATGATAACTGAATAATGCAGCCATGGCCAGACATAACATCAGGAAAATCCTGAAATTTGACAACTTCCCACTTAACAGAAAATAACCATTCACCTTCTGATTCATACAGAAAGTCTTATCATCTCCAGCTCGACCTGATGCTTTGTGGTTCCCTTTTCACTCAGCTGAGGGTGAACAGATGCCATGATAAACTCTGCATTGACCCATGATATTGAGAAGCTAATTATTTAATCTTTTATTTTTTTCTGTCACAAATGGTAAATACTGAATAGTCCGTTTTGAGTTTTGAGTACTTACTTTAACATCTTCCCCTGGAACAAAAAGAGACTTGCAGATATCTGGGTACTGCTTAATCAGCTCAAGAAGGCCGTGCAGCTGCAAACCTTCCCTAAGTTGTTCCAACAAAGGTGGCAATCTGAGCACAGCATGGAGTATAATGGCTCTGTAAGAAAGAAAAGGAGGGAAAAAACATCCTCTGAACCTTAATTTTATTATATTTCTATACGCAAACAAAATTGTGTCGTGGCATACCGGACAATCCGCTCCTTGTTTTGAACTGAGATAGCTCCTGTGAATCCACAGTTTAAGATCTCATCGGTTAGACCCTCAAACATCTGTTCAGTTGAGGATTCAACCTGATCATTTGACAAAATTGCAAAAAAACATTATGGATAGATTTAATTATGAGATTAGAGATGTATTCGTGTATTAAGATAGTATTTATACTGGCCATTCAGCACCTGGTCAATCAGTGCACGCAACTGGGAATCAGCCACAGTATTCTTGTCGAGAAGTGTTGGGTCAATCGGCCCATCACAGAGGTAACTGTAAGCCCATGGGCTGAAAAATGCAGGGGCACGACCTCCTTGAGCCAAACGGCCAGAATCTCTCCAACAGTCCTACTTATAAAAACTAAGCATGAGTAGATTGTTTATATTATAAAATATTACATGAAGCACCAGTTTGCCTTTAAGCAGGAACACCTGAAGAGTCCACAATCAAAGTCAGTCAGCGGGTAGCGTGGACTTTTCCCTCAAAGAAACGAGTCTCGGTTCCGGCCACCATTTCCATCAACAGAAATGTGATATGTATTAACTGTGGCGTAAAACACTCTTCAGTGTTACGTATCACTTTTTATTGTGTTGCAAAAGCTCCGTAATCAGTAGCAACACAAATTTCTTTGAACATGTGTGAAATTTCTTTCAACTGACCATAGATTGCTTTTGTCAGCAATTTTTTACAACTTTAGTAGACCTGAAGAGGACAATGCTCACCTGAAGGGACTGAGCAATTAATATCTTCATAAAAGTAAAACCAAGTCATAATAGTAATATTTTGACACTGTGGTGTCATAACTGTCATAACTCATATATAATGTCACCAGTTTGGGATAAGCCATTCCTTAAATGTAAATATGTGTTGTTGGGTTTTTTTTTAAATTAACCTGTGAGAAATTCTTTTCGAAGGGCACCGGTGTCTATTCCTGCTTCCTCAAAGAAGGACACCTTCAACGCTGCAGTGGGGAAATGTTTCTCCTGACGTTGCCACTGCAGAAGGCCTCTTTCCACAATGTTTGTTCTTGAAATGTGGATGTTGAACTGTTTCTCCACATCAACTCTTTGACTAATGGCATCCAGTACTTCATTGATACTGATGAGAAACCATAAGTAACAGAATGTACTTCTTTTGTTCAGCTAGACAATGAGTAGTTTCCTGTGTTTAAGTATTTACCTTTTAATATGCTCCTCTTCTCTTGTGTTCTCCTTAACTTCATCCATCATGAGATCATCTTTGCTTCTAATGAATGTACAACGGATGTATTCAGTGTATAAATGTTTCATTTACAAAGAACAGTATTTACGTTCTGGAACGTCATTTGAAGAGCCACAATATCAAATACAGTACCTTTCTCCACAAGTGCTTGCATGGATTTCGAGGAGGTGTGGTGCAAATTTAAAGTTACAGATCAGACACAGAAGCTTCTACAATACACATATACATTCAAATATTAATAAGAGCTTAAATGTAGTGATAATAATGCACTATAATAATTACCATTAAGATATTTACCTCTTCATCCAATTCATCTGTGTCAGTGTGCTCTGGGGGAGGTGTCACAGAAACTATTTGAACCTTGCTTTGACATGCCTGAACCAAATAACAGACAAGTTACAATAGTCAACAATTAAGAATAAAAACGTAATGCAATTACATAATATAAATGCATATACTGTTCTAAGGTATACCTACCTCAGTATCCTCAGCTGAAGATGCTGACTCTCTGCACTCTTGCACATGAAGAGCCAAAATTTGCAAAGGCAGACTCACTTTGCATGTTTGGCATTGTGCTTTCGGCATGTTCCTGAATTCCACTGCATCAGGAGGTAATGGAGAAAGGTCAAATTCTTGTTGTAAAGGAACTATATATAACTAATTTTTCCCAGCTCCAGTCACAGAACGTATAAGGGTCCCAGTGTATCCTCCACAATCAGGAGGAACCAGTGTCAGTTTCCGTTTACCCTGACCACCTAAAATAAATAGTGTGCAGATAAAACTAAATTATTTGCACATTGATGCGAATTTAGTATAGTTTTACATCCATTGTTTTTATCCCTACCTGTAGCTTTGTACAGTAGCCATCCTCCAGTTAGCCCTTGCATCTTAGGATATTCATTCTGAAGAAGTCCAAAGAACTGCAAAAAATAGAATACTGCAATGCCTGCAATTATCTTAGAAAACATACAAAATGTAATTATTTATATATTCATTAATTTAACTTTGCTGCACCTCTTCATGGCTCATGTCCTTGGACATTGTGAGATGTCTTTTACCCAGTCCTGCCTGGGCAAGCTCAAACTCTTCAGAGGAAGTTGGTGTCGTTTCCGCATTGCAGTTCAACAGGTAAACATAGAAACTGAAAGGCTTCCATGTCTTTAAAGATGGTATCCCATGAATCTTTGCATTAAATATCTTTCGTTTTCCAAGATAACTTTTCTTTACAAAAATTCCTGGGAAAGATCTGAATACAATGAGAAAAGTGAGTAAGATGGTAGCACAGTTAAAATAATAACACAAACTTGTAAAAAATCATTTAAAAACTGTTCTTGAAAAAAACTTTCTGTATTTTCTGAAACCTTGTCATCTCCTGATCTACAGTAGAAGGTTGCTGTTCCTGCCTTCCTGCTTGTGCTGGCTGGTGGTGTCCCTGAGAAAGGTTTTGAGTGAGCACAGTAATAAGGTTCTGTGCGGCTGCTGCCACTGCTGAACTGTGGTTGGCATTCTGACAAACATACCAGCAAAGACAATCCACATGTAGAGAAAACAGGAGAAACAATTATGAGGCCTGTATAACTAAAATAAATTAGCAGAAGCATTATAATGAATACTGCATAAACAAAGATCTGTGAGAGACTCACGTTTTAATCATTATGGGACTTTTTTGTCCTTTTTGTTTTCTGTTCATGTCCTCTTAAAAAGTAAAAATAAAAAAAGACAGATGTAGCCTTCTAACAGTTTTCGGCAGTTTTGTGTTGTGTAGTATGATCAGAGAAAGACTTCGCTGCTATGAGCTGCTCTAAAAATACTGATGGTTACAAATGAGCTAATGGGTCACCAAAACGTTCTTAACGATGTTAATCATAAATTTAAATATTTGTAATCAAGTCATTTCAAAAACTTTGCATATCTGTGTGAGATGGTCAGCACCCTATACACCCCCACCTATAAAATTAGGATTATGTTAGTGTTAGCATTCACATGCTGCCTGTCCATTATCAATCAATCCACGTCCTCGCGCTGATGTCTGCGGACGAGAGCAACCGCTAGCTAGCCTGCCTAATGGCAGCTGTTTAACATGTTATATGGCAATTAACCCAAACAATGGCATGAACAAGCAGCGGCAAACGCAACAAGTATTTGAATTTCTCCTTTCACCAACACAGATGCAAACAATCAGGACTAGGTGCAGTTATAAAAAAAAAAACAAAAAAAAACACTTACCTGATCGTTAGTGCCGACTGCGTTACCTGAAGAGGCCGCCATCTTCCCATGAGATACGGTCGCGTTAGTTTGAGGAGCGTGGGAAATGTCACCCGTGACGTGGTTGTGAGAAATGCTCATAATTTAACACTCTTGCAGCGTAATTGTATAAAGTAATGACTGACACAACTTTAATAGCTTATCTTTATTGGTTCCACGGGATGTATTTTCGATTTACTGAAGAATAATAGTTTGTGCAGCAGGTGTTTAAAAAAATCATGGCAATTTCTACGGTTCCTGAAGGCAACATGATGAAGGGAACGCTGTCAGCCTCCTGCGCTGTGCTGTCAATCATTCCCGTTATCTTTAGCCCCGCCCACACGCCACATCAGGGCCAAAAGTTTGAAACTGAAAAACAGGAATCTGAAAGTTAAATATCAAAAGAGCAAAGTGAAATAAAAATGTGAAACTGTGAATGAGGTTTTGAAAATGACAGAAAAAAGTCTAAATTTGAATCGCTAGATTCTAAAACTGAGTAAATAAAATCTCAAACTCGCAAAATAATCTAATATTGAAAATTAATTTTTAGAAAAAATGTGTTTCAAAAATAAATTATATAACCCCTTTGGAATTAAATTTGATACTAACATTGGATTCACTTTGTTTTATTTTGTATACAATTACCTGTTTTTCAAAGTTCACCGTAAAAACTTGACTTTCATTTTCAAATGAATTTTAATCAGTTTCAAATATTTTTTTCAAATAAACGAACAAATTGGCCCTGATTTAGCTCCATAAAAATGTCCTTAAAGAGGCTCGTTGGGAGAGGGTCTAAGATACAGGTGGATGGTTTAGATGAAGCTATTATTTTAGTTAATTCAGAGGGTTGGACAGGACAGAAACTGTTTAGACACAAGTCAGATCCTGGTTCTAAGGATGCTTCGGAGACCACAACAGGCTCAACATTATAAGTAGAAGGAAGAATATTGTGAATTTGATCTCTAATAGTATCAATTTTATTCCTGAAAAAATACATGAAATCATCACAGCTAAGTGAGAAAGGAATACATGGCTCCACAGCGCTCCGGCTCCTAGTAAGCCTGGCTACAGTGCTGAAAAGAAACCGAGGGTTGTTTTTGTTTTCCTCTATCAATGATGAATAATAAGCTGTTCTTGCCGTACGTAAGGCTTTTTTGTATACGATTAAACTTTCTTTCCAGGTTAAGTGAGACTCCTCTAGTCCTGATGAACGCCATCTGTTTTCCAAACGCCTTGATGCCTGTTTTAGAGCTCGAAGCTGGGAATTAAACCAGGGTGCCTTCATAATCTTACCTAATTTCTTCTTCTTTAGGGGAGCAACATTATCCAAGGTTGTACGCATTGAAGCTGTTATAGTATCAGCATGTTGATCAATCTGAGCAGGAGTAAGGCTTAAAGGGGGACTCTCAGTCATGCTAACACATGGTAGAGGGGAAAAATTGATTTGATTGTTTAAATTTTGTAATATTATTGTCTGATAAACATCTACTATAGTAGAATTTATGTTTGGTCAGTGAGTAATCAAATACAGTGAATTCAAAGGTTAATAGGAAGTGATCGGACAAGACAGGGTTTTGAGGAAATACTTTGAGCTTATCAGTCTCAATACCAGATGTTAGAACCAGATCAAGAGTGTGACCATGAGAGTGAGTGGCTCCATGGACATTTTGTGAAAACCCAACTGAGTTTAGAATAGAGCTAAAGGAAATGATTAAACTATCATTTTCATCGTCAACATGAATATTAAAATCACCTAGTACAATGACCTTATCAGTAGTCAGCACTAACTCAGACAAGAGATCAGAGAATTCGGTCAGAAACTCGGAGTAAGGTCCAGGTGGGCGATACACTAATGCTAAAAGGAGCGGTTTCTCTCAATTCCATTTTGGATGAGATAAATTTAGCAGCAGAAGCTCAGCAGCAGCTGAGCAGCCTGAACCCCATGTTAGGAATTAAACAATGATACTGTAATAAACACAGTCGCAGAGACCAGTGCGCTTCTCAGTTTGTTTATTCGTGTTTTAGGTCTTGCCAGGATGAACTGAAACAACTCTTATGCAGAGGAAAAAATGATGCATCATTAGACCATTAAAAACAAACCTGCAGAAAATTATTTTTATTCTTTATTCATGAGGATTACAAATCCATGGGAACTAATTTGCTTGATATTTGATATTCAGAAAAGGAAATTCAGATGTAAAGAATAGAGTTGGAGATTTCTCCTTTAACTCATGTTTTTATTTTTGTGAAATTTAGGTTGTAATAAAACCTTTACTTATAGTGAATAAATAGTTTATGGTGTTATTAAAAAAGTTCAAATCTTTCTATTTTTTTAATGTTTAACATTTTATGTATTGCTTTAAGGTTTGGACATCTATGATTTGAACAGAATGTAGATCCTCATTTTGCTCTAAAAGGTGTGTTAGAGATGGTCAGCAACATCTGAGTTGAAATAAATCTGAATGATGAAACAATCCCTACTAGCACTAAATTGGAGATGTTAGAAAAACAGACCGGATAAAAAGCAGTTGCAGAGCAGAGAGCAAGTGTTAAGTCTTTAACACGTAAGGTTATCATGACTGGATTTTAGAAAAACTAGGCCAAGTTTTTCTAAAATTTTCTAAAAGTGGGGTTTGGCCCTGTTCTTCAGATAATCTCATGTTCTGGAGAATGAAGGAGGCAGACAACAATGGTGTCTTGGCTTCAGACATAACAAATCATGCATATGTCACGCTGATCAATAGGATTTGTGGGTTTAGTCTCTATTTTGTGTTTTTTCATGTGTTTTCTTCTAACTGCTGTGTGTCTTGGCCAGGAGTCCAATTTGCATTCAGAAGTCAGATTCAGCAAGTTCATCAAGAGTCAAGGCAGACAAACCCGCCCGACTTTACTTTCTAAAGGAAATGGAACCTAAACTAGAAATAAACATTCAGTTGTATCAAAATGTAATTGCTTACGTTACTTTTTCCCATTAAACTTATTCAATATTGTGTCCATGGTTAAAGCGTTAAAGGGGTCCTATGATGCTATTTCGAGTTTTCTGACCTTTCTACAGTGTCATAGTGTTGAATACTCATCAGACATGTGAATGGCGCCGTTATTTATCACCTAAACGCATGTTTGAGTTTTCCACATAGACTGTATATAAAAGGTGGGCGGAGCCTCCATGACGTCACCCGTAGGTTTCTGAAGAGCTGAATTGAAGCTCGGTGGGCGGTTCCTACCATCACCATGTTGGCGGGGGCATGCGCATCGTCTCGCCCAGAAAATACAAATATGGGCAAAGAGGTGGAGCTGAGAGGGGGGCTGTGAGCATCATGGTGGATGATTGACATCGAGCGAACTCCGAGCTTTCTGTAGCTAAGAGCTAACCGAGCTAACCCGGAGATAACAGGAGCTAACCAGCTAACGGAGGTAAGCGGACTAAAGCCAAGTCACGTTGTTAACCGGCTAAAAACCGCGGTTGTTCTACGTTTTTCTGACTTGAAGCGGGAGATCGGGTACCTGTCAATCAAAAGGACACGCCCCTAAATCAGCCGAACTTTGAGATTAGATTACTTTTAAACGGGCGAGTTAGAAAAAAATTAACTCCCCCCACAGTTGTCATGAAGGTAAACCTGACCTATTAAACCTAACATGGATTTTTGTACCAGGCTGTAAACATGTTTATTTCTGCCGTAAACTTGTTTATTTCTGCCGTAAACTTGTTTATTCCTGCTGTAAACGTGTTTATTCCTGCTGTAAACATGTTTATTTCTGCCGTAAACTTGTTTATTTCTGCCGTAAACTTATTTATTCCTGCTGTAAACGTGTTTATTCCTGCTGTAAACATGTTTATTTCTGCCGTAAACTTGTTTATTTCTGCCGTAAACTTGTTTATTTCTGCCGTAAACTTGTTTATTCCTGCTGTAAACGTGTTTATTCCTGCTGTAAACATGTTTATTTCTGCCGTAAACTTGTTTATTTCTGCCGTAAACTTATTTATTCCTGCTGTAAACGTGTTTATTCCTGCTGTAAACATGTTTATTTCTGCCGTAAACTTGTTTATTTCTGCCGTAAACTTGTTTATTCCTGCTGTAAACGTGTTTATTCCTGCTGTAAACATGTTTATTTCTGCCGTAAACTTGTTTATTTCTGCCGTAAACTTGTTTATTCCTGCTGTAAACATGTTTATTCCTGCTGTAAACATGTTTATTCCTGCTGTAAACTTGTTTATTCCTGCTGTAAACATGTTTATTCCTGCTGTAAACATGTTTATTCCTGCTGTAAACTTGTTTATTCCTGCTGTAAACATGTTTATTCCTGCTGTAAACATGTTTATTTCTGCTGTAAACATGTTTATTCCTGCTGTAAACTTGTTTATTTCTGCCGTAAACTTGTTTATTCCTGCTGTAAACATGTTTATTCCTGCTGTAAACATGTTTATTCCTGCTGTAAACTTGTTTATTCCTGCTGTAAACATGTTTATTCCTGCTGTAAACATGTTTATTTCTGCTGTAAACATGTTTATTTCTGCCGTAAACTTGTTTATTTCTGCCGTAAACTTGTTTATTCCTGCTGTAAACATGTTTATTCCTGCTGTAAACATGTTTATTCCTGCTGTAAACTTGTTTATTCCTGCTGTAAACATGTTTATTCCTGCTGTAAACATGTTTATTCCTGCTGTAAACATGTTTATTCCTGCTGTAAACATGTTTATTTCTGCTGTAAACTTGTTTATTCCTGCTGTAAACATGTTTATTCCTGCTGTAAACATGTTTATTTCTGCTGTAAACATGTTTATTCCTGCTGTAAACATGTTTATTCCTGCTGTAAACATGTTTATTTCTGCTGTAAACATGTTTATTCCTGCTGTAAACATGTTTATTCCTGCTGTAAACATGTTTATTTCTGCTGTAAACATGTTTATTCCTGCTGTAAACTTGTTTATTCCTGCTGTAAACATGTTTATTCCTGCTGTAAACATGTTTATTCCTGCTGTAAACATGTTTATTCCTGCTGTAAACTTGTTTATTCCTGCTGTAAACATGTTTATTCCTGCTGTAAACATGTTTATTTCTGCTGTAAACATGTTTATTTCTGCTGTGAAGTTGATCTTTTTAACATGGGAGTCTATGGGGATTTGCTCTGTTTTGCAGCCCCTAGTGGATGAAGGGGGAACTGCAGTTTTATGTACTTCCACATAAGCTTCACTTTTAACCGCCGGAGGCTCCGTCCATCTTTCATATACGGTCTCTGCTGTTTTCACTGAACCTCCCGCAGCAGAAAAGCAGAAGAAGACAAAGAGAAGTTTTCTTCTTCAGGTTCTCTTGAGTAATACATGGTTAAATATTTTCCTCTACGTAGCTTTTCACTAACTAACCCGTCTGACTAGTTTAACTACACACCTGGTTTTGGTTCTGACCCATCAGGGTTCAGAAACTGTTATTAAATAGTGATCCAGTTCACCTCTACAGATGTAAGTGGATCTCCTTGAGACCTATCAGACTGTGATCTAATCCATAATGGAGTTTGGTTTTGGTTGCCCATCACAGTTGTGAACAGCCCCCCAGTCCAGTTCCTGTTTACCTCCTGGTTCTTCCTTCCTTCTCACCACTTCTCCTGGTTCCTTCATCCTGTCATCTGGTCCAGAACTGTTTCCACCAGTCTCCTCAGCAGACTGTTAACCTGTTCACCTTCTTCTGCTGTCATCTGGAAACTGTTAGTTCAGACTAGTTCTTCAGTCGGTCTACCTTCGGTTTACCTGTCTGTGTGAACCCTCTGTCCTCTTGGCTCAAATGAACTCGTGAATCACCACCTCCTTTAGGGAGCGGAGCGACACCTCCCCCCGCTCACCATCTCTGAGGGTGGTCAGCTCATCCTGGAGTTGGGCCACCGGACGGCCAAGCTGGTACCCCAGGTCCACCAGCAGCTCCAGCAGAGCCACCCTGTAGACCTGGATCTTGTAGCGCCTCACTGGAGGCAGGGCTTTGTGAGCGGCGACAAAGGCCTGCTCCGGTTCATCGAGGTCCCGGTAACACACAGCAAGCGCACACAGGGTCGGCACCATCAGGGTGGGCCGCTGCCATGGTAACAGCTTGTCCTGAATCTCCAGAACCGTCTGCAGCAGCTCCAGAGCTGCTGGGAACTGTCCCGCTCTGAGCAGCACGTGGGCCTGCTTCAGCTCCTGGTTGGTGAAGAACTCTGAGAAGTACGGGGAGTGTCTGACACAGCGCACGGCATACAGCTTCGCTAGGTAGTCCTGCAGTGCCAGCCGGCGCTCAGAGATGTTCTCAGGGCTGAAGTTCCCCATCAGAATTTTACGGGGCAGGAGAACCTCTTCCATCTCCTCCTTGAACTCCTCCAGGAGTTTCTGATGGAAGTGGCAGAAGTCACTGTAGCGACGCTCCACAGAGACACGGTGAGAATCAAAGCTGCCAGAGCGCATCACCACGACGACATACAGCTGGAGACAGACAGGAAGACGTTAGATCTCTGTCGCCACGACGACATACAGCTGGAGACAGACAGGAAGACGTTAGATCTCTGTCGCCACGACGACATACAGCTGGAGACAGACAGGAAGACGTTAGATCTCTGTCGCCACGACGACATACAGCTGGAGACAGACAGGAAGACGTTAGATCTCTGTCGCCACGACGACATACAGCTGGAGACAGACAGGAAGACGTTAGATCTCTGTCGCCACGACGACATACAGCTGGAGACAGACAGGAAGACGTTAGATCTCTGTCGCCACGACGACATACAGCTGGAGACAGACAGGAAGACGTTAGATCTCTGTCGCCACGACGACATACAGCTGGAGACAGACAGGAAGACGTTAGATCTCTGTCGCCACGACGACATACAGCTGGAGACAGACAGGAAGTATTTTGTATCGCTTCCAAATAAGCTTCAGCTGTCAGGAAGAGTCTGGAACTGATGCAGGTACCACAACTCAGGGGAGAGTCTGTGTAGGAATCAGAATCTAGATCAGGGTCGGGACTGGTGTCAGAGAACAGGTCATGAAGAGGCTTAAAGGCCAAAGTTTGGAAAGAGGGTCAGGATACAGAACCTGAAACATAGACTGGAATAGAGTCTGTACCAGTCCGGGAACAGGGAAGTCTGGATTGTGAGGATGTGAGGATCTGGATCGACCAGTGTTGGGAGGGACATGCTGGTTCTGTGTTTCAGTCTCACCACATATTTGTCCAGATGCTGTTGTACAATCCGAGTGGACGGGATCACAAACATCAGCCGGACTGGTCGCTTTCTCTGCTTCTCCTGCTTCCAGTGCTGCTGCAGCTCCTTAGTGGTTAAAGTGGAACAGCTGGGGAGTTCACCTAATGCACACACACACACACACACACACACACACACCGTCCTACGTTACTGCAGCAAGGACCACATCAAAACACAGTTCCTGCTGCATTTCAGGTAATTAGTTCATCTCAATGAGCTGAACCTGAACGCATCATTTATGGCAGTTGGTCCTGCAGGTTTTCCATGTATCCCTGCTCCAACACATCTGACCTCCAATAAGGGGCTCCAACAGTCAACAATGTTGTGCACAATGTGTGGTTAGTTTGAGATAGGTGTGTTGGAGCAGGGATACATGGAAAACCTGCAGGACAGCGACCCTCCAGGACCGAAGCCGGACACCCCTGATTTATGGCTAGCATCTCCACTTCCACCACTAGATGGTGTTAAAATTCAGAAGCTGGATTTCAGATGGATCAACAGGTCAGAACACCTAAGTTGTTCTTTTTACAGCAGGTTTTCATATGACAGAAGAAAAGATCAGCAGAACTCAGCTACAAGAACAGAACCTGGAGTCTGTTTCTGGTCCTCAGGGTCCTCCTCTGCCATCAGGTCCTTACGTCTGATCCACAACTAGGAAGAATCACAATCGGCCCAGAACTCGGAAGTTCTCCTTCGTCCTCAGAGTCCAGTTGCAGTTGGGTCTGGTCCTCGGACTCAGAGGAGGTCTCAAATGGTCTGTTAATACAGAACACAGTCCTTGCAGACGAGTGCAGACAAGAGGAAGTTTCTCTACACACACTCAAAAATAGAGGTACCAGCTTGTACCTAAAAAGGTACAAATGCTTGTCGCTGGGGGTGTACTCTTTTGAGAGACATTTCTGTACCCTTCAGTTCTGGTCTATTTTTGTACCTTATCAAGTTCAACCTCACCTTATCAAGTTACGTTTTTTAGGCCTGGTCCATTCCACTTAGCAATATTATCTTATCTTTCATCTAGAAATAACCTTCAAAAACTCAAAATACTGACCAGCCGTACACTTAGTTTGCAGCATCTGACCTTCATTGTCTGGTGTAGTAAATGACTGTTAAGTAGTACTACTGTCATCACTCAACTCTGCTCTAGTTTGTAACATTACAGCCATTAACATCACATTTTTCAATGCTGCAGGTTCCCTTATGGTTAAAATGGTACAAATTTGTACTTTATGTCACTTTGAACCCTTTTTCATACTCTGAAGGTGCTTCTGGTCTCTTAAAGACCAGTATTGTTCTTTTGAGAGAACATTTCTTTAAAATGTACCTATAGGTACAGAAATGTCCCGATCTTGTACCTCTATTTTTGAGAGTGTAGCCAGAAACGGAAGTGAAACTATGACCAGCTTGGTGGTGCTTGTTTTATAAATGAGGACGCAGCAGGTGGGTGGTGCTTGTCCCTGAGTTCTGGTGCTGCAGGTCATAAAAGATTCAGCACCACGAAGATCTGAACATACAGCAGAGAGGACCTGAACCAGAACTTTATGACCCGTAAGATCGGAGAGGTTTGAGATTAAACATGAACAAGGACTCTATGACCCTTCAAGTCTGAGGGGTTAAACCTGAACCAGAACCTGCCAGGTCTCAGAAGTCAGAAGCCAGTAACAGGTGACGCAACAGTAACAGGAACAGAACGTGTTGAGTCATACTGCAGAAAAGGAAAAAAACTGTTTTTATTCATGCAATCACATTTATGTATGACACACATTCCAAGCACTTTTCCGGTGTTATTACAGTAGCAACCCTGGTACTGACTACATCCTGTATGTATGTATATTACACATCTATTCTTCAGTGAGTGGCAGTGTACTGGATGACTCACCAGTAGTCACTAATCTACAAATCAGCCATCCTGACATGTGATTATAAGCCTTGTCTGTTGTGGGAACTATGCTTGAGCAGGATTAAATGTATAAAGAAACCCTAAAATCTTCATCTAAGTTATGTTTTAAGATTTTATAGGCAGTGATGCACAATCAGCAATACCAGGAGAGTACTATTAGACACATCACAATTTACCTAAATATGACGCTAACAACATGTACTATAAGAACATGAACATGACCTTTCAGGCCTTCAGATGGGTACACAATCACCTTCAAAGCCAGTTGTGAGTCCTAGTAGGAAATAAGTCCACTATCCTCTACTACTCTGATCTCATTGGCCAGTGACCTCACTAAAACCAGTATTTGAAGTGTGGATGAACTATAAACCCTTTTTCAGTTGAATCTCACTTACTCTTCTGGTCAGTAATGAGAACCTGATTTTAGAATAATTCAACAACCAAATTAATGAATCACTTTTATTAGACTGGGTTAAGTATATCCAAGTTAACTTATTACATTTGTTAACTTAGCAGTCAGACCAACTCATATCATTTAGTAGCAACTTTGCAGAGACTTATGTGGAATGTAGATTCAGCAGAAATGTTTGCTACCTTATATATACCTTACATACATATATATATATATATATATATATATATATATATATATATATATATATATATATATATATATATATATATATATATATATGTATAACTTCTGTGTTGAGTTGACATTTAGATAATGTTGTTAGAATATTCTGGTCCTCACAACTGTTAAAATTGGAACCAGGAGTGTGAAGGATAGGACAGGAGAGGCTCGACATCAAGTCATTACAGCAGCAACATTAAACCATTTTATGAACATATGTTGTAGTTGGACAGCGTTCAGCCTGTGCTCTGGGATTCATGGTGCATCCTGTTTTACAAACTGTGAAACATCCTGGTTAATATCAGACCTCAAGGCTGAGCCAGATAAATTCAGGTTCTACTTGATCTGTCAGTGAAACCTTCTCTGATTGGTTGTAGTCATGCAACACCAACAAAAGTTCAGTAGTTTTCAACTTGCTTGTGTTGCATTGCAGTCAAAAGCCCAGATGTGCACATCTATGTGAATAAGCGTGTTATTGTGCAACTTCTATAGAAAATGGATGGAGGCATTGCTTGTTGTGTGAAGCCCACTAGTATGGAGAAAGAAAACCATCCAACATGGTTCTATAATAAATGATAAGTAAGAGATATAAATTACAAACCTCAAAGTTATGTTGAGATTCATCCATCCATCTTGTGCCGCCTATCTGGGGTCGGGTCGCGGGGGCAGCAGCCTAAGCAGGGAAGCCCAGACTTCCTTCTCCCCAGCCACATTTACCAACTCTGCGGGGGGGATCCCGAGGCGTTCCCAGGCCAGCCGAGAGATATAATCCCTCCAGCGTGTCCTGGGTCTTCCCCGGGGTCTCCTCCCAGAGGGACGTGCCTGGAACACCTCACCAGGGAGGTCCAGGAGGCATCCTGACCAGATGCCCGAGCCACCTCAACTGGTTCCTCTCGATGCGGAGGAGCAGCGGCTCTACTCTGATCTCCTCCCGGATGACCGAGCTCCTCACCCTATCTCTAAGGGAGAGCCCGGCCACCCTGCGGAGGAAACTCATTTCAGCCGCCTGTATACGAGATCTCCTTCTTTCGGTCACGACCCACAGCTCATGACCATAGGTGAGGGTAGGAACGTAGATCGACTGGTAAATGGAGAGCTTCACCTTCTGGCTCAGCTCCTTCTTCACCACGACAGACCGGCGCAGAGTCCGCATTACTGCAGACGCCGCACTGATCCGTCTGTCGATCTCATGCTCCATCCTTCCCTCACTCGTGAACAAGACCCCGAGATATTTAAACTCCTCCACTTGAGGCGGGACCTGACCCCCGACCCGGAGAGGACAATCCACCCTATTCCGGCTGAGGACCATGGTCTCAGATTTTGAGGTGCTGATTCTCATCCCAGCCGCTTCACACTCGGCCGCGAATCGCTCAAGCAAGAGCTGGAGATCACGACCAGATGAAGCCAACAGGACCACGTCATCCGCAAAAAGCAGGGACCCAATCCTGAGGCCACCAAGGCAGATCCCCTCAACACCTCGGCTGCACCTAGAAATTCTGTCCATATAAGTTATGAACAGAATCGGTGATAAAGGGCAGCCTTGGCGGAGTCCAACCCTCACTTGAAACGAATCCGACTTACTACCGGCAATGTTGAGGTTCATCATACACAAAAAGAGGATGAAGACACATAGAAAGCATCACTATAATCTAAAACCAACATAAAAGTGGAAGCGACCAGCCTGTTCTTTCATTTATATTTAATAATAATTAGTTATTTAAAGGTAGTGTTTAACTTAATGGCTTTTCTTTGCAAAAATCAAGTATCGCTTTCATAAATACGCATTTTAGCGAAGTCTAATCACAGTTGTATCCAAGTGTTTGGCCATCCGCCAGGGCCTTTGGACAGCCACTGAGGAGATGTTCCAGTGAGCCTTTTCCTGAGCAAATGTGGCATGAAGGCGTCTCAGTCTTTCCCCACATAAGAAGGTTTGCTGGGCTCTGCAGGACATCATAGACTGCCTGCACAAGTAGCTGGACACGTTGGAAGTCCACCTGTAAAATGTTACACCATGTAACCTTGCACTGTAGTGTACCGTCCCACTTAGTCCATACACCCTGTTGCCGAAGTCTTAATTCCCTGCCAACACGCTCTTCCTCCACTCCTCCACTCCGGACTTCTTCCTGGAGAAGATAGTGTCTTACCTTGCCTTGGGCCTTGATGTTATGATATGTTATGATATGATGAGGATATGTACCACAATCATTTAAAACTGCTGTCATCAAGCCTTTACTTAAAAAGCAATCTCTGGATCCAGAGGTGATAGCAAATTATAGACCTATATCTAACCTCCCGTTTATGTCCAAAATTCTGGAGAAAATAGTTTCAGCTCAGCTACATGCCCACCTGAGCAGAAATAATTTATGCGAGGAGTTTCAGTCAGGATTTAGAGCTCATCATAGCACTGAGACGGCATTGGTGAAAGTTACTAATGACCTTCTTATGGCCTCAGACAAAGGACTTGTGTCCGTACTTATCTTGCTTGATCTTAGTGCTGCATTTGATACAGTCGATCATAACATTCTGTTACAAAGACTAGAACAGGTGATTGGAATTACAGGTACAGCGTTAAGCTGGTTTAAATCATATTTATCTGATAGACTTCAGTTCGTTCATGTAAATGACAAGTCCTCCTCACAAACTACAGTAAGTCATGGAGTTCCTCAAGGTTCTGTACTTGGACCAGTACTCTTCACGCTATATATGCTCCCTTTAGGCAAAATTATTAGACAGCATGGAATAAACTTTCATTGTTATGCAGATGATACTCAGATATACTTATCCTTTAAACCAGATTAAACAAATCAGCCCAATAGGCTACAAAATTGTCTCATAGACAAGACTTGGATGTCTAGAAATGTTCTCCTCTTAAACTCAGATAAGACTGAAGTAATTCTCGTTGGATCTGAAAAACTCAGAGCTAAATTTTCCGGTTTTGTAATGAACCTGGATGACATTACTTTAGCTTCCAGTGCTACAGTGAGAAACCTTGGAGTAATATTTGACCCTGACCTGTCCTTTGGCCCACATATTAAGCAGGTTACTAAAACAGCCTTCTTTCATTTACGTAATAAAGCCAAAATTAGGGACATTCTGTCTCAGAGTGATGCAGAAAAACTGGTTCATGCTTTTGTTACTTCGAGACTAGATTACTGTAACTCTCTATTACTGGGCTGTCCTAAATATGCCCTGAAAAGCCTTCAGCTGATCCAGAATTCTGCAGCCAGAGTCCTGACCAGAACCAGCAGGAGAGATCATATTTCTCCAGTTTTAGCCTCTCTTCATTGGCTGCCTGTTGAATCTAGAATAGAATTTAAAATCCTTCTCCTTACATATAAAGCCCTCCACAACCAGGCACCACTATATATCAAAGACCTCATTGTTCCTTATATACCAAGCAGAGTACTTCGTTCGCAGACTGCAGGCTTACTTGTGGTTCCTAGAGTCTCAAAGAGCCGAGCAGGAGGCAGAGCCTTTGGTTATCAGGCCCCTCTCTTATGGAATAAGCTCCCAGTTAGTGTTAGGGAAGCAGACACCCTCCCCACCTTTAAGACTAGGCTGAAGACTTATCTTTTTGATAAGTCCTATAGCTAGGGATGGTTAGCATCCCTTAGTTATGCTGCTATAGGTTTAGACAGCTGAAGGACATTTCCTGATACACTGAGCTTCTTTCTTTTTCTCTTTATCTCTCTCTCTTATCCCCCCCATAACAGTGCTGCATCATTAACATGTATGTCTCCTGTCTCAGCAGGTCTCCCTGGCCGGGAGTAGCAGTTCCTGTTGTCTGTTGTCTTTCTGTCCTCTTCCCCCCACACAGCAGAGGCAGATGGCTGCCTGTCCTGAGCCGGGTTCTGCCGGAGGTTTCCTTCCTGTTAAAAGGGAGTTTTTTCCTTCCCACTGTCGCCAGTGTGCTTGCTCAGGATGGGAGATTGAGTTGGACTCAACTCAATCTGTTGGTTTCCTTACATAGGCTGTTATGAATTGGCCTTCATTATGTTTTCTTCTCTGTCTGTAAAGCGTCTTGAGATGGCATTGCCGTGATTTGACGCTATATAAATAAAGTTGAATTGAATTGAATTGAATGTTATGGGTTTTTTGGAAAAAACCCTAAGCCTGTTCATCTCACTGCCCCCAACAAGCACCTTTTGCCTTAGGCGTGACTCTGCCACCTCCACTTCCTTCTCTGCCTCCCATTCCCTCCTAGGCAGCCGGGCGCTACAGGAATCTCTCCCTTCTGCACTTATGTGTCGTAATTGTTCTGAAGGAGATCTTCAGTCAGTCTTTGGGAGACGATGCTGAAGAACACCTTCCTTTGAGTTCTCCTCCTTGGGAACCCACACTCCCTCCGCACGTCGCCACTGGTTGGCCACTCTCCCGCTGCACCAAATTGCCTTCAATATCTTCCACGGGTGCCAGAGAAGCTCAGGGCAGCGCTTCTAAACAACATACGGTGCTTCACTAGGGCCTGGTACCGATGCAGAGTGGACTGCCTTAACCACCTCTACGACCTCCTTGAGGCTGGGCTTTGACTGCTTAAAATCTGCCATTGGTGGGGCCAGGCTGATAAGTGCTTTGTTAGGACCTAGTTCTTGAGCCTTTTTGGGTCACTGAAGGTGTTCTGGAGGAAGCGGTTCCCTTCCTCTCTGGAGCATTCAAGCCAACCACTGTGCTTATCCCTGAGTAGCTGTTTTGAGAACCTGAATGGGTTGGCTATAAAAGCTGCTTGTTTTTTAGCTCGCTCTCTTCTCCGCCTCCTGTGTCCCTCTGCTCTACGTAGTGTAATTAACCTCTTCCACAAGATGCATTGCAGCCCTGCCGGAGGTTGTTTCTCCCCTATCGGAGCTCACCTAAACTGTTTCTTGAGGGTTCAAAGCTCCAGGTGCAGTTGATATATCTTATCAGCCCTTCAGTTCAAGGTGTAAAGGGAAGGCTTAGTGTTGTTCTTCTCAACCCGTCCAAATCTCTCCACTCCATCCGGTTTGCCTGCTTGTGGGAGGCTACTTGATCCACTGCAGTGGGACTACTCTGCTCAAGTTGGGAGGATCTAGTAAGTGGAGGGACTGGGCTGTGTGGGTTGCCTCCTGGCCGGGTGACATCATCTACTCAAAACAAGAAGTTATGCTTAGGTAACCTATAGGGGCCAAATGTTTATGATTCCTCCATCTTTCACTCTTTTTTACATCATTGTGAACCATAGCCGCTGGTTTACATTTCTGACAGTGGGTGCTGAGTGTTCATACAAAACAATAAAATGGAAATTTTGAGAAATTCATGTTCTGTATTGTGTTTTTTTTTTCTTTTTTTTTTTTTTTTTTGTAAAATTATTCAAACTCGCTACAAAATTTTCAGCTACCCATCAACAAATTCCATAAAAAGACATTAAAATGTTCATCAAATAAAAAGCCACCAGCAGAAATTTTTGCTACTGATACAGAAAACTCTTAAATGCGCCTGTTTTGGCAAATAAAACGGAACTGCTTCTTAACAGAGAAAAAAAAATCATGCAAGCCAACACAATATAACCCCTTAACTAGCAACACATATAGATCACTTAGTAATTGATTACTGAAATTGGAGGTTCTTTGTATTTTTCTTTTTTGTCACTCACTAGTCCTGCTAGTTCTTTATGAGAAATGTATTGCTTCTTGCAGCTGTTCGCTTGATGAACTCATTGGTGATTATATCCAGGTTTAGTGTTCGTGATAGAGTCTTGTGACAGGTCAGCAGTGCAACCTGGTTCAGCCTTGCCTGTCCCATTGTGGAGCAGAGGCAGGTTTTTAGCATTCAGAGGCTGGAGAATGAGCTCTCTGAGCTGCAAGACGTTACGGGAATAGTCAGTGTGAGTTTGACCAGTTTTGTTAGCTCTGGCAACATGGTTCTAAACATCTTTCCCTGGTCGCCTTTTGAAAAGTCCACAACATCTTGAAAAGTGTTCAGTTGAACTCCATGTTGTTTTGCCAAGTCCACGCACATATCCCGATGCAGTGTGAGTCGGCTTTCTTCCAAATCATCACTGTAAAACTGTGCGATCTTTGTGGAGTCACTTTTTCCACACACAAAAATCCTCAACATCCTGGATGTGTTTGAATGCGGAAGGACTAAATCTGCAATCCAGGAACATTATGGTTGTGTCAGTAATATCCATGTATTGGATATACTGTCAGTAAAGTTGGAAGCTGTGTGGTGATTCCATCGTTCGGCCGGCAGGGTATTTTTCTTGGTCTTGGCACAACTGGCCTCTCCAAGCTCAGATCATTTGTGTTTTCCCAAAATTCTTGGAATCCTTCACGAAGACTTTTGAGGTCTTCTCTGAGTGTGTTGATCATCTGTCTTGCTCTCTGTAGATGTAACTGACTCTTTTGGAGTCCAGCATTGACCGTTTCCATGTGTGAGAAAAACTTCAGCATTATTTTCAAAGTGAAAAATGTGCTAAATTGCTGCAGATGCACAAGGATACCGCTGGCCTTTCCTCCCACATCCCTTATGTCGTTTAAACTTAATTCCTCCATTAAGTCCAGTAGCGTGCAGTAGTTTAAATCTATGGACTGTAAGGAGGCTGCTGTCACGGTCCAGTGTGTCGGGCACAGAGCTGGTGTGTCTTTGCTTTGAAACTCCTGAAACCAAGCAAGTCGCTTCGGAGACTGTCGGATGAGGGTGATCACTTCACGAACAACTGTCATGAAGTTGCGACATGGAGGAACTTTTTGGGCAACATCATGTACAACCAAATTCATAACGTGTGCAGTGCAGTGAATGGACTGCGCTCGAGGCTCCTGCTCCTGCAGCCTGCAGGCCCTTCCTAATGCCAGACACATTTGATGCACCTCTGCATTTACGGGTCTTGAAACAGTTGAAAAAGTGCGCCTGCTGTTGTATGAGACGTTTCATAAAAGCCGACAAACATCTCCTCTGGCTCCAGACTTTCTGGAACAAAACGGAGGCAGATAGACACCTGCTCCTTCACTGTTAGATCAGCAGTTTCAGCCGTAATCACAGAAAAAACTTCAGCTGATCTTATCTCTTCAATGATCGTTCTCAGCACATTGTGGGCCATCATTTCAGTCATCTCATTAAGGATATCGTGTGATAACCATTTACTTTCCTAACGAGCCAGCCATGACAGCAGCTGTGGAATATCCGTGGACCACAATTTTAGCAGCTGGACCAAATTGGACTCCTCATCTGTTTTTCCTTGAATGGCCAAACCCTGACATCCTAGATATTGGATAGACGAGAAAATAGCCAACAAGGCTGTCCTGGCCTCTAACATCTGCTTATGTTTACTAGCAGAAATGGCAGCTGCAATATTTACACCTGCATTAACGGAAGTGAAAACTCCAGCAGCGGCTCGATGCAGATTAGACTTTTTGTGGGATTCGAAATATTCAGGTGCTTTAGCCCAGCTTGAAAAGCCTTCTTGTACAAAGGCTTTCAAAGATTCTTGATCGTGTGTTGTTGAAGGAAGTGGAGCATTGATACTTTTTGCTGTTGTGCAAATGTCACAAAATACTTTGTTTTTAGTTTCTTCGTAAACTTTCCATGGAAATTTAATTTTCCAGCTACCTTGATATGTTCTTCCCTTCTTTTGACCATCTTTGCTGCGTAGGCTGTTTTTGTCTTCAACATCCATGCAACTTGGTGGGGCAGAATTAAGAACGCAGGTATAACTGGAGGTTGTACTTGTAGAAGCATTGGAATCCTTTGGTGTTTGGGGATTCCTGATTACAAACTTGTCCATTTTTTAACTTTAAGGTTTTCCTTCAAAGTTAGCATCCACAATAAACGTCACCTGAGCGTAAATTTGAAACCACTTCTCTGAGCATGTGCATCTGTGCTTGGTCAGAAAGACTTTACTATCAATCCCATGTGGGGGCTCGGCATTGTCTGTGGGTACTCGGGCCCTGAAGCACCCTCAGAATCGGCGCCTGTGCTCTGAACGCTCGGATAGCACACTAATCAATGGAGGAGATTTTAACATAGTTCTGGGTCCAGCTGACAGGCTGAGTAATACAGGAAACAACAGAAAGTGGCAATTTACAAAAATTGATGAACAATAGATGGAGAAACTTGGACTTTTGTGATATATGGTTGTTGTTTCACCCTAATATCAAAGAGTATGTTTTCTTTTCTTCAGTTCACCATTCATACTCCAGGCTAGATTATTTCCTGATTAGCAGTTCTTTGGTAAGCAAGATTTCAGAAACCCAGATCGACCCCATTACAGTTAGCGATCATAACCAGCTTCCTTCATTCTGAGAAACACTAGAATTACACTGCCTCCTAAAAGCTGGAGGTTTAATACAGCACTGCTTAAAGATTCTGACTTTATTAGCTATTTCAGCAAAGAATGGGCTTTATTTTTAGAATAAACTCCTCCCATTGTAGCAGATCTTATGGACCTTTTCACCCCAAAATTACTTTAAAAATATAAAGACTTATGTTAAAAATAGATGATACAAATTTCTTGCCAACTTTAAAATAGTAGATACACCCATCCATCAATCCCAGTCAATCTTTTTTGCAAATATGTCTAAATATGTTAAGTATGACAGACAGCCCAAATCTGCAACTTATCCAAAACAAAGTTCTCCATAGAACGCTTTACACAGGACAAAGGATGTTCACAGGTAACATAGTAGATGATTACCTACATGCTTCGTGGCTCTGTGCACCTGTTCAATATTTTTGGAATAAGGTTTGTGAGGAATTATCAACATGGTTTAAAAGTAGCATTCCTCCACCCCCAAACTTTACTCCTGCTTGAACACATCAGTCTACAATACCTCCCACCAGCAAACTAGAAAAACCATTGGGAAATTCATGAAAGACCTTAACTTGGTGGATATATGGAGACAACTCCACCCTGATAAGGCAGAGCTTTCATGCTTTTCCAGCACCTACAAAACATACTTGCACATTGATTTTTTTTTTGGTCTCCTCCAGGTTAACATCAATGGTGAAAGACTGTTGTTATGAATCTATGCTACTTTCTAACCATGCCCGGATTAATTTATCCATTAAAATTCCAAATTTTTCTCAAATCCACCCGCAGTTAGATTCCAAGCAAAATGGTTGAAATCTATTGAACTTGCAGAATTTATTGAAGGGAAAATAACAGATTATTTTTCTTTCAATACAAACCAAACTAGTGCATCAATAAGAAGGGAGGCTTTTAAGGCCTATTTAAGAGGAGAAATAATAAGTTATACCAGAAGCAAATCTAAATTACATCTGAGTAAATTAAAAGGCATTGACAAACAAATAAAATGTTTACAGGATCAGTTATATCACAGTGATGATACAGAAAAATATAAGAAACTCCTTTTATTTAAGGCAGAATATAATGAACTCAGCACCAACAAAATTGCTATTAACTTGCTATGGTTGAAACAATCATACTATGATCAGGATGAGAAGGCAGGGAAACGTCTGGTCTGGAGACTCAAAACAATACAAACAAATACAGCCATCAATTCAGTTACACTAGAAAGTGGAGAGATTGTTGTAGACCCAATAGAAATAAACAATGCTTTTGCAAAATACTATGGAAACCTATACAAATCCCAATATCCTGAAAGCGAAAATACACAAAACAATTCCTGGATCAACTCCAATTCCCAGTCCTATCTGAGGAGACCAAAAATAAACTTGATGAAAAGCTAAGTATTAAGGAACTTTCCCATATGAACAGTGGCAAAGCCCCCGGCCCTGACGGCCTGCCAATAGAAATCTATAAAGAATTCTCTGATAAATTATTACCCCACCTGCTTGAAATGTTTAATGAGTCCTATGAGAGAGGCATCTACCACCATCTTTGCGAATGGCAGCCATTTCTGTCCTTCTGAAACCAGGCAAAGATCCAACAGCGATGGGTTCATATCGCCCCATATCACTCATGTCCTGTGACACCAAATATTATGTAAGGCCTTGGCTAGAAGGATTGAATCACATTTACCCAAAAAAATCTACAATGATTAAAATGGATTTATTCTTGGACGCCAAGGTATTCATAATATTAGACGACTTTTGAATATATTATATGAAAAGCAATCTGCCGTTGACCACGCCTTTCTGTCATTAGACGCTGAAAAGGCATTCGACAGAATAAAACGGAGATACCTTTTTGAAACCCTCAAGAGATTTGGTTTGTGGGAAAAATACTTGAAATGGATTAAATTATTATACACAGAGCTGACTGCAAAAATCATAACAAATAGTCAGATCTCAACACTCATAAAAGTCTGTAGATCCACCCAGCCTCAAAAGAGAGTTCTCTTTCATATTTACAGGCCTGGAGAGCTGATATGGAAACGGACATTTCTGTTGAGGACTGGAATAATTCTTGTTTACTTGCACAAAAACAAACCATTAATACAAGATTCCGATTATTGCATTATAAATGGACATTCAGAACTTACATCACATTGGTAAAACTTCACCATTTTAACCCCAATATTCCTGATGATTGTGTCAAATGTGGTAAAGAAAAGGGAACACTATATCACTATATGTGGCTATGTGAAAAAAATCATATCTTTTGGAAGGAAATCATTACAATAATTTCAGACCTTATTGAATGTAGAATGCCTATTGATAGTAAATTGTGTATTTTGCATATTTTCCCCAATGATTTTAAATGTACAGCAAACAAAAGGAAACTTGTACATTTTTGCTTGTTACAAGCAAAATTAGTCATTGCTTTGAAATGGAAGGACAGTGAGAGAGCTGGAGTGAACCAGTGGATCACCCTGATGTCTTGATCCTTGGCTTTGGGGAAACTGACATATGTGGCCAAAAACAAACAGGAGAATTTCAAGGACATTTGGCTTCCCTTTTTACGCCTTGTAAAAAACTTTGATCTGTAGAAACAAACTTTTTGCAAACTGAGTGAATGCTGAGTTCAGGGGTGGGTTTCAATAACAAAATTCAATAAACATATTTGTGGAAAAAAAACTCCTGGATCCAGAGTTGGTCTTTTTAAGCAACGGTTTAATTACAGCTGTCTTAACATATTGAGGTACATATCCTATTAATAGAGATGAACTGATCAGGTCCAGTACAGATGTATTGATTAAACATATTTCCTTGAATAATCTGGTTGGGATGGGGTCTAAAACACAGGCTGAAGGTTTAGATGAAGCTATTATGTTGGTTAACTCGGAGAGCTGTACAGGCAAGAAACGGTCCAAATGACAATCAGCTTCTAAAGACGTCTCTAAGGCTGCTGCAGATGAAATAACATTAGTAGTGTTCAGCTTATTACTGATTTCCTTCCTGATAGAAACTATTTTATTTACAAAGAAACTCATAAAGTCGTCACAGCTGAGGTTGAAAGGAATAGAATGAAATCTTTGTTTTTGAGGCATCAAATTTTCTTTTATGAATCCAGCTAGTTAGATTTCACAGTACAAGGTACATTAAGATCCTCTTTGGGGAATACTTCTGAACCTCCATAGGACAAAGTCTAGCAAAGTGGTGGCAGAGCTTGATATCCTGGCAGATCCATTTGATCTGAATCAGGTGTCGTGGAGCCAAAAAACCTGCAAGATTTCAGGCTTGCGGACCAAGGTTCCCCACCTCCTAGGATAGTAGAAATTCTATCCATAAGAGTTCTGAACAGAATAAGCGCTAAGGGACGGACTTGACGTAGTCCAGCCCTCTGGTCACTGGTCGTACAAGGACCAAACAGTTAATACAAGAGGTTCCACCTCTCCCGTAGAACTCTTGAAATTCAGTCAAACACCTTTTCCAAGTCCATGAAGCATAGGAAGACCCCCCATGACGCCTCTAGGACTCTACTGTGGGTTTAGATCGAGTCCTTTGAAGCACAACCAGAAGAAAAACCAAACAGCTTCTTCATAGACCCTTTTCTCACTTTCAAGCACCTCCAACCTGGACCGACTTTGGGTCTGACTCCTCCTCTGTTTATATTTCTGTTTGAACATGTTTGATATGAATACATGATGAAGAAGTTGATCTGATTGATGATGATGATAATGCTGTGACTATGTGAGGAATATGTTGGATCTTCTCGGGCTGTTCCAGCAGGCCGAAAGGTGGAGACAGGTAATCTGTTTTTCTCATGAAAGTGCTGGTGAAGCAGCAACTGAAGGCCTCTCTGCTCATTGTTAACCCTTTCAAATAGGCTTTGTGTGTGTGTGTGTGTGTGTGTGTGTGTGTGTGTGTGTGTGATAGAAAACATGTGCTGACTCAGCACTCTGAGACAAAGCAGTAAGCAACACTCAGGTGCATAAAAGCTGCGAGGTCACAGGTGGGAGCACAGACTGCCGCCCCAGCTCAGAGCCACGCAGCCGCCACCAGCTAGCAAAATGTCTGCCACCGACATGAACATGATGAGCAGGGTGAGTCCCAGCATACATCACTGCTCACTGGTCATGTGACTGGGACTGAGAGGACTTCAGATCTTCACCAGCAGGAAAATCAGATGTTATTCAGAAAGATCCTGACCATCTCTCTGATAGTCTCACCTGAACCACCTGCATTAAGCTGATCAGCCTGGCTGTCATGTGGCCTGAAGCATCCTGATGGGTCAAAAAACCTTATTTATTCAATCTGTCTTCTCTTAGGTCGTCTTCTACGAGGACAGGAACTTCATGGGTCGTTCCTATGAGTGCAGCAGCGACTGCGCCGATATGTCCTCCTACCTGAGCAGGTGTCACTCCTGTAGGGTGGAGAGGGGCTGCTTCATGGTCTACGACCGCACCAACTTCATGGGCAACCAGTACTTCATGAGGAGGGGAGAGTATGCCGACTACATGAGCATGTTTGGCATGAACGACTGCATCAGGTCCTGCCGTATGATCCCCATGGTAACCCACCAACCAATCACATCACAGCACACATGAGACCAACAGGAAGTGACTTTCTGAACAGAACAAATGTCTGACTTCTGGTGTGTTTCAGTACCGTGGCTCATACAGGATGAGGATCTATGAGAGAGAGAACTTCGGAGGCCACATGTACGAGCTGATGGATGACTGCGACAACATCATGGACCGTTACCGCATGTCCAACTGTATGTCCTGTCACGTGATGGACGGCCACTGGCTGATGTACGAGCAGCCCCACTACAGAGGCAGGATGATGTACTTCAGGCCTGGAGAGTACAGGAGCTTCATGAACATGGGCATGGGCATGGGCATGGGCATGGGCATGGGCCACATGAGGTTCATGAGCATGAGGCGCATCATGGACTCTTACTACTGAATGCCATGAACTTGCAGATCTGAGAAACAATAAAGCAATGTCTGTTTAAGTAAGGCCTTCTGTCTTTTTTGAAAACCTCTGTTTAAGAAACTTAAACATCCACCAGGTGAAGAAGATGATGAAGATGTTCCTCCAGGAGGTGTAATGATGCATAGTTATATATCATAGAAATATTATCAATAATATTATTTATTAACCTATAACATACCATATCACATCTGATACATACAGTTTCTGAGATCTGTTTCATTCCTTTATGGTAAAACCATGCTAACCCTTCTGTCCCCAGGTGGAAACAATAATAATACAACTAGAGCTGTGCTGTAATTACATAACAGCAAGTGTAAATGCGATGATGTGTAATTACTAATGTAAAATGCATAAAAAGCTGCAGACGTTAATGAAGTTAGTGAAAAACCTGTTCATTTTTAAGTGGTGAAAACTAAGATGAATTTGTCATGGATTTGGAAGAGGCATGATGTTGTGGTAGTTTTAGGGTGATCTGGTGTTGACTTAAGGGAACTCTTAATTTTTTGAACTGCTCATAGATCATTGGTGCAGCTTATTGAAACTGTAATTTCATTATGATATGAATATTTTGGTGTGTAGAAAGCACAACATAATCTTATTATCACCACCATTGTTTGGTGAATAAACCACCTTATACATAAAGCATCTCTCGATGCACTGCAAAAACTCAGCCTTAAAAAACAAGAAAAAAAAGTACAAAAATTAGGTGAATGTTGCTTAAAATAAGATAAATTATCTGCCAACAGAACCAGAAAATTTGGCTTGTCAAGACTTCCCAAAACAGGTAAAAAAATACTCTTAAAACAAGAGGAATTCTCTGGCATAAAATCTTACCTTTAAAAAGATAAGCATATGTGTACTTAAAGATTTTCAATCTTACTTAGGCCCTCCGATGGACTGGCGAGCTGTCCAGGGTGTACCCTGCCTGTCGCCCAAAGCCGGCTGGGATAGGCTCCAGCTTCCCCGCGACCCTGAATTGGATTAAGCGGTTCAGAAAATGAATGAATCTTACTTAGATTTCAGTTTTTGCAGCGTGTGTCTCCTTCTGAAAGAGGACACTGCCACAGCACATTCCAGAAACTAGCAGACGTACAGTATTCTGTACAATCTGATAAAGTATTAAATCAATTGAAAAAATTAAGTGACAAAAAATGCAGAGAGTATTAAAAAGAGAAAGGAGGTGGGAAGTTGTATTGAGCAGACATATTAGGTAAATGCCACTTGTGGATTTTCAACCCATGACTTCCATGGTCCTGTCCCATTACCACCAGGCCACCTCCTATAACATGCATATATGAATGGGAATAAATAAAACTCTCCTATTGAGACGAGGAATCATTCTATATTCGTGCATGTGGATATATCCTAGAAAAATATTGAATTTTTAACTATAATGCCATGAAGAACTAAATACAGTTAAGAATTCTTTGCAGAAATAATTATTAAATGTCATGTAATCATAGAATTATTCTGTTTGAATGTTGCATCAACCATTTGCCACTAACTATTTAACTTTAGCTACTACAGAGACAGATCTGTTGATTAACTGAAAACCACCATAGACTGAAGAGCACGCCGTTTCTTTACATTTCTGGTCCTAGAGCGCCATCTAGTGGTGATACAGGGGAGCACTTTTCATTAGTAGGAAGGAGTAGTATACCAAAGTGTTGCAAAAAAGAGAACGACGTTAGACCGTGATGTACCACATACTGAAGGTAATAAGTTGTTAGAGCATACTAGGACAAAAAGAACAACACATTTTTAAGTGTTGCAAACTAAGAATTTCTTCAGGATTGGCAGCAGGCATGATGTCACAACAGTTGTAGGGCAGATCTACGATCAAGGCTTAAACACTCTCCTCTGGCCCACAGTCACATTATCCCTCAAGGCCACTAACATTCAGATAAAAATTACTACAAATATATGGTTCTTGAAAAATTGTCTTTATTTTTCACCTTGAATGAAACACTTTGTCTTGTTTTTGCACATTTTCTCCACATTGGTTTGGAACCATGTAGACTTTGTCTTACTTATGCAGTTTTTCAGACTTCACTCAATGCAGCACAACTGAAGGTGATGGAATGAAAAATACTTTATTTGTTACCAAAGGGAAATTAAATATTGTAGTATATAATAATAATAACTAGAGGAGGCTGATGGCTGCTGGCAGGAATGATCTTCTGTATCTTTCAGTCTTACATCGGACCTGAAGAAGCCTCTCACTGAACACACTTTGTTGTTTCATCACTGTGTTGTGGAGAGGGTGTGAAGAATCCTCCATCATCTTCATCAGCTTGTGCAGCATTCTTCTTTGGACAATCAGCTCCAGCGGCTCCAGAGTTACTCCAAGCACAGAAGCAGCTTTCTGGATCAGTTTGTTGATTCTCTGTTGAGCCAGTAAGAGTCTCTCCAGGACTTTCATGATGTGAGATGTCAGGGCAACTGGTCTGTAGTCACTTGGTTCAGCTGGTTGTGTTTTTTTAGGCACTGGAACAAGGCAGGAGGTTTTCCACAGCACTGGGACTCTATTTTGTCTCAGACTGGTGTTGAAAAGGTGCTGGAGAATCGGACATAGTTGTTCTGAGCAGGTCTTGAGAACTCTGGGACTGACACCATCTGGACCTGCAGCCTTGTTCTGGTTCAGTTTCTCAAGTTGCTTCTTAACCTGATTGCAGGAGACAAACAAGGTGGAGGTCTCAGGATGTCCTGATGTGGAGGGAGATGAAGCTGTGTTCTGGTCCATGACTGAGCTGCAGGGTGACAGATTGGAGGCGTGACAGGAAAGCAGTGGGCTTATGGAGGGTGTGTGGTCTGTTGGGCTGGAGGTAGGGGGTGAACTGAACCTGTTGAAGAATATGTTCAGCTCATTAGCTCTGTCCATCCCCAGCCAGGCCAGCCTAAACCCAGTTCTACTGGACAGCTCCCCGCCTGACCCCCCATCCCCTGGCGAAGCCCCAGAAATAGGGGCGTGGGTGGACCCCATCACCCCTGCCTCCCACCCCACTGATGAATGATTGTGAAGTGTCTGTTATTCGCAATTAAAATTAAGGGGAAGTAACCACACTGTGTTGGGAAAGGCACCGCACCAAAGGTCTGGGGATTTAGGTCCAAAGGGAAGGGAGCCTCCCTGCAGAAGGTGAGCCGCTATTGGCACTAGGCACACCCCCCATTCCCGGGGCCTCTGAGGCCAGCGACAGCCGCCCCAACAGCCAGGGCCATGAGAGACACCAACCAAAGAGCCACCGGCCTCAGAAGGCAACAACTGACCACATGCAAGGGGGGGTGGAGGTGAAGAAAGGGGAGGGCTGTGGAACGAGAGACAGATTAGGGGCCAACCGCCCTGACACCCCCAGGAGACACCCGCACTCTGAGATATATCGCAGTCCCTCCGTACCTACACACTAATACATTCACACACCCTCACAATCCTCCTGGTATACACATACAGTACATCTACACATCATTTTGATGACTAAGTGTAATTAAAACTGGGAGGTGAGCCGATACTGGGTGCAGCTATCGAGACCACCTTTGATGGCCTCTCTCATCACCCAACACAATGTGCCCACCACCCAACGCCCTGCCTGTGTGTGATGGAGAGTGGGGGAATGAGGGGGAGAAACAAAGCCTGGTCTTTAAAAAAAAAAAAAAAAATTAAAAAAAAAAAAACAGTCTTTCTGCATTGGCTTGTGTTTGACTTAGAGAATATAAATATGACCTGGGAAAAAAATCAATAAAAACTATTTTGTCCTGTCTGGTTATATTGAAAATACGCTGCTGCGGAAACCCACTCAGAAAGGTATACCAGTTCCGAAAGTATAAATAACAAGCTTAAAAAAGACGTACACATGGATTGTGTTTGAAAAAAAGGAAAAGAAACCACCAATTTAATAACCAAAATGCCTTTTAATCTGAAATGCCTTTTAATCTGAAAACTTTATTGCCTTCAATAATGTAAATCAAAACTTAACATTTCCTGTGTGTTATGTGCAATGTAAAAAGACTTTTCCATTAGACATTTTTTTAAATAGGGATAAAGTGTAATACCCAATCATTTTGGCCAATGTAGCAGTAACCACTCATCTTCTAATTTCTGTTTTCATTCCTTATTAATCCTTATTAAATAAGTCAATTTTATCTTTACTAGGTCATTGTTGTATTTATATTAATTTTGTCTGGTCAAAGTATTACAGCACTTTTACTGTTCAGGTTGTCTGGATTTGAGCTTAGCTATAGCTGAAAAGAGGGGCATCTGGACTTAAGTCTGCCTGATACTTTCCTCCTTGCAGATGTGATTTATTGGCTTTAAAGCAAATTCTGATGGACAATTCAATGGGTTCCTAATTCAAAGGAAAAACTTAAAGACTAGCAAGGAAGGATGAGCATGGCCATCCATCCCTGTCCCTCACGCCCACTATCCCAGATAAAGGAGCGAAAAACCAAAGTAGGTAAAACAAAACTAGCTACAACTGAAGTAGCTAAAACTTGGCTAGCTAAAACTAAACTAGGTAAAACAAAACTAGCTACAACTGAAGTAGCTAAAACTTGGCTAGCTAAAACTAAACTAGGTAAAACAAAACTAGCTACAACTGAAGTAGCTAAAACTTAGCAAGCTAAAACTAAAGTAGGTAAAACAAAACTAGCAAAACTATAGTAGCTAAAACCAAAGTAGCTAAAAAGTTTGCAAGCAAGACATTATGATATCAGTTTTTAGGAGAAGACCTAATTAAAATTTCATGGTGCTGTTTACTCAGAAATGTACCACACTTTTTTTCTTCGACAAACTCTCCTTGGTCCCCTTTTCCTTGAGAAATCTCTAGTTTCATGAATTGGGCGTGATGGGTAAACGATGAGCACACACAGAGCGCATGTGCCAGGAGTGCACAACGCCCCTCCCCACAATCGCATACTGGAGCATCCACGATGTCCACTCTCAGTCCATATTTGCATTGCTTATTCCAATGAATAGTTTTGGGAAGCTGGAGCCATCCCAGTTATCAGGCAAGAGCGGCACCTGGACATGTTGCTAGTACTTTAGGGCCCTCTCCTGACGCCTTCCTGTCTAGCACAATTCTCTTGTATGTCTCATCTTCTTTCTCCCTCCTCTTGCGTGTTCCATCCATTTTACCACCCCTTATCAGGGGTTGGGTTGCGGGGCCAGCAGCCTAAGCAGGGGGCCAATGGGAATGCCCACACCTGCTCAGCACCTCTCACCATGAGCAACTCCAGAATGGAAGAAGGTCCAGCCCCTTTCAAAGGAATTGGTTCCAGAGCCCAAGGTGACTCCAACTATATCTAGCTGGAACCGCTCAACCTCGCGCACAAGCTGAGACTCCTTCCCCACCAGAGAGGTGACGTTCCACGTCCTTCGAGCCAGTTTCTGTAGCCGGGGATCGGACCACCAGGGTACCCGCCTCTTTCTGCCGCTCAACTCAGATTGAGATTGTCAAAAAGATATCTGATGTTGGGATATCATGTTGAACAGATCTCAAGTCTTGGATAATTGTGAAGACATTTTCAAATCAAACAGTTACTAATGTTCAATTATGTTACACTTGAATGTTAAATTGATGTTGGCATAATAACATCAGGCAAACATAATGTAAACATCCTCACAAGAACACGCCAGTAATTTTTGATTAACTCCAAGCGGCAACCTCCGGCGGTTAAAAGTAAAGCAAACATGTGAGGATTTAGTCATCTCTGATTTACCATTCATCAGCTCAACCATCCAATCATATCAGTGTATAAGAAGCTAGTTTACTATCGCAGTTAACTAAATATATAGTTTACTATCGCAAAAAATTCCATCTGTCTCCCAGCTTCTAAATGGGAAGCAGACTTATCCAGTAACTTTGACCAAAATGAATGGTCACAAATCTGTTTAAACACATTTAAAATGGCTAAGAATTCAAACATGCAACTAATACAATTCAAAATTCTGCATAGAACTCATTATACAGGACACAGGATGTTCAGGATGGGTCTGTCACAATCACATATCTGTCCACACTGCACTGACAACATGACTGACAGCTACTATCATGCTTTATGGTCTTGCCCACCTGTCCAGAGATTCTGGCTCCAGGTATGTAAAGATCTGTCAGACTGGTTTAAATGTAATATCCCTGCAAACCCCAAACTGTGGCTACTGGGTCACTTGGGTGAAAACAACATAGGGTTTAACTCTGCAGATCCAATCCTCACTAGCCTGTGCATCGCGAAGAAACCAAACAGAATCTATGTATCCAGCAGTTTAGAAATCTTTTAATAGACCACGTCAGCATAGAGATGATGTCTGCCTTCTCAAAGGATCAATCAGAGAGGGCCCTCTGGGAGGGGGGCCTTTGGTGGGTCAGCGGTTTGGGTTGCCTTGCGGCAGAGGGGCGAGGCCACTGGCGAAGGCTGGGTCAGCGGATGCTGGCTCCATGGCGGGCAGCCATGTCGCTGCCGAGTGGGCTGGGCGGGGGTCCTGGACTCCAGTGCCTGAGCTGCCCCTTGTCTCTCGGGGGTGGGGGTGGGGAGGTCGGCCTCCACCCTGAGGGTTGGGCTGACCTGGATCTGCTTCTGCGGTGAGGGGCAGTTCCGTGCCCTGGTGCCTGGTTGTGGCCCTGGTACCAAGATGGTTGGGGATCGGTGTGTGTGTGTATGTATGTGTGAGTGTGCATGTGGGTATGGGGTATGTATGGGGGAGAGTTGTGGTGTGTGAAAGTAGGGGAGTGTGGTGTTGCAAGTGGATGGGGGTAGGTGTTGGTGCTCATGGATGAGGGGTAAGGGGGGATGTATGGGGGAATGTAGTGATACATGGTTATAGGGGTAGGCGTGTGTGTTGGGGAGTGTTTGCGTGCACGTGTGTATATAGATGTGCGTGAGGGTGTAGGTGTATGGGCGTATAGTGGTACATGTTTTGGGGGGATGGGAGAGTAGGGGTGTGTATATAGAGGAGTGTGGGGGTGCATGTGTTTCGGAGTATAGTAGTATGTGTGTATGGGGGGTGGAGGGGTAGTGGTTATTAAGGTTGTCGGACAGAGGTGAGAAAGGGGTTTGTGTGAGAAGTGTGTGTGTGTGTGTGTGTGAACTTATTGGGGTGTAGGCGAAGAGGGACTCCAACATGTCACCAGGTGGGTGGTGTCCAGGGTGGGTGGCCTTTGCTCTGGGGTCCCCTTCTGCAGCCCCTCTGCTTCCTTGTCTTCCTGGCACCCTTTGTATGTGGCGGGTTGGAGCCTCCTGGAGCCGGCGACGGCTCCTTGGTTGGTGTTGGTGAGGGATCTGGCTGTTGGGGCAGCTGCTTGTCCTGGCCTTCGGGGGCCCTGGGAGTGGGGGTGTGCCTAGTGCCGAAGGCAGCTCACCTTCTAGAGGGAGTCACTACCCTCTGGTCCTAGATAACCCTTCCCTGCTCTCCACCACACACAGGCAGGGTGTTGGGAGGTGTGCACGTTGTGCTGGGTGGTGAGAGAGGCCTTGAAGGTGGTCTTGATCACTGCACCCAGTACCGGCCCACCTCCCAGTTTTAATTACACTAGTCACCATATCACAAAAAACACACTGACAACTCATGGACATCTTTTGGGGGGCGGGGGCCGCTTAGGCCGCTTCGGCAGTCCCTCTCCCAACATGGTGGGGTTACTGCCCCTCAATTTTATTTACAAACAACACACACTTCACAATCATTAGTGGGGAGGGGGGATGGGGAGAAGGGGTCCTCTCACGCCCCTATTTCCGGGGCTTTGTTGTGGGGGGCGGGTTCAGGCAGGGTAAGAGGGTTGTCCAGTAGACCTGGATCTGGGCTGGACTGGCTGAGGGGAGAACTCCGCTGGCTCTGGGGGTTGCTGGGTTGGCTGTGTCTGGGGAATGGTGGGGGGGGGCACTGGAGGTGGTGGGCGGTAGTTGTGGGGGCCCTGATTGGGGCCTTGCTGGTCTCTGCTCCACCTGGGGTGTCCCATATGGGACATGTTGGGAAGGAAAGATGAGGGTGTGCGGGAGCGAATGGATTAAGTTGCGGATGGAATGTAAGTAGAGGTGGGGGGGAGGTTTGTATGTGTAGAAAGGAAGTGGGGTGGGCGAAGTGTGCAAGTGGGGTGTAGAGGTGGAGGGACGGGGTGGGAGGTGTGGGCACATATAGGGGGTAGTGTATGAATAGAGATGGAAAGGTGAGTTAGGGTACTGAGATAGACCATGTGTATTGGATGGGGCGGATAGGGTGTGTGTAGGGAGGAAGTATGTGCATATGTGTGTGTGTGTGTTTGTGTGTGGAGGGGGGGAGGCATGCTCTCGCAGCCGTTGCCGGTCTGAGCCCGCTGGGGCCTTTTCCCCCTGACTGCGGGGGAATCTGGCTGCGGCTCCCCTCCGCCGCCTCCTGGGTGGGTCCATAGCTGGCTCTGGAGTGGGGTGGTTGGAGCCTGTGCATGGGGATGGCTGCCGGCTACCTGAATCTCGGGGTTCTTCTGGCCTACTCCTTCTCTTCTGTGGGCGGGATCACATTGGCATGATCACTCTTCTCTGAACATGTTCCACTCTGCATGTTCTGCATGTGACACAGTCACTGAGTCATCTGCAGGTTTATTCACTAACAGCAGCTCCCTGAGCCGTCACCCCTCCCTCAACCATCACCTTATCGTGGTGGAAGGGTTTGTGTGTCCCAAAGATCCTAGCAGCTATGTTGTCTGGGGCTTTATGCCCCTTGTAGGGTCACCCATGGCAAACAGGTACCTAGGGGATGGACCAGACCAAGTACGGCTCACAGACCCCTATGATGAACACAAACCCGGGCAGAAATGTTCCCTTGCCCGGACGCAGGTTACCGGGACCCCCCTCTGGAGCCAGGCCTGGAGGCGGGGTACGAAAGCGAGCATCTGGTGGCCGGGCCTTCGCCCATGGGGCCCGGTCGGGCTCAGCCCGAAAGGGTTACATGGGCCCCACCTCCCGTGGGCTCACCATCTGCGGGAGGAGCCGTAGGGGTCGGGTGCAGTGTGAGCTGGGCGGCAGCAAGAGGTGGGGACCCTGGTGGTCCGATCCCCGGCTGCAGAAGCTGGCTCTAGGGACGTGGAACGTCACCTCTCTGGTGGGGAAGGAGCCTGAGCTTGTGCGCGAGGTTGAGCGGTTCCGACTAGATATAGTTGGACTCACCTCGACGCATGGCTTGGGCTCTGGAACCAGAACCCTCGAGAGGGGCTGGACCTTCTTCCACTCTGGAGTTGCTCATGGTGAGAGGCGCCGAGCAGGTGTGGGCATTCTCATCAGCCCCCAGCTTGGTGCCTGCACGTTGGGGTTTACCCCGGTGGATGAAAGGGTAGTTTCCCTCCGCCTCCGGGTGGGGGGACGGGTCCTGACTGTTGTCTGTGCTTATGCACCGAACAGCAGTTCAGAGTACCCACCCTTTCTGGAGTCCTTGGAGGGAGTGCTGGAGGGTGCTCCTTCTGGGGACTCCATTGTTCTGCTGGGGGACTTCAATGCTCACGTGGGCAATGACAGTGAGACCTGGAGGGGAGTGATTGGGAGGCATGGTCTCCCCCCCCCCGAACCAAAATGGTGTTTTGTTATTGGACTTCTGTGCTCGTCATGGATTGTCCATAACGAACACCATGTTCCAACATAAGAGTGTCCATATGTACACCTGGCATCAGGATTCCCTGGGCCGCAGTTTGATGATCGATTTTGTAGTCGTATCGTCGGACCTGCGGCCACATGCCTTGGACACTCAGGTGAAGAGGGGAGCGGAGCTTTAACTGATCACCACCTGGTGGTGAGTTGGCTCAGATGGTGGGGGAGGAAGCCGGTCAGATCTGGCAGGCCCAAACATGTTGTGAGGGTCTGCTGGGAACGTCTGGCTGAGTCCCCTGTCAGAGCGAGCTTCAACTCCCACCTTCAGCAGAGCTTCAACCATGTCCCGAGTGAGGCGGGGGACATTGAGTCCGAATGGGCTGTGTTCTGTGCCTCTATTGCTGAGGCGGCCGGCCGGAGCTGTGGCTGTAAGGTCATTGGTGCCTGTCGTGGCGGTAATCCCAGGACTCATTGGTGGACACCAGCAGTGAGGGATGCCGTCAAGATGAAGAAGGAGTCCTATCGGGCCTTCTTGGCCTGTGGGACTCTGGAGGCAGCTGATGGGTACCGACAGGCTGAGCAGCATGCGGCTTCGGCTGTTGCCGAGGCAAAAACTCGGGCATGGGAGGAGTTTCTACATGGAGAAAGACTTCTGGACGGCTTCGAGGAGATTCTGGTCCACCATCCGGCGGCTCAGGAGGGGGAAGCAGTGCTCCGTCAACAATTTGTACAGTGGAGATGGGGAGGTGCTGACCTCAACTCGGGACGTAGTGGGTCGGCGGAAGGAATACTTCAAAGACCTCCTCAATCCTACCAACACGTCTTCCGATGAGGAAGCAGAGCTGGGGGACTCAGGGGTGGACTCTCCTATCTCTGGGGCTGAAGTCGCTGAGGTGGTCAAAAAGCTCCTTGGCGGCAAGGCCCCGGGGGTGGATGAGATCCACCTGGAGTTCCTTAAGGCTCTGGATGCTGTGGGGTTGTCCTGGCTGACACGCCTCTGCAGCATCGCGTGGACATCGGGGGCAGTACCGCTGGATTGGCAGACTGGGGTGGTGGTCCCCCTTTTTAAGAAGGGGGACCAGAGGGTGTGTTCCAATTACAGGGGAATCACACTCCTCAGCCTCCCTGGTAAGGTCTATTCAGGGGTCCTGGAGAGGAGGGTCCGCCCGATAGTCGAATCCCGGATTGAGGAGGAGCAGTGTGGTTTTCGTCCTGGTCGCGGAACAGTGGACCAGCTCTATGCCCTCTTTGGGGTCCTGGAGGGGGCATGGGAGTTTGCCCAACCAGTCTACATGTGCTTTGTGGACCTGGAGAAGGCATTCGACCGTGTCCCCCGGGGTCTCCTGTGGGGGGTACTCTGGGAGTATGGGGTACCGGACACCCTTGTATGAGCTGTCCGGTCCCTGTACGACAGGTGTCAGAGCTTGGTCCACATTGCCGGTAGTAAGTCGGATCAGTTTCCAGTGAAGCTTGGACTCCGCCAAGGCTGCCCTTTATCACCGATTCTGTTCATAACTTATATGGACAGAATTTCTTGGTCACATATGTCAAAGTCAAGGCCTGCGGGCAGAATCCGGCCCACGAATGAATTATCTCTGGCCCCCGGGATGATATTTGATTAGTATTAGAACCGGCCCGCAGGCTGTAGCCACCCGCTGGTGTTTTGCACGCACCAATACTACATTTCCCACAATACAACGGTAACCCGCGAACTCACTGCGGCGCAGCAAGCGGACCTCGGCTTCATCATTCATTAGCAGTCAGAGCAGATGTCAACTTTCAGCTACCTCCTCCCCAAAAAATGGCTAAACGGAAGGTAGATGCTGAGAACAGGGGGTTTCAAGCTAGGTGGGAGGCAGAGTACATGTTCACTGAGGTAAATGGCAAACCTGTGTGTCTTCTGTGTGGAGAAAGTTTGGCTGTAATGAAAGAATACAGTGTAAGAAGGCACCATGAAACGTCTAAGAAACACACAGAAAGTATTGTTTTGTCTGTGTGCCATATATTTTTGCATTTTTATTTTATTGTATTTTATTTATATTAATTTTTCAGTTAATGGACTCAGGGGAAACTGCAGATAAGAGCCATGAGAAAGAACACAACTGATTTGATATATTCAATATTTTCTCATTTTACTATTTGAAGCAGTAATTGGTAGGATAATAGAGCAGCATAATATTGCATTTTCAGTTTATATTGCATGCAGTTTCATTTATGCATTTATCTTGATATAAGGAACTTATTTTGTTTCTGAAGGAAAATTGCTTTTTTGCTGTTTGCCTGTTGAAAATGTTTTCTCTTTAACTTACTGACAGAGCCATAAGAAAATATTTATTCATTTAATGTACAGGACATGTGATTTTTCTTTGAAGGCAGTTTGTTCTTGTCTGTGTGCCTGCTGAAAAATGTTTTCCCGATTATTCGTTTAATCATTAAATAATATATTGTGTTAGGTCTTGGTTCAATAGACTACTTGCAATCATTCCAATATGTTTTAATAAACATTGAACTAATCCGGCCCTCGGCTTATAGCCAGTTTGTTTTTTTGGCCCTCTGTGTATTTGACTTTGACATCCCTGTTCTAGGCGCAGCCAAGGTGTTGAGGGAATCCGGCTTGGTGGCCTCAGGATTGGGTCCCTGCTTTTTACAGAAGCTCTCACTTGAGCGATTCGCGGCCGAGTGTGAAGCGGCTGGGATGAGAATCAGCACCTCCAAATCTGAGACCATGGTCCTCAGGCGGAATAGGGTGGATTGCCCTCTCCGGGTCGGGAGTCAGGTCCTGCCTCAAGTGGAGGAGTTTAAATATCTCGGGGTCTTGTTCACGAGTGAGGGAAGGATGGAGCGTGAGATCGACAGACGGATCGGTGCAGCGTCTGCAGTAATGTGGACTCTGCGCCGGTCTGTCGTGGTGAAGAAGGAGCTGAGCCAGAAGGCGAAGCTCTCCATTTACCAGTCGAACCAATGCGGAAATGCATAAAACTGCAGTTCCCCCTTCATCCTCTTGGATGGATCACTCCAAAACAGAGCAAATCCCCATAGACTCCCATGTTAAAAAGACCAACTTCACAGCAGGAATAAACATGTTTACAGCCTGGTACAAAAATCCATTTTAGGTTTAATAGGTCAGGTTTTATCTTCATGACAACTGTGGGGGGAGTGAATTTTTTTCTAATCCGTTTAAAAGTAATTTAATCATTAAATTTGGCATAATTATGGGTGTGTCCTTTTGATGGACACGTCAGAAGGGCTGTCAATGTTAGCGCTGGTGGCTTGTGGCTTGCTACCTGTTGGCCTCAGCCTCACGTTAAACCACTTCAGCTATTTGACTGAATTTGACCCGACGGTTGTATCTGTGTTCATTTGAAATATATGTTTTTGGAAAATATGTATTGCTCTGCTATCAATTACACCAACACACTGTCCAAGACGTGTTTGGTACAGTTTTTTTTGGAGAGTGATATTATATTTATATATTTAATAATAAGTTATCAACTGTGTTACAACTGGCTACAGATGTAAAACAAGTTACATCAACCACACCAGGGGGGCATATGGGGGGGTTTAGAAGATTCCAAAGGCCCACGACTTCATCGGAGCCCAAAATGTGCAAACTAAGCATATTATCAACCCTTCATTAAAAAAAATTTTTTTTCCAAAGGCTATAAGAAAATATAGCAGTAAAATAAACAGATCAACATAAAAATGAATATTGATGTTAAGTAAACACTCCGGTGAAAGTGCATTAAATGGTTTGGTCCTGTCTAAGGCGTGCATTTTAGTTTGGGATCGGTTAAAATGAACCTGTAGCTCAGTGAAACAAGCTAGCTATCTACAGGCTACAGCTGACTTCACTTTGCCCTCTTCAGTCTGAGCTTCACATCATTTCTCATGTCAGCTGGTGGAGCAGGCCGACCTTCCACCCTTAATTCCCGCATGTTTCCTGCAGGTTGCCTCGGGCTGGCTCTAGAAATGTTGTCATATTCAGTCTGTTCTCAAGCACAGATCAGGCCAAATAAAATCAGGCTTCACGTGCACATTCAGCGTGTGCAGCGACGGGTTTGGACAGGAAAGATGGATTCATAAATGCGGGGCGGAAAAACTTGACAAGCACGTCACACCAGCTGCTTCTGAAACAGAAAATTAGTGTTACATTTAATTTTTTTAAAAATTTGAAATAAAACCTGGAGTCGCCAGTTTCTGTAATAAGCCCATCACATGTCTGTACCTAATTTATTGACTCATATAGGTTGCTGTCCATATATGATGTTTTATTAAATTACAAAGTTAGTGATCCTTCAACTTTTCGGCTCCATAGAACGTGTAGTACCCTTTTCCACCAGTAGGATGCTACCAGCCAATTTATTGCAAAGCGACTCAACGGCTCAAGAGCTGCCGTTACTGTGTGTTGCAGCAGGGAAACATTTAAAACCTGTGGGACCTGGTCCAGGAGATCCAGAACTGGAGATCCCTGGGATGGAACCTCCGTTAGACCAGCAGGAAACCTGAATGAGACATGTTGCTGCATGTCTGCTGAGTTTCCTGTTCATCCAGTGTGGAGCCAGTCAGCCAGAAACAACCTGTACCCGTCACAGAGACAGGTTCACCAGAACCGGTCCAGTTCAGCTGCTGAGCAACACCTAACCAGCAGCAGTTTCCACCCTCACCGGTCACCAGCACAGCTCGGTTCTGACCCAGCCACCTGCTACACCTGGTTCCGACCCAACAGGACCCGGTCTCCAGCCACCTGCTACACCTGGTTCCGACCCAACAGGACCCGGTCTCCAGCCACCTGCTACACCTGGTTCCGACCCAACAGGACCCGGTCTCCAGCCACCTGCTACACCTGGTTCCGACCCAACAGGACCCGGTCTCCAGCCACCTGCTACACCTGGTTCCGACCCAACAGGACCCGGTCTCCAGCCACCTGCTACACCTGGTTCCGACCCAACAGGACCCGGTCTCCAGCCTTCAGTGATGAGGCGTCAGAACCTGGTCCTGGAAACGGATCGGTGGGAAATATGTCGACTTCTAAATGTCTTCCTGCATCTGCTCTGCTGGACGGTTTGTCACGTCCCAGAACCGCACCCTCCTTCACGCGTTTCCCTGGAAACGGAGTTTCAGCTCATAAGAACACAACCAGGACCAGTCAGTGACGGAAAGCTTTTTATTTCAGTCACAGCGGACTTGGCGTTTGGGGGCGGGGGGGGGGGGGGGGGGGGGCGTCACCTACCTACAGGTGCATCTGGGCACGAATACTGAAACACCACAAAACACTCAGGTCAGACAGGAAGCGCACACTCATAAAACATTGGTCAGCCAATCAGACGAGGTGGACAGAGAGTGGGCGGGGCTTAGGCAAAGTTCTTCTTCAGGAAGTTTATGAGACCGTTGGTGGACGAGTCGTGGGACGAGACCTCCGAGGTGTCCCGCAGCTCCGGCTCGATCCGTTTGGCCAGCTGCTTTCCCAGTTCCACCCTGGAGGAGGAGGGGGGAAGGAGGAGGAGGGAGGAGGGGGAGAGGAGGGAGGTTGTCATCAGACAGTGTAAACAACAGAAGAAGAACTGGTAGCTGGTAAACGTAGTTTAAGAAGACAGTGGGCGGAGCTTAAGTGGGTGTGTATCGGCGGCCCCGCCCACTGTGGTGTTGACTCACCCCCACTGGTCGTAGCTGTTGATGTTCCACATCACTCCTTGGACGAAGATCTTGTGTTCGTACATGGCTGGAACAAAGAGATGATCATTTCATCATATATACGGAGCTACCGACGGAGCAGATCTGTGGTGGAGTTCGCTGCAGCTGAAATCAGCCAGAACTGGCAACTCTGACAGGGTCAGTTCGGGCCGTTAGGACAGCAAAGTTTCTGCAAGCAGCCTGCAGCTCTTGTTAGTGGAGAGAACTGCAGCGTTGAGGATCATTATGACTTGTTTACATGCATTTTCAGACAGCCAGAGGCTGCTTCACGAGCCCAGGGCCGGTCTGACTAGATCCAGGGAGAGATGCCGGTCTGACTAGATCCAGGGAGAGATGCCGGTCTGACTAGATCCAGGGAGAGATGCCGGTCTGACTAGATCCAGGGAGAGATGCCGGTCTGACTAGATCCAGGGAGAGATGCCGGTCTGACTAGATCCAGGGAGAGATGCCGGTCTGACTAGATCCAGGGAGAGATGCCGGTCTGACTAGATCCAGGGAGAGATGCCGGTCTGACTAGATCCAGGGAGAGATGCCGGTCTGACTAGATCCAGGGAGAGATGCCGGTCTGACTAGATCCAGGGAGAGATGCCGGTCTGACTAGATCCAGGGAGAGATGCCGGTCTGACTAGATCCAGGGAGAGATGCCGGTCTGACTAGATCCAGGGAGAGATGCCGGTCTGACTAGATCCAGGGAGAGATGCCGGTCTGACTAGATCCAGGGAGAGATGCCGGTCTGACTAGATCCAGGGAGAGATGCCGGTCTGACTAGATCCAGGGCCGGTCTGACTAGATCCAGGGAGAGATGCCGGTCTGACTAGATCCAGATGATGACTAGATCCTGACCTGGATCAGTGCTGGATCAGACCTTGGTCTAAACCAGTCTTATTGTTGAATAAATCCACATCTGAACCTTGAACTGCTCACTGATCTGATTTTTGTCCTTTTTGCTGCTCCGTAGATCGCTACACGGACCACGCCCCCTTGATAATTACCATACCGCTCCATAATGTGCACGCCCATCGTTACCATGACTACGCCCTGCAATGACGTCACCACATCCGTAATCACCACACCTCTTCGGTACCGTAGCCGGGCAGAACCTGTTCTTTCAGTCGTATAAACATGTTTCATGGTTTTCTTTGGCAGTGGAGAACCGACAGAACCAGCAGACGGGTCACAAAGCAGAACTCACCAACCAGAGCTCCCAGCATGAACGGGGTCAGCTTCTTGAACACGATGGAGTTGCTTGGCTTGTTTCCTTGGAAAACCTTCCAGAGAAGAGAATCAGAGAAGAATCACTACAGCAACAACTGGATCGGTGGAGCGGCCCGGTTCCCCATGAGGCGGTCCGGTTCTCTTACTTTGTGAGGCAGCAGTTTCTCCAGAGCGGCTCCCGACATGCCAGCAGCTTCAAGCTCTTTACGAGCCTCGTCTGAAGTTTTCCCCTTCATCAGAGCTTCTGTCTGGGCCAGGAAGTTGGCCATGAGGATCTGGAAGAGAAACAGCGCATCAATATCTGGAGAATCACCTGGAGACAGGTCTGAAGAAACATCTGGGTTAGATCTGGAACCTGGACCCGTTTCAGTCCAGGCTCCACATTTAGGCCAATCTAATGTCCAACAGATAAAAGCAGTAAAGTACAACCGTAATAACTTTATACGGCAGGTCTGAAACAAAATGCTGCGCATCGGGAATCAAGCGTAAAATCATAAGACATCGCATCAAACACACACGGAAATGCTCAGTCAGCTGTTCCAGAAAGACAAAAGCATTTTCCCTCAGCTCAAAACATATCCCAACCCATAGAGCACATACAACTTTAATCAATACTTTGTGAATATTGGGTCTTCACTGGCAAACGAAATTACCAATGCAGAGTCTGACGTCACCTGTAGGTTTCTGAAGAGCTGAATTGAAGCTCGGTGGGCGGTTCCTACCATCACCATCTTGGCAGGGGCATGCATGTCGTCTCACCCGGAAAATACAAATATGGGCAAAGAGGTGGAGCTGAGAGGGGGGCTGTGAGCGTCATGGTGGATGATTGACATCGAGCGAACTCCGAGCTTTCTGTAGCTAAGAGCTAACCGAGCTAACCCGGAGATAACAGGAGCTAACCAGCTAACGGAGGTAAGCGGGCTAAAGCTAAGTCATGTTGTTAACCGGCTAAAAACCGCGGTTCTACGTTCTTCTGACTTGAAGCAGGAGATCTGGTCAGATCAAAATGACACGGCCCTAAATATGCCGAACTTCGAGAATAATTAACTTTTAAACGGGCGAGTTAGAAAAAAATTCACTCCCCCCACAGTTGTCATGAAGGTAAACCTGACCTATTAAACCTAACATGGATTTTTGCACCAGGCTGTAAACATGTTTATTTCTGCTGCAAACATGTTTATTTCTGCTGCAAACATGTTTATTTCTGCTGCAAACATGTTTATTTCTGCTGTGAAGTTGGTCTTTTTAACATTGGAGTCATCTGCTGTTTTGGAGCCCCTTGTGGATGAGGGGAGAACTGCAGGTTTTGGCTTAACTTTTAACAGCCGGAGGTTGCCGATTGGTGTAATCCTACTGATTATATTCTTGCTACATTTGCAGTTATGTATAACTTTACTGAACCAGAGGAAATAAAAGAAGCAATTGCAGATTTGAAGAATTTGGCTGTGATGGCCAGGCCAATGGCCACACATGTACAGGTGGTAAAAGCACCAACACATTTTCAAATATTTAGGTTTTTATATTCAAACTTGAGATGCTATAGTTCCTTTATGTTAGTGCGCACATTAAGGAGCCACTGTGTTTTCAACTGTTTGTGATTTGGTTTAACCTTATGTTTCTTTTTACAGGTGCTGAAGGGATTAGCTTGGGCACTGGGGGCAGGAGGGAAGCTGGTGAGCAGGAAGAGCCATGGGCCTTTGGGAAGACCTCGTCTTAAGAGGTGGAGATCAATAGTTTAATTTAAATGTTATTTTTATTTTTTTCCACTTCTGAATAGTTTGGGCTTTCTTTTGTTAGTAGTTTTGTAATGAATCATTAAACTCTTAGGTTCTGTTTCTTTGTCTAGTTTGTTAGTATGTTTAATATGCATTACCCCATATGTGTTGTCACTGGTCCTAGACCTAATTCCTTCATGTTGTTTGGGAAAATAAAACCCTTTTCTTTTGAAGCCACCTGTGTTCCTTTTCATTTGCCGACTTGGTCCCTTCACAACGGCACCGGGACAAAATTATCTGAATGATAGACAGCAATATGTCCATTTTAAAACTTGTGTTTCTTGTCAAGCTACCATCCTATGTGGGGTAACCCAAGGCTCAGTTCTTGGACCATTGTTATTTCTTATTTATGTTGATGATGTGGCTAATTTGGCTAGACATAAAAATAGTTCCAATAGCTTTGAACACCTGACTCTTAGTCTCTCCCACCCAAGATGGAAATGAGAGAAGCCACTTCTCCTAGTAGTAGTCTACCGTCCACCTGGATCTTCCTCACAGTTCCTAACTGACTTCTCAGACTTCTTATCAGACTTAGTGCTGAATACTGATAAAGTTATTGTTCTGGGGGATTTTAACATTCATCTTGATGATGAACATGACAGTTTAACCATTGCCTTTAACTCTATATTAAGTTCAATTGGATTTTCCCAAAATGTCCACAGACCGACTCATCCTCATCGTCACACTCTGGATCTTCTTCTGACATGTGGCATCAAAAGTGATCAACTAACAGTTCTTCCTCATAACCCTGTTCTGTCTGATCATTTTTTAATAACTTTTGAGTTTACTTTACTTGACTACACAAGGGCTGAGAAGAAAATTCATTCTAGTCGATGTTTGTCAGATAGTGTTGTTAACAAATTTAAGAAGTCTATTTCAGCAGTATTTCCTCCAACACCATGTGTTAACCTGACAGGAAACACCCATCCAAGCTTTACTCCAACACAGGTCCATGAATGTGTGGCTAGAATGACAGCTTTAATGCGTATAACACTAGATAATGTTGCTCCTCTAAAGAAGAAGAGAACCAGTCAGAAGAAGCGGCCCGGTGGTTTAATTCCCAGTTTCAAGCTTTAAAACAGACATCAAGACGTTTGGAAAGAAAATGGCGTTCATCTGGCTTAGAAGAGTGTCTCATAGTCTGTAAAGAAAGTTTAATAGTGTATAAAAAGCCTTGCGTGTGGCTGGAACAGCTTATTATTCATCATTGATAGAGGAGAAGTAGAACAACCCCAGGTTTCTCTTCAGCACTGGAACCAGACTGACTAAGAGCCATAGTGCCGTTGAGCCATCTATTCCTTTCAACCTCAGCTGTGACGACTTTATGAGTTTCTTTGGAAACAAAATAGTTTCTATCAGGAAGGAAATCAGTAATAACCTGAACACTACTAATGTTATTTCATCTGCAGCAGCCTTAGAGACGTCTTTAGAAGCTGATTGTCATTTGGACCGTTTCTTGCCTGTACAGCTCTCCGAGTTAACCAACATAATCGCTTCATCTAAACCTTCAACCTGTGTTTTAGACCCCATCCCAACCAGATTATTCAAGGAAATATGTTTAATCAATACGTCTGTACTTGACCTGATCAATTCATCTCTATTAATAGGATATGTACCTCAATATGTTAAGACAGCTGTAATTAAACCGTTGCTTAGAAACCGATTTTGGATCCAGGAGTTTTAGCTAATTATAGACCAATATCTAATCTCCCCTTCTGGTCTAAAGTTCTGGAGAAAACAGTTTCAACCAAACTATGTTCCTATCTGAGCAGAAACAATCTGAAGAGTTCCAGTCAGGATTTAGAGCTCATCATAGCACAGAGACAGCACTGGTGAAAGTCCAATGATCTTCTCATGGTCTCAGATAAAGGACTTCTGTCTGGACTCATTCTTTTAGATCTCAGTTCTGCATTCGACACTATTGATCACAATATTCTGCTACAGAGGCTGGAACATGTTATTGGGATTAAAGGGACCGCATTAGACTGGTTCCAGTCTTATCTGATAGATTTCAGTTTGTAAATGTAAATGATGAGTCTTCCTCACACACCAGGGTAAGTCATGGAGTTCCTCAGGGTTCTGTACTTGGACCAATACTTTTCACATTATACATGCTTCCCTTAGGAAATATCATCAGGCAGCATGGTATAAATGTTCATTGCTATGCGGATGACACTCAGATCTACCTCTCCATGAAGTCAGATGAAACCAATCCGTTTCTTAGATTACAAAGATGTCTTACAGACATCAAGACCTGGATGACTCTGAATTTTCTCCTTCTAAACTCAGACAAGACAGAGGTCGTTATCTTCAGGCTGAAAAACTTAGAACAAAATGATCCAGTTATGTAATTAATCTGGATGGCATTAATCTGGCCTCCAGTACCACTGTGAGGAACCTTGGAGTCATTATTGACCAGGACTTGTCTTTTAGCTCACATTTAAAACAGGTTTCTAGAACCGCCTTCTTCCACCTGCGTAATATTGCAAAAGTTAGGGGCATCTTGTCTCAGAAAGATGCAGAAAAATGAGTCCATGCCTTCATTATTTCCAGACTGGATTACTGCAAGTCCTTATTTATGGGTTGTCCCAAATATGCCCTGAAAAGCCTCCATCTGATCCAAAATGCTGCAGCGAGGGTTCTGATGAGGACTACAGGAGAGATCATGTTTCACCAGTTTTAGCCTCTCTACACTGGCTCCCTGTTAAATCCAGGATCAAGTTTAAAATTCTTCTCCTCACATATAAAGCTCTCCATGACCAAGCTCCATTGTACATAAAAGATCTTATAGTTCCATATATTCCAAATAGAGCACTTGGCTCTCAGACTGCAGGTTTACTGGTGGTTCCCAGAGTCTCAAAGAGTACTATGGGAGGAAGGGCCTTTAGCTATCAGGCTCCTCTCTTATGGAACCAGCTCCCACCGTGGGTTCTGGAGGCAGACTCCCTCCACACCTTTAAGATGGAGCTGAAAACCTTCCTTTTCTTTCCTGTCCTCTCCACCCCAACCAGTCGAGGCAGATGGCTGCCCTCCCTGAGCCGGGTTCTGCTGGAGGTTTTCTTCCTGTTAAAGGGGAGTTTTTTCCTTCCCACTGTCGCCTCGTGCAGCTCAGGATGGAGGATTGGATCCAAGTCATGACTCCATGCAATCAGTTGGTTTCTATTATAGGATATGTATGAATTGGCTGGAAGTGATGTGTATGTAAAGTGTCCTGGGACAACATTGTTGTGAAGTGGTGCTGTACAAATAAAGTTGAATTGAATTCATGTAACTGGAGACGTTCTACTTGTCCTTTTTGCAGACTATACTAATTTAGTAATGTCAAATAAAAAAGTCTATTAGGTGGGTTAGGGTTAAGATCTTCAGTGGCAAGAGAAAATATATAGGAAGAGCCTCCCTACATGTTGATGGAAATGTGGTTAAGCAGGTAAAAGTTGTGTCTTAGTTGACGATCAACTTAGTTGGAAATCACTACGTTTACACAAAGATCATGAAATCAGTTGGGACAATAAAAAAAGCTGTAACTTTCTAAATAGGTCTTCTGACTTTATATTATAATCTTTTTTTTCCATATATTAGCTACTGTAATATTGTATGGGGCTCTACCTACTATACTAACCTTAAGAAGATTTATATGTAACAAAAAAGATTTGTCAGAAGTGTCATGTTCGCAAATGCACATGTTCATTCTTCACCTCTGTTGTGGAAATTTTGTGTTCTGACTTAGATTTTCATATATTTCATAGTCCTTAGAATATATGCATTTCTGATTCTGGCTTTGTGGGCTTTCTGAAAAGGTCACGATGAACTAAAGAACTTGAGCTTAGTTACACAGTGTCTGCATTTCTACCCTTACAGACAGCTAATATGCAGAGGGCCTGAGATGTCTGCATCCAGACATCTGGGATCTGATTAGTTAGAACACTCTTTTCCTTTGAAGGGTTTTGCAGCTAAGGAGTCAGATACCATGGTGCCATTGGGAGGTTATAATTTAGTCTGACCGAACTTTTTAAGCAACAAGACATTTCTTGTTCAGAATAACAGAGGTTTATGACATGAAATTGATGTACTATAGGTCAGGGCTGAAAAAGTAGGTTTGTGTTGAACACTTCTAGAGCACTTCAGACCTCCACCCCGTCGGACCCCTGAACGGTCTCTCTAATTTGTATTATTCTGTTCTGTTCTTATTTTCTGATCAATAAACAGTAAAAAAAATTTCACTTCAGAACCAGACTCATCATTGACAGACTTTTTCCACTACAAACTCTATTTCACAAACTTTACCTTCTGCCCAAGATCTCACCACAAGGAGTCCAATTTCACTGAAGTACTGTGGTGTGGAATTGTCATCCACACGTGGTAAACTCTCTCCATGCTGATCAACATTTAAACCTAGTTTATTCTTATTTATTCTATTCTACAGTCATTTAGCAGATGTTTTTCTCCAAAGCGACGTACATCTGAGAACAACACAAGCAGGAAATCAACCAGTAGGACCATCATAGAAAGGTGCTGGTGGACTGCTGGAGTCCAGCTGGACCAGGTGTGGACATGTAGAGCTACAGGCTGTTTTCCCCACATTTCTAAAACAACGGATGTTTTCTCTTTGGTTTGTCTTACATCGCTTGTTTTTATATTTTCCAAATAAACATTAAAAGGATGAAAACATAAAATTCAATTAAAACACAAGTAAAGTACAAAGTACTGCAATAAAAACAAAAAACAAGGTTTTATTTTAAGTGGAAAGATGATGGCTAAAAGTGTTTTGCTATCACTTATGAATAAAGAAGCCCATTATCCAGATGTTCACATTTAATGAATCATCTTTTAGAAAACAGGAAAACCCTGCAATTTCTAATCGTAAAAATTTAAAATATTCAGTTATAGAATAACATAACCTTGTAATTCTAAATTTTTTTAAAAATAAAATTTATGAAAATGTAAATTTTTTTCATTTGTTTGAAACTTTACATTTCTATAGTTACAGTAACGTGTAAAAGTATTTCAACCGCTGGAGCTATTCCACATTCTGACATCACACGCCACAAATATGAATATGTTTTACTAGAATTCTATGTAAAGACCAACACAAAGTGTCACACAATTGTGAAGTACAATGAAAATTACACAATTTTATTTTTTTCACAAATTAAAAGCTGAAAAGTGAAACATCTCTACCAGCTTTGCACATCTACAAACGGACATATTCTTCTTTGCAAAACAGCTCCAGCTCAGTCAGATGAGATGGAGGAGGTCTGTAAACGGGGGTTTTAGGTCTTGCCTCTTGATGGGATTCTTGCTTTACGCTTTAAACCGTTCCGTCGTAGTCCCGCTTTACGCTTTAAACCGTTCCGTCGTAGTCCCGCTTTACGTTTTAAACCGTTCCGTCGTAGTCCCGCTTTACGTTTTAAACCGTTCCGTCGTAGTCCCGCTTTACGCTTTAAACCGTTCCGTCGTAGTCCCGCTTTATGTTTTAAACCGTTCCGTCGTAGTCCCGCTTTACGTTTTAAACCGTTCCGTCGTAGTCCCGCTTTACGTTTTAAACCGTTCCGTCGTAGTCCCGCTTTACGTTTTAAACCGTTCCGTCGTAGTCCCGCTTTACGCTTTAAACCGTTCCGTCGTAGTCCCGCTTTACGCTTTAAACCGTTCCGTCGTAGTCCCGCTTTACGCTTTAAACCGTTCCGTCGTAGTCCCGCTTTACGTTTTAAACCGTTCCGTCGTAGTCCCGCTTTACGTTTTAAACCGTTCCGTCGTAGTCCCGCTTTACGCTTTAAACCGTTCCGTCGTAGTCCCGCTTTACGCTTTAAACCGTTCCGTCGTAGTCCCGCTTTACGCTTTAAACCGTTCCGTCGTAGTCCCGCTTTACGCTTTAAACCGTTCCGTCGTAGTCCCGATTTATGCTTTAAACCGTTCCGTCGTAGTCCCGATTTATGCTTTAAACCGTTCCGTCGTAGTCCCGCTTTACGTTTTAAACCGTTCCGTCGTAGTCCCGCTTTACGTTTTAAACCGTTCCGTCGTAGTCCCGCTTTACGCTTTAAACCGTTCCGTCGTAGTCCCGCTTTACGCTTTAAACCGTTCCGTCGTAGTCCCGCTTTACGCTTTAAACCGTTCCGTCGTAGTCCCGCTTTACGCTTTAAACCGTTCCGTCGTAGTCCCGCTTTACGCTTTAAACCGTTCCGTCGTAGTCCTGCTTTACGCTTTAAACCGTTCCGTCGTAGTCCCGCTTTACGCTTTAAACCGTTCCGTCGTAGTCCCGCTTTACGCTTTAAACCGTTCCGTCGTAGTCCCGCGTTACGTTTTAAACCGTTCCGTCGTAGTCCCGATTTATGCTTTAAACCGTTCCGTCGTAGTCCCGATTTACGTTTTAAACCGTTCCGTCGTAGTCCCGCTTTACGTTTTAAACCGTTCCGTCGTAGTCCGGCTTTACGTTTTAAACCGTTCCGTCGTAGTCCGGCTTTACGTTTTAAACCGTTCCGTCGTAGGCCCGCTTTACGTTTTAAACCGTTCCGTCGTAGGCCCGCTTTACGTTTTAAACCGTTCCGTCGTAGGCCCGCTTTACGTTTTAAACCGTTCCGTCGTAGTCCCGCGTTACGTTTTAAACCGTTCCGTCGTAGTCCCGCTTTACGTTTTAAACCGTTCCGTCGTAGTCCCGCTTTACGCTTTAAACCGTTCCGTCGTAGTCCCGCGTTACGTTTTAAACCGTTCCGTCGTAGTCCCGCTTTATGCTTTAAACCGTTCCGTCGTAGTCCCGCTTTACGTTTTAAACTGTTCCGTCGTAGTCCCGCTTTACGTTTTAAACTGGTCCGTCGTAGTCCCGCTTTACGCTTTAAACCGTTCCGTCGTAGTCCCGCGTTACGTTTTAAATCGTTCCGTCGTAGTCCCGCGTTACGCTTTAAACCGTTCCGTCGTAGTCCCGCTTTACGTTTTAAACTGGTCCGTCGTAGTCCCGCTTTACGCTTTAAACCGTTCCGTCGTAGTCCCGCTTTACGTTTTAAACCGTTCCGTCGTAGTCCCGCTTTACGTTTTAAACCGTTCCGTCGTAGTCCCGCTTTACGCTTTAATCCGTTCCGTCGTAGTCCCGCTTTACGTTTTAAACCGTTCCGTCGTAGTCCCGCTTTACGCTTTAAACCGTTCCGTCGTAGTCCCGCGTTACGTTTTAAACCGTTCCGTCGTAGTCCCGCTTTACGTTTTAAACCGTTCCGTCGTAGTCCCGCGTTACGTTTTAATCCGTTCCGTCGTAGTCCCGCTTTACGCTTTAAACCGTTCCGTCGTAGTCCCGCGTTACGTTTTAAACCGTTCCGTCGTAGTCCCGCGTTACGCTTTAAACCGTTCCGTCGTAGTCTGGAGACACATCTGTCACATCCAGGATTTACTGGCAGTTTTCATTCAGGACCCAGTAAATCCCATTCTGGGATCCACCAGGAGATTTGGGAATGTTTGGATCTGGAATAACATCCTTTAAATAAACTGATTGATTCAGAATAAAACTGATCATTCTCTTCTGATCAATAACGGTGAGAACAGAACAACTCACCATGAAGGTGAGCCAACTGGGACCTGGACATTACCTTGTGGTGCAGGTTGTCTCTGATTGGATGCTGGGTCTGGGCAGGAATGAGGAAATCCGCAGGAATCATACGAGTACCTGACCAACAACAAGGTAAGCCAGTTACACACCAGGTACACACCAGTTACACACCAGTTACGCCAGTTACACACAAATTACGCCAGTTACACACCAGTTACGTCAGTTACACACAAATTACGCCAGTTACACACCAGTTACACCAGTTACACACCAGTTACGCCAGGTACACACCAGTTACGCCAGGTACACGCCAGGTACACACCAGTTACGCCAGGTACACGCCAGGTACACACCAGTTACGCCAGGTACACGCCAGGTACGTCGGTTACGCGCCAGTTACACGCCAGTTACGTCAGTTACGCGCCAGTTACACGCCAGTTACGTCAGTTACGCGCCAGTTACACACCAGTTACGTCAGTTACGCGCCAGTTACACACCAGTTACGTCAGTTACGCGCCAGTTACACACCAGTTACGTCAGTTACGCGCCAGTTACACACCAGTTACGTCAGTTACGCGCCAGTTACACACCAGTTACGTCAGTTACGCGCCAGTTACACACCAGTTACGTCAGTTACGCGCCAGTTACACACCAGTTACGTCAGTTACGCGCCAGTTACACACCAGTTACGTCAGTTACGCGCCAGTTACACACCAGTTACGTCAGTTACGCGCCAGTTACACACCAGTTACGTCAGTTACGCGCCAGTTACACACCAGTTACGTCAGTTACGCGCCAGTTACACACCAGTTACGTCAGTTACGCGCCAGTTACACACCAGTTACGTCAGTTACGCGCCAGTTACACACCAGTTACGTCAGTTACGCGCCAGTTACACACCAGTTACGTCAGTTACGCGCCAGTTACACACCAGTTACGTCAGTTACGCGCCAGTTACACACCAGTTACGTCAGTTACGCGCCAGTTACACACCAGTTACGTCAGTTACGCGCCAGTTACACACCAGTTACGTCAGTTACGCGCCAGTTACACACCAGTTACGTCAGTTACGCGCCAGTTACACACCAGTTACGTCAGTTACGCGCCAGTTACACACCAGTTACGTCAGTTATGCGCCAGTTACACACCAGTTACGTCAGTTATGCGCCAGTTACACACCAGTTACGTCAGTTATGCGCCAGTTACACACCAGTTACGTCAGTTATGCGCCAGTTACACACCAGTTACGTCAGTTATGCGCCAGTTACACACCAGTTACGTCAGTTATCCGCCAGTTACACACCAGTTACGTCAGTTATGCGCCAGTTACACACCAGTTACGTCAGTTACACACCAGTTACGTCAGTTATGCGCCAGTTACACACCAGTTACGTCAGTTATGCCCCAGTTACGCAGGTGAACAGGACTCACCTTGGTGGATGAGCTGGTAGAAGGCGTGCTGCCCATTGGTCCCTGGCTCCCCCCAGACAATTGGTCCTGTGTGGTAGTTCACGCGGCTGCCGTCTTTGCTGACGTACTTCCCGTTGGACTCCATGTCGCCCTGGAAACCAACCGGACCATCAGTGGAAATGGTACCAACTGGTGGACGTGTTGAACTGGGACCATGCCAGCCATGTTGGACTTTACAATGTCAACCCAGAGGTACCAGAGCTTGTTGCTCCTGGCCAAAGGGATCTAGATGCGTTGTTTGGGTCGATTTCAGATGTGTCGCATTTGGACCTCCAGAATCAGGGCGCCGTTGTGGATCAATAAATTTCTGTCCAGTGTCAAGTTCCAACAACAGCCCCATGGTTCTGGATGGAAACATTCTGAAACCAGATGAGGAAACCTGTCAGTTGTAGAGCTGCAGTTTACCATGAGCCGAAACCAGAACCTGGTTTCAACTGGTACTGGTCATGCGACAGCCCGCCCAGACCGGTACTGGTCATGCGACAGCCCGCCCAGACCGGTACTGGTCATGCGACAGCCCGCCCAGACCGGTACTGGTACCAGCAGGCCTGCAGGTGAACAGGATGTGGAGCGTTTAGGCCTTTCCACACGGGGACCGATGCCAACAGACGTCATGAAAATGCAACTAATTTGGAGGCGAACTGAAGATGTTTCTGTCTCTGCACACCAAGTGTGACGATAAACTGTGATGAACTTGAGAGGTGGATTCCCATCAAGCAATGACAGAAAGACAGAAGGAGGCGCAGAGTTTATCCTGTTCTAGAACACAGAGGGGAACTTGGGAAGTTTCATCGTTTTAATCCAGGATCTGAAGATGGACCAGGACAAACTTCCAGATGGATTTTAGACTGATCTCAGGACGGAAATCCGGATGGAAGTGATTATATCTGTTGGATGCAAATACTAATAAAATAAAAATAAACCTCAGTTGAAAGAATAAAAATCAAACTGACTGGACGGAATTAATTATTGGTGTGAACGTTCACATTGATTTTACGCTGATCCGATGAATATTGCCATACAATTTATTCGGATGAAATGCGGAAAAGGTGAAGACCTTTAGTCTGGAAGGCGAGCTCTGGTTGGTTCTGATGACTCAGCTGATGGACGGTGACAGACAGCCAATGAGAACCAAGAACAGTAAAAACATGGAAGCAAGTGAGCACTGTGGAGCAGCCCATCATGGACTTAGCTCGTCCTCGTGTGTCGGCCCTGCAGGAACATTAAGCCCCACCCCCCCCCTGCACACTGACCTGCTGGAAGTAGGCAGCAAAGCGGTGCATGTACTGGTCGTACGGCAGCATGGCGTGAGTCTCCGCCTGGAAAAAGTTGATGTACCAAACGCCCAGAACAGCCAGCAGGATCGGGACGTTCTTATCCAATGGGGCGCTGCGGAAATGGTTGTCCTGGAAACAAGGAAATAAGGTAGGGTGTGTGTGTGTGTGTGTGTGTGTGTGTGTGTGTGTGTGTGTGTGGGGGGGGGGGGGGGGGGGGGGGTCTGAACAGGACAGTAGGAAAAATAAATGTCCTACCATCCAGTGAGCTCCAGCCAGCAGCTGTTCGAAGTTCTCAAAGCCTGAAAAACACAGATTAGAACATGGAACCCAGACACAGAATCACAGCATTGAACCACAACATGGAACCCAGACACAGAATCACAGCATTGAACCACAACATGGAACCCAGACACAGAACCACAGCATTGAACCACAACATGGAACCCAGACACAGAATCACAGCATTGAACCACAACATGGAACACAGACACAGAACCACAGCATTGAACCCAGACTTGTAACCTACAACATGGAACCCAGACTTATAACAACAACATGGAACGCAGACACGGAACCACAACATGGAACGCAGACACGGAACCACAACATGGAATCCAGACACAGAACCACAACATGGAACCCAGACACAGAACCACAACATGAAACCCAGACATGGACCCACAACATGGAACCCAGACACGGAACCAATACATGGAACCCAGACACGGAACCAACACATGGAACCCAGACACGGAACCAACACATGGAATCCAGACACGGAACCAACACATGGAATCCAGACACGGAACCAACACATGGAACCCAGACACGGAACCACAACATGAAACCCAGACTCGGAACCAACACATGGAACCTAGACACAGAACCACAGCATTGAACCACAACATGGAACCCAGACACAGAACCACAGCATTGAACCACAACATGGAATCAACACATGGAACCCAGACTTGTTACCACAACATGGAACCTAGAGTGAGAACCACAACATGGAACGCAGACACGGAACCACAACATGGAATCCAGACACAGAACCACAACATGGAACCCAGACTTATAACCAACACATGGAACCCAGACTCGGAACCAACACATGGAACCCAGACACGGAACCAACACATGGAACCCAGACACGTAACCAACACATGGAACCCAGACTTACAACACATGGAACCCAGACACGGAACCAACACATGGAACCCAGACACGTAACCAACACATGGAACCCAGACTTACAACACATGGAACCCAGACTCGTAAACACCACATGGAACCCAGACACGTAACCAACACATGGAACCCAGACTTACAACACATGGAACCCAGACTTACAACACATGGAACCCAGACACGGAACCAACACATGGAACCCAGACACGTAACCAACACATGGAACCCAGACACGTAACCAACACATGGAACCCAGACTTACAACACATGGAACCCAGACACGGAACCAACACATGGAACCCAGACACGTAACCAACACATGGAACCCAGACACAGAACCACAACATGGAACCCAGACACAGAACCACAACATGAAACCCAGACATGGACCCACAACATGGAACCCAGACACGGAACCAACACATGGAACCCAGACACGGAACCAACACATGGAACCCAGACACGGAACCAACACATGGAATCCAGACACGGAACCAACACATGGAACCCAGACACGGAACCACAACATGAAACCCAGACTCGGAACCAACACATGGAACCTAGACACAGAACCACAGCATTGAACCACAACATGGAACCCAGACACAGAACCACAGCATTGAACCACAACATGGAATCAACACATGGAACCCAGACTTGTTACCACAACATGGAACCTAGAGTGAGAACCACAACATGGAACGCAGACACGGAACCACAACATGGAATCCAGACACAGAACCACAACATGGAACCCAGACTTATAACCAACACATGGAACCCAGACTCGGAACCAACACATGGAACCCAGACACGGAACCAACACATGGAACCCAGACACGTAACCAACACATGGAACCCAGACTTACAACACATGGAACCCAGACACGGAACCAACACATGGAACCCAGACACGTAACCAACACATGGAACCCAGACACGTAACCAACACATGGAACCCAGACTTACAACACATGGAACCCAGACACGGAACCAACACATGGAACCCAGACACGGAACCAACACATGGAACCCAGACACGTAACCAACACATGGAACCCAGACACGTAACCAACACATGGAACCCAGACTTACAACACATGGAACCCAGACACGTAACCAACACATGGAACCCAGACTTACAACACATGGAACCCAGACACGTAACCAACACATGGAACCCAGACACGTAACCAACACATGGAACCCAGACACGTAACCAACACATGGAACCCAGACTTACAACACATGGAACCCAGACACGTAACCAACACATGGAACCCAGACTTACAACACATGGAACCCAGACACGGAACCAACACATGGAACCCAGACACGTAACCAACACATGGAACCCAGACTTGTTACCACAACATGGAACCTAGAGTGAGAACCACAACATGGAACGCAGACACGGAACCACAACATGGAATCCAGACACAGAACCACAACATGGAACCCAGACTTATAACCAACACATGGAACCCAGACTCGGAACCAACACATGGAACCCAGACACGGAACCAACACATGGAACCCAGACACGTAACCAACACATGGAACCCAGACTTACAACACATGGAACCCAGACACGGAACCAACACATGGAACCCAGACACGTAACCAACACATGGAACCCAGACACGTAACCAACACATGGAACCCAGACTTACAACACATGGAACCCAGACACGGAACCAACACATGGAACCCAGACACGGAACCAACACATGGAACCCAGACACGTAACCAACACATGGAACCCAGACACGTAACCAACACATGGAACCCAGACTTACAACACATGGAACCCAGACACGTAACCAACACATGGAACCCAGACTTACAACACATGGAACCCAGACACGTAACCAACACATGGAACCCAGACACGTAACCAACACATGGAACCCAGACACGTAACCAACACATGGAACCCAGACTTACAACACATGGAACCCAGACACGTAACCAACACATGGAACCCAGACTTACAACACATGGAACCCAGACACGGAACCAACACATGGAACCCAGACACGTAACCAACACATGGAACCCAGACTTACAACACATGGAACCCAGACTTACAACACATGGAACCCAGACACGGAACCAACACATGGAACCCAGACTTACAACACATGGAACCCAGACTCGTAAACACCACATGGAACCCAGACACGTAACCAACACATGGAACCCAGACTTACAACACATGGAACCCAGACACGTAACCAACACATGGAACCCAGACTTACAACACATGGAACCCAGACACGGAACCAACACATGGAACCCAGACTCGTAAACACCACATGGAACCCAGACACGTAACCAACACATGGAACCCAGACTTACAACACATGGAACCCAGACTCGTAAACACCACATGGAACCCAGACACGTAACCAACACATGGAACCCAGACTTACAACACATGGAACCCAGACACGGAACCAACACATGGAACCCAGACACGTAACCAACACATGGAACCCAGACTTACAACACATGGAACCCAGACACGGAACCAACACATGGAACCCAGACACGTAACCAACACATGGAACCCAGACTTGCAACACATGGAACCCAGACACGGAACCAACACATGGAACCCAGACACGGAACCAACACATGGAACCCAGACACGGAACCAACACATGGAACCCAGACACGTAACCAACACATGGAACCCAGACTTACAACACATGGAACCCAGACTCGTAAACACCACATGGAACCTAGACACAGAACCACAACATGAAACCCAGACATGGACCCACAACATGGAACCCAGACTCGTAAACACCACATGGAACCTAGACACAGAACCACAACATGAAACCCAGACATGGACCCACAACATGGAACCCAGACACGGAACCAATACATGGAATCCAGACACGGAACCAACACATGGAACCCAGACTTACAACACATGGAACCCAGACTCGTAAACACCACATGGAACCCAGACACGTAACCAACACATGGAACCCAGACTTACAACACATGGAACCCAGACACGGAACCAACACATGGAACCCAGACACGTAACCAACACATGGAACCCAGACTTACAACACATGGAACCCAGACACGGAACCAACACATGGAACCCAGACACGTAACCAACACATGGAACCCAGACTTGCAACACATGGAACCCAGACACGGAACCAACACATGGAACCCAGACACGGAACCAACACATGGAACCCAGACACGGAACCAACACATGGAACCCAGACACGTAACCAACACATGGAACCCAGACTTACAACACATGGAACCCAGACTCGTAAACACCACATGGAACCTAGACAGAACCACAACATGAAACCCAGACATGGACCCACAACATGGAACCCAGACTTACAACACATGGAACCCAGACTCGTAAACACCACATGGAACCTAGACACAGAACCACAACATGAAACCCAGACATGGACCCACAACATGGAACCCAGACTCGTAAACACCACATGGAACCTAGACACAGAACCACAACATGAAACCCAGACATGGACCCACAACATGGAACCCAGACACGGAACCAATACATGGAATCCAGACACGGAACCAACACATGGAACCCAGACTTACAACACATGGAACCCAGACTCGTAAACACCACATGGAACCCAGACACGTAACCAACACATGGAACCCAGACTTACAACACATGGAACCCAGACACGGAACCAACACATGGAACCCAGACACGTAACCAACACATGGAACCCAGACTTACAACACATGGAACCCAGACACGGAACCAACACATGGAACCCAGACACGTAACCAACACATGGAACCCAGACTTGCAACACATGGAACCCAGACACGGAACCAACACATGGAACCCAGACACGGAACCAACACATGGAACCCAGACACGGAACCAACACATGGAACCCAGACACGTAACCAACACATGGAACCCAGACTTACAACACATGGAACCCAGACTCGTAAACACCACATGGAACCTAGACAGAACCACAACATGAAACCCAGACATGGACCCACAACATGGAACCCAGACTTACAACACATGGAACCCAGACTCGTAAACACCACATGGAACCTAGACACAGAACCACAACATGAAACCCAGACATGGACCCACAACATGGAACCCAGACTCGTAAACACCACATGGAACCTAGACACAGAACCACAACATGAAACCCAGACATGGACCCACAACATGGAACCCAGACACGGAACCAATACATGGAATCCAGACACGGAACCAACACATGGACTCCAGACACGGAACCAACACATGGAACCCAGACACGGAACCACAACATGGAACCCAGACTCGGATCGACCAGCTGGTAGCACCATGTTCTGATTTTTTTTGTTATAGTTGTTTTAAAGAACTGTAAAAAGACAGTTGGACTGTAATAAACAGCAACGGCCCGGTGAGTTACGGCTCTTCAGCCAACCTACCTATGTGCAGAGCGATGGACAGACCGATGGCGGACCACAGAGAGTAACGACCTCCAACCCACTGAGGACAGACACGACATCACAGTCAGTCACCCAATCAGACGAAAGAAACCATACACACACACACACACACACACACACACACTTACATCCCAGAACTCGAACATGTTCTCCGTGTCTATTCCGAAATCCTTCACTTTTACCTGAAGAGGAGAGACGGCATCAGTGATCTGGACCAGAACCAGAAGGAACAAAACCTATCATATGGTATCACAAAAATACTAAGATCTGCTTTAACGGGGTCCAGTGCTGGATCCTGGGCTCCAGCGGGGTCCAGTGCTGGATCCTGGGCTCCAGCGGGGTCCAGTGCTGGATCCTGGGCTCCAACAGGGTCCAGTGCTGGATCCTGGACCTGTAAAGGGGGGCGTCTTGGACCTGTAAAGGGGGGCGTCTTGGACCAGTAAGGGGGGGCGTCTTGGACCAGTAAGGGGGGGCGTCTTGGACCAGTAAGGGGGGGCGTCTTGGACCAGTAAGGGGGGGGCGTCTTGGACCAGTAAGGGGGGCGTCTTGGACCAGTAAGGGGGGCGTCTTGGACCAGTAAGGGGGCGTCTTGGACCAGTAAGGGGGCGTCTTGGACCAGTAAGGGGGGCGTCTTGGACCAGTAAGGGGGGCGTCTTGGACCAGTAAGGGGGGCGTCTTGGACCAGTAAGGGGGGCGTCTTGGACCAGTAAGGGGGACAGTCGTCCATTAGAACCAGTCTAAACGGGTCAGTAAGGGGGGGCGTCTTGGACCAGTAAGGGGGGCGTCTTGGACCAGTAAGGGGGGCGTCTTGGACCAGTAAGGGGGGCGTCTTGGACCAGTAAGGGGGGCGTCTTGGACCAGTAAGGGGGGCGTCTTGGACCAGTAAGGGGGCGTCTTGGACCAGTAAGGGGGGCGTCTTGGACCAGTAAGGGGGGCGTCTTGGACCAGTAAGGGGGGCGTCTTGGACCAGTAAGGGGGCGTCTTGGACCAGTAAGGGGGGCGTCTTGGACCAGTAAGGGGGGCGTCTTGGACCAGTAAGGGGGGCGTCTTGGACCAGTAAGGGGGGCGTCTTGGACCAGTAAGGGGGGCGTCTTGGACCAGTAAGGGGGGCGTCTTGGACCAGTAAGGGGGCGTCTTGGACCAGTAAGGGGGGCGTCTTGGACCAGTAAGGGGGGCGTCTTGGACCAGTAAGGGGGGCGTCTTGGACCAGTAAGGGGGGCGTCTTGGACCAGTAAGGGGGGCGTCTTGGACCAGTAAGGGGGACAGTCGTCCATTAGAACCAGTCTAAACGGGTCAGTAAGGGGGGGCGTCTTGGACCAGTAAGGGGGGCGTCTTGGACCAGTAAGGGGGGCGTCTTGGACCAGTAAGGGGGGCGTCTTGGACCAGTAAGGGGGGCGTCTTGGACCAGTAAGGGGGCGTCTTGGACCAGTAAGGGGGGCGTCTTGGACCAGTAAGGGGGGCGTCTTGGACCAGTAAGGGGGGCGTCTTGGACCAGTAAGGGGGGCGTCTTGGACCAGTAAGGGGGCGTCTTGGACCAGTAAGGGGGCGTCTTGGACCAGTAAGGGGGGCGTCTTGGACCAGTAAGGGGGGCGTCTTGGACCAGTAAGGGGGGCGTCTTGGACCAGTAAGGGGGGGCGTCTTGGACCAGTAAGGGGGGCGTCTTGGACCAGTAAGGGGGCGTCTTGGACCAGTAAGGGGGCGTCTTGGACCAGTAAGGGGGGCGTCTTGGACCAGTAAGGGGGGCGTCTTGGACCAGTAAGGGGGGCGTCTTGGACCAGTAAGGGGGGCGTCTTGGACCAGTAAGGGGGACAGTCGTCCATTAGAACCAGTCTAAACGGGTCAGAGGCGTCCGGCAGACTCACAGAGTTGGTTGACAGAGCTGCAAAGTGTTTGGCTACAGCTGATTTCTGAGGAGAAGAAGAAAGATCATGACTGTGGCATCATCATCATCATCATCATCATCATCACAAGCTATGACGGGAACTCACGTCTCCAGCTGCCTTCAAGAACCAGTCTTTAGCTGACTCAGCGTTGGTGATCGTCTCCTGGGTGGTGAAAGTCTGCAACAACAGCAGCAGTCAGGTGGACACACACACACACACACACACACCTGGATGTAATGTAGACACCTGGACCTACGATGAGAAAGCAGTTAAATGACTCACCTTGGAGGCGATGATGAACAGCGTGGTCTCTGGGTCCAGCTGGGCCAGGGTCTTGGCCAGGTGAGTCCCGTCGATGTTGGACACGAACCAGACGTTCGGGCCTCCGGCTGAGTACGGCTTCAAAGCTTCCGTCACCATCAAAGGTCCCTGAACGCACCACAGAAACACTGTTATATCACCACATACACCTCCTGATAGTGTGTGCGCGCGCGCGAGCTCTCACCAGGTCAGACCCTCCGATGCCGATGTTTACCACATCGGTGATGCTCCGCCCACTGAAGCCTTTCCAGTCACCACTGCGGACTTTCTGTAAACACGTCGCATATCAGGATGTCTGTCGCCCACATGCACACAGCCGATAAAACCACACACACCTGGCAGAAAGCCTTCATCTTGTCAAGAACCCGGTTGACCTCTGGCATCACGTCTTTACCATCAACAAGGATAGGTGTGTTGGAGCGGTTCCGCAGGGCGATGTGGAGGACCGCACGGCCCTGAAACGCAGTCACATGACTCAATACATCCATTCATCATGCTATGCTAACGGTGGCCGACACTTTCTCCTTCTGTACCCGAGTGGCACCCCCTGCCCCCCCCTCTACAGCCAGCCACCCGCCCACACCAGCTGCTCCTGGTTCTGGGGATGTGACAACTGGACATGGTGACACAGGAAGGGTGTAGAGTGTGTTTGTTCTGCTGGAGCAGATTGTTCAACCATCAAGACATTTTAGAGGAAGTGTCCTGTAACGGAGCTCTTTATAGGCTTCAGACGTGTCCTCAGAGAGGTTTTAAAGTGGAAGAACACCAGCAGCTACACATCAACATGCATAGCAACAGCCATGTGTAGAATAAACACAACATGTGTGAAGACGGCCAAAGTGTTTCCAGATCAATACCTCGGTGAAGTTGATCTTTTCTCCAGAGAACATCTGGTCTCGGGCCTCCTCCACTCCCCTGGATTTGGCCTACACAAACACAAACAAACATTCTTTCATTCATTTTCTGAGCCGCTTAATCCAATTCAGGGTTGCGGGGAAGCTGGAGCCTATCCCAGCTGGCTTCAGGCGACAGGCAGGGTACACCCTGGACAGCTCGCCAGTCCATCGCAGGGCAAACATGTAAATAAAAAACAAAACACAGTTTATGGACAAACTAGTTCAGATACCCAGTGCTGGACTGGGACAAAAACTGGCTCGGGCATTGTGAACCAAGACCGGCCCACCAGGATGGAGAGACAACAAAAGCTGTGAATAAAAGCAAATGTTCTAATGAGAGTGCTTCTACTCTGCCGTGCTGATGTCTGCTAAACTAAAACCAACACCATCCTGCCAGTATGCTATAATGTGGTGTCATGGTCTACGACTTAGTGGAAACCAAACGTGGGACATCACTCTGCATCACCATCCACCATAGGAATGTTAAAATCTCCAGTTCAGATAAAATGTGGGGAAATTGATAAAGACAGCCCACAGTCATTTAGATAATTCTTCAGTAAAACTTCTACAATGGGTGCTGTTGATTGAAAATAGAATTTTAGGATCACCACCTAAAAATAAACTAATAATAAGATGAAGAAATCTTTAATAGTCTACTGTTGGAAAGGTATAGGTGCAGTAGCAGAAGCATGCAGGTTATATATAAAAAAAAAAAAAGAGACTGGAAAATAATAATAACTAGAAAATTTCTGAAGAAATTTTGATGGGGGCTAATGAAGCTGCCCACGCCCCAGTGTGTGTGGCAAATATCCTGCTGAGGGTGTGTGAACAGTAAAAACACCTACCGTATGATGTTTAGTGTGAGTGTTTTACAAAGACCGAGCTTTTGAAAGGGAGCGGTGACAGCAAAGATCCACCAAGTGAGAGGGAGTTGTGAGCAGATTTGACGGGAAAACCGACAGTATGACGATGCTGAGTGAGTGAGGGCTGTTAACAGACCTTACAGGTAGACATATTGACGGTATGTGTGAATGTGTGAGAGAGAATAAGTTAGGGGTGGGGAAACTTGGCCTTTGTGCTGAAGTGTTCTTGAGCAAGACACTGAACCCCAAGTTGACCCCCTGATGTGCCATGACAACCGGCCCAGGAGGGAGGCGCATCGGCCCTCAGCTGTAATTGGTCCTGGACCCAACATGGTCCAGTTCCTGGGCACCGGGAGGAGGAAGGAGTGTGTTAGGAGGAAGGACTGTGACTGTGTGGACAGACTTGATGTTGACACTCTATCGCAACATTTGTTTCGTAATCTTCCTGTTAAACTGAAACTTGGAGCAACAGATTTCATGCTGACCCGCCAGGACCTGGTCCAGGCCCGGACCAGATAAAGCACGCTTTGCTCGTTGCTCCGCCCCCGCAGGGTCACATGGAGGACACTCACCAGAGCGAGCAGCATGGACAAGACCTCCTCGGTGATGAGGTTCTTGGAGAAGTCCACAAGGATGTCCCCATCGTCCGTCTGCAGGGTGGTGCTGTCAACACGCAGAGAGACATTCGTTAAACACAGAAAGCATCACCGACAACCAACGTATGCCAGAACCGTCCGGTTCCGTCTCTTCTCAGGAACATGATGCTACCGGCTGCTGCACATAGTCCGTGTTGTCCTGCTCACTTTGTTTTCACTGGACAGAATGTTTCCTGGGTTTCCAGCACCACAGGGTTCTTGATTCCCCTGGGGTCTGGGTCTCGGGCTCCTCAGGGTTCTACGTTACATACACGGGACGCGCTGGTCCAACTGGTCTCGGTACGGACACCGGACGTGCTGGTCCGTACCGTACCAAGACCAGTTGGACCAGCACGTCCGAACTGGTCTTGTACGGACACCGGACATGCGGAAGGGCGGCACGGATCGGCTTTGCCACACCCTAATGAGTGTAAAATATCCACGCTGTCGTCATGACAACCCGGTAAAGGGACCAGAACACCTGTGTGTGTGTGTGCAGGTAACCGTTCCTGGACGCCTCCAGAGAAACGCGGAAATCAGACACGCGTGTCCGATAATGGACTCTGTGACATTAGCAACCAGGCTAGCGTTAGCATGAACACTGAAGTCGGTTCCAGCGGTCGGTACCGATCCGACCGAGCCCTGGCAGGGGAGAGGAGGGTTTCCCCACAGACAGGAGAGGGCTGGGGGAGGACACTCCTGGCTGGCACGAGCCCTGCGGAGGCAGAGAACCACCTGGAGAAATGACCTTGTGGCTGACTGGGTAAGGAGAGGATCGATAACCGGAACTAACGGGTCCAATCAGGATCGATAATCAGTGCAACGTGATACCAGTCCGGGTCTGGACCCGGTAAACCTAACAGCCGGAGGCAGAACCAGCCCTCTGGCCGAACCGCCTACCTGAACTTGGCGAAACGGTCGTGGTCCTGGCCGAACATGTCCCTCATGTTCAGGCCGCCGGCGTTGCTGCGGTACCACTGCTCCAGCTGCCTGAAGTTCGGGTCGGCGCTCAGAGCCATCGTGCTGCGGGAGTGTCGGAGCTCGGCGAACAGAACCGGACTGCTGCTGCTCCACGCGTGAAAACACCCCACACCACCCCTCCACGGCAGCTGGCGAGATGACGCCAAGGCCGCGTCAGCCAATCACAGCATGAGCCTCACAGGGCTGGCCCCGCCCACTCAGCTGTTCCAATCACAGTCCCAGAGCCGTGTGCGCGCGCGCGTGTGTGTGGTGTGGTGGTGGCAGTGGTTTATTCCAACCTTTACCTTCTCGTCTGCAGATGAAAGAGTGGAACCCTTACCGATCCGATCCGGACTTTAGGTCCAAACAGAACTTCTTCTGTTCAACACGGAAAAATGAAGCAGAAACTTTCTGCTGAATCACTTTAGTGTTTTATTTTTTACAGTGCATCATTTAAAAGCTCGCTTTCTTCCTGGATCCGGATCTGGATCCAGAGATCCTCCTGACCCGATCCAGATCCAGAGATCCAGATCCAGGTTGCAGAACAAACATCACAGGGTTCCGCGCCTTGAACAGTTTCAGTGGCTCAGAGGGAAGAAGCTGCTTCCGGTTCTGTTGGCGGTTTGGTTGGTGAGGTTAGGGAGGGGGATCTGCTGGGTCGTCCGGTTCTGACAGGCGGTTCTGCATATCGGATCATGATTGTTGCTCTGGTCAAACCCAAAGCCCAAAACTCAGACCGGAACCCTTCTACGTTCTTCAGCTGACAGTTCGAGATGACATCACTTCCTGTCAGCCTGCGTGCAGGCCGCCAACAGAAAGCGCTGCCAACGCGTCCCGAGCCGATACCGACCTTCGTCTCCTCCACCTCGGCTCCGCGGGTCTTCCAGAACTGCATCAAAAACTACTTAAAATGTGACCTTTGACCTTTCTATGTGGACAAATAACCAGAACACAGAATCGGCGCCGGAAACCGCCGTCGGGAGGAAGAGGTCCGGTCGGAGTCGGGAGAAAGAGGGTCGGAGTCGGGAGGAAGAGGTCCGGTCGGAGTCGGGAGAAAGAGGGTCGGAGTCGGGAGGAAGAGGTCCGGTCGGAGTCGGGAGGAAGAGGTCCGGTCGGAGTCGGGAGGAAGAGGTCCGGTCGGAGTCGGGAGAAAGAGGTCCGGTCGGAGTCGGGAGGAAGAGGTCCGGTCGGAGTCGGGAGGAAGAGGTCCGGTCGGAGTCGGGAGGAAGAGGTCCGGTCGGAGTCGGGAGGAAGAGGTCCGGTCGGAGTCGGGAGGAAGAGGTCCGGTCGGAGTCGGGAGGAAGAGGTCCGGTCGGAGTCGGGAGGAAGAGGTCCGGTCGGAGTCGGGAGGAAGAGGTCCGTCCATCTCCTGGAATTCTCAGACCAACTGCACCATCATCATCATCATCATGTGGACACAGGAAGTGCAGCTTCCTCCCAGGAGAACAGCTGGTGACAGGCAGACAACTGGAAGCTTCATCATTTAGTCACAAAGCAGGAGTTTGTCCAGGTGGAGAGACTACGCCGACGCCTTGTTGTCCTCCTGCAGGTAAACACAGACAACAGGGTTAGACTGGTCCCATCACACCAATCACAGCCCGGGGCACGGCGCCTTCAGCCCGGGGCACGGCGCCTTCAGCCCGGGCACGGCGCCTTCAGCCCGGGCACGGCGCCTTCAGCCCGGGCACGGCGCCTTCAGCCCGGGGCACGGCGCCTTCAGCCCGGGGCACGGCGCCTTCAGCCCGGGGCACGGCGCCTTCAGCCCGGGGCACGGCGGGATCTACATGTCTGGTTGTGCAGATGAACAAAGAGCATTACCCTGTAAGGCAGGTCAGCAAACTCCCGCCCAGCCTGGTTTCCTCTGTATCCTGTCCTGAAGCCGCCTCCTCCCTGCGGGGGCCCGAAGGATCCACGGCTGGCTGAGCGCCCCCGTCCCCCCCGGAAACCCATCCCCCCGCGGTTGCGGAAACCTCCACGGCCTCGGCTCTGACGCAAAGGGATGCCGAACGTCTCGGCGTTCATCCTCCTCTCCTCAGCCCAGGTCTGCCTCCGCTCTCTGAGGAAGAGGAGAAAAAGAAGTGTCAAGTTTCCCTCCTGCTGTATGACATCCCCTCAATCCCTTTTAATCTGCTTTATCCAGAACCCGGAACCGGGCCCTGCTGGTCCAGGGAGAACCTGGAACCTGGCCCTGCTGGTCCAGGGAGAACCAGGAAGCGGATTCTCCCGGTGAGAGCCAGGAAGCGGATTCTCCCGGTGAGAGCCAGGAACTGATAAAAGTCTTGTGCAGGCAGACAGCAAGACAAACGTCAGAAAAAACTCACCGTGGGAAACCTGAACCTCCAGACTTCTCATTGGCTTTCCTGGAAGAGAGAAACCAGGACATCATACCACGGGGGCACCAGGACATCATACCACGGGTGTACCAGGACATTATACCACGGGTGTACCAGGACATTATACCACGGGTGTACCAGGACATTATACCACGGGTGTACCAGGACATTATACCACGGGTGTACCAGGACATTATACCACGGGTGTACCAGGACATTATACCACGGGTGTACCAGGACATTATACCACGGGTGTACCAGGACATTATACCACGGGTGTACCAGGACATCATACCACGGGTGTACCAGGACATTATACCATGGGTGTACCAGGACATCATACCACAGGGGCACCAGGACATTATACCACGGGTGTACCAGGACATTATACCACGGGTGTACCAGGACATTATACCACGGGTGTACCAGGACATCATACCACGGGGGCACCAGGACATTATACCACGGGTGTACCAGGACATCATACCACGGGTGTACCAGGACATCATACTACGGGTGTACCAGGACATTATACCACGGGTGTACCAGGACATTATACCACGGGTGTACCAGGACATTATACCACGGGTGTACCAGGACATCATACCACGGGTGTACCAGGACATTATACCACGGGTGTACCAGGACATTATACCACGGGTGTACCAGGACATTATACCACGGGTGTACCAGGACATTATACTACGGGTGTACCAGGACATTATACCACGGGTGTACCAGGACATTATACTACGGGTGTACCAGGACATTATACCACGGGTGTACCAGGACATTATACCACGGGTGTACCAGGACATTATACCACGGGTGTACCAGGACATCATACCACGGGTGTACCAGGACATTATACCACGGGTGTACCAGGACATTATACCACGGGTGTACCAGGACATTATACCATGGGTGTACCAGGACATTATACCACGGGTGTACCAGGACATTATACCACGGGTGTACCAGGACATCATACCACGGGTGTACCAGGACATTATACCACGGGTGTACCAGGACATCATACCACGGGTGTACCAGGACATCATACCACGGGTGTACCAGGACATCATACTACGGGTGTACCAGGACATTATACCACGGGTGTACCAGGACATTATACCACGGGTGTACCAGGACATTATACTACGGGTGTACCAGGACATTATACCACGGGTGTACCAGGACATTATACCACGGGTGTACCAGGACATCATACTACGGGTGTACCAGGACATTATACCATGGGTGTACCAGGACATCATACCACGGGGGCACCAGGACATTATACCACGGGGGCACCAGGACATCATACCATGGGTGTACCAGGACATTATACCATGGGTGTACCAGGACATCATACCACGGGTGTACCAGGACATCATACCACGGGTGTACCAGGACATTTTAGGGAGATGACTCACTGCTAACAGCGCATCAGCTGTTGCCATACCAACGTGAAGTAACCAGTCTTCTTACCTGGAGTCGTCGCAGGAGATGTTGTCGAAGAAGGACTTGGACTTGTCGTAGTAGCAGTTTGGTCCCAGGGGGTCGCACTCATCGTCTGCGGTGCCTTCACTGTTCTGAGTTTCTACGCTAGAGTTGCCTTTGTCCTCTCCATTCAAGGCCTTTTCCACCTTCTCGTCTGCAAGACACAGAGTAATGTGATCATCAAGGCCGCATCCAATGACCCTTCAAACCGACGGCCCACCTACCTCTCAGCTTCAGCTTGCTCTGGAACTCCCGGTCAATCTCCTCCTTGTTGAACTGCGCATTGGCGCTCTCAAAGTCAAAGTCCTTCTCGAACTTCATGGGTCCGTCTCGGCGTACATTAAAGCGCCCCCTACCACGGTGGCCCCCCCCTCGGCCACGCCGGCTGGCTGGTGTGCCCGTGGCTGCGGAAAAAAGAGCAGCGTTATCTGAGGGAGTGAACAGGAAGTCGTGACGTGACGATCATGGAGAAGCTGTTTACAAAGATGTTCAGATGCGAGGAGAGGAGGATGATCCTGAGCTCCATTGTCTGACTGAAAGCATGCAGGATGATCAGGACTGGCGACGGTGACCTGGGCCACGTTTACTGCAATCTCTCCCTCGTGTTGCCTCCCTCTCGGCCACGCCGGCTTTCAAACCGGTCCCCAGTCGGAACTGGTCCCCAGTTGGAACAAATCACTAGCTTGAACTGTAATGCTAAAGGCAACATGACCTGTGATGCTAAAGACAACCTGAACTGTTATGCTAAAGACAACCTGAACTGTGATGCTAAAGACAACCTGAACTGTTATGCTAAAGACAACATGAACTGTGATGCTAAAGACAACCTGAACTGTGATGCGAAAGACAACCTGAACTGTGATGCGAAAGACAACCTGAACTGTGATGCTAAAGACAACCTGAAATGTGATGCTAAAGACAACCTGAACTGTTATGCTAAAGACCACTTAAACTGTAATGCTAAAGACCACTTAAACTGTAATGCTAAAGACAACCTGAAATGTAATGCTAAAGAACTTGAACTGTAATGCTAAAGACCGCTTGAACTGTAATGTTATAGACAATCTGAACTGTAATGCTAAAGAGGACTTGAAATGTAAAGCAAAAGACAACTTGAACGGTTATGCTAAAGACAACCTGAGCTGGGATGCTAAAGACAACCTGAACTGTGATGCTAAAGACAACCTGAAATGTAATGCTAAAGACAACCTGAACTGTGATGCTAAAGACAACCTGAGCTGGGATGCTAAAGACAACCTGAACTGTGATGCTAAAGACAACCTGAACTGGGATGCTAAAGACAACCTGAACTGTGATGCTAAAGACAACCTGAACTGTGATGCTAAAGACAACCTGAACTGTGATGCTAAAGACAACCTGAACTGTGATGCTAAAGACAACCTGAACTGGGATGCTAAAGACAACCTGAACTGTGATGCTAAAGACAACCTGAACTGGGATGCTAAAGACAACCTGAACTGTGATGCTAAAGACAACCTGAACTGTGATGCTAAAGACAACCTGAACTGGGATGCTAAAGACAACCTGAAATGTGATGCTAAAGACAACCTGAACTGTGATGCTAAAGACAACCTGAAATGTAATGCTAAAGACAGCTTAAACTGTAATGCTAAAGACAGCCTGAACTGTAAAGGTAAAGACCGCTTAAACTGTAATGCTGAAGACAGCTTAAACTGTAATGCTGAAGACAGCTTAAACTGTAATGCTGAAGACAGCTTAAACTGTAATGCTGAAGACAGCTTAAACTGTAATGCTGAAGACAGCTTAAACTGTAATGCTGAAGACAGCTTAAACTGTAATGCTGAAGACAGCTTAAACTGTAATGCTGAAGAGAGCTTAAACTGTAATGCTGAAGAGAGCTGAGCTATAATGCTAAAGACAACCTGAACTGTGATGGTAAAGACAACTTGAACTGTTATGCTAAAGACAACCTGAACTGTTATGCTAAAGACAACATGAACTGTTATGCTAAAGACAACCTGAACTGTTATGCTAAAGACAACCTGAACTGTTATGCTAAAGACAACATGAACTGTTATGCTAAAGACAACCTGAACTGTTATGCTAAAGACAACCTGAACTGTAATGCTAAAGACCACTTAAACTGTAATGCTAAAGACAACCTGAAATGTAATGCTAAAGAACTTGAACTGTAATGCTAAAGACCGCTTGAACTGTAATGTTATAGACAATCTGAACTGTAATGCTAAAGAGGACTTGAAATGTAAAGCAAAAGACAACTTGAACGGTTATGCTAAAGACAACCTGAGCTGGGATGCTAAAGACAACCTGAGCTGGGATGCTAAAGACAACCTGAACTGTGATGCTAAAGACAACCTGAAATGTAATGCTAAAGACAACCTGAACTGTGATGCTAAAGACAACCTGAGCTGGGATGCTAAAGACAACCTGAACTGTGATGCTAAAAACAACCTGAACTGGGATGCTAAAGACAACCTGAACTGTGATGCTAAAGACAACCTGAACTGTGATGCTAAAGACAACCTGAACTGTGATGCTAAAGACAACCTGAACTGTGATGCTAAAGACAACCTGAACTGGGATGCTAAAGACAACCTGAACTGGGATGCTAAAGACAACCTGAACTGGGATGCTAAAGACAACCTGAACTGGGATGCTAAAGACAACCTGAACTGTGATGCTAAAGACAACCTGAACTGTGATGCTAAAGACAACCTGAACTGGGATGCTAAAGACAACCTGAAATGTGATGCTAAAGACAACCTGAACTGTGATGCTAAAGACAACCTGAAATGTAATGCTAAAGACAGCTTAAACTGTAATGCTAAAGACAGCCTGAACTGTAAAGGTAAAGACCGCTTAAACTGTAATGCTGAAGACAGCTTAAACTGTAATGCTGAAGACAGCTTAAACTGTAATGCTGAAGACAGCTTAAACTGTAATGCTGAAGACAGCTTAAACTGTAATGCTGAAGAGAGCTTAAACTGTAATGCTGAAGAGAGCTGAGCTATAATGCTAAAGACAACCTGAACTGTGATGGTAAAGACAACTTGAACTGTTATGCTAAAGACAACCTGAACTGTTATGCTAAAGACAACATGAACTGTTATGCTAAAGACAACCTGAACTGTTATGCTAAAGACAACCTGAACTGTTATGCTAAAGACAACATGAACTGTTATGCTAAAGACAACCTGAACTGTTATGCTAAAGACAACCTGAACTGTTATGCTAAAGACAACCTGAACTGTGATGCTAAAGACAGCTTAAACTGTAATGCTAAAGAGGACTTGAAATGTAAAGCAAAAGACAACTTGAACGGTTATGCTAAAGACAACCTGAGCTGGGATGCTAAAGACAACCTGAGCTGGGATGCTAAAGACAACCTGAACTGTGATGCTAAAGACAACCTGAAATGTAATGCTAAAGACAACCTGAACTGTGATGCTAAAGACAACCTGAGCTGGGATGCTAAAGACAACCTGAACTGTGATGCTAAAGACAACCTGAACTGTGATGCTAAAGACAACCTGAACTGTGATGCTAAAGACAACCTGAACTGTGATGCTAAAGACAACCTGAACTGTGATGCTAAAGACAACCTGAACTGTGATGCTAAAGACAACCTGAACTGGGATGCTAAAGACAACCTGAACTGTGATGCTAAAGACAACCTGAACTGGGATGCTAAAGACAACCTGAACTGTGATGCTAAAGACAACCTGAACTGTGATGCTAAAGACAACCTGAACTGGGATGCTAAAGACAACCTGAAATGTGATGCTAAAGACAACCTGAACTGTGATGCTAAAGACAACCTGAAATGTAATGCTAAAGACAGCTTAAACTGTAATGCTAAAGACAGCCTGAACTGTAAAGGTAAAGACCGCTTAAACTGTAATGCTGAAGACAGCTTAAACTGTAATGCTGAAGACAGCTTAAACTGTAATGCTGAAGACAGCTTAAACTGTAATGCTGAAGACAGCTTAAACTGTAATGCTGAAGAGAGCTTAAACTGTAATGCTGAAGAGAGCTGAGCTATAATGCTAAAGACAACCTGAACTGTGATGGTAAAGACAACTTGAACTGTTATGCTAAAGACAACCTGAACTGTTATGCTAAAGACAACATGAACTGTTATGCTAAAGACAACCTGAACTGTTATGCTAAAGACAACCTGAACTGTTATGCTAAAGACAACCTGAACTGTGATGCTAAAGACAGCTTAAACTGTTATGCTAAAGACAACCTGAAATGTAATGCTAAAGACAACCTGAACTGTGATGGTAAAGACAACCTGAACTGTGATGGTAAAGACAACTTGAACTGTTATGCTAAAGACAACCTGAACTGTTATGCTAAAGACAACATGAACTGTTATGCTAAAGACAACCTGAACTGTTATGCTAAAGACAACCTGAACTGTTATGCTAAAGACAACCTGAACTGTGATGCTAAAGACAACCTGAAATGTGATGCTAAAGACCACTTAAACTGTAATGCTAAAGACAACCTGAACTGTTATGCTAAAGACAACCTGAACTGTTATGCTAAAGACAACCTGAACTGTGATGCTAAAGACAACCTGAAATGTGATGCTAAAGACCACTTAAACTGTAATGCTAAAGACAGCTTAAACTGTAATGCTAAAGACAACTTGAACGGTTATGCTAAAGACAACCTGAACTGTTATGGTAAAGACTGTTCTAACTGCAATGATAAAGACAACTGAACTGTAATTCTAAAGACAAGTTTAACTGTAATGCTAAAGACAAGTTTAACTGTAATGCTACTTGAACTGTAATGCTCAAGACAAGTTTAACTGTAATGCTACTTGAACTGTAATGCTCAAGACAACTTGAACTGTAATGCTAAAGACAATTTGAACTGTAATGCTAAAGACAATTCCGATGGAGGTGAAAAGAAAGAAGAGGATGCAGAGCGGGAGGGAGGCAGACAAAAAAGCAATGGAGATTTAAACAATTTTGTCCAATTGTTGTGATGGGTAATGTGAGATTGCTAGTTAACAAAACGGACGAGCTCGAGATGCTAACAAGGTCTCAGAAAGAATACAGAGAGTGCAGTATTATGTGCTTCACCGAGACATGGCTGAATGAACACATCCCTTCACTGTACTGTGTCTGTAGCGGGCTTTAAAACAGTCCGTGCAGACCGCAGTAGACAACACAGCGGAAAGCTAAAGGGTGGTGGAATTGCAAGAACAGTGAGGTGCTTCCCCAATAACAAACCCTGGATCACCAGTGACCTGAAAAAGCTGCTGAACATCAAAAAGAAAGCCTTCAGGGATGGAGACAGGGAGTTATTGAGGGCAACACAAAAACAACTTAAAACACAAACTAAGAAGTGCAAGGAGGACTACAGGAAGAAGTTAGAAAGTCAGCTCCAGCAGAATAACCTGAGGGATGTGTGGTCTGGAATGAAGAAGATCACCGGCTTCAAGTTAAAGGGGGACCAGCCTGATGGAGGTCTGGACAGAGCTAATGAGCTGAACATATTCTTCAACAGGTTCAGTTCACCCCCTACCTCCAGCCCAACAGACCACACACCCTCCATAAGCCCACTGCTTTCCTGTCACGCCTCCAATCTGTCACCCTGCAGCTCAGTCATGGACCAGAACACAGCTTCATCTCCCTCCACATCAGGACATCCTGAGACCTCCACCTTGTTTGTCTCCTGCAATCAGGTTAAGAAGCAACTTGAAAAACTGAACCAGAACAAGGCTGCAGGTCCAGATGGTGTCAGTCCCAGAGTTCTCAAGACCTGCTCAAAACAACTATGTCCGATTCTCCAGCACCTTTTCAACACCAGTCTGAGACAAAATAGAGTCCCAGTGCTGTGGAAAACCTCCTGCCTTGTTCCAGTGCCTAAAAAAACACAACCAGCTGAACCAAGTGACTACAGACCAGTTGCCCTGACATCTCACATCATGAAAGTCCTGGAGAGACTCTTACTGGCTCACCTCAACAAGCAAGTAAACACCTTTCAGGACCCATTCCAGTTTGCATATCGTAATGGACTTGGGGTTGAAGATGCCATCATATACCTGCTCCAGAGAGCACACTCTCATCTGGACCATTCAGGCAGCACTCTGAGGGTCATGTTCTTTCATTTCTCAGTGCTTTTAATACCATTCAGCCTGCTTTGTTATGTGAGAAGCTCCATAAATTCCAGGTGGATACCTCCACAACCACCTGGATCTATGACTACCTCACAAACAGACCCCAGTTTGTGAGACTGAAAGGTTGTGTGTCTGAGATGGAGGTCAGCAGCACTGGTGCACCACAAGGAACTGTACTCTGGCCATTCCTCTTCACTCTGTACACCTCAGACTTCCAGTACAACTCTGAGTCCTGTCATCTGCAGAAATACTCTGATGACTCTGCAGTTGTGGGGTGTATCAGGGATGGACAAGAAGCAGAGTACAGAGAACTGGTCAGTCAGTTTGTTAAATGGTGCGGTGACAATCATCTCATATTAAATAGCAGCAAAACAAAAGAGATGATTGTTGACTTCAGGAGGAAGAAGAATAAACAAAGCACTGTTTCCATCCTGGGAGAGGAGGTGGAGGTGGTGGAGGAATACAAGTATCTTGGAGTTCAGCTGGACAACAAACTGGACTGGAAATGCAACACTGACTACATCTACAAGAAAGGTCAGAGCAGACTGTACTTCTTAAGGAAGCTGAGATGGTTTAACGTCTGCACCAAGATGTTGCATATCTTCTATAAGTCTGTTGTGGAGAGTGCAGTCAGCTTTGCAGCATCTGCTGGGGTAGTAGCATCAGAACCAGAGACTTGAAGAGAATCAACAAACTGATCCAGAAAGCTGCTTCTGTGCTTGGAGTAACTCTGGAGCCGCTGGAGCTGATTGTCCAAAGAAGAATGCTGCACAAGCTGATGAAGATGATGGAGGATTCTTCACACCCTCTCCACAACACAGTGATGAAACAACAAAGTGTGTTCAGTGAGAGGCTTCTTCAGGTCCGATGTAAGACTGAAAGATACAGAAAATCATTCCTGCCAGCAGCCATCAGCCTCCGGAACAAGCATTTAATTTAATTTATTTATAAATGTAACGTAAACTCGTAGGAATCATCCATCCATCCATCTTCTGCCACTTATCCGGGGTCGGGTCGCGGGGGCAGCAGCCTAAGCAGGGAAGCCCAGACTTCCCTCTCCCCAGCCACATTTGCCAACTCTGCGGGGGGGATCCCGAGGCGTTCCCAGGCCAGCTGAGAGATATAATCCCTCCAGCATGTCCTGGGTCTTCCCCGGGGTCTCCTCCCAGAGGGACGTGCCTGGAACACCTCACCAGGGAGGTCCAGGAGGCATCCTGACCAGATGCCCGAGCCACCTCAACTGGTTCCTCTCCATGCGGAGGAGCAGCGGCTCTACTCTGATCTCCTCCCGGATGACCGAGCTCCTCACCCTATCTCTAAGGGAGAGCCCGGCCACCCTGCGGAGGAAACTTATTTCAGCCGCCTGTACACGAGATCTCGTTCTTTCGGTCACGACCCACAGCTCATGACCATAGGTGAGGGTAGGAACGTAGATCGACTGGTAAATCGAGAGCTTCGCCTTCTGGCTCAGCTCCTTCTTCACCACGACAGACCGGCGCAGAGTCCGCATTACTGCAGACGCCGCACCGATCCGTCTGTCCATCTCGCGCTCCATCCTTCCCTCACTCGTGAACAAGACCCCGAGATATTTAAACTCCTCCACTTGAGGCAGGACCTGACTCCCGAACCGGAGAGGGAAATCCACCCTATTCCGGCTGAGGACCATGGTCTCAGATTTGGAGGTGCTGATTCTCATCCCAGCCGCTTCACACTCGGCCGCGAATCGCTCAAGCGAGAGCTGGAGATCACGACCAGATGAAGCCAACAGGACCACGTCATCTGTAAAAAGCAGAGACCCCCAACAACTCGGCTGAACCTACAAACTTTTGTCCATTTAAGTTATGAACAGAATCGGTGATAAAGGGCAGCCTTGGCGGAGTCCAACCTTCACTGGAAACGGATCCGACTTACTACCGGCAATGTGGACCAAGCTCTGACACCTGTCGTACAGGGACCGGACAGCTCGTACAAGGGGGTCTGGTACCCCATACTCCTGGAGTACCCCCCACAGGAGACCCCGGGGGACACGGTCAAACTCCTTCTCCAGGTCCACAAAGCACATGGAGACTTGTTGGATAAACTCCCATGCCCCCTCCAGGACCCCAAAGAGTGTATAGAGTTGGTCCACTGTTCCGCGACCAGGACGAAAACCACACTGCTCCTCCTCAATCCGAGATTCGACTATCCGGCGGACCCTCCTCTCCAGGACCCCTGAATAGACCTTACCAGGGAGGCTGAGGAGTGTGATTCCCCTGTAATTGGAACACACCCTCTGGTCCCCCTTCTTTAAAAGGGGGAACACCACCTCAGTCTGCCGGTCCAGAGGCACTGCCCCCGATGTCCACGCGATGCTGCAGAGGCGTGTCAGCCAGGACAACCCCACAGCATCCAGAGCCTTAAGGAACACCGGGTGGATCTCATCCACCCCCGGGGCCTTGCCGCCAAGGAGCTTTTTAACCACCTCAGCGACTTCAGCCCCAGAGATAGGAGAGTCCACCCCTGAGTCCTCCAGCTCTGCTTCCTCATCGGAAGACGTGTTGGTAGGATTGAGGAGGTCTTCGAAGTATTCCCTCCACCGACCCACAACGTCCCGAGTTGAGGTCAGCAGCTCCCCATCTCCACTGTACACAGTGTTGACGGAGCACTGCTTCCCCCTCCTGAGCCGCCGGATGGTGGACCAGAATCTCCTCAAAGCCGTCCAGAAGTCTTTTCCATGGCCTCGCCAAACTCCTCCCATGCCCGAGTTTTTGACTCGGCGACAGCCGAAGCCGCTTAGTCCATAGGTACCCATCAGCTGCCTCCGGAGTCCCACAGGCCAAGAAGGCCCGATAGGACTCCTTCTTCAGCTTGACAGCATCCCTCACTGCTGGTGTCCACCAACGAGTCCTGGGATTACCGCCACGACAGGCACCAATGACCTTACAGCCACAGCTCCGGCCGGCCGCCTCAGCAATAGAGGCACGGAACACAGCCCATTCGGACTCAATGTCCCCCGCCTCACTCGGGACATGGTTGAAGCTCTGCTGAAGGTGGGAGTTGAAGCTCACTCTGACGGGGGACTCAGCCAGACGTTCCCAGCAGACCCTCACAACACGTTTGGGCCTGCCAGATCTGACCGGCTTCCTCCCCCACCACCTGAGCCAACTCACCACCAGGTGGTGATCAGTTGACAGCTCCGCCCCCCTCTTCACCCGAGTGTCCAAGGCATGTGGCCGCAGGTCCGATGATACGACTACAAAATCCATCATCGAACTGCGGCCCAGGGAATCCTGATGCCAGGTGTACATATGGACACTCTTATGTTGGAACATGGTGTTCGTTATGGACAATCCATGACGAGCACAGAAGTCCAATAACAAAACACCATTTGGGTTCAGGGGGGGGGGGACCATGCCTCCCAATCACTCCCCTCCAGGTCTCACTGTCATTGCCCACGTGAGCATTGAAGTCCCCCAGCAGAACAATGGAGTCTCCAGAAGGAGCACCCTCCAGCACTCCCTCCAAGGACTCCAGAAAGGGTGGGTACTCTGAACTGCTGTTCGGTGCATAAGCACAGACAACAGTCAGGACCCGTCCCCCCACCCGGAGGTGGAGGGAAACTACCCTTTCATCCACTGGGGTAAACCCCAACGTGCAGGCACCAAGCTGGGGGCTGATGAGAATGCCCACACCTGCTCGGTGCCTCCCACCATGAGCAACTCCAGAGTGGAAGAAGGTCCAGTCTCTCTCGAGGGTTCTGGTTCCAGAGCCCAAGCCATGCGTCGAGGTGAGTCCAACTATATCTATTCGGAACCGCTCAAACTCGCGCACAAGCTCAGGCTTCTTCCCCACCAGAGAGGTGACGTTCCACGTCCCTAGAGCCAGCTTCTGCAGCCAGGGATCGGAACGCCAGGATCCTCGTCCCTTGCTGCCACCCAACTCATACTGCATCCGACCCCTACGGCTCCTCCCGCAGATGGTGAGCCCCCTTCCTATCTAAACTCGTAGGAGAATACGTTAATTCGGAATTATTTAATTCTGAATTAAAAAACATCATGTAACCGTAGCCAGTGGAGGGGCCAGCCCACACCCTCGAAACAGGAACCCCACCCCTTACTTTCTCTTGATGTCACTGATTGTGTTTTTATTTTTCATCTTTTTGTCATAAATATTCTGTATCAATTAAGTTGCCCGCCCCCCATCTCACCTCTCCTCAGATCAGCTCCATCTGGATGTGGAACCACCTGGCCACTCTGGCCTGGGCCGGCTGGTGCTGTGCGACTGTGGGTGGGGCTCCTGCGGTCCAATCCAAGTGCGGGAGCAGTGGGCGCGGTTGTCGTGGTCGTCACCTGATCCTGGGTGGGACTCTTCCTCGCTGGGTCCAGACTGGGACTGTTGCGGCCTGAGGAGAACCAGAACAACGACTCACGTCATCTAGTCCACCCAAACAAAAGAAGAGCAGTTTTCAGCCGAACTAGACTGGTTCCGCCAGTCTGTCTGTTTGGACTTGTCGCGCCTAAATTTGGTGTCCATGCTGGACAGAAACCAATTACACAACAACGCTTTGCTGATCCCAGTGCAGGAAGCCCAGCCGTCCTCAACATGGCAGGTTTAAAAACCACCAGCAGCACTGGCTCCGGACTGCAGCGCCACCCTACCATACCTTATGTTTTTTCTTCCAATCATTAACTTCACCTCCAAATTTACACACATTTACTCACATCCACGCCAGAGAGAGGCGACGACATGGAAGACGATTCAACAGCTACACCCGGTTATATACGTCCACATGGAGACGTTTCAACACCTAAACCCGGTTATATACGTCCACATGGAGACGTTTCAACAGCTAAACCCGGTTATATACGTCCACACGGAGACGTTTCAACACCTAAACCCGGTTATATACGTCCACATGGAGACGTTTCAACACCTAAACCTGGTTATATATGTCCACACGGACACTTTTCAACACCTAAACCTGGTTATATACGTCCACACGGACACTTTTTAACACCTAAACCCGATTACATACGTCCACACGGAGACGTTTCAACACCTAAACACGGTTATATACGTCCACATGGAGACGATTCAACACCTAAACCCGGTTATATACGTCCACACGGAGACGTTTCAACACCTAAACCTGGTTATATACGTCCACACGGACACTTTTTAACACCTAAACCCGATTACATACGTCCACACGGAGACGTTTCAACACCTAAACACGGTTATATACGTCCACATGGAGACGATTCAACACCTAAACCCGGTTATATACGTCCACACGGAGACGTTTCAACACCTAAACCTGGTTATATACGTCCACACGGACACTTTTTAACACCTAAACCCGATTACATACGTCCACACGGAGACGTTTCAACACCTAAACACGGTTATATACGTCCACATGGAGACGTTTCAACACCTAAACCCGGTTATATACGTCCACACGGAGACGTTTCAACACCTAAACCTGGTTATATATGTCCACACGGACACTTTTCAACACCTAAACCTGGTTATATATGTCCACACGGACACTTTTCAACACCTAAACCTGGTTACATGTATGTCCACACGGACACTTTTCAACACCTAAACCTGGTTATATATACGTCCACACGGAGACGTTCAACACCTAAACCCGGTTATATACGTCCACACGGAGACGTTTCAACACCTAAACCCGGTTATATACGTCCACATGGAGACGTTTCAACACCTAAACCTGGTTATATATACGTCCACACGGAGACGTTCAACACCTAAACCCGGTTATATACGTCCACACGGAGACGTTTCAACACCTAAACCCGGTTATATACGTCCACATGGAGACGTTTCAACACCTAAACCCGGTTATATACGTCCACATGGACACTTTTCAACACCTAAACCCGGTTATATACGTCCACATGGAGACGTTTCAACACCTAAACCCGGTTATATACGTCCACATGGAGACGTTTCAACACCTAAACCCGGTTATATACGTCCACATGGAGACGTTTCAACACCTAAACCCGGTTATATACGTCCACACGGAGACGTTTCAACACCTAAACCTGGTTATATATGTCCACACGGACACTTTTCAACACCTAAACCTGGTTATATATGTCCACACGGACACTTTTCAACACCTAAACCTGGTTACATGTATGTCCACACGGACACTTTTCAACACCTAAACCTGGTTATATATACGTCCACACGGAGACGTTCAACACCTAAACCCGGTTATATACGTCCACACGGAGACGTTTCAACACCTAAACCCGGTTATATACGTCCACATGGAGACGTTTCAACACCTAAACCTGGTTATATATACGTCCACACGGAGACGTTCAACACCTAAACCCGGTTATATACGTCCACACGGAGACGTTTCAACACCTAAACCCGGTTATATACGTCCACATGGAGACGTTTCAACACCTAAACCCGGTTATATACGTCCACATGGACACTTTTCAACACCTAAACCCGGTTATATACGTCCACATGGAGACGTTTCAACACCTAAACCCGGTTATATACGTCCACATGGAGACGTTTCAACACCTAAACACGGTAATATACGTCCACATGGAGACGTTTCAACATCTAAACACAGTAATATACGTCCACATGGAGACGTTCAACACCTAAACACGGTTATACACGTCACACATCTTCACTTTGGTCGGAGAATTTTAAAACCATCGTTTTTATGCAGAAATCTGTGTTTTTATGTGGGCGACAGGCAGAATCGGAGGGAAATATCTTGGTTTTGTGAGACGCCTGCTACGTGTGGACAAAGCCTCAGCTCCACTAGCATAAAACACTTTGAAATTATTAACTAGATACAATCAGCAGGAAACAAAAGAAAGTATATATATAAATAACATCAATACTGTTGCAGTTATCATCGTGAGCACCATATCTGGTGGCATTATAACAAGGACAATAGTATTAATAATATTATCTAACAGTATCAATAAAGAGAAAAAAACAAGACTGAGTAAAGATAGAGAAAAAACAAGTCTATGGTTTAAGAATCTAAATTTCAGAATGGATTCCAAGTGTTTTTGCATTTCTGTAGATTTGTAGAATTTATAAATATAATTTATTCCCAGTTTATTGCATTCACCCGTTCATTAAACCAGTTTGTAATACTCGGAGCAGTGTTTAGAGCCACAGAGCCGACTTGAGAGGTTAGGGTTAGGGGGTTAGGTTAAGATTCTGCGTCTCTATCAAAAACAGGTCATATCTCTAGGATGAGATCTCACTGATAACACTTAACATACCATCGTTGTATAAGAACATTCTCAACAACAGTGCCAAAGTGATGCTTCAGTTGTTTTACATTATCACACTGGGGGCTCATCCAGGTAACATTTATGTAATGGAACCTTGGAGTAATAGAAAAAAGGTACTCACTTTAAACTGGATTTGTTTATGTCTGCTTTAACTGAGTAATTGTGGATTTAGAAAAGGGCTAGCTTTCTTTGCTGCTCTGCTGTTTGCGTTCGCATCTCTTCACTCCATGCGGTCTGAAAACTGTCTCATTGTGTAATTGGTAAGACGAAACCTTTGGCAAACATACTAATCATGTTTTTGCTTATTGGAGGTAACTCAAGTATTTCTAAAACAGGACATACAATCACTTGGTAACTGCAAATTACTACACACACTTGTCCTCAAAATTATTCATACCCATTGGAAAATTACACTGTGATTTAGGTTTCTTTATTTGTAAAAGCTATTTTGTTGGTTCCTCTTGCATATCCTGTGTCTAACAGGTACAATGAACCAACACATAACAAGTTGGATAAATTTCATTTTCATGTCAGTAGATATGGCAAAAAGTTTACTTTTGTTCATGTTCAGAATTATTCATAACCTGACAATGTATCAACAATTCTTTCCTTTTCTGATGAATATCATGTTTCAATGGAATAAACGCCTCTTGTGTTTAGTCAAAAGTTGAACAACGATTAAAACAATAAAGCCTCTTTCCAGGAGATTCTAAATTAAGGAAAAGTGTTGGGGTCATTTTCATTCTCTAATGATGACGATCAAGAAGAGAGAGCTCAGTGAGGACCTCCGTCAATGTCTTGTGCAAGGCCACAGTGAAGGAAAAGGTTACAAGACCATTTCAAAGCTGTATCGAGTCCCTGTGTCAACCATCCAGAGCACGATCAACAAGCACAAAAGGTTCAATACTGTTAAGAACCTCAGTGGGCGTGGGAGGAAGCACATGGTGTCCCCCAAACTTGCCAGGAAAATTTGCAGAGAGGTCAACAACAATCCCGAAGCGCAACCAAGGCACTTGTTGAGATGCTTGAACAGGCAGGGACAAAGGTGTCACAGTCCACCATCGAGCCAAAGAACACTGTTCCCACTGTCAAACATGGCAGTGGCAGCATAATGCTATGGGGATACTTCTCTTCCAGTTGTACAGGGAACCGTGTCAAGGTGGAAGGGATCATGAGAAAGGAGGATTACATCAGGAATCTGCAGCTTGGTCACAACTGGACGTACCAACAGGACCATAATCCCAAACAAACTGCCAAGCTAGTGAAGACTTGGCTATTCAAGGACAATGATGCCAATGTCCTAGAATGGCCTCAGGCAGAGTCCGGATCGAAATCTGATCGAGAACTTGTGGCAAGTCAGAGTGAGGGTTAGGAGACCAACCTGACACCGCCTGAGGCTTTTGCCATGGAAGAATGGGATAACAAGAGACGTGCAGGAAGCTTGTGGACACCTATAGGAGTCGTCTGGAAGCAATAATAAAAAAACAAAGGCTATGCTATTGACTATTAAAGAAAGAAACTGCACATGGGAAACCTGGGGTATTCACAATTTTGAACATGTCATTTTTAGTAAATTTGTTAATAAAATACCCCGGAAAAAGGAATTTATCAAACTCTGCATTGCTTTGTCATTTCACTTACTGGTCACATGTAATTCATAAACAAACAACATGTTTTCATTTTAACACAAAAACAAATAAAAAATCCCAAAAATGAACAAGGGTATGAATAATTTTGAGGACAAGTGTATATGTAACTGGCCAGTAATAACTTTTCAACATCTGTAGATCTAAACAAATGCTTTATTTCAAATATTCTGTTTCTTTTTTCTTTTTTATCTCCCAGAAAAAAAAAAAGAAAAAAAAATCACTGATTCAGTTTTTGAAATATTCTGTGGGAATAATTATTTGTTATAATTTCAAAAGGTGAAATAAACTTTAGCAGGGTAATCCTTTTAATAGCATTCACTCTACACAGCAAAGAGGGTGGAAGTAACTTCACAGCATCTAAGTGAAACGTGGACCCTCAACATAGTCCAGTTTCAACAGTGAATCATATTTTTCAGCCTCCCTGTTAAACCTAAAATGGATTTTTGTACCAGGCTGTAACCGTGTTTATTCCTGCTGTAAACATGTTTATTCCTGCTGTAAACATGCTTATTCCGGCTGTAAAAATGTTTATTCCTGCTTTAAACATGCTTATTTCGGCTGTAAACGTGTTTATTTCTGATGTAAACGTGTTTATTTCTGCTGTAAACGTGTTTATTTCTGCTGTAAACGTGTTTATTTCTGCTGTAAACGTGTTTATTTCTGCTGTAAACATGCTTATTTCTGCTGTAAACGTGTTAATTTCTGCTGTAAACGTGTTAATTTCTGTTGTAAACATGTTTATTCCTGCTTTAAGTATGTTTATTTCTGCTGTAAACATGCTTATTCCTGCTGAAACGTGTTTATTCCTGCTGTAAACGTGTTTATTCCTGCTGTAAACGTGTTTATTCCTGCTGTAAAAGTGTTTATTCCTGCTGTAAACATGCTTATTCCTGCTGAAACGTGTTTATTCCTGCTGTAAACGTGTTTATTTCTGTTGTAAACGTGTTTATTTCTGTTGTAAACGTATTTATTTCTGCTGTAAACGTGTTTATTTCTGCTGTAAACGTGTTTATTTCTGCTGTAAACGTGTTTATTTCTGCTGTAAACGTGTTTATTTCTGCTGTAAACGTGTTTATTTCTGCTGTAAACATGCTTATTTCTGCTGTAAACATGCTTATTTCTGCTGTAAACATGCTTATTTCTGCTGTAAACGTGTGTATTCCTGCTGTAAACGTGTTAATTTTCTGCTTTAAGTATGTTTATTTTGCTGTAAACGTGTTCATTTCTGCTTTAAGTATGTTTATTTCTGCTGTAAACATGCTTATTCCTGCTGAAACGTGTTTAATCCTGCTGAAACGTGTTTATTCCTGCTGTAAACGTGTTTATTCCTGCTGTAAACGTGTTAATTTCTGCTGTAAACATGCTTACTCCTGCTGAAACGTGTTTAATCCTGCTGAAACGTGTTTATTCCTGCTGTAAACGTGTTTATTTCTGTTGTAAACGTATTTATTTCTGCTGTAAACGTGTTAATTTCTGCTGTAAACGTGTTAATTTCTGCTGTAAACGTGTTAATTTCTGCTTTAAGTATTTTTATTTCTGCTTTAAGTATTTTTATTTCTGTTGTAAACGTGTTTATTTCTGCTGTAAACGTGTTAATTTCTGCTGTAAACGTGTTAATTTCTGCTTTAAGTATTTTTATTTCTGTTGTAAACGTGTTTATTTCTGTTGTAAACGTGTTTATTTCTGTTGTAAACGTGCTTATTTCTGTTTTAAACGTGCTTATTTCTGTTTTAAACGTGCTTATTTCTGTTGTAAACGTGTTTATTTCTGTTGTAAACGTGTTTATTTCTGTTGTAAACGTGTTTATTTCTGTTGTAAACATGCTTATTTCTGTTGTAAACGTGTTTATTTCTGTTGTAAACGTGTTTATTTCTGTTGTAAACGTGTTTATTTCTGTTGTAAACGTGTTTATTTCTGTTGTAAACGTGTTTATTTCTGTTGTAAACATGTTTATTCCTGCTTTAAGTATGTTTATTTCTGCTGTAAACATGCTTATTCCTGCTGAAACATGTTTAATCCTGCTGAAACGTGTTTATTCCTGCTGTAAACGTGTTTATTCCTGCTGTAAACGTGTTTATTCCTGCTGTAAACGTGTTTATTCCTGCTGTAAACATGCTTATTCCTGCTGAAACGTGTTTAATCCTGCTGAAACGTGTTTATTCCTGCTGTAAACGTGTTTATTTCTGTTGTAAACGTATTTATTTCTGCTGTAAACGTGTTTATTCCTGCTGTAAACGTGATTATTTCTGTTGTAAACATGCTTTTTTCCGCTGTGTATTCCTGCTGTAAACGTGTTTATTCCTGCTTTAAGTATGTTTATTTCTGCTGTAAACATGCTTATTCCTGCTGAAACGTGTTTAATCCTGCTGAAACGTGTTTATTCCTGCTGTAAATGTGTTTATTCCTGCTGTAAACATGCTTATTCCTGCTGAAACGTGTTTAATCCTGCTGAAACGTGTTTAATCCTGCTGAAACGTGTTTATTCCTGCTGTAAACGTGTTTATTTCTGCTGTAAACGTGTTAATTTCTGCTTTAAGTATTTTTATTTCTGCTTTAAGTATTTTTATTTCTGTTGTAAGCGTGTTTATTTCTGCTGTAAACGTGTTTATTTCTGCTGTAAACGTGTTAATTTCTGCTTTAAGTATTTTTATTTCTGCTTTAAGTATTTTTATTTCCGCTTTAAGTATTTTTATTTCTGTTGTAAACGTGTTTATTTCTGCTGTAAACATGCTTATTCCTGCTGTAAAAATGCTTATTCCTGCTGTAAACATGCTTATTCCTGCTGAAACGTGTTTATTCCTGCTGTAAACGTGTTTATTTCTGCTGTAAACGTGTTTATTTCTGCTGTAAACGTGTTTATTTCTGCTGTAAACGTGTTTATTTCTGCTGTAAACGTGTTAATTTCTGCTTTAAGTATTTTTATTTCTGTTGTAAACGTGTTTATTTCTGTTTTAAACGTGTTTATTTCTGTTTTAAACGTGTTTATTTCTGTTGTAAACGTGTTTATTTCTGTTGTAAACGTGTTTATTTCTGTTGTAAACATGTTTATTCCTGCTTTAAGTATGTTTATTTCTGCTGTAAACATGCTTATTCCTGCTGAAACGTGTTTAATCCTGCTGAAACGTGTTTAATCCTGCTGTAAACGTGTTTATTCCTGCTGTAAACGTGTTTATTCCTGCTGTAAACGTGTTTATTCCTGCTGTAAACGTGTTTATTCCTGCTGTAAACATGCTTATTCCTGCTGAAACGTGTTTAATCCTGCTGAAACGTGTTTATTCCTGCTGTAAACGTGTTTATTTCTGTTGTAAACGTATTTATTTCTGCTGTAAACGTGTTAATTTCTGCTGTAAACGTGTTAATTTCTGCTTTAAGTATTTTTATTTCTGCTTTAAGTATTTTTATTTCTGTTGTAAACGTGTTTATTTCTGCTGTAAACGTGTTTATTTCTGCTGTAAACGTGTTAATTTCTGCTTTAAGTATTTTTATTTCTGCTTTAAGTATTTTTATTTCTGTTGTAAACGTGTTTATTTCTGTTGTAAACGTGTTTATTTCTGCTGTAAACATGCTTATTCCTGCTGAAACGTGTTTATTCCTGCTGTAAAAATGTTTATTCCTGCTGTAAACATGCTTATTCCTGCTGTAAACATGCTTATTCCTGCTGAAACGTGTTTAATCCTGCTGAAACGTGTTTATTCCTGCTGTAAACGTGTTTATTTCTGCTGTAAACGTGTTAATTTCTGCTTTAAGTATTTTTATTTCTGCTTTAAGTATTTTTATTTCTGTTGTAAACGTGTTTATTTCTGCTGTAAACGTGTTTATTTCTGCTGTAAACGTGTTCATTTCTGCTTTAAGTATTTTTATTTCTGCTTTAAGTATTTTTATTTCTGTTGTAAACGTGTTTATTTCTGCTGTAAACGTGTTTATTTCTGCTGTAAACGTGTTTATTTCTGCTGTAAACGTGTTAATTTCTGCTTTAAGTATTTTTATTTCTGCTTTAAGTATTTTTATTTCTGTTGGAAACGTGTTTATTTCTGCTGTAAACGTGTTTATTTCTGCTGTAAACGTGTTTATTTCTGCTGTAAACGTGTTAATTTCTGCTGTAAACGTGTTAATTTCTGCTTTAAGTATTTTTATTTCTGTTGTAAACGTGTTGATTTCTGTTGTAAACGGGTTTATTTCTGTTGTAAACGTGTTTATTTCTGTTGTAAACATGTTTATTCCTGCTTTAAGTATGTTTATTTCTGCTGTAAACATGCTTATTCCTGCTGAAACGTGTTTAATCCAGCTGAAACGTGTTTATTCCTGCTGTAAACGTGTTTATTCCTGCTGTAAACGTGTTTATTCCTGCTGTAAACATGCTTATTCCTGCTGAAACGTGTTTAATCCTGCTGAAACGTGTTTATTCCTGCTGTAAACGTGTTTATTTCTGTTGTAAACGTGTTTATTTCTGCTGTAAACGTGTTTATTTCTGCTGTAAACGTGTTAATTTCTGCTTTAAGTATTTTTATTTCTGCTTTAAGTATTTTTATTTCTGTTGTAAACGTGTTTATTTCTGTTGTAAACGTGTTTATTTCTGTTGTAAACGTGCTTATTTCTGTTTTAAACGTGCTTATTTCTGTTGTAAACGTGCTTATTTCTGTTGTAAACGTGCTTATTTCTGTTGTAAACGTGTTTATTTCTGTTGTAAACGTGTTTATTTCTGTTGTAAACATGCTTATTTCTGTTGTAAACGTGTTTATTTTTGTTGTAAACGTGCTTATTTCTGTTGTAAAGGTGTTTATTTCTGTTGTAAACATGCTTATTTCTGTTGTAAACATGCTTATTTCTGTTGTAAACATGCTTATTTCTGTTGTAAACGTGTTTATTTCTGTTGTAAACATGCTTTTTTCCGCTGTGTATTCCTGCTGTAAACGTGTTTATTCCTGCTTTAAGTATGTTTATTTCTGCTGTAAACATGCTTATTCCTGCTGAAACGTGTTTATTCCTGCTGTAAACGTGTTTATTCCTGCTGTAAACATGCTTATTCCTGCTGTAAACATGCTTATTCCTGCTGTAAACATGCTTATTCCTGCTGAAACGTGTTTAATCCTGCTGAAACGTGTTTATTCCTGCTGTAAACGTGTTTATTTCTGCTGTAAACGTGTTAATTTCTGCTTTAAGTATTTTTATTTCTGCTTTAAGTATTTTTATTTCTGTTGTAAACGTGTTTATTTCTGCTGTAAACGTGTTTATTTCTGCTGTAAACGTGCTTATTTCTGCTGTAAACGTGTTCATTTCTGCTTTAAGTATTTTTATTTCTGCTTTAAGTATTTTTATTTCTGTTGTAAACGTGTTTATTTCTGCTGTAAACGTGTTTATTTCTGCTGTAAACGTGTTTATTTCTGCTGTAAACGTGTTTATTTCTGCTGTAAACGTGTTTATTTCTGCTGTAAACGTGTTTATTTCTGCTGTAAACGTGTTTATTTCTGCTGTAAACGTGTTAATTTCTGCTTTAAGTATTTTTATTTCTGCTTTAAGTATTTTTATTTCTGTTGTAAACGTGTTTATTTCTGCTGTAAACGTGTTTATTTCTGCTGTAAACGTGTTAATTTCTGCTGTAAACGTGTTAATTTCTGCTGTAAACGTGTTAATTTCTGCTGTAAACGTGTTAATTTCTGCTTTAAGTATTTTTATTTCTGTTGTAAACGTGTTTATTTCTGTTGTAAACGTGTTTATTTCTGTTGTAAACGTGTTTATTTCTGTTGTAAACGTGCTTATTTCTGTTTTAAACGTGCTTATTTCTGTTTTAAACGTGCTTATTTCTGTTGTAAACGTGTTTATTTCTGTTGTAAACGTGTTTATTTCTGTTGTAAACATGCTTATTTCTGTTGTAAACGTGTTTATTTCTGTTGTAAAACGTGTTTATTTCTGTTGTAAAGGTGTTTATTTCTGTTGTAAAGGTGTTTATTTCTGTTGTAAAGGTGTTTATTTCTGTTGTAAAGGTGTTTATTTCTGTTGTAAACATGCTTATTTCTGTTGTAAACATGCTTATTTCTGTTGTAAACATGCTTATTTCTGTTGTAAACGTGTTTATTTCTGTTGTAAACATGTTTATTCCTGCTTTAAGTATGTTTATTTCTGCTGTAAACATGCTTATTCCTGCTGAAACGTGTTTAATCCTGCTGAAACGTGTTTATTCCTGCTGTAAACGTGTTTATTCCTGCTGTAAACGTGTTTATTCCTGCTGTAAACATGCTTATTCCTGCTGTAAACATGCTTATTCCTGCTGAAACGTGTTTAATCCTGCTGAAACGTGTTTATTCCTGCTGAAACGTGTTTATTCCTGCTGAAACGTGTTTATTCCTGCTGTAAACGTGTTTATTTCTGTTGTAAACGTATTTATTTCTGCTGTAAACGTGTTTATTCCTGCTGTAAACGTGATTATTTCTGTTGTAAACATGCTTTTTTCCGCTGTGTATTCCTGCTGTAAACATGCTTATTCCTGCTGAAACGTGTTTAATCCTGCTGAAACGTGTTTATTCCTGCTGTAAACGTGTATATTCCTGCTGTAAACATGCTTATTCCTGCTGAAACGTGTTTAATCCTGCTGAAACGTGTTTATTCCTGCTGTAAACGTGTTTATTTCTGCTGTAAACGTGTTAATTTCTGCTTTAAGTATTTTTATTTCTGTTGTAAACGTGTTTATTTCTGCTGTAAACGTGTTTATTTCTGCTGTAAACGTGTTAATTTCTGCTGTAAACGTGTTAATTTCTGCTGTAAACGTGTTAATTTCTGCTGTAAACGTGTTAATTTCTGCTGTAAACGTGTTAATTTCTGCTTTAAGTATTTTTATTTCTGTTGTAAACGTGTTTATTTCTGTTGTAAACGTGTTTATTTCTGTTTTAAACGTGTTTATTTCTGTTGTAAACGTGTTTATTTCTGTTGTAAACATGTTTATTCCTGCTTTAAGTATGTTTATTTCTGCTGTAAACATGCTTATTCCTGCTGAAACGTGTTTAATCCTGCTGAAACGTGTTTATTCCTGCTGTAAACGTGTTAATTTCTGCTGTAAATGTGTTAATTTCTGCTTTAAGTATTTTTATTTCTGTTGTAAACGTGTTTATTTCTGTTGTAAACGTGTTTATTTCTGTTTTAAACGTGTTTATTTCTGTTTTAAACGTGTTTATTTCTGTTTTAAACGTGTTTATTTCTGTTGTAAACGTGTTTATTTCTGTTGTAAACGTGTTTATTTCTGTTGTAAACGTGTTTATTTCTGTTGTAAACATGTTTATTCCTGCTTTAAGTATGATTATTTCTGCTGTAAACATGCTTATTCCTGCTGAAACGTGTTTAATCCTGCTGAAACGTGTTTAATCCTGCTGTAAACGTGTTTATTCCTGCTGTAAACGTGTTCATTCCTGCTGTAAACGTGTTTATTCCTGCTGTAAACATGCTTATTCCTGCTGTAAACATGCTTATTCCTGCTGAAACGTGTTTAATCCTGCTGAAACGTGTTTATTCCTGCTGTAAACGTGTTTATTTCTGTTGTAAACGTATTTATTTCTGCTGTAAACGTGTTAATTTCTGCTGTAAACGTGTTAATTTCTGCTGTAAACGTGTTAATTTCTGCTTTAAGTATTTTTATTTCTGCTTTAAGTATTTTTATTTCTGTTGTAAACGTGTTTATTTCTGCTGTAAACGTGTTTATTTCTGCTGTAAACGTGTTAATTTCTGCTTTAAGTATTTTTATTTCTGCTTTAAGTATTTTTATTTGTTGTAAACGTGTTTATTTCTGTTGTAAACGTGTTTATTTCTGTTGTAAACGTGTTTATTTCTGTTGTAAACGTGCTTATTTCTGTTGTAAACGTGCTTATTTCTGTTGTAAACGTGCTTATTTCTGTTGTAAACGTGCTTATTTCTGTTTTAAACGTGCTTATTTCTGTTGTAAAGGTGTTTATTTCTGTTGTAAAGGTGTTTATTTCTGTTGTAAACATGCTTATTTCTGTTGTAAACGTGTTTATTTCTGTTGTAAACGTGTTTATTTTTGTTGTAAAGGTGTTTATTTCTGTTGTAAAGGTGTTTATTTCTGTTGTAAAGGTGTTTATTTCTGTTGTAAACATGCTTATTTCTGTTGTAAACATGCTTATTTCTGTTGTAAACATGCTTATTTCTGTTGTAAACGTGTTTATTTCTGTTGTAAACATGCTTTTTTCCGCTGTGTATTCCTGCTGTAAACGTGTTTATTCCTGCTTTAAGTATGTTTATTTCTGCTGTAAACATGCTTATTCCTGCTGAAACGTGTTTATTCCTGCTGTAAACGTGTTTATTCCTGCTGTAAACATGCTTATTCCTGCTGTAAACATGCTTATTCCTGCTGTAAACATGCTTATTCCTGCTGAAACGTGTTTAATCCTGCTGAAACGTGTTTATTCCTGCTGTAAACGTGTTTATTTCTGCTTTAAGTATTTTTATTTCTGTTGTAAACGTGTTTATTTCTGTTGTAAACGTGTTTATTTCTGTTGTAAACGTGTTTATTTCTGTTGTAAACGTGCTTATTTCTGTTTTAAACGTGCTTATTTCTGTTGTAAACATGCTTATTTCTGTTGTAAACGTGTTTATTTCTGTTGTAAACATGCTTTTTTCCGCTGTGTATTCCTGCTGTAAACGTGTTTATTCCCACTTTAAGTATGTTTATTTCTGCTGTAAACATGCTTATTCCTGCTGAAACGTGTTTATTCCTGCTGTAAACGTGTTTATTCCTGCTGTAAACATGCTTATTCCTGCTGTAAACATGCTTATTCCTGCTGTAAACATGCTTATTTCTGTTGTAAACGTGTTTATTTCTGTTGTAAACGTGTTTATTTTTGTTGTAAACATGCTTATTTCTGTTGTAAACGTGTTTATTTTTGTTGTAAACGTGTTTATTTTTGTTGTAAACGTGTTTATTTTTGTTGTAAACATGCTTATTTCTGTTGTAAACGTGTTTATTTCTGTTGTAAACGTGTTTATTTCTGTTGTAAACATGCTTTTTTCTGTTGTAAACGTGTTTATTCTGCTGTGAAGTTGGTCTTTTTAACATGGGAGTCTATGGGGATTTGCTCTGTTATGCAGCCCCTAGTGGATGAAGGGGGAACTGCAGTTTTATGCTCTTCTGCAGCGGCTTCACTTTTAACCGGACGTATATAACCGGAGGTTGCCGCTTGGTCGGGACTAGTGTTGCGTGGCCTACTGGCACCAGCATGAGATTGGGTTCAGGACTGACTGGAACACATAGAGGAGGCCTTGGCTGGGCAGGCTTAGAGCAACACTGCCTTTCAGCGCCACCTCAGTTGTGATGGCATGGTGAACGTGGATCAGAACCACACACTGACTCAGAAGCCTTGGATTTCATGCCAAGCTGGAACTGCCTTCAGCTGCCTGTTCTTACCGACGCCAATAGGTCCAAACTGCGGCGAGACCAGCGGACTGGTGCTGAACTGGTTGTAGGCTGGAACTGGAGCTCTGTTGAAGAGGCCGTAAGACCCCGCGGACTGAAATGGAGTCGGTGCGGCGCCCACCACAGTTGAGGAGCTGGACATCACGGAGGACTGAAAACCAGAGAAGTAGGGATTTAAAGTAAACAAGAGAGCCATGTGAGTATTGATCCGGTTCTTCATCAGAACCTAAAGGAAGGAACCTTCTACCTGGACAATGGCCGGGTCCTGGGGCAGAGAGCAGGTGGGTTTGGGTGGCTCGCACACCGTCAGGTCTTTGATGTCACTGCCTCTGAAGATTATGTACTCAAACACATCGTCCCGAGGGGGGATGGGCCGGTCCGTCGGCCGGTCCTCTGTCCCAAATGACCGGACTGTTGACGAAAACACCGGTCGGGTTAGAGGTAAACAGAACCTCAGGTATGGATCAGAGATATCACACGTACACTGCAACCAAAACCACGGTCCAGAACCCAGAGGCAAGCTGGCTTCTGCTGACGCCACCAACCCAATCTGGAGAGAACGGTGACTCACTGAGACTGAGGCGTACCCACCAGAACCAACAGCAGCACTCAGAATGGGTCAGAACCTACAACAAACATGGGGACTCCTGGTCATCGAGGACAGGAGTCCTTCAGGTGTTCCTACTCCAGCACACCTGATCCAGATCTGAAGGATTCAACAGCAAATCCAGATCGGCAGCTGGTTCATTCGACTCTGGTGTGTTGGAACTGGGAGGACTGGACACGTTCAGGGCTGAGGTTCCCCGCTCCTGGACAACAAGAACGAAGGGTTCTGCTGGGTTGAAAAAATGTGATTGCTTCCCAGCATTCCTGCACTGTCCCGGTTTACAACACCCCCCAACATGGTGGCCTGTCCGTTTGTGACTATTTCCATGTGAGCAGCTGTAAACTACAGAACGTAACATTTACTCGGTCCTAGCCCACAGTAACCTTCACAAAAAGTAATAAGCCTGGGATTCACTGTCAGCTAAATGGAGGGAGTCCAGCATCCTGCCCTTTAACAACCCCCTCCCACCACCTGAAAAGAAGAGCAATTTTGATTCTGACAAGTGCCGTTCAAGTCACCCATTAAAAGTTCCCGGATTTTCCTCAAATTGCAGGGTTAGATAGAAATGGCAACGTTTACGGGGCCTTAACCAATCAGTTTATCCGCCCTGCATAACACATCTAGCTCCGCGCTGCGCGTCCACGTGACCGGTTCTGTCTGAATCTTTACTTCAGCCGCTCACACACATAGTCATCATGTGCCGCTGCGCACGCAGTGACGTCACACACTCACGAGCTGGTGGGAAACTGTACGCTCGTCAGGAAGCGTGTCGTCACTTTGCGTCAACATCCCCGCTGATGCTAGTTAGCCGGAAATGTTCCCATGAAACCCAGAAACCTGGGGGGGGGAGACTTCCGGTACGTGACTGTCAGTTTGGTGGGTCGTCACCCGGGAGTTCACCCCCACCAGCTGAAGGATGCCAACACCGACTATAACCCGCTTTTGACCTTTCTGATTGCTGCCTATAAACATGGTGCAGTGTCGGGGTCATTGTCAGTGTCCCCCCTGACCCCCCCCCCCCCCGCCGCCGCCGCCCCCCCCCTCACCTTTGGCCAGCGCCACGGTGGAGTTCTCCGTGTCTATGGTGTACAGGATCCCTTCATAGCGGATTTCTGCCTTGGAAATCAGACTGATTTTACTGCCGAGATAAGGCGTCCCGCCGCTCATTGTGTCCCCCGGAGCTCGGCGGTCTGAACACAGAAGAATGCGGCAGGTTTTCCGAGCCTGACGACCACCAGGACCCGCGGCTCTGCCGGTTTGTTTCCCTCCGACGACGCTACCGCTCTGCAGCTACAACATGGCCGCTGCTCCTCCATCCAATGGCTCGACACGCGGGGCTTACGAGAGTTCATGATATCGCGCGATTTCGTCACGGGGAAGAACTGTAGATCTGTTAAGAATAGAAGCGAAACGTCTGACAGTTTTACAACAGAGTAGATAATAACAATAACTTGTTTAGAAAAACGTCTTCTAAATATAAAAACTATATTCCCTCACTTGTGTTTTTAAACATCACGATGCTATGCTTTATTTTCTTGTAGGTATTCTATTCATACTGCAATTTCTTTGTCTTTATTTATTTGTCTTTATTAAAATCATCTGATGCTCATTCTGAATAAATTTTGATCAAACTCGACTCTACCTACGGACACACCTGCACGCATACCCCCCCCCCCCGTAGTCAGATAAGTCTGGTCGTTTTATGTCTACGCTCCGAAACCAGCCCGATCCTGCGCGCATGCGTAAATTCTAAAAAGCGATTTGCACAACGGTCTATCATCAAAGATGGCGGGAGCCTCCGACCCGCTGGAGGACATGCTCTTCAACGAGGTGGACGAGAAGGCGGTCAGCGACCTGGTGGGCTCTTTGGAGTCCCAGCTGGGCGACAGGAGGCCCCCCACGGCGCCGCTTGCCGACGGGAAACGGGATGTAGCTGCGGTCGCTGCAGGACACTTCTCAGGAAAAGTGCGCGGTCCAGCGGGGTCCGCGGAGCAGCAAGGGCACCCTGCAGCGGGCTCGGACCAGCGACCCGCGGAGCAGCAAGGGCACCCTGCAGCGGGCTCGGACCAGCGACCCGCGGAGCAGCAAGGGCACCCTGCAGCGGGCTCGAACCAGCGACCCGCGGAGCACCCTGCAGCGGGCTCGAACCAGCGACCCGCGGAGCACCCTGCAGCGGGCTCGAACCAGCGACCCGGGACCAACCAGCCGCTCTCCGGGAAAGCGCTCCCCTCCTCTACCTCCGCCGGACCCGGCTTGCAGGCCGCGGGAGCTCCGGTTGCTTCACCCGGACCGGGACCCGTAACTTTGCCCACTCAGTCCGCTGTCCACCAGGCTGCTGTCCTGGTGGGGGAGCTCCCCACCAGGACAGCTCCCAGGGGAGCTGGGAGTGCGGCTCCCAGCTCCCCTGCGGTTCTCCCGATGGATGCCACCAGGACTTCGTCTCCCGGTTTACAGGGTGTAAATGGCGGGTCCGGAGCCGGAAACTTGCCCGGTGTCCCTCCACCCGCCGGGACTGCCTCCGTGGCTCCACAGCCCGGCCTCCCCGCCGTGGCTATGCAGCGGCACCCCAGCCCGGTGAACGGCGTGGACCCCAAGGGTGGCCCCTCCAGTTCTCCCTCTCAGGTCATCAACCACAGCAGCTCTCTGATGCACAGCAAGATGCTGATGCCCAGCCAGCCTGTCATCCTGACCAGCACCCCTCCCACAGCTGCATCCCAGTCCCCCATCGCCCAGACTGGGACCAACACGCCGCCTGCCGGGGCCAAACCAGCAGTCAACGGGGTGCCCCAGCCCTCCATGCCAGGAGTGAGACCACCGGGTGCCTCTGTGGTCGGGGCAACCTCCATCCAGCCGCAGAGACCCGGGCTGGTGGTCAGCTCAACCCGAGCAAGCACCCCTCAACCCGCACTGGCCGTTCGGCCCCAGCAGCAGACCACCATCCAGCTGCCCCCCGGCTTCACCATCCCCCCAGGTAAGGAATTACGTCACCTGACGGATTTTGTGTTTCCCTTTCTTGATGCCGATGCTCCTCTTCCTGCAGGTATGGTTCTGGTCCGGACAGAGACTGGTCAGCTGGTCATCATCCCTCAGACGGTTCTGGCCCAGGCCCAGGCCAAGAACCAGCCGGGTCAGACAGTGGTCACTCAGAGACCTGCGACCCCGACGGTGGCGACCACCATACGGGTCAGCACCGCGACCACAGTGAGTCCCATGCTCACCTGCTTCAGACTGTCAGATACTTGAAAGGGTCAGGAAGTGTTTCCTGTTTCAAACAGGAATTCTGCTCTCATGCTGTGTTCCAGTTTTCTGGCTCTGATCCCAGTCCGGGTGGTTGATCCGCCCCCCCAGCCTGACACGGGGCTGGTTTACCAGTATAGCTGTTGTTGGGACGATGATGAACTGGGAGTGGTGATGAAACACAATGATGGGGACATTTTAATCTTAAAACTGCACATCCTGCCCAACCAGCCCAGTATGTGCTGGTTTCACTGGGCGTGGCCCAACCAGCCCAGTATGTGCTGGTTTCACTGGGTGTGGCCCAACCAGCCCAGTATGTGCTGGTTTAACTGGGCGTGGCCCAACCAGCCCAGTATGTGCTGGTTTAACTGGGCGTGGCCCAACCAGCCCAGTATGTGCTGGTTTAACTGGGCGTGGCCCAACCAGCCCAGTATGTGCTGGTTTCACTGGGCGTGGCCCAACCAGCCCAGTATGTGCTGGTTTCACTGGGCGTGGCCCAACCAGCCCAGTATGTGCTGGTTTAACTGGGCGTGGCCCAACCAGCCCAGTATGTGCTGGTTTAACTGGGCGTGGCCCAACCAGCCCAGTATGTGCTGGTTTCACTGGGCGTGGCCCAACCAGCCCAGTATGTGCTGGTTTAACTGGGCGTGGCCCAACCAGCCCAGTATGTGCTGGTTTCACTGGGCGTGGCCCAACCAGCCCAGTATGTGCTGGTTTAACTGGGCGTGGCCCAACCAGCCCAGTATGTGCTGGTTTAACTGGGCGTGGCCCAACCAGCCCAGTATGTGCTGGTTTAACTGGGCGTGGCCCAACCAGCCCAGTATGTGCTGGTTTAACTGGGCGTGGCCCAACCAGCCCAGTATGTGCTGGTTTAACTGGGCGTGGCCCAACCAGCCCAGTATGTGCTGGTTTAACTGGGCGTGGCCCAACCAGCCCAGTATGTGCTGGTTTAACTGGGCGTGGCCCAACCAGCCCAGTATGTGCTGGTTTCACTGGGCGTGGCCCAACCAGCCCAGTATGTGCTGGTTTCACTGGGCGTGGCCCAACCAGCACATACTGGGCTGGTTTCACTGGGCGTTAACGATCCCAGGACATGAGGATAAGGTGAAAAGTTCTTCACACGGCTGTAAACACACAGCAACAGGAGCTGAACTCGTGTTGGCGCCTTGCACTGCTCTGTCGCCGCCGTTCAGCAAGTTGCATCTACCCCAACAGGAAGTTGTGTGTGTTTGTGTTTCAGAATAAAAGATGAACAGGGTCACATTCCTCCCATGTTAACACGAAAACTTTAATTCTATATGTCACTTCCTGCTGCACACACACTTCCTGCTGCACACACACTTCCTGCTGCACACACACTTCCTGCAACTCACACACTTCCTGCTACACACACACTTCCTGCTGCACACACACTTCCTGCTGCACACACACTTCCTGCAACTCACACACTTCTTGCTGCACACACACTTCCTGCTGCACACACACTTCCTGCTGCACACACACTTCCTGCATCTCACACACTTCCTGCTGCACACACACTTCCTGCTGCACACACACTTCCTGCTGCACACACACTTCCTGCTGCACACACACTTCCTGCAACTCACACACTTCCTGCTGCACACACACTTCCTGCTGCACACACACTTCCTGCTGCACACACACTTCCTGCAACTCACACACTTCCTGCTGCACACACACTTCCTGCTGCACACACACTTCCTGCTGCACACACACTTCCTGCAACTCACACACTTCCTGCTACACACACACTTCCTGCAACTCACACACTTCCTGCTACACACACACTTCCTGCTGCACACACACTTCCTGCTGCACACACACTTCCTGCTGCACACACACTTCCTGCAACTCACACACTTCCTGCTACACACACACTTCCTGCAACTCACACACTTCCTGCTACACACACACTTCCTGCTACACACACACTTCCTGCAACTCACACACTTCCTGCTGCACACACACTTCCTGCTACACACACACTTCCTGCAACTCACACACTTCCTGCTACACACACACACTTCCTGCTTTAACCATAAGATTTTCATGTCGTCTGCAGACATCCGCCCCCCCCCCAGACTGTCCGCCTTGCCTCCCCCACACAACCCAGGATGGTTCAGCCCCCCCCGCCCACCTCCGCCCAGGTGAGCCGCCATGTTTGAGCATCATCTGCTGTCATGGTAACGGAGTGAAGCCAGATGGTTTCACCATCGTCCTCCAGCTGTAATGACATCGTGTCTGTCTCTGTGTGGTGGTCTTTTCCCCGAAGACCCTCCCCGTGGCCCCCGGCGTTACGGCCGGGGCCCCTGGCGTTACGGCCGGGGCCCCCGGCGTTACGGCTGTGGCGGTGAAGATGACCGTGCCGCAGAAGACCCCCACAGTGATAACAACAGGGGGTATGTCTGCTGCCAAGTCTGGCGGCGTGGCGTCGCTGCCCCTCCCCGCTGCCTCGCCCACCCCGAGAGTCACTGTGGTTTCACAGGTCAGGTCCAGCAGGTTTCAGGTCCTAACCCCGCCCCCCACCAACTTGCAGCTCATCTGCTTCTTCTTCCCAACAGGAAATGCAAGAGAACGTGAAGAAGTGCAAGAACTTCCTCGCTACGCTCATCAAGCTGGCGTCCCATAACTCCCCCTCCCCAGAGACCTCCAAGAATGTGAAGGCCCTGGTCCAGGACCTGCTGGTAGGACGTCCACCTTGGTGCTTGGCTGGCTGCAGACATGTCCATGTCTTCATGTGTGTGTTTTGTGTTTGCTCAGGATGCAAAGATTGAGCCTGAGGAGTTCACGTCCCGGCTGCAGGCTGAGCTGAAGTCCTCCCCGCAGCCCTACCTCATCCCCTTTCTCAAGGTACCAGCCGGCCCATCGGAGCTGTTGATTCGTACCGAGCATCACAGCGTGGACTCAGACCCTGCATCCACGCAGTAACACATCATGATTGGAATATGTAGATATTGTGCCGCCGCTCATGTTCACCACTGCAGCATCAACTCGCCCCCCACCCCGGCCACATCCGCTTCCAAACTTTCAGCTAGCTGTGTTTCCGGCTAACATCAATGTAAACACCATTGGTAAACACTACTAGTGGTTCGCATGCGAGGCTAATGGTTCACATGGGAGGCTAATGGTTCGCATGGCAGGCTAATGGTTCACATGGGAGGCTAATGGTTCGCATGGCAGGCTAATGGTTCACATGGGAGGCTAATGGTTCGCATGGCAGGCTAATGGTTCACATGGGAGGCTAATGGTTCGCATGGCAGGCTAATGGTTCACATGGGAGGCTAATGGTTCGCATGCAAGGCTAGTGGTTCGCATGGCAGGTTAATGGTTCGCATGGCAGGCTAATGGTTCACATGCGGGGCTAATGGTTCGCATGGCAGGCTAATGGTTCACATGGGACGCTAATGGTTCGCATGCAAGGCTAGTGGTTCGCATGGCAGGTTAATGGTTCGCATGGCAGGCTAATGGTTCACATGCGGGGCTAATGGTTCGCATGGCAGGCTAATGGTTCGCATGGGACGCTAATGGTTCGCATGGCAGGCTAATGGTTCGCATGGGAGGCTAATGGTTCGCATGGGAGGCTAATGGTTCGCGTGGGAGGCTAATGGTTCGCGTGGGAGGCTAATGGTTCGCGTGGGAGGCTAATGGTTCGCGTGGGAGGCTAATGGTTCGCATGGCAGGCTAATGGTTCGCATGGCAGGCTAATGGTTCGCATGGCAGGCTAATGGTTCGCATGCGAGGCTAATGGTTCGCATGGGAGGCTAATGGTTCGCATGGGAGGCTAATGGTTCGCATGGGAGGCTAATGGTTCGCATGGGAGGCTAATGGTTCGCATGGGAGGCTAATGGTTCGCATGGCAGGCTAATGGTTCGCATGCGGGGCTAATGGTTCGCATGGCAGGCTAATGGTTCACATGGGAGGCTAATGGTTCGCATGGCAGGCTAATGGTTCACATGGGAGGCTAATGGTTCGCATGGCAGGCTAATGGTTCACATGGGAGGCTAATGGTTCGCATGCAAGGCTAGTGGTTCGCATGGCAGGTTAATGGTTCGCATGGCAGGCTAATGGTTCACATGCGGGGCTAATGGTTCGCATGGCAGGCTAATGGTTCACATGGGACGCTAATGGTTCGCATGCAAGGCTAGTGGTTCGCATGGCAGGTTAATGGTTCGCATGGCAGGCTAATGGTTCACATGCGGGGCTAATGGTTCGCATGGCAGGCTAATGGTTCACATGCGGGGCTAATGGTTCGCATGGCAGGCTAATGGTTCGCATGGGACGCTAATGGTTCGCATGGCAGGCTAATGGTTCGCATGGGAGGCTAATGGTTCGCGTGGGAGGCTAATGGTTCGCGTGGGAGGCTAATGGTTCGCGTGGGAGGCTAATGGTTCGCGTGGGAGGCTAATGGTTCGCGTGGGAGGCTAATGGTTCGCATGGCAGGCTAATGGTTCGCATGGCAGGCTAATGGTTCGCATGGCAGGCTAATGGTTCGCATGGCAGGCTAATGGTTCGCATGCGAGGCTAATGGTTCGCATGGGAGGCTAATGGTTCGCATGGGAGGCTAATGGTTCGCATGGGAGGCTAATGGTTCGCATGGGAGGCTAATGGTTCGCATGGGAGGCTAATGGTTCGCATGGGAGGCTAATGGTTCGCATGGCAGGCTAATGGTTCGCATGCGGGGCTAATGGTTCGCATGCAGGGCTAATGGTTCGCATGGGAGGCTAATGGTTCGCATGGCAGGCTAATGGTTCGCATGGCAGGCTAATGGTTCGCATGGCAGGCTAATGGTTCGCATGGGAGGCTAATGGTTCGCATGGGAGGCTAATGGTTCGCATGCGAGGCTAATGGTTCGCATGCGGGGCTAATGGTTCGCATGGCAGGCTAATGGTTCGCATGGCAGGCTAATGGTTCGCATGGGAGGCTAATGGTTCGCATGGGAGGCTAATGGTTCGCATGGGAGGCTAATGGTTCGCATGGGAGGCTAATGGTTCGCATGGGAGGCTAATGGTCCGCATGGGAGGCTAATGGTCCGCATGGGAGGCTTATGGTCCGCATGCGAGGCTAATGGTCCGCATGCGAGGCTAATGGTTCGCATGCAGCCAAACGTTTCCTGGCCATAAAGCAGGACATAAAAACAGCTGAAAGACTACGGAAAGCCTAAAGAGACAAAACACACAGCCTGACTGCACGGCATCTGCCATTGGTACTGGTATAAAAAGAGGTACCAGTACCAACGGCAGATGTACTCTCGTAATCATTTTTTCAACATTTTCCTGCAGTGTAACAGTAAATTTGAATAATGACATTGAAACTGACATCATTGTTGACATGTTTCAGATGTTTTAATCGCAACATTGACATTGATTTCCAAAGAATGGATCAGTGTGCAGTGAGGAGGGTATAGTGATGCATCGTTGAATACAATCAGTGACAAGATAATGGTAACTGAATCATGACACCAGTGATGCATAGCCCTACAGCGCACTAACTACTGATTTGTAGTTAATTACACAGTAATTAGCATGTTATAGTTGTGCAGTTAAACACTAATTAGCTGTTTTTGTGTAAGTCTGCGAGCTCACCAACATGAGTATGTCTTCTACCATCAGGAGCGGTTGTGTGTAACCATGATTTACGCTCTCTACGAAGGTTTTCCAGTCCGTGCAGAGGGTTTTTAGTCCAGACACAATATGTAGCGTTCATTCAGACTCGAGATGCTAAATCCACCATGACTTGATTTCTGCATTAACGTAATCATCTTAATTATCTGTAATTATTGATGTTTACGTTTGTAGTGGCACAACACGAACATATTCTACACCCAACTCTTTAGCGATGCCGACTCTCACTCGCCATGGCCCAGTAGGAGATTTGTCATCGACAGTTTATCAGATTGTTTTGTTTGTTAGGACAACTTGCAATGACGCCTGTGGCTTCTGCATTTCTAAGCCAACCATGAACGTTGAGGTTAGATGTCTGTTGGCAGGCACTGGATGACATCATAAAACACGCCATCACTTGCAGCATAAAGCTTGTTAGTGTGAAAGTTGTCTTACTCTCAAGGCTACAATAACGAGAAAAAGCATCTTTTTATTTGACCAGTTCATACTCCACAGGCAGCTTCATCTGCAACGGGTCGAGGATTACTGCAACGGGATCTGCAATGAGCCGTGTTACTTCCTATTGAACAAATATGAAGCATGCACTGTAAGGCACACAACTGGGTTCGTGTGTTAAAATGTCAGACCTGCTCACCACCTTGGTCAGCAGCTCATTTAAACTATTCGTTTAACCTCCATCAGCAAAAATGCAGAAGTGGCAACTGTCCGTGTTAAAGCTGGGGTAGGGAATGTTGGGGAGTGAGCAAGATCTGAAAGTAGCACCATGTCTTGGCTCCTCCCCCTGTCTTGGCCCCTCCCCCTGCCTTGGCTCCTCCCCCTCTGGTTCTGCTCCTTGCGTGATCCGAGGCTTTTTTATTCGCAGCTTTTTCCACCAAAGATTTTCTCTTTCTCGGCTGTTTAGCAGGAGGAGGCAAATAAACCGAGCCGGGTCGGGAAATCCTTCCTGCATTTTCTCAGCCATGTTTGCCTTCCGAGTTTCTTCTTCACTACTTTGTATTTTCATCCTAACACGCTGTTTATATGCAGGGTGTGGCTATCAGGTATGCTGCTGGAGGGGGAGGAGGGGAGCCGGGAGAAGAAGCTTAGGAAAAGAAATGAACAACTCCATTTGGGTCGGAACGTTTGGATTGGTCAGAGTTTTTACAGATTTACAGTAAACTGAGGGTCTAACTATATTTCTTATTGATCATGATTACAGAATGTATAGACTACAATCAGGATGAGGAACCACTTCACCCAGAGGAACATGTCTCTGAGGAACGTTACCTACCCCAGCTTTTATGACCAATCAGACGATAGTACTTGTAGCCCCATGACATTGGCTGCTTGGCTGATGCATCAAGAACAAGCTGCAGTCCTGTCTGCGAGAACAACACGATGTCTGAAAACAAAAAACTTTTCATTTCTCATGGAGAATGAAGGGTTAGGGAACTTTTCTATGTAAACATGGAATGATTTTAGAGTGTCTCCACACATTAATGTGCTGTTAAGCATAGGTTGTTCAATGAGGAACCATGATGTCTAAAATGGCATCGCCCAGTAAAATTATTTAGTTTTTTCAATCCTTTTTTTCAATGTGTGGGGATTAAAATTTCAGGATGGTACAATCCCACAACACCAGCAAGAATGGCTTGTAGTTTAGTTTTCCACAATTACAGCATTTAAAACTCATCTGTAATTAAACTGTACAATGATGTGTAATTATTTTCTAATTATAGTTATTACAAAGAAATTAAATGTGACTGTAGAGTACAGGTCCTGTGATGGACTGGTGACTGTCCAGGTGTCTTGCCCAATGATTGCTGGGATAGACTCCAGCTTCCCTGCGACCCTAAACTGGGCTAAGCTGTTCAGAAAATGGATGAAAGACTGTACAGTGGTTGTATTTACCAGGACCATAACTAAAATGACAGTTACTAGTCGTACAGCTACAGGTAGACTACAACACATCCTTCCAGTCAGCTTTTTGTTACTTTTCCTCTGCTAAATCAGTTCTTATTTGTCCACAGAAAAGCCTCCCAGCCCTCCGTCAGACATTACTGAACAGCCAGCAGACTCTGACGACAACCAATCCCACCGCCTCTGTACCGCCACCTATCGCCCCCTCCTCCATCACCACCACCATCAGAGCACGGCTGCCTGTGGGCCCAGCAGGCAGCACGGTCCGCCTCAACCCACCAATCACAAGCACAGCAGCTCCGGTAGGACCAGCAAGCGCACCTTCAGATACAGGTCACAGACCAGGTGCTCTGCAGGTCACAGACCAGGTGCTCTGCAGGTCACAGACCAGGTGCTCTGCAGGTCACAGACCAGGTGCTCTGCAGGTCACAGACCAGGTGTTTTACAGGTTACAGACCAGGTGCTCTGCAGGTCACAGACCAGGTTCTCTACAGGTCACAGACCAGGTTCTCTACAGGTCACAGACCAGGTGCTCTACAGGTCACAGACCAGGTGCTCTACAGGTCACAGACCAGGTTCTCTACAGGTCACAGACCAGGTGCTCTACAGGTCACAGACCAGGTGCTCTGCAGGTCACAGACCAGGTGCTCTGCAGGTCACAGACCAGGTGCTCTGCAGGTCACAGACCAGGTGTTTTACAGGTCACAGACCAGGTGCTCTACAGGTTACAGACCAGGTGCTCTACAGGTTACAGACCAGGTGTTTTACAGGTCACAGACCAGGTGTTTTACAGGTCACAGACCAGGTGTTTTACAGGTCACAGACCAGGTGTTTTACAGGTCACAGACCAGGTGTTTTACAGGTCACAGACCAGGTGCTCTGCAGGTCACAGACCAGGTGTTTTACAGGTCACAGACCAGGTGTTTTACAGGTTACAGACCAGGTGTTTTACAGGTCACAGACCAGGTGTTTTACAGGTCACAGACCAGGTGTTTTACAGGTCACAGACCAGGTGCTCTACAGGTTACAGACCAGGTGTTTTACAGGTCACAGACCAGGTGTTTTACAGGTCACAGACCAGGTGTTTTACAGGTCACAGACCAGGTGTTTTACAGGTCACAGACCAGGTGCTCTGCAGGTCACAGACCAGGTGTTTTACAGGTCACAGACCAGGTGTTTTACAGGTTACAGACCAGGTGCTCTGCAGGTCACAGACCAGGTGTTTTACAGGTTACAGACCAGGTGTTTTACAGGTCACAGACCAGGTGCTCTACAGGTCACAGACCAGGTGCTCTGCAGGTCACAGACCAGGTGCTCTGCAGGTCACAGACCAGGTGCTCTGCAGGTCACAGACCAGGTGTTTTACAGGTCACAGACCAGGTGCTCTGCAGGTCACAGACCAGGTGCTCTGCAGGTCACAGACCAGGTGCTCTGCAGGTCACAGACCAGGTGTTTTACAGGTCACAGACCAGGTGTTTTACAGGTCACAGACCAGGTGCTCTGCAGGTCACAGACCAGGTGTTTTACAGGTCACAGACCAGGTGTTTTACAGGTCACAGACCAGGTGCTCTGCAGGTCACAGACCAGGTGTTTTACAGGTCACAGACCAGGTGCTCTGCAGGTCACAGACCAGGTGCTCTGCAGGTCACAGACCAGGTGCTCTGCAGGTCACAGACCAGGTGTTTTACAGGTCACAGACCAGGTGTTTTACAGGTCACAGACCAGGTGCTCTGCAGGTCACAGACCAGGTGTTTTACAGGTCACAGACCAGGTGTTTTACAGGTCACAGACCAGGTGCTCTGCAGGTCACAGACCAGGTGTTTTACAGGTCACAGACCAGGTGTTTTACAGGTTACAGACCAGGTGCTCTGCAGGTCACAGACCAGGTGTTTTACAGGTCACAGACCAGGTGTTTTACAGGTTACAGACCAGGTGCTCTGCAGGTCACAGACCAGGTGTTTTGCAGGTCACAGACCAGGTGTTTTGCAGGTCACAGACCAGGTGTTTTGCAGGTCACAGACCAGGTGCTCTGCAGGTCACAGACCAGGTGCTCTGCAGGTCACAGACCAGGTGTTTTACAGGTTACAGACCAGGTGCTCTGCAGGTCACAGACCAGGTGTTTTACAGGTCACAGACCAGGTGTTTTACAGGTCACAGACCAGGTGTTTTACAGGTCACAGACCAGGTGTTTTACAGGTCACAGACCAGGTGTTTTGCAGGTCACAGACCAGGTGTTTTGCAGGTCACAGACCAGGTGTTTTACAGGTCACAGACCAGGTGTTTTACAGGTCACAGACCAGGTGTTTTACAGGTCACAGACCAGGTGTTTTACAGGTCACAGACCAGGTGTTTTACAGGTCACAGACCAGGTGCTCTGCAGGTCACAGACCAGGTGTTTTACAGGTCACAGACCAGGTGTTTTGCAGGTCACAGACCAGGTGTTTTACAGGTCACAGACCAGGTGCTCTGCAGGTCACAGACCAGGTGCTCTGCAGGTCACAGACCAGGTGCTCTGCAGGTCACAGACCAGGTGTTTTACAGGCCACAGACCAGGTGTTTTACAGGTCACAGACCAGGTGTTTTGCAGGTCACAGACCAGGTGTTTTGCAGGTTACAGACCAGGTGTTTTACAGGTCACAGACCAGGTGTTTTACAGGTCACAGACCAGGTGTTTTACAGGTCACAGACCAGGTGTTTTACAGGTCACAGACCAGGTGTTTTACAGGTCACAGACCAGGTGTTTTACAGGTGACAGACCAGGTGTTTTACAGGTGACAGACCAGGTGTTTCTAAGGTCACAGACCAGGTTCTCTACAGGTCACAGACCAGGTGTTTTACAGGTCACAGACCAGGTGCTTTACAGGTCACAGACCAGGTGCTTTACAGGTCACAGACCAGGTGCTTTACAGGTCACAGACCAGGTGTTTTACAGGTCACAGACCAGGTGTTTTACAGGTCACAGACCAGGTGCTTTACAGGTCACAGACCAGGTGTTTTACAGGCCACAGACCAGGTGTTTTACAGGCCACAGACCAGGTGATTTACAGGTCACAGACCAGGTGTTTCTAAGGTGACAGACCAGGTGTTTCTAAGGTCACAGACCAGGTTCTCTACAGGTCACAGACCAGGTGTTTTGCAGGTCACAGACCAGGTGTTTTACAGGCCACAGACCAGGTGTTTTGCAGGTCACAGACCAGGTGTTTTGCAGGTCACAGACCAGGTGTTTTGCAGGTTACAGACCAGGTGTTTTACAGGTCACAGACCAGGTGTTTTACAGGTCACAGACCAGGTGTTTTACAGGCCACAGACCAGGTGTTTTACAGGCCACAGACCAGGTGATTTACAGGTCACAGACCAGGTGTTTCTAAGGTGACAGACCAGGTGTTTCTAAGGTCACAGACCAGGTTCTCTACAGGTCACAGACCAGGTGTTTTACAGGTCACAGACCAGGTGCTCTGCAGGTCACAGACCAGGTGTTTTACAGGTCACAGACCAGGTGTTTTGCAGGTCACAGACCAGGTGTTTTACAGGTCACAGACCAGGTGTTTTACAGGTCACAGACCAGGTGCTCTGCAGGTCACAGACCAGGTGCTCTGCAGGTCACAGACCAGGTGCTCTGCAGGTCACAGACCAGGTGTTTTACAGGCCACAGACCAGGTGTTTTACAGGTCACAGACCAGGTGTTTTGCAGGTCACAGACCAGGTGTTTTGCAGGTTACAGACCAGGTGTTTTACAGGTCACAGACCAGGTGTTTTACAGGTCACAGACCAGGTGTTTTACAGGTCACAGACCAGGTGTTTTACAGGTCACAGACCAGGTGTTTTACAGGTCACAGACCAGGTGTTTTACAGGTGACAGACCAGGTGTTTCTAAGGTCACAGACCAGGTGTTTTACAGGTCACAGACCAGGTGTTTTACAGGTCACAGACCAGGTGTTTTACAGGCCACAGACCAGGTGTTTTACAGGCCACAGACCAGGTGATTTACAGGTCACAGACCAGGTGTTTCTAAGGTGACAGACCAGGTGTTTCTAAGGTCACAGACCAGGTTCTCTACAGGTCACAGACCAGGTGTTTTACAGGTCACAGACCAGGTGCTTTACAGGTCACAGACCAGGTGCTTTACAGGTCACAGACCAGGTGATTTACAGGTCACAGACCAGGTGCTTTACAGGTCACAGACCAGGTGATTTACAGGTCACAGACCAGGTGCTTTACAGGTCACAGACCAGGTGCTTTACAGGTCACAGACCAGGTGCTTTACAGGTCACAGACCAGGTGCTTTACAGGTCACAGACCAGGTGTTTCTAAGGTCACAGACCAGGTGTTTCTAAGGTCACAGACCAGGTGTTTTGCAGGTCACAGACCAGGTGTTTTGCAGGTCACAGACCAGGTGTTTTACAGGTCACAGACCAGGTGTTTTGCAGGTCACAGACCAGGTGTTTTGCAGGTCACAGACCAGGTGTTTTGCAGGTCACAGACCAGGTGTTTTACAGGTCACAGACCAGGTGTTTTACAGGTCACAGACCAGGTGTTTTACAGGTCACAGACCAGGTGTTTTACAGGTCACAGACCAGGTGTTTTACAGGTCACAGACCAGGTGTTTTACAGGTCACAGACCAGGTGTTTTGCAGGTCACAGACCAGATGCTCTGCAGGTCACAGACCAGGTGTTTTACAGGTCACAGACCAGGTGTTTTACAGGTCACAGACCAGGTGTTTTGCAGGTCACAGACCAGGTGTTTTATAGGTCACAGACCAGGTGTTTTACAGGTCACAGACCAGGTGCTCTACAGGTCACAGACCAGGTGCTCTACAGGTCACAGACCAGGTGCTCTACAGGTCACAGACCAGGTGTTTTACAGGTCACAGACCAGGTGTTTTACAGGTCACAGACCAGGTGTTTTACAGGTCACAGACCAGGTGCTCTACAGGTCACAGACCAGGTGCTCTACAGGTCACAGACCAGGTGCTCTGCAGGTCACAGACCAGGTGCTCTACAGGTTACAGACCAGGTGTTTTACAGGTCACAGACCAGGTGTTTTACAGGTCACAGACCAGGTGTTTTACAGGTCACAGACCAGGTGTTTTACAGGTCACAGACCAGGTGCTCTACAGGTCACAGACCAGGTGTTTTACAGGTCACAGACCAGGTGTTTTACAGGTCACAGACCAGGTGCTCTACAGGTCACAGACCAGGTGCTCTGCAGGTCACAGACCAGGTGCTCTGCAGGTCACAGACCAGGTGTTTTACAGGTCACAGACCAGGTGCTCTGCAGGTCACAGACCAGGTGTTTTACAGGTCACAGACCAGGTGTTTTACAGGTCACAGACCAGGTGCTCTACAGGTCACAGACCAGGTGTTTTACAGGTCACAGACCAGGTGCTCTACAGGTCACAGACCAGGTGCTCTACAGGTCACAGACCAGGTGCTTTACAGGTCACAGACCAGGTGCTTTACAGGTCACAGACCAGGTGCTCTACAGGTCACAGACCAGGTGCTCTACAGGTCACAGATCAGGTGCTTTACAGGTCACAGACCAGGTGTTTTACAGGTCACACTTTGGGGTTATCAGTCCTTGCTGATCAGATTTTCCATGCCTTTAACACTGATTGGTCTGCAGGTGGAACTTGCTGCAGCTCGGTAACAGGTGAAACTGTTACCTGTCTAATCATGACGTCTTTCCTTCAGCCTGTCAATAGACCTGGAGTCCAGACTTTGCAGACCCGTTCACCTGTAGTCATCAGTCAGCAGGTCAGACATCAAGGTGAGTGCTAAGTGCAGCTGGTGTGTTCCTTTCGACCTTCGAGTGTAGGTGTCGATATCCGTCTCAATTTGCTGATCTCAGGTCAGAATTTGAGCTTTTACTTGTTCTGCAGCTACGTTCATACGAGGACCTGCTGGCTGCGCTGTGAAGAGTCTGGCTAGCCTGCAGGTTTTAGCCAATCAGAAGAAGCTCAGCGACCCGGGGGGCGGGACTTTTAGGTAAGTCTGATTTGTCACCACTACCAAGATGATCAGCACCAGAACTGAGCGTGACCAGCTGCACTCAGATCAGAGGCTCCACCTTCACAAGCAAGAAAGGAGTTTACCAGCCATGATCAATCAGAGTGATCAGGTTTCAGTCTTATAAATTATCAATCCAACCAGTACCACCTGGATTAAAACATCTGGTTCATTTAACCCAAATCAGCCAGCAGGGGGCAGCAGGTGTCCACTGGCGTTCTGTCAGCGTTCTGGGTTCAGAAAACTGAAAATGAACGCTGAAGTTCTGATTCTGGGACCCAGTCTGCTTTAACACGTTTCCTCCACCCTCCACAGAGATGATGACGACATCAACGACGTGGCCTCGATGGCGGGCGTCAACCTCAATGAGGAAAATGCCCGTATCCTAGCAACCAGCTCGGAGCTGGTTGGCACCAAGATCCGGTCCTGTAAAGACGAGTCTTTCCTTCCAACTGACTTGCTGCACCACCGCATCCTGGACACAGGTCAGACCCGTCTGGAACATCTAAGACTCGGTCCCGCCTCCATGCCAACTCTGCCCTGCCATACGCTCAACATCTGGAGGAACGGGAAACAGTGACACCAACAAGAATAAATCAATTCAATTCAATTCAGCTTTATTTGTACAGCGCCACTTCACAACAATGTTGTCCCAGGACACTTTACATACTCATAATTTCAAGCCAGTTCATACATATCCTATAATAGAAACCAACTGATTGCATGGAGTCATGACTTGGATCCAATCCTCCATCCTGAGCTGCACGAGGCGACAGTGGGAAGGAAAAAACTCCCCTTTAACAGGAAGAAAACCTCCAGCAGAACCCGGCTCAGGGAGGGCAGCCATCTGCCTCGACTGGTTGGGGTGGAGAGGACAGGAAAGAAAAGGAAGGTTTTCAGCTCCATCTTAAAGGTGTGGAGGGAGTCTGCCTCCAGAACCCACGGTGGGAGCTGGTTCCATAAGAGAGGAGCCTGATAGCTAAAGGCCCTTCCTCCCATAGGACTCTTTGAGACTCTGGGAACCACCAGTAAACCTGCAGTCTGAGAGCCAAGTGCTCTATTTGGAATATATGGAACTATAAGATCTTTTATGTACAATGGAGCTTGGTCATGGAGAGCTTTATATGTGAGGAGAAGAATTTTAAACTTTCTCCTGGATTTAACAGGGAGCCAGTGTAGAGAGGCTAAAACTGGTGAAATATGATCTCTCCTGTAGTCCTCATCAGAACCCTCGCTGCAGCATTTTGGATCAGATGGAGACTTTTCAGGGCATATTTGGGACAACCCATAAATAAGGACTTGCAGTAATCCAGTCTGGAAATAATAAAGGCATGGACTCATTTTTCTGCATCTTTCTGAGACAAGATGCCCCTAACTTTTGCAATATTACGCAGGTGGAAGAAGGCGGTTCTAGAAACCTGTTTTAAATGTGAGCTAAAAGACAAGTCCTGGTCAATAATGACTCCAAGGTTCCTCACAGTGGTACTGGAGGCCAGATTAATGCCATCCAGATTAATTACATTACTGGATCATTTTGTTCTAAGTTTTTCAGCCTGAAGATAACAACCTCTGTCTTGTCTGAGTTTAAAAGGAGAAAATTCAGAGTCATCCAGGTCTTGATGTCTGTCAGACATCTTTGTAATCTAAGAAACTGATTGGTTTCATCTGGCTTCATGGAGAGGTAGATCTGAGTGTCATCCGCATAGCAATGAACATTTATACCATGCTGCCTGGTGATATTTCCTAAGGGAAGCATGTATAATGTGAAAAGTATTGGTCCAAGTACAGAACCCTGAGGAACTCCATGACTTTCCCTGGTGTGTGAGGAAGACTCATCATTTACATTTACAAACTGAAATCTATCAGATAAATCTGACTGGAACCAGTCTGATGCGGTCCCTTTAATCCCAATAACATGTTCCAGCCTCTGTAGCAGAATATTGTGATCAATAGTGTCGAATGCAGCACTGAGATCTAAAAGAATGAGTCCAGACAGAAGTCCTTTATCTGAGGCCATGAGAAGATCATTAGACTTTCACCAGTGCTGTCTCTGTGCTATGATGAGCTCTAAATCCTGACTGAAACTCTTCAGATTGTTTCTGCTCAGATAGGAACATAGTTGGGTTGAAACTGTTTTCTCCAGAACTTTAGACCAGAAGGGGAGATCAGATATTGGTCTATAATTAGCTAAAAGTCCTGGATCCAGAGTTGTTTTTAAGCAACAGTTTAATTACAGCTGTCTTAACATATTGAGGTACATATCCTAATAATAGAGATGAACTGATCAGGTCCAGTACAGACGTATTGATTAAACATATTTCCTTGAATAATCTGGTTGGGATGGGGTCTAAAACACAGGTTGAAGGTTTAGATGAAGCTATTATGTTGGTTAACTCGGAGAGCTGTACAGGCAAGAAACGGTCCAAATGACAATCAGCTTCTAAAGACGTCTCTAAGGCTGCTGCAGATGAAATAACATTAGTAGTGTTCAGGTTATTACTGATTTCCTTCCTGATAGAAACTATTTTGTTTCCAAAGAAACTCATAAAGTCGTCACAGCTGAGGTTGAAAGGAATAGATGGCTCAACGGCACTATGGCTCTTAGTCAGTCTGGTTCCAGTGCTGAAGAGAAACCTGGGGTTGTTCTTGTTCTCCTCTATCAATGATGAATAATAAGCTGTTCCAGCCACATGCAAGGCTTTTTATACACTATTAAACTTTCTTTCCAGACTATGAGACACTCTTCTAAGCCAGATGAACGCCATTTTCTTTCCAAACGTCTTGATGTCTGTTTTAAAGCTTGAAGCTGGGAATTAAACCACCGGGCCGCTTCATCTGACTGGTTCTCTTCTTCTTTAGAGGAGCAACATTATCTAGTGTTATACGCATTAAAGCTGTCATTCTAGCAACACATTCATGGACCTGTGTTGGAGTAAAGCTTGGATGGGTGTTTCCTGTCAGGTTAACACATGGTGTTGGAGGAAATACTGCTGAAATAGACTTCTTATATTTGTTAACAACACTATCTGACAAACATCGACTAGAATGAATTTTCTTCTCAGCCCTTGTGTAGTCAAGTAAAGTAAACTCAAAAGTTATTAAAAAATGATCAGACAGAACAGGGTTATGAGGAAAAACTGTTAGTTGATCACTTTTGATGCCACATGTCAGAAGAAGATCCAGAGTGTGACGATGAGGATGAGTCGGTCTGTGGACATTTTGGGAAAATCCAATTGAACTTAATATAGAGTTAAAGGCAATGGTTAAACTGTCATGTTCATCATCAAGATGAATGTTAAAATCCCCCAGAACAATAACTTTATCAGTATTCAGCACTAAGTCTGATAAGAGGTCTGAGAAGTCAGTTAGGAACTGTGAGGAAGATCCAGGTGGACGGTAGACTACTACTAGGAGAAGTGGCTTCTCTCATTTCCATCTTGGGTGGGAGAGACTAAGAGTCAGGTGTTCAAAGCTATTGGAACTATTTTATGTCTAGGACTAATCAATAGTTCTGATTTAAAGATAGCTGCCAGACCTCCTCCTCGACCTGTAGTTCTGGAAACATGAACATTTAGACAATCTGGTGGAGTCGATTCATTAATACTAACATGATCCTCCTGCTGCAGCAGGTTTCCATAAGACAGAATAGATCAATATGATGATCAGTAATCAGGTCATTGATTAACAGAGACTTCAACACAAGAGCTCTAATATTCATTAAACCACATTTAATGGATTTATTATTTTGTCTTATTAGATTCATTGTTTTGATATTAATGAGGTTTTCATGATTTACTCCCCCGGTGCTGTTTTATTCTTTCTGGGTTGTGGGGGGGCACAACCTTTTTCCGCAGGTCTTCCTGAATAAGTGCAGTTGTACATGTTGATCTGTCTTTCCTGTCGTCTCCACCCCAACCAGTCGAGGCAGATGGCTGCCCTCCCTGAGCCGGGTTCTGCTGGAGGTTTTCTTCCTGTTAAAGGGGAGTTTTTTCCTTCCCACTGTCGCCTCGTGCAGCTCAGGATGGAGGATTGGATCCAAGTCATGACTCGATGCTATCAGTTGGTTTCTATTATAGGAAATGTATGAATTGGCTTGAAATGATGTGTATGTAAAGTGTCCTGGGACAACATTGTTGTGAAGTGGCGCTGTACAAATAAAGCTGAATTGAATTAAATTGAATTGGTTCGTCCTAGTTTGACTCGGCATCGCTGGGTTCCTCCTGGAGGAGGATCAGTGTCAAATATGCATTTTTGCAAATAGATTTAATATAAAAATGTTTATATTTGATTTTGCACAAATGTCTCAAATTTCTCACCATTTCTCTGGTTTTATTCTTTTCGTTGGTGTGGCCGTTTCCCGTTCCTCCGGATGTTGTGTGTATGGCGGGTTAGTTGCCATGGAGGCGGGACATTTTACCGCCAAGTTAAATCCTGAAAGTTGGCTATTACAGGCGTATGGCAGGTTCGGTGCGTGCAGCAGCTCTATAGACGACGCCGCAGGTCTTCTTTATGATCGTCTCTTTCAGACAGGGCGCTGCTGCCCCTTACTTGCCTCTCCTGGTATTACTGTTTAATATCTTTCATAAGTCTTCAGTCGAGAGGCGTCAAACCTTTTGCTCCATTGCTTCTAAACGTTTTTTGAGAAAGCGCCATATACGTGATGTCACAAAACGCTCCGTTTACAGAAGTGAATTTAAACATGATCAGCAGATGCATGCATGAGCTTTGAACTTGCCTGAAAGACATGAAAAATCTTATCATGACTTTTTTATGTGGTATGTGAGGAGGGAGAGTAATTCACACATTCTCTTCGGTTTTGCACAACACTGTTATTCAGGTTGTAAAAGACTGAATAATAGCAATGTGGAGTCAAACACCAATAGGATGTAAACACATTTGAATCTCAGATAGAAGTCAGTCACCCCAGATGCAGCGGTAAACTCTCAAAAAGAGACCTTACTGTTGCTCAAGTAAGAGAAGAAGAAATACGTCTGTAGCAATGTGAACAGCTTGAAACCTGGATCAGTGGATGTGGAAAGTAATTTAATTTTACTCTTTGTGACTTGCTTATCACATATTTAATTATTTTCTAAAACGGGTTGGCAGCTAGATTTGGCCTGGGGCAATTATCTTTGACCAACCAAATGGCCAAAATGACTGTCTTTTTTTTTTTTTCAAACAAATTCTGTTTAATTTCATTGTATTTCTACATTTATTTATATATTATTGTTCAAATTAAAACCATGAAACATTTTAACACCATGTGTTAAAATATATAACATGGTGTAGCCTCTAGTGTCCTTTATTAATTAGCAATAGAGGAGAAAGTGGGTCAGGGAGATTTGGGAATTGAACCTTACACCTGTCTGCTTTACCAAGTGAACTAAACACCAACATGAGTATTCAGCTTACTTTCCTCATCTTCATTTTCACAGCCAACATTTCTTTGCTGGTTTACTGTTGCTTCCCCAATCTCTGAAACCTCTGCTGTGAAAAGCTAAACCCAGCAGCAGCTAGCTGCAGATAGCTTCAGGCTAAACTCCCTTCGCTTCACCCAGCAGCAGCTAGCTGCAGATAGCTTCAGGCTAAACTCCCTTCGCTTCACCCAGCAGCAGCTAGCTTCAGGTAGCTTCAGGCTAAACTCCCTTCGCTTCACCCAGCAGCAGCTAGCTTCAGGTAGCTTCAGGCTAAACTCCCTTCGCTTCACCCAGCAGCAGCTAGCTGCAGAGAGCTTCAGGCTAAACTCCCTTCGCTTCACCCAGCAGCAGCTAGCTGCAGAGAGCTTCAGGCTAAACTCCCTTCGCTTCATCCAGCAGCAGCTAGCTGCAGAGAGCTTCAGGCTAAACTCCCTTCGCTTCACCCAGCAGCAGCTAGCTTCAGGTAGCTTCAGGCTAAACTCCCTTCGCTTCACCCAGCAGCAGCTAGCTTCAGGTAGCTTCAGGCTAAACTCCCTTCGCTTCACCCAGCAGCAGCTAGCTTCAGGTAGCTTCAGGCTAAACTCCCTTCGCTTCACCCAGCAGCAGCTAGCTTCAGGTAGCTTCAGGCTAAACTCCCTTCGCTTCACCCAGCAGCAGCTAGCTGCAGAGAGCTTCAGGCTAAACTCCCTTCGCTTCACCCAGCAGCAGCTAGCTGCAGAGAGCTTCAGGCTAAACTCCCTTCGCTTCACCCAGCAGCAGCTAGCTTCAGGTAGCTTCAGGCTAAACTCCCTTCGCTTCACCCAGCAGCAGCTAGCTTCAGGTAGCTTCAGGCTAAACTCCCTTCGCTTCACCCAGCAGCAGCTAGCTTCAGGTAGCTTCAGGCTAAACTCCCTTCGCTTCACCCAGCAGCAGCTAGCTTCAGGTAGCTTCAGGCTAAACTCCCTTCGCTTCACCCAGCAGCAGCTAGCTTCAGGTAGCTTCAGGCTAAACTCCCTTCGCTTCACCCAGCAGCAGCTAGCTGCAGAGAGCTTCAGGCTAAACTCCCTTCGCTTCACCCAGCAGCAGCTAGCTGCAGAGAGCTTCAGGCTAAACTCCCTTCGCTTCATCCAGCAGCAGCTAGCTGCAGAGAGCTTCAGGCTAAACTCCCTTCGCTTCACCCAGCAGCAGCTAGCTGCAGATAGCTTCAGGCTAAACTCCCTTCGCTTCACCCAGCAGCAGCTAGCTTCAGGTAGCTTCAGGCTAAACTCCCTTCGCTTCACCCAGCAGCAGCTAGCTTCAGGTAGCTTCAGGCTAAACTCCCTTCGCTTCACCCAGCAGCAGCTAGCTGCAGAGAGCTTCAGGCTAAACTCCCTTCGCTTCACCCAGCAGCAGCTAGCTGCAGAGAGCTTCAGGCTAAACTCCCTTCGCTTCACCCAGCAGCAGCTAGCTGCAGAGAGCTTCAGGCTAAACTCCCTTCGCTTCACCCAGCAGCAGCTAGCTTCAGGTAGCTTCAGGCTAAACTCCCTTCGCTTCACCCAGCAGCAGCTAGCTTCAGGTAGCTTCAGGCTAAACTCCCTTCGCTTCACCCAGCAGCAGCTAGCGTCAGGTAGCTTCAGGCTAAACTCCCTTCGCTTCACCCAGCAGCAGCTAGCTTCAGGTAGCTTCAGGCTAAACTCCCTTCGCTTCACCCAGCAGCAGCTAGCTTCAGGTAGCTTCAGGCTAAACTCCCTTCGCTTCACCCAGCAGCAGCTAGCTTCAGGTAGCTTCAGGCTAAACTCCCTTCGCTTCACCCAGCAGCAGCTAGCTTCAGGTAGCTTCAGGCTAAACTCCCTTCGCTTCACCCAGCAGCAGCTAGCTTCAGGTAGCTTCAGGCTAAACTCCCTTCGCTTCACCCAGCAGCAGCTAGCTTCAGGTAGCTTCAGGCTAAACTCCCTTCGCTTCACCCAGCAGCAGCTAGCTGCAGATAGCTTCAGGCTAAACTCCCTTCGCTTCACCCAGCAGCAGCTAGCTTCAGGTAGCTTCAGGCTAAACTCCCTTCGCTTCACCCAGCAGCAGCTAGCTTCAGGTAGCTTCAGGCTAAACTCCCTTCGCTTCACCCAGCAGCAGCTAGCTGCAGAGAGCTTCAGGCTAAACTCCCTTCGCTTCACCCAGCAGCAGCTAGCTGCAGAGAGCTTCAGGCTAAACTCCCTTCGCTTCACCCAGCAGCAGCTAGCTGCAGAGAGCTTCAGGCTAAACTCCCTTCGCTTCACCCAGCAGCAGCTAGCTTCAGGTAGCTTCAGGCTAAACTCCCTTCGCTTCACCCAGCAGCAGCTAGCTGCAGATAGCTTCAGGCTAAACTCCCTTCGCTTCACCCAGCAGCAGCTAGCTTCAGGTAGCTTCAGGCTAAACTCCCTTCGCTTCACCCAGCAGCAGCTAGCTTCAGGTAGCTTCAGGCTAAACTCCCTTCGCTTCACCCAGCAGCAGCTAGCTGCAGATAGCTTCAGGCTAAACTCCCTTCGCTTCACCCAGCAGCAGCTAGCTTCAGGTAGCTTCAGGCTAAACTCCCTTCGCTTCACCCAGCAGCAGCTAGCTTCAGGTAGCTTCAGGCTAAACTCCCTTCGCTTCACCCAGCAGCAGCTAGCTGCAGAGAGCTTCAGGCTAAACTCCCTTCGCTTCACCCAGCAGCAGCTAGCTGCAGAGAGCTTCAGGCTAAACTCCCTTCGCTTCACCCAGCAGCAGCTAGCTGCAGAGAGCTTCAGGCTAAACTCCCTTCGCTTCACCCAGCAGCAGCTAGCTGCAGATAGCTTCAGGCTAAACTCCCTTCGCTTCACCCAGCAGCAGCTAGCTGCAGATAGCTTCAGGCTAAACTCCCTTCGCTTCACCCAGCAGCAGCTAGCTTCAGGTAGCTTCAGGCTAAACTCCCTTCGCTTCACCCAGCAGCAGCTAGCGTCAGGTAGCTTCAGGCTAAACTCCCTTCGCTTCACCCAGCAGCAGCTAGCTTCAGGTAGCTTCAGGCTAAACTCCCTTCGCTTCACCCAGCAGCAGCTAGCTTCAGGTAGCTTCAGGCTAAACTCCCTTCGCTTCACCCAGCAGCAGCTAGCTGCAGAGAGCTTCAGGCTAAACTCCCTTCGCTTCACCCAGCAGCAGCTAGCTGCAGAGAGCTTCAGGCTAAACTCCCTTCGCTTCACCCAGCAGCAGCTAGCTGCAGAGAGCTTCAGGCTAAACTCCCTTCGCTTCACCCAGCAGCAGCTAGCTTCAGGTAGCTTCAGGCTAAACTCCCTTCGCTTCACCCAGCAGCAGCTAGCTTCAGGTAGCTTCAGGCTAAACTCCCTTCGCTTCACCCAGCAGCAGCTAGCTGCAGATAGCTTCAGGCTAAACTCCCTTCGCTTCACCCAGCAGCAGCTAGCTGCAGGTAGCTTCAGGCTAAACTCCCTTCGCTTCACCCAGCAGCAGCTAGCTTCAGGTAGCTTCAGGCTAAACTCCCTTCGCTTCACCCAGCAGCAGCTAGCTTCAGGTAGCTTCAGGCTAAACTCCCTTCGCTTCACCCAGCAGCAGCTAGCTGCAGAGAGCTTCAGGCTAAACTCCCTTCGCTTCACCCAGCAGCAGCTAGCTGCAGAGAGCTTCAGGCTAAACTCCCTTCGCTTCACCCAGCAGCAGCTAGCTGCAGAGAGCTTCAGGCTAAACTCCCTTCGCTTCACCCAGCAGCAGCTAGCTGCAGAGAGCTTCAGGCTAAACTCCCTTCGCTTCACCCAGCAGCAGCTAGCTTCAGGTAGCTTCAGGCTAAACTCCCTTCGCTTCACCCAGCAGCAGCTAGCTTCAGGTAGCTTCAGGCTAAACTCCCTTCGCTTCACCCAGCAGCAGCTAGCTGCAGAGAGCTTCAGGCTAAACTCCCTTCGCTTCACCCAGCAGCAGCTAGCTGCAGAGAGCTTCAGGCTAAACTCCCTTCGCTTCACCCAGCAGCAGCTAGCTTCAGGTAGCTTCAGGCTAAACTCCCTTCGCTTCACCCAGCAGCAGCTAGCTTCAGGTAGCTTCAGGCTAAACTCCCTTCGCTTCACCCAGCAGCAGCTAGCGTCAGGTAGCTTCAGGCTAAACTCCCTTCGCTTCACCCAGCAGCAGCTAGCTTCAGGTAGCTTCAGGCTAAACTCCCTTCGCTTCACCCAGCAGCAGCTAGCTTCAGGTAGCTTCAGGCTAAACTCCCTTCGCTTCACCCAGCAGCAGCTAGCTGCAGAGAGCTTCAGGCTAAACTCCCTTCGCTTCACCCAGCAGCAGCTAGCTGCAGAGAGCTTCAGGCTAAACTCCCTTCGCTTCACCCAGCAGCAGCTAGCTGCAGTGAGCTTCAGGCTAAACTCCCTTCGCTTCACCCAGCAGCAGCTAGCTTCAGGTAGCTTCAGGCTAAACTCCCTTCGCTTCACCCAGCAGCAGCTAGCTTCAGGTAGCTTCAGGCTAAACTCCCTTCGCTTCACCCAGCAGCAGCTAGCGTCAGGTAGCTTCAGGCTAAACTCCCTTCGCTTCACCCAGCAGCAGCTAGCTTCAGGTAGCTTCAGGCTAAACTCCCTTCGCTTCACCCAGCAGCAGCTAGCTTCAGGTAGCTTCAGGCTAAACTCCCTTCGCTTCACCCAGCAGCAGCTAGCTTCAGGTAGCTTCAGGCTAAACTCCCTTCGCTTCACCCAGCAGCAGCTAGCTTCAGGTAGCTTCAGGCTAAACTCCCTTCGCTTCACCCAGCAGCAGCTAGCTGCAGATAGCTTCAGGCTAAACTCCCTTCGCTTCACCCAGCAGCAGCTAGCTTCAGGTAGCTTCAGGCTAAACTCCCTTCGCTTCGCTGCAGCTGGATGAAGCAGAAACAGGATTGACACTAGAAGAGCTTTATGGTGTTTACTAAAGTTTGGAGCAAAACATTTGCTGCTAAGGACATTTTCTCACAGCTAACTTCTGCTGCTCCCGACGCAGCTGACATGCTGTGGTTCTCTCTCCCCCCTCTCGCTCGACCAGCTGTCTTACAGCGCTGTAATCATCACTCTGTGTTGACAAGAACCTGCTTTCAGTTTTAATCAGTATAACCTTGTAAAACAGATATTATTGTCTCGTTGCCGACCACTGACCATATGGATTTATATCATCAAAAGTGAACAATTCATCTCCAAAGCCCCCCAAGAGCACTTCAACAGCTCCATTTTTTCAGTATTGCCCTCTGACGGTCTCTGACTGCCACCAGGTGGAGCTGTACCGCCCCCGATGAGTCCTCCAGAACTGGAGTTTGTCACTTGTGCTGTCGTCGTTGTGGGAGCATATGTCTGATAAACGGTTCTCCCCTCAGCTAAGAAGCTGGGTGTGACAGAGGTTCCTCTGGACGTGGTCAACATCATCTCTCATGCAACTCAGTCCAGGCTGCGCTTTTTGCTGGAGAAGGTTTCGGTCGTTGCCCAGCATCGCACCGATGGAGGAAAGGTACCAACACACGCACTTCTTTCTGGTTCTGGTTCTGGTTCTGGTTCTGACCCAGTTGTTGGATGTGTAAGCTGGTGATGTTGGAGCTCCTGGGGCTGATCGGACCTCTTCCTCATTAGGATGAAGAGCACCACGAGCAGATGTCAGACGTTCGCTCTCAACTCCGTTTCTTTGAGCAGCTGGAGAGGATGGAGAAGCAGAGGAAGGATGAACAGGAGAGGGAGATGCTGCTGAAGGCTGCCAAGGTACTTCTCACCTCCTCTGTCCGTTGCCATGGTCACAGAGCAGCAGCTATTTGTTTTGTTTTTGGAGTTGTTCTCACTGCACATGCTGGTTCTGGTTGTGGCCTTCAGAACCCTGTTATTTCTTTGTACTGGTTCTGAATCAGTGACCCGGTTTCTGCTGATGACCACCGTTGGGGGGCATGGGGGCTGTGATGGGGGGGGGGGGGGGGGGGGGGGGGGGGGGGGGTTTTAATGGGGATGGGTTCTGATGGGGGATAGGTTGTGTTTCTTTCATCAAACATGGAATCTGATGTCTTTCTTTCAGAGTCGAGCGCGACAAGAAGATCCAGAACAGGCTAGACTCAAACAGAAGGCAAAAGAGGTAAAGCCCGGTTCTACCCCCCAGTTCTGTGGCCCGGTTCTACCCCCCAGTTCTGTGGCCGGTTCTACCCCCCAGTTCTGTGGCCCGGTTCTACCCCCCAGTTCTGTGGCCCGGTTCTACCCCCCAGTTCTGTGGCCGGTTCTACCCCCCAGTTCTGTGGCCCGGTTCTACCCCCCAGTTCTGTGGCCGGTTCTACCCCCCAGTTCTGTGGCCGGTTGTTCTGTGGCCGGTTCTACCCCCCAGTTCTGTGGCCCGGTTCTACCCCCCAGTTCTGTGGCCCGGTTCTACCCCCCAGTTCTGTGGCCCGGTTCTACCCCCCAGTTCTGTGGCCGGTTGTTCTGTGGCCGGTTCTACCCCCCAGTTCTGTGGCCGGTTGTTCTGTGGCCGGTTCTACCCCCCAGTTCTGTGGCCGGTTGTTCTGTGGCCGGTTCTACCCCCCAGTTCTGTGGCCCGGTTCTACCCCCCAGTTCTGTGGCCCGGTTCTACCCCCCAGTTCTGTGGCCGGTTGTTCTGTGGCCGGTTCTACCCCCCAGTTCTGTGGCCGGTTCTACCCCCCAGTTCTGTGGCCGGTTCTACCCCCCAGTTCTGTGGCCGGTTCTAGATCTGTAACATCATGGTTTGATTCCTCAGATGCAGCAGCAGGAACTCGCTCAGATGCGGCAGCGAGACGCCAACCTCACGGCTCTTGCCGCCATCGGACCACGAAAGAAACGGAAGCTGGACGCAGTGGGCGGAGCCACATCAGGCAGCGAGGTAGGACATCAAATACACAAATGTTCTGTCTTGCTCCATAAAATCAGGGATGTCAGAATTCCAAACTCCTGAGCTGAAGGTCTCCTGTCTTCGTCCTCTAATGAGGTTATTCTGGACCTGAGGAAACGTTCAGGTTCAGTTCTCCAGATGGTTTGATTCCTGCAGACGTATCGATCTGATGGAGAAGATCCAGAAAGTTCTGTGAGACCTGTATGGCCCACAGAGCTGAGCAGAACCGCCATGTTCCTCAACAGTTTTAGTTAAATCAGATGACTGAGGAGGAATCCTGGTCCTGCCTGATCTACAGCTGGGCCAGGTTGGGTTCTGGTGGACCTGGACTGTACAGGTTCAAGCAGCAGCTGCAGAAGAACCCTCAGTGGAAGTCTACCAGTAAAGAAAACCTGCCCATGATGAATGTGCCTCTTCTCTCATCTCCTCCCTCCCCAGGTGGCTCCAGGCTCCAGCATGTCCTCGGCAGCCATCTGCCCCCGCCAGCAGCTCCGTCAGCGGATTACTCGGGTAAACCTCAGGGACTTCATCCTGTGTCTGGAGCAGGACCGCAGCACAGCTCATTCTCTGACACTCTACAAGGCCCTGCTAAAGTGAGGGGCCACGGCCCTGGTCCTCCTGAGGGGCCACGGCCCTGGTCCTCCTGAGGGGCCACGGCCCTGGTCCTCCTGAGGGGCCACGGCCCTGGTCCTCCTGAGGGGCCACGGCCCTGGTCCTCCTGAGGGGTCTGATGGATTCTGGTCCTCCTGAGGGGCCACGGCCCTGGTCCTCCTGAGGGGTCTGATGGATTCTGGTCCTCCTGAGGGGTCTGATGGATTCTGGTCCTCCTGAGGGGTCTGATGGATTCTGGTCCTCCTGAGGGGTCTGATGGATTCTGGTCCGGTAGCAGATTTCAGCCTCAGATCATACCAGCCTTCATGTGAAAGGATGCTCATTCATCCCACTTCTAATGACATGACACCACCAGACACTTCTCTGACCGTACAGGTGACCCGTACAGGTGACCCGTACAGGTGACCCGTACAGGTGACCCGTACAGGTAATAATTAAAGTTTGATGATTGTTTTTAAAGTTCATCAGAGTACTTGAAGCTGATGGTGACTCAGCAGATAAACATGGCTGTCCCTTTAACACAAACACTGACCGGGAGCTGGTTCTCCGACACTGAACTCTCAGGCTACACAAGGTTCTACATTCCTGCAGCCGCCTTGTCCTCACCTTCGTCGTCACGGTCGAACTTTAGCTCTGATTGGTCAAGAAAATGCAGCTGGACCTCATATTTAAATGTTAGTTTAGTTTTTTTTTGTTTGTGTGACATTTAGCCTAACCCGTTAACAGATCCTGAGCAGGACCTGGACTCAGAACCCAACTCCGGTCCATCTGCTGGAAGGACTAGATTTATGTGACTATTTATATTTCCTACATTCTGGATGGAAGCTAAAGCTCTTTCAGGTTTTACAGTTGTTTGTACGTTTGCAGAAAAATGGAATAAAATGATGATGTTCATGTTCGGGTCTCCAGAAGTTTTTAATCAACACTGTACCAACAACTCAGCAGCACAAAGACAAATGGTTTTTTTTTTAAAAAGTTCTGTTATAAAAGTCATCTGTTCATCTGGACCAAGTTCAGGTCCAAGGAGTCAGGTTTGAAAAGATGCAGGCTCTACCGGACTTCCAGAACTGCTCCATGCTGTTAGTCTAGAAGCTCCTGTTTGATCTGGATCACGGCGCTATGGATGGTCTTACTGAAGCGCAGTTTGTCACACAGCACATACTCGCTGAACTGCGACGAGTCCAACCCAGCGCTGTAGGACACCTTCACTTGAAACCCCTTCTAGAAGAGACGCTCCAGTACCAGCAAGGAAATGATGAGAAGTCCCAAACATGTTGGTTCTCGTTTTAAATTGAAAAATGTAGCAACATGTTAACTGTTTACACTGAACAAGCTCCTAATCCTGAAGCTGGTGCTACACCCAAACCCTCAATTCGACCCAGGTCCCTCAAAATAACCCAGGTTCTTAACCATGTCCAGATTTCGTAAACAAATCCAGGTCTTTAATTTAAGGCAGGTTCTTCATCCCCTACCAGGTGTTCAGTTTTCCTGGGAACAGGTCAGATGTTCTGACACAAGGTGGCTCTGCAGGGTCACAGAATCCTCCAACCGCTGTCCACCAGTGGGCAGCATTTACCCAGTGCACCCACAGTGTTTCCAATGTAGTGACTTCACCGCTATGTTTACAGATCCCTCTGACTGAAAAAAGCAACAGAAGCAGCCATATGTATGTTCATACATATACATACATATATACATATATGTACATACACACACACACGCATATATATATATATATATATATATATATATATATATACACACACATGTAGATATATGTATGTATTTAATCTTTCTTTCTCCTTTTCTCTGGGCTCAATCCTTGTTTCACTATCTGCCCAAGTTTAGACGTACATATTTTACAGCCTAAAAACTAAAGACAGATTTACTAAAGTTATATCATTGAGATGTCTGTATATTACTTCATGAGGTTGAGTGGGGCTTGTTAGAAAGTTATCTGAGACATTTTCGCCATTATAAGCACAGAACGTGTGGATTTTTTTTGTTGTGTTGGGGTTTCGGGCGCACCTAGCATTTTTTTCTCCTTTTTTTAAGGTGTGATGGGGAGGGGAGATCCCAGAATGGATTTATTCTCAGGGTTTGTTATTTTGTCTGAATTTATTTATGTTTCTTCTACAGTGGTGATCGAAAGTTTGGGCACCCCTGGTAAAAATGTATTTTAATGTGCAAATAAGGAGCTTTAAAACGATGGAAAATCTCCAAAAGGCATCAAATTACAGATTAGACAGTTTTATAACATGTCAAAAAAGGTTTGATCTTATTTCCATCATTTTAATTTTTAAAATAACAAAAAAACAAAAAATGGTGTCTGTAAAAGTTTGGGAACCCTGCATAGTTGGTACCTTGTACACCCCCCTTTGGTAAGTATCCCAGCTTGTAACCTCTTGTTTTGCCAGCCAAGAGCCTTTTAATTCTTGTTTGAGCTATTCTATTCTATTCTATTCTATTCTATTCTATTCTACAGTCATTTAGCAGACGCTGTTATCCAAAGCGACTTACATATGAGTGAGAACAACACAAGCACAAAATCAAACAGTAGAGGACATCGTAGGAAGACGCTGGTGGACTGTCCACTTGGACGCAGATCCTTGCATGAAGTGCTACAGGCTTTTTTTTTGTTTGTTTTTTTTGTTTACTCCCTTTCCACCATATAATATCACCTATGTTAAACTACAAAGAATTAATACCATAAAGTTTGTTGCAAAGAACTGGACTAAGTTCTCCAACTTTCCAACAAATACAGCTAAACTAAGTGTTGAAGTTCTCCTTGAAGAGCTGAGTCTTCAGCTGGGTCTTAAAAGTAGACAGGGACTCTGCAGAGCGGACAGAGTTTGGGAGATCATTCCACCATCGTGGAACAACAGAGGAAAAGAGTCTGGCTGGTGATTTAGTCCCAAGTTGTGGTGGTAACACGAGGCATCTTTCACTGGTGGAACGTAGCTGTGGAGAGGGAGTGTAGGTCTGGATTAGGGCGTGAAGGAATCGCGAGATTTGGCTGAAGACAGAACGCTCTCGTAGTTTAGATAAGAACGGCACCAGTGGGACCAGCCGGTAGTTTCCAACCTGGACTGGGTTGAGTGTGGGTTTCTTCAGCAGCGGGGTGACCCGAGCTTGCTGGAAGACAGAGGGAAAGACCCCAGATTCAAGAGAGGAGTTGATAAAAATGAGTTACTGCAGTTTTGATTGTCGGAGAAATGCTCTGCAGGATGTCGGTAGGGGCCGGATCAAGTGCACAGGTAGTTGGTTTAGAGTTTTGTAGAAGCTTTAGGACTTCATTCTCAGGTATCTTTGCTCATTCTTCCTTGCAAAAGTCTTGCAGATCTTTGAGATTTCTGGGTCATCTGTGACGCACGGCTCTTATAAGGTCTATCCATAGACTTTCAATCATGTTGAGGTCAGGAGATTGTGAAGGCCATGGTAAAACCTTCAGTTCATGCCTCTTGATGTAATCCACCCTGGATTTTGAGGTGTTTTTAGGATCATTATCCATTTGTAGATCCATCCTCTCTTTAACTGCAGCTTTTTCACAGATGGCATTAGGTTGGCATCCAAAATTTGCTCAAATCCCATTGAATCCATTTTCCCTTCTACTCGTGACGTGTTCCCTGTGCCACTGGCTGCCATACAACCCCAAAGCATGATTGATCCACCCCCATGCTCAACAGTAGGATAGAGGTTCTTTTCATTAAATTATGTGCCCTTTCTTCTCCAAACATACCTGTGCTCATTCCGACCAAAAAGTTCAATTTTAACCTCATCAGTCCACAGAACTTGTTTCCAAAATGCAGCAGGCTTGTCTATATGTTCCTTTGCAAACTTCAAATGCAGATTTTTGTGGTAAGGACGTAAAAGAAGTTTCCTTCTGATGACTCTTCCATGAAGGCCATATTTGTACAAGTACCTCTTTATAGTGGAATGGTGTACCATGACTCCAGTATCAGCCAGATCTTCCTGGAGGGATCATGCAGTCAAACTTGGGATTTGACTTGCTTTTCTTACAATCCTGTGAGCTGTTCTGTCTGATATTTTTCTTGGTCTTCCAGATTTTGCTTTAACTTCCACTGTTCCCAATGACCGCCATTTCTTGATTACATTCGGAACAGAGGATATTAGCATCTGAAAACACTTTGCTATTTTCTTACACCCTTCTCCTGCTTTGTGAGCATCAACTATTTTCAGTTCCAGTGTTCTTGACAGCTGCTTAGAGGAACCCATGGTGCCGATTGTTGAGGCGAGGTCAGATGAGTCTGAGCATTTAAAACCTTTGATATTGACATCACCTGGTCTTTCCAGACACTAACTGTAAACAATCCAGGACACTGTCAGGTCTCTGTTGTCCAAGGTACTAACTATGCAGGGTGCCCAAACTTTTACAGATGCCATCTTTTGTTTTCTCTCATTTTGAAAGTTTATATTATGGAAATAATATCTAACATTTTTTGACATGTTATAATATTTAGACTGTAATCTCATGCCTTTGAGATTGTCAATCTTTTTAAAGCTCCTTATTTGCACATTAAAATAAATTTTTACCAGGGATGACCAGGGGAGCATGTCTTAACACAGCAAGATGGTTTCTCCTCTGTGCAATTCCCACGCTGTGCACTACGCCAGTAGATGGCGGTGTTGCACCTACTTTGCCATAATTTAATATGGACTTTTGTACTCAGTTACATATCTCTCTCTCTCTCTCTCTCTCTCCCCTCAATATATATATATATATATATATTAAGACATGCTCCCCTGAACACTGTTCAGTCATCCCCTGGTCAAATGCTTCCTAAAAGGCATACGTAGACACAGACCGATGTCATGTGCCTTAGCGCCTCTGTGGGATTTATCCCTGGTGTTACTTGCACTGACTGGGGCGTCTTTCAAACCTTTGGATTAGGTCCCATTGAAGTTTTTGTCCATGAAAATTGCCCTGTTAATTGCTCTGCCATTTGCAAAGAAAATCAGCTCTCTGGGTGGCTCCTTCCTCGGAGTACAAGGTAAGCCAGCCAACACTCCAAAAAACATCCCCAGCACCTGGGATCCTGCCTGGTCTGGTAGATCTGGGATCCTGCCTGGTATGGTAGACCTGGGATCCTGCCTGGTCTGGTAGATCTGGGATCCTGCCTGGTCTGGTAGATCTGGGATCCTGCCTGGTCTGGTAGACCTGGGATCCTGCCTGGTCTGGTAGATCTGGGATCCTGCCTGGTCTGGTAGACCTGGGATCCTGCCTGGTCTGGTAGATCTGGGATCCTGCCTGGTCTGGTAGACCTGGGATCCTGCCTGGTCTGATAGATCTGGGATCCTGCCTGGTATGGTAGATCTGGGATCCTGCCTGGTCTGATAGATCTGGGATCCTGCCTGGTCTGGTAGATCTGGGATCCTGCCTGGTCTGGTAGATCTGGGATCCTGCCTGGTCTGGTAGATCTGGGATCCTGCCTGGTCTGGTAGACCTGGGATCCTGCCTGGTCTGGTAGATCTGGGATCCTGCCTGGTCTGGTAGATCTGGGATCCTGCCTGGTCTGATAGACCTGGGATCCTGCCTGGTATGGTAGATCTGGGATCCTGCCTGGTCTGGTAGATCTGGGATCCTGCCTGGTCTGGTAGATCTGGGATCCTGCCTGGTCTGATAGATCTGGGATCCTGCCTGGTCTGGTAGACCTGGGATCCTGCCTGGTATGGTAGACCTGGGATCCTGCCTGGTCTGATAGATCTGGGATCCTGCCTGGTATGGTAGATCTGGGATCCTGCCTGGTCTGGTAGATCTGGGATCCTGCCGGGTCTGGTAGATCTGGGATCCTGCCTGGTCTGGTAGATCTGGGATCCTGCCTGGTATGGTAGACCTGGGATCCTGCCTGGTCTGGTAGACCTGGGATCCTGCCTGGTCTGGTAGATCTGGGATCCTGCCTGGTCTGGTAGACCTGGGATCCTGCCTGGTCTGGTAGACCTGGGATCCTGCCTGGTCTGATAGATCTGGGATCCTGCCTGGTATGGTAGATCTGGGATCCTGCCTGGTATGGTAGATCTGGGATCCTGCCTGGTCTGGTAGACCTGGGATCCTGCCTGGTCTGGTAGATCTGGGATCCTGCCTGGTCTGGTAGACCTGGGATCCTGCCTGGTCTGGTAGACCTGGGATCCTGCCTGGTATGGTAGACCTGGGATCCTGCCTGGTCTGATAGATCTGGGATCCTGCCTGGTATGGTAGATCTGGGATCCTGCCTGGTCTGGTAGATCTGGGATCCTGCCTGGTCTGGTAGACCTGGGATCCTGCCTGGTATGGTAGACCTGGGATCCTGCCTGGTCTGATAGATCTGGGATCCTGCCTGGTATGGTAGATCTGGGATCCTGCCTGGTCTGGTAGATCTGGGATCCTGCCTGGTCTGGTAGACCTGGGATCCTGCCTGGTCTGGTAGATCTGGGATCCTGCCTGGTCTGGTAGACCTGGGATCCTGCCTGGTCTGGTAGACCTGGGATCCTGCCTGGTCTGATAGATCTGGGATCCTGCCTGGTATGGTAGATCTGGGATCCTGCCTGGTCTGGTAGATCTGGGATCCTGCCTGGTCTGGTAGATCTGGGATCCTGCCTGGTCTGGTAGATCTGGGATCCTGCCTGGTCTGATAGATCTGGGATCCTGCCTGGTCTGGTAGATCTGGGATCCTGCCTGGTCTGGTAGATCTGGGATCCTGCCTGGTCTGATAGATCTGGGATCCTGCCTGGTATGGTAGATCTGGGATCCTGCCTGGTATGGTAGATCTGGGATCCTGCCTGGTCTGGTAGATCTGGGATCCTGCCTGGTCTGGTAGACCTGGGATCCTGCCTGGTATGGTAGACCTGGGATCCTGCCTGGTCTGATAGATCTGGGATCCTGCCTGGTATGGTAGATCTGGGATCCTGCCTGGTCTGGTAGATCTGGGATCCTGCCTGGTCTGGTAGACCTGGGATCCTGCCTGGTCTGGTAGATCTGGGATCCTGCCTGGTCTGGTAGACCTGGGATCCTGCCTGGTATGGTAGACCTGGGATCCTGCCTGGTCTGATAGATCTGGGATCCTGCCTGGTATGGTAGATCTGGGATCCTGCCTGGTCTGGTAGATCTGGGATCCTGCCTGGTCTGGTAGACCTGGGATCCTGCCTGGTCTGGTAGATCTGGGATCCTGCCTGGTCTGGTAGACCTGGGATCCTGCCTGGTCTGGTAGACCTGGGATCCTGCCTGGTATGGTAGACCTGGGATCCTGCCTGGTCTGGTAGATCTGGGATCCTGCCTGGTCTGGTAGACCTGGGATCCTGCCTGGTATGGTAGATCTGGGATCCTGCCTGGTCTGGTAGATCTGGGATCCTGCCTGGTCTGGTAGACCTGGGATCCTGCCTGGTCTGGTAGATCTGGGATCCTGCCTGGTCTGGTAGACCTGGGATCCTGCCTGGTATGGTAGACCTGGGATCCTGCCTGGTCTGATAGATCTGGGATCCTGCCTGGTATGGTAGATCTGGGATCCTGCCTGGTCTGGTAGATCTGGGATCCTGCCTGGTCTGGTAGACCTGGGATCCTGCCTGGTCTGGTAGACCTGGGATCCTGCCTGGTATGGTAGACCTGGGATCCTGCCTGGTCTGATAGATCTGGGATCCTGCCTGGTCTGGTAGACCTGGGATCCTGCCTGGTCTGGTAGACCTGGGATCCTGCCTGGTCTGGTAGACCTGGGATCCTGCCTGGTATGGTAGACCTGGGATCCTGCCTGGTCTGGTAGACCTGGGATCCTGCCTGGTATGGTAGACCTGGGATCCTGCCTGGTCTGATAGATCTGGGATCCTGCCTGGTCTGGTAGACCTGGGATCCTGCCTGGTCTGGTAGACCTGGGATCCTGCCTGGTCTGGTAGACCTGGGATCCTGCCTGGTATGGTAGACCTGGGATCCTGCCTGGTCTGGTAGACCTGGGATCCTGCCTGGTCTGGTAGACCTGGGATCCTGCCTGGTATGGTAGACCTGGGATCCTGCCTGGTCTGGTAGACCTGGGATCCTGCCTGGTATGGTAGACCTGGGATCCTGCCTGGTCTGATAGATCTGGGATCCTGCCTGGTGTGGTAGATCAGGACCTGCTCCTGTGCTGCCATGATTAGTGTCTCTGTGCTGTCCTCCAGTCCAGTCTTCTCCAGCCATTGATAGGACTTGTTTATATCGGCCACTTCGGTGATCTTCTGGTGGTACATCCCATGCAGGGGCTTTTCCTCCCATGATGGTTCTTCCATCTCGTGTTCCTCCAGACTCCATTGTCTGAGACATTCACTAAGTGCTTCATCCCTCGGTGCCCTCTTCCTGATGTATCATGGAGCTTGGATGTTTCATCTTGGATAGTGGCCTTGATGCTCACTAGTCCCCGGCCCCCTTCTTTGCTCTTAGTGTCTAGTCGCTGGACACTGGACTTACCATTCCCCTGTGGTATGCCCAGGTACTTGTAGCTTTCCTCCACATCTGTTATCCTGCCCTCTGGGAGTGCAATGCCCTCCGTATGGATTACCTTCCCTCTCTTTGTGATCATCCGCCCACATTTCTCCAGTCCGAATGACATTCCGATGTTTCTGCTGTAGATCCTGAGTGTAGCTGGTCTGGCAAACTGGGCACTGTGGGATACCACTAGTGGGGGTCATCTTAACTCTGGATGAAGGACGTGACGCTTCAGTGCTGAAGAAAATTTGGGAGCCGATTGTAATGCTCAGCCCAATTTATACTGGAGGCAGAAAAAAGGGCCCACCCGACAAGTGTGTTTGGGCTAGTTCTTAGTGCTACTTGCATGTGCACGGAAAGATAAACCCACTAGTGATGGCCTTAAAGAGTGAAGCCCATATGAAATAGAAGCAGGCAGATAGACAGACAGACAGACAGACAGATAGATACTTTATTCATCCCTTAGGGGAAATTCCAGTTCTAGTAGAACCCGTCCAAGATCACACATACATACGCACTAGTATTAATCGATTTTGATACCAACCTTGGAATAGATATCATCGATATTTGAATTGATCTGCCGACCACTAGTGTTTCAGTCATAAACACGTGCGTTTTACTGCTAAATCTTGAGTCTTTTAAACACGCGCTACAATACGTAACTAGCTGTTCTCTTGTCAGTTTGTATTGATCCTGTGCAGCACACTGGGTTGCATCATATATGTTGGAAAACTGAAAAGCACTGCTTATACCTTAAATCTTTACTCTGGGCTCATGGTCCATTTAAAAAGATACACAAACAGATAAACAAACAATAAAATAGATAGACATTTTAAAAATATAGACCTAAAGAGCAGTGGAATTCTAAACATTCCAAAGCCAACCTTGACACAGAGTCAGCTGTTCAGGATTTATTCATATCATAAGCTTTATATTTAAACAAAAACATTGCTGAGATCATTACATGTCCTCCAGCACATAAATGTCCAGTCTGAGAGATCTCTCTGGAGAAAAGTACTCTATCAACGAAATTGTGATCTGTATCTGCCAGACATCAGCCTCCTCCTTTAATACAACCTTCGAAGCTACTTTTAAGCATTTATGTAAATTAAATATTTGAGTAATCACCTAGGAAAAGTGGAGGGTATCAGCTTGTGAGTAAGACTTTGTGGCCTGGTTTGGTCTTATCAGATGAGGACTTTTGACCTGCCTGTGATGTTGCAATGCTCCTACAGCCCACAGGAACAAAATGCAGAGCTAGACAAGGCAGAGCTACCAGCTGAAGCAACACCACCACCACCACCATGTTGGCCTCAGTAGTTCTGTTATGGCTCTGTGTTTGCTTATTCATCTTCCACTTCAAATCTTGGAGGCCCAAGAACTTCCCCCCGGGACCCCCAGCCCTGCCCATACTGGGAAACCTGTTGCACCTGAACCTGGAGAACCCTTTAAAGGACTTTGAGAGGGTAAGACACTTCATAAAAACGTCTATAAAAAACTGTTCACAGTTAGAAGCCCTTCTGCATTTACAGATTTTGCCATGAATGAAACCTGCAAATAGATACCATTTGGTAGAAGTAAATTTGCAGTGCCTTGAATGAATTTCTTTAAAAAATTGTGGAAATAAACTTGCATAACCATCTCTACCAGTTAGTTTGGGAAAGTAAAACCAAAGCTGTTTGTCATAACACTACTGTTTCACATTTCCACCATTTCACTTATATTATTATTAAATTCTTCTTTTTAACATCTTCTTCTTATTTATTGTCTGTATTCTTGTCCAAAACAAATGGAAAAAAACACAGAAAACCATTTTTCACTGGCTGTTTTGTTAGTGCGAAAGTTAAAGGGATACCTGAAAGAAGCAATTCAGCCCAACAAAAAAAGGAGAAAACTAGATAAACCATAAACTGCCTATAAATGCAACAAAACTTTGAATACTTTTGAACTTGCAATGCAAATTGTGAAGTGACCCTGAAGTAGTCAAGCAAGATGGCAGCCAGCTGGTGACACACTACCAACCACGTAGATGATCTTAAAAACTTAACTTAAAAAAATCGGTATTTTCATTGAGACATTATTCACATATTTGGAAATGTAAAGAAGAAGATGGCTTAACAAAAGGAGGAAAAACTCAAGCTATTGCTGTGCCTCTTGTCTTTCTGAAAGACTAAAAGAAATCATAGAATTTTGTTCTGAAACAGCTGGAAACGTTGAAGAGATAAAGAAAGGTGTAAGTGACTCAAAAAGGGCCTTGGGTCTTGGTGCAGCAGAACAAAGAAACCAAGACGGCAAAATTATTAATCCATAGTCACGCCATCTGAAACAACTTGAGGCAAGAAGTGCTAACCTGAAAAGTGTTGATCAAAGGACCAACATATAAAGATCCTCAGTGCCTGAAAACTGTGAGGGGAATAAAATAATCAAGTTTGGAAGAACAAATCAAAGATAAACGTGGACTTGATGGAGAGTTCGAACTGGAATGAAGAAGACTGGACTGCAGAGGCCCGGACAAGTTATAGTGAGATTCCTAAACTAAACCAAGTTTTTTTTAAAAACCCGTCCTGTCCAGCAGTCTGGCAGCAGAATGATGGTCTGGCTGCCGTGTTGTGCTGAACACGTTCACTCTGCTCATCTGGTCTCTGGTCTGGACTCTGATCTAGACTCTAGCCTGAACTTTGGTCTGGACTATGGTCTGGTCTCGGTTCTGGAATCTGTTCTGGCCTCTGGTCTGGTTTCTTGTCTGGCCTCTGGTCTGGATTCTGGTCTGCAGGGGACAGATTTGGGTCTCTGTGGTCTGGACTGGGACAGAGACATCTTCTGGAGACCTTGGGTGATGTGGAGAAGAGGATGTGATGATGGGGGAGAGCTGGTCTCGCCTCTACGTCCTTGGCTCTTATCTCTGTGCTCATGTTTGGGTTTGCCGTCCCTACAGCATGACGATGAGCACCAAGTAATCTGCTTCCAGATAGATCTGGATGCACTCCATCAGGTCTGAAATGTTCCTTACAGTTCCAAGAGATATTGAAGTTATCGAAAAACTCAATCCCCTGCTGAAATGGGTGTGAAATGAAGACATGGCGTCTCTAGAGTGACGCATTCCCTCCGACAGCAGAGAAAAGTTTTTCTTATGGATCTCAGAGTCACTTTTCCTCCACAGAATATCATGATGACCCTAATGCCTTTTGGATGTAAAGACCAAATAGTCTGGAAAGATCTCTGCTTGTTTCCTGATGGTTGTATCAGAAAAAGTTCAATCCGTTGTCACATGCAGCGTTATGGAGTCCCCAATCAGGGCCGACTATATTTCTGTTTGAGTGGAGTTGGTGAAGGTGTCTCTCGTCCCCCTGATTGTGAAGGTTTGGTCTCTTCTCATGTCTTGGTTTGCCTTCGGCTGTGTTGTAGGGCCGTTTCTCACTTTCTTTTATCTATCTTTGCATCGCATTTGTTATCCATTTCATTAGGAGTCCACAGATCATATTTATAGTGAAGTGAGACTTCAGGTAGGAGAGAGTGCTGGAACTTTGGATTTGACCGTTGCCACAGACACCAACAGATCGGGTTCTGGGTTCTGGCCACGGACACCATCACACGGGGTTCTGGGTTCTGGCCACGGACACCATCAGACTGAGTTCTGGCCACGGACACCATCACACCGGGTTCTGGCCGCAGACACCATCAGACTGGGTTCTGGCAAAGGAAACCATCAGGGTTCTGGCCACGGACACCATCAGACCTGGTTCTGGCAACGGACACCATCAGAGCTGGTTCTGGGTTCTGGCCACAGAAACCATCACACCGGGTTCTGGGTTCTGGCCACAGACACTAAAAGACCGGGTTCTGGCCAAAGACACTAACAGACCGGGTTCTGGCCACGGACACCATCAGACCGGGTTCTGGGTTCTGGCCAAAGACACTAACAGACCGGGTTCAGGCCACAAACACCATCAGACCAGGTTCTGGCCATGGACACAATCAGATCTGGTTCTGGGTTCTGGCTAAAGACACCATTAGACCGGGTTCTGGCCATGGACACCATCAGATCGGGATCTGGGTTCTGGCCACAGACACCATCAGACCGGGTTCTGGCCACGGAGACCATCAGACCGGGTTCTGGCCACGGACACCATCAGACCGGGTTCTGGGTTCTGGCTAAAGACACCATCAGACTGGGTTCTGGCCATGGACACCATCAGATCAGGTTCTGGGTTCTGGCCACAGACACCATCAGACCGGGTTCTGGCCACGGACACCATCAGACCGGGTTCTGGGTTCTGGGTTCTGGGTTCTGGCCACAGAAACCAATAGAACGGGTTCTGGGTTCTGGCCACGGACACATTCATACCGTGTTCTCGGTTCTGACCATACACACCATCACACCGGGTTCTGGGTTCTTGCCAGAGAAACCATCAGAACGGGTTCTGGGTTCTGGCCACGCACACCATCAGACCGGGTTCTGGGTTCTGGCCAAAGATACCATCAGAACGGGTTCTGGCCACGTACGCCATCAGACCGGGTTCTGGCTACGGAAACCATCAGACGCGGTTCTGGGTTCTGGTTACAGACACCATCAGACCGGGTTCTGGCCACAGACACTAACAGACCGGGTTCTGGCCAAGGACACCATCAGACAGGGTTCTGGGTTCTGGCCACAGACACCATCAGACCGGGTTCTGGCCACAGACACCATCATACCGGGTTCTCGGTTCCGGCCACGGAAACCATCATACCGGGTTCTCGGTTCTTGCCTCGGACACCATCAGACCGGGTTCTGGGTTCTTGCCAGAGAAACCATCAGAACGGGTTCTGGGTTCTGGCCACGCACACCATCAGACCGGGTTCTGGGTTCTGGCCAAAGATACCATCAGAACGGGTTCTGGCCACAGACACCATCAGACCGGGTTCTGACCACAGACACCATCATACCGGGTTCTGGCCACAGACACCATCATACCGGGTTCTCGGTTCCGGCCACGGAAACCATCATACCGGGTTCTCGGTTCTGGCCTCGGACACCATCAGACCGGGTTCTGGCCGCATACACCATCAGACTGGGTTCTGGCAAAGGAAACAATCAGACCGGGTTCTGGGTTCTTGCCACAGACACCATCACACCGGGTTCAGGCCACAGACACCATCAGACCGGGTTCTGGGTTCTGGCCACAGAAACCATCAGAACGGGTTCTGGGTTCTGGCCACGGACACCATCACACCGGGTTCTTGCAACGGACACATCATACCGGGTTCTGGCCACAGACACCATCACACCGGGTTCTTGCAACGGACACATCATACCGGGTTCTGGCCACGGACACCATCATAGCGGGTTCTGGGTTCTGGCCACAGAAACCATCAGCCTGGGTTCTGGGTTTTTACCACGGACACCATCAGAACTGGTTCTGGCCATGGACAACATCAGACCGGGTTCTGACCATGGACACCATCAGACCGGGTTCTGGGTTCTTGCCACAGACACTAACAGACCGGGTTCTGGCCACAGACACTAACAGACCGGGTTCTGGCCACGGACACCATCAGACCGTTTTTTCTGGGTTCTGGCCATAGACACCATGAGACCAGATTCTGGGTTCTGGACACGGACACCACAGACCGGGATCTGGGCATGGACACCGTCACACCGGGTCCTGGTCACGGACACCATCAGACCGGGTTCTGGCCACGGACACCATCAGATCGGGTTCTGGCCATGGACACCATCAGACCGGGTTCTGGCCATGGACACCATCAGATCTGGTTCTGGGTTCTGGCCACAGAAACCATCAGAACGGGTTCTGGGTTCTGGCCACAGAAACCATCGGATCGGTTTCTGGCCACAGAAACCATCGGATCGGTTTCTGGCCACAGAAACCATCATACCGGGTTCTGGGTTCATGCCACGGACACCATCATACCGGGTTCTGGGTTCTGGCCACGGAAACCATCATACCAGGTTCTGGGTTCTTGCCACGGACACCATCAGACCGGGTTCTGGCCACGGACACCATCATAACGGGTTCTCGGTTCTGGCCACGGACACCATCATACCGGGTTCTGGGTTCAGGCCACGGACACAATTAGACCCGATTCTGGGTTCTGGGCCTCGGAAACCATCAGACCGGGTTCTGGGCCTCGGACACCATCATACCGGGATCTCGGTTCCGGCCACGGACACCATCATACCGTGTTCTCGGTTCTGGCCATACACACCATCAGACCGGGTTCTGGCCACGGAGACCATCAGACCGGGTTCTGGCCGCAGACACCATCAGACTGGGTTCTGGCAAAGGAAACCATCAGGGTTCTGGCCACGGACACCATCAGACCTGGTTCTGGCAACGGACACCATCAGACCTGGTTCTGGGTTCTGGCCACAGAAACCATCACACCGGGTTCTGGGTACTGGCCACAGACACTAAAAGACCGGGTTCTGGCCAAAGACACTAACAGACCGGGTTCTGGCCACGGACACCATCAGACCGGGTTCTGGGTTCTGGCCAAAGACACTAACAGACCGGGTTCAGGCCACAAACACCATCAGACCAGGTTCTGGCCATGGACACCATCAGATCTGGTTCTGGGTTCTGGCTAAAGACACCATTAGACCGGGTTCTGGCCATGGACACCATCAGATCGGGATCTGGGTTCTGGCCACAGACACCATCAGACCGGGTTCTGGCCACGGAGACCATCAGACCGGGTTCTGGCCACGGACACCATCAGACAGGGTTCTGGGTTCTGGCTAAAGACACCATCAGACAGGGTTCTGGCCATGGACACCATCAGATCAGGTTCTGGGTTCTGGCCACAGACACCATCAGACCGGGTTCTGGCCACGGACACCATCAGACCGGGTTCTGGGTTCTGGGTTCTGGGTTCTGGGTTCTGGCCACAGAAACCAATAGAACGGGTTCTGGGTTCTGGCCACGGACACCATCATACCGGGTTCTGGCCACAGACACCATCACACTGGGTTCTTGCAACGGACACATCATACCGGGTTCTGGCCACGGACACCATCATAGCGGGTTCTGGGTTCTGGCCACAGAAACCATCAGCCTGGGTTCTGGGTTTTTACCACGGACACCATCAGAACTGGTTCTGGCCATGGACAACATCAGACCGGGTTCTGACCATGGACACCATCAGACCGGGTTCTGGGTTCTTGCCACAGACACTAACAGACCGGGTTCTGGCCACAGACACTAACAGACCGGGTTCTGGCCACGGACACCATCAGACCGTTTTTTCTGGGTTCTGGACACGGACACCACAGTCCGGGTTCTGGCCACGGACACCATCAGACCGAGTTCTGGGTTCTGGCCATAGACACCATGAGACCAGATTCTGGGTTCTGGACACGGACACCACAGACCGGGATCTGGGCATGGACACCGTCACACCGGGTCCTGGTCACGGACACCATCAGACCGGGTTCTGGCCACGGACACCATCAGACCGGGTTCTGGCCATGGACACCATCAGATCTGGTTCTGGGTTCTGGCCACAGAAACCATCAGAACGGGTTCTGGGTTCTGGCCACAGAAACCATCGGATCGGTTTCTGGCCACAGAAACCATCGGATCGCTTTCTGGCCACAGAAACCATCATACCGGGTTCTGGGTTCATGCCACGGACACCATCATACCGGGTTCTGGGTTCTGGCCACGGACACCATCAGACCGGGTTCTGGCCACAGACACCATCATGCCGGGCTCTCGGTTCCGGCCACGCACACCATCAGACCGGGTTCTGGGTTCTGGCCAAAGATACCTTCAGACCGGGTTCTGGCCACCGAAACAATCAGACCCGGTTCTGGGTTGTGGTTACAGACACCATCAGAACGGGTTCTGGCCACGGACACCATCAGACCTGGTTCTGGGTTCTGGCCATGGACACCTTCAGAACGAGTTCTGGGTTGTTACCACGGACACCAATCAGAACGGGTTCTGGCCACGGACACCATCAGAACGGGTTCTGGCCACAGAAACCATCAGAACGGGTTCTGGGTTCTGGCCACGGACACCATCATACCGGGTTCTGGCCACAGACACCATCACACCGGGTTCTTGCAACGGACACATCATACCGGGTTCTGGCCACGGACACCATCATAGCGGGTTCTGGGTTCTGGCCACAGAAACCATCAGCCTGGGTTCTGGGTTTTTACCACGGACACCATCCGAACTGGTTCTGGCCATGGACAACATCAGACCGGGTTCTGACCATGGACACCATCAGACCAGGTTATGGGTTCTTGCCACAGACACTAACAGACCGGGTTCTGGCCACAGACACTAACAGACCGGGTTCTGGCCACGGACACCATCAGACCGTTTTTTCTGGGTTCTGGACACGGACACCACAGTCCGGGTTCTGGCCACGGACACCATCAGACCGAGTTCTGGGTTCTGGCCATAGACACCATGAGACCAGATTCTGGGTTCTGGACACGGACACCACAGACCGGGATCTGGGCATGGACACCGTCACACCGGGTCCTGGTCACGGACACCATCAGACCGGGTTCTGGCCATGGACACCATCAGATCTGGTTCTGGGTTCTGGCCACAGAAACCATCAGAACGGGTTCTGGGTTCTGGCCACAGAAACCATCGGATCGGTTTCTGGCCACAGACACCATCAGAACGGGTTCTGGGTTCTGGCCACAGAAACCATCATACCGGGTTCTGGGTTCATGCCACGGACACCATCATACCGGGTTCTGGGTTCTGGCCACGGACACCATCATACCAGGTTCTGGGTTCTGGCCACGGACACCATCAGACCGGGTTCTGGCCACGGACACCATCATAACGGGTTCTCGGTTCTGGCCACGGACACCATCATACCGGGTTCTGGGTTCAGGCCACGGACACAATCAGACCCGATTCTGGGTTCTGGCCACAAACACCATCACACCGGGTTCTGGTTTCTGGCCACGGACACCATCATACAGGGTCCTGGGTTTTGGCCACGGACACCATCAGACCGGGTTTTGGCCTCGGACACCATCATACCGGGTTCTCGGTTCCGGCCACGGACACCATCGTACCGTGTTCTCGGTTCTGGCCATACACACCATCAGACCGGGTTCTGGCCACGGAGACCATCAGACCGGGTTCTGGCCACGGACACCATCAGACCGGGTTCTGGGTTCTGGCCAAAGATACCATCAGAACGGGTTCTGGCCACGGACGCCATCAGACCGGGTTCTGACCACGGAAACCATCAGACCCGGTTCTGGGTTCTGGTTACAGACACCATCAGACTGGGTTCTGGCCACAGACACCATCAGACCGGGTTTTGGCCATGGACACCATCACACCGGGTTCTGGGTTCTTGCCACAGAAACCATCAGAACGGGTTCTGGGTTGTGGCCACGGACATCATCAGACCGAGTTCTGGCCACGGACACCTTCAGACCTGGTTCTGGGTTCTGGCCATGGACACCTTCAGACCGGTTTCTGGCCAAAGACACTAACAGACCGGGTTCTGGCCACAGGCACAAACAGACCGGGTTCTGGCCACGGACACCATCAGACAGGGTTCTGGGTTCTGGGCCTCGGACACCATCAGACCGGGTTCTGGGTTCTGGGCCTCGGACACCATCAGACCGGGTGCTCGGTTCTGGCCACGAACACCATCACACCGGGTTCTGGGTTCTGGCCACGGACACCATCAGACTGGGTTTTGTGCCTCGAACACTATCAGACCGGGTTCTGGCCACAGACACCATCATAGCGGGTTTTGGCCTCGGACACCATCAGACCGGGTTCTGGCCGCAGACACCATCATGCCGGGCTCTCGGTTCCGGCCACACACACCATCAGACCGGGTTCTGGGTTCAGGCCAAAGATACCTTCAGACCGGGTTCTGGCCACCGAAACAATCAGACCCGGTTCTGGGTTCTGGCCATGGACACCTTCAGAACGAGTTCTGGGTTGTTACCACGGACACCATCAGAACGGGTTGTGGCCACGGACACCATCAGACCGAGTTCTGGGTTGTTACCACGGACACCATCAGAACGGGTTCTGGCCACGGACACCATCAGACCGGGTTCTGGCCACAGACACCATCATACCGGGTTCTGGCCATGGACACCATCATACCAGGTTCTGGCCACGGACACTATCAGACCGGATTTTGGGTTCTTGCCACAGACACCATCATACTGGGTTCTGGACACGGACACCATCATACCGGGTTCTGGCCACAGACACCATCAGACCGGGTTCTGGCCACGGACACCATCAGACCGGGTTCTGGGTTCTTGCCACAGACACCATCAGACCGGGTTCTGGCCATGGACACCATCATACCGGGTTCTGGGTTCTGGCCACGGACACAATCAGACCGGATTCTGGGTTCTGGGCCTCGGACACCTTCAGACCGGGTTCTGGGTTCTGGGCCTCGGACACCATCATACCGGGTGCTCGGTTCTGGCCACGGACACCATCAGACCGGGTTTTGGTCTCGGACACCATCACACCGGGTTGTGGGTTCTTGCCAGAGAAACCATCAGAACGGTTTCTGGGTTCTGGCCACTCACACCATCAGACCGGGTTCTGGGTTCTGGCCAAAGATACCATCAGAACGGGTTCTGGCCACGGACGCCATCAGACCGGGTTCTGGTCACGTAAACCATCAAACCCGGTTCTGGGTTCTGGTTACAGACACCATCAGACCGGGTTCTGGCCAAGGACACCTTCAGACCGGGTTCTGGGTTCTGGCCATGGACACCTTCAGACCGGGTTCTGGCAACAGACACTAACAGACCGGGTTCTGGCCACGGACACCATCAGACAGGGTTCTGGGTTCTGGCCACAGACACCATCAGACCGGGTTCTGGCCACGGACACCATCAGACCGTTTCTGGGTTCTGGCCACGGACACAATAAGACTGGGTTCTGGCCTCGGACACCATCATACCGGGTGCTCGGTTCTGGCCACGGACACCATCAGACCGGGTTTTGGTCTCGGACACCATCACACCGGGTTGTGGGTTCTTGCCAGAGAAACCATCAGAACGGTTTCTGGGTTCTGGCCACGCACACCATCAGACCGGGTTCTGGGTTCTGGCCAAAGATACCATCAGAACGGGTTCTGGCCACGGACACCATCACACCGGGTTCTGGTCACGTAAACCATCAAACCCGGTTCTGGGTTCTGGTTACAGACACCATCAGACCGGGTTCTGGCCACGGACACCTTCAGACCGGGTTCTGGGTTCTGGCCATGGACACCTTCAGACCGGGTTCTGGCCACAGACACTATCAGACCGGGTTCTGGCCACGGACACCATCAGACAGGGTTCTGGGTTCTGGCCACGGACAACATCAGACCGGGTTTTGGCCTCGGACACCAGCAGACCGGGTTCTGGCCACAGACACCATTATACCGGGTTCTCGGTTCCGGCCACCGACACCATCATACCGTGTTCTCGGTTCTGGCCATACACACCATCAGATCGGGTTCTTGCCACTGACACCATTACTCCGGGTTCTGGGTTCTTGCCACATAAACCATCAGAACGGGTTCTGGGTTCTGGCCAAAGATACCTTCAGAACGGGTTCTGGCCACGGACGCCATCAGACGGGTTCTGGCCACCGAAACAATCAGACCTGGTTCTGGGTTCTGGTTACAGACACCATCAGACCGGGTTCTGGGCACGGACACCATCAGACCCGGTTCTGGGTTCTGGCCACGGACGCCATCAGACCGGGTTCTGGCCACGGACACCATCAGACCCGGCTCTGGGTTCTGGCCACGGACGCCATCAGACCGGGTTCTGGCCACGGACACCATCAGACCCGGTTCTGTGTTGTGGCCACAGACACCATCACACCGGGTTCTGGCCACGCACACCATCAGACCGGGTTCTGGGTTCTGGCCAAAGATACCATCAGAACGGGTTCTGGCCATGGACACCATCAGACCGGGTTCTGGCCACAGACACCAGCAGACCGGGTTCTGGGTTCTGGCCACAGATACCATGAGAACGGGTTCAGGGTTCTGGACACGGACACCACAGACCGGGTTCTGGGCATGGACACCGTCACACTGGGTCCTGGCTACGGACACCATCAGACCGGGATCTGGCCATGGACACCATTAGATCTGGTTCTGGGTTTTGGCCTCGGATACCATCAGACCGGGTTCTGGCCACAGACACCATCATACCGGGTTCTCGGTTCCGGCCACGGACACCATCATACCGGGTTCTCGGTTCTGGCCATACACATCATCAGACCGGGTTCTGGCCACAGGCACTAACAGAATGGGTTCTGGCCACGGACACCATCAGACAGGGTTCTGGGTTCTGAGCCTCGGACACCATCAGACCGGGATCTGGGATCTGGGCCTCGGACACCATCATACCAGGTGCTCGGTTCTGGCCACGAACACAATCACACCGGGTTCTGGGTTCTGGCCACGGACACCATCATACAGGGTTCTGGGTTCTGGCCACAGACACCATCAGACCGGGTTCTGGCCACAGACACCATCATACCGTGTTCTTGGTTCTTGCAACAGAAACCTTCAGAACGGGTTCTGGGTTCTGGCCACGCACACCATCAGACCGGGTTCTGGGTTCTGGCCAAAGATACCATCAGAACGGGTTCTGGCCATGGACGCCATCAGACCGGGTTCTGGCCACGGAAACCATGAGACCCGGTTCTGGGTTCTGGTTACAGACAACATTAGACCGGGTTCTGGCCACAGACACCATCATAGCGGGTTTTGGCCTCGGACACCATCAGACCGGGTTCTGGCCACAGACACCATCATGCCGGGCTCTCGGTTCCGGCCACACACACCATCAGACCGGGTTCTGGGTTCTGGCCAAAGATACCTTCAGACCGGGTTCTGGCCACCGAAACAATCAGACCCGGTTCTGGGTTCTGGCCATGGACACCTTCAGAACGAGTTCTGGGTTGTTACCACGGACACCATCAGAACGGGTTGTGGCCACGGACACCATCAGACCGGGTTCTGGCCACAGAAACCATCAGAACGGGTTCTGGGTTCTGGCCACGGACGCCATCATACCGGGTTCTGGCCACAGACACCATCACACCGGGTTCTGGCCACGGACACCATCATAGCGGGTTCTGGGTTCTGGCCACAGAAACCATCAGCCTGGGTTCTGGGTTTTTACCACGGACACCATCAGAACTGGTTCTGGCCATGGACAACATCAGACCGGGTTCTGACCATGGACACCATCAGACCGGGTTCTGGGTTCTTGCCACAGACACTAACAGACCGGGTTCTGGCCACAGACACTAACAGACCGGGTTCTGGCCACGGACACCATCAGACCGTTTTTTCTGGGTTCTGGACACGGACACCACAGTCCGGGTTCTGGCCACGGACACCATCAGACCGAGTTCTGGGTTCTGGCCATAGACACCATGAGACCAGATTCTGGGTTCTGGACACGGACACCACAGACCGTGATCTGGGCATGGACACCGTCACACCGGGTCCTGGTCACGGACACCATCAGACCGGGTTCTGGCCACGGACACCATCAGACCGGGTTCTGGCCATGGACACCATCAGATCTGGTTCTGGGTTCTGGCCACAGAAACCATCAGAACGGGTTCTGGGTTCTGGCCACAGAAACCAACGGATCGGTTTCTGGCCAAAGACACCATCAGAACGGGTTCTGGGTTCTGGCCACAGAAACCATCATACTGGGTTCTGGGTTCATGCCACGGACACCATCATACCGGGTTCTGGGTTCTGGCCACGGACACCATCATACCAGGTTCTGGGTTCTTGCCACGGACACCATCAGACCGGGTTCTGGCCACGGACACCATCAGAGCGGGTTCTGGGTTCTGGCCAAAGATACCATCAGAACGGGTTCTGGCCACGGACGCCATCAGACCGGGTTCTGACCACGGAAACCATCAGACCCGGTTCTGGGTTCTGGTTACAGACACCATCAGACTGGGTTCTGGCCACAGACACCATCAGACCGGGTTTTGGCCTCGGACACCATCAGACCGGGTTCTGGCCACGGACACCATCACACCGGGTTCTGGGTTCTTGCCACAGAAACCATCAGAACGGGTTCTGGGTTGTGGCCATGGACATCATCAGACCGAGTTCTGGCCACGGACACCTTCAGACCTGGTTCTGGGTTCTGGCCATGGACACCTTCAGACCGGTTTCTGGCCAAAGACACTAACAGACCGGGTTCTGGCCACAGGCACTAACAGACCGGGTTATGGCCATGGACACCATCAGACAGGGTTCTGGGTTCTGGGCCTCGGACACCTTCAGACCGGGTTCTGGGTTCTGGGCCTCGGACACCATCAGACCGGGTGCTCGGTTCTGGCCACGAACACCATCACACCGGGTTCTGGGTTCTGGCCACGGACACCATCAGACCGGGTTTTTTGCCTCGGACACCATCAGACCGGGTTCTGGCCACAGACACCATCATGCCGGGCTCTCGGTTCCGGCCACACACACCATCAGACCGGGTTCTGGGTTCTGGCCAAAGATACCTTCAGACCGGGTTCTGGCCACCGAAACAATCAGACCCGGTTCTGGGTTCTGGTTACAGACACCATCAGACCGGATTTTGGCCACGGACACCATCAGACCGGGTTTTTTTGCCTCGAACACTATCAGACCGGGTTCTGGCCACAGACACCATCATAGCGGGTTTTGGCCTCGGACACCATCAGACCGGGTACTGGCCACAGACACCATCATGCCGGGCTCTCGGTTCCGGCCACACACACCATCAGACCGGGTTCTGGGTTCTGGCCAAAGATACCTTCAGACCGGGTTCTGGCCACCGAAACAATCAGACCCGGTTCTGGGTTCTGGTTACAGACACCATCAGACCGGGTTTTGGCCACGGACACCATCAGACCTGGTTCTGGGTTCTGGCCATGGACACCATCAGAACGAGTTCTGGGTTGTTACCACGGACACCATCAGAACGGGTTGTGGCCACGGACACCATCAGAAAGGGTTCTGGCCACGGACACCATCAGACCGGGTTCTGGCCACAGACACCATCATACCGGGTTCTGGCCATGGACACCATCATACCAGGTTCTGGCCACGGACACTATCAGACCGGATTTTGGGTTCTTGCCACAGACACCATCATACCGGGTTCTGGACACGGACACCATCAGACCGGGTTCTGGGTTCTTGCCACAGACACCATCAGACCGGGTTCTGGCCATGGACACCATCATACCGGGTTCTGGGTTCTGGCCACGGACACAATCAGACCGGATTCTGGGTTCTGGGCCTCGGACACCTTCAGACCGGGTTCTGGGTTCTGGGCCTCGGACACCATCATACCGGGTGCTCGGTTCTGTCCACGGACACCATCAGACCGGGTTTTGGTCTCGGACACCATCACACCGGGTTGTGGGTTCTTGCCAGAGAAACCATTAGAACGGTTTCTGGGTTCTGGCCACGCACACCATCAGACCGGGTTCTGGGTTCTGGCCAAAGATACCATCAGAAAGGGTTCTGGCCACGGACGCCATCAGATCGGGTTCTGGTCACGTAAACCATCAAACCCGGTTCTGGGTTCTGGTTACAGACACCATCAGACTGGGTTCTGGCCACGGACACCTTCAGACCGGGTTCTGGGTTCTGGCCATGGACACCTTCAGACCGGGTTCTGGCCACAGACACTAACAGACCGGGTTCTGGCCACGGACACCATCAGACAGGGTTCTGGGTTCTGGCCACGGACAACATCAGACCGGGTTTTGGCCTCGGACACCATCAGACCGGGTTCCGGCCACCGACACCATCATACCGTGTTCTCGGTTCTGGCCATACACACCATCAGATCGGGTTCTGGCCACGGACACCATTACTCCGGGTTCTGGGTTCTTGCCACATAAACCATCAGAACGGGTTCTGGGTTCTGGCCAAAGATACCTTCAGAACGGGTTCTGGCCACGGACGCCATCAGACCGGGTTCTGGCCACCGAAACAATCAGACCCGGTTCTGGGTTCTGGTTACAGACACCATCAGACCGGGTTCTGGCCACGGACACCATCAGACCAGGTTCTGGGTTCTGGCCACGGACGCCATCAGACCGGGTTCTGGCCACGGACACCATCAGACCCGGCTCTGGGTTCTGGCCACGGACGCCATCAGACCGGGTTCTGGGTTCTGGGCCTCGGACACCTTCAGACCGGGTTCTGGGTTCTGGGCCTCGGACACCATCATACCGGGTGCTCGGTTCTGGCCACGGACACCATCAGACCGGGTTTTGGTCTTGGACACCATCACACCGGGTTCTGGGTTCTTGCCAGAGAAACCATCAGAACGGTTTCTGGGTTCTGGCCACGCACACCATCAGACTGGGTTCTGGGTTCTGGCCATGGACACCTTCAGACCGGGTTCTGGCCACAGACACTAACAGACCGGGTTCTGGCCACGGACACCATCAGACAGGGTTCTGGGTTCTGGCCACAGACACCATCAGACCGGGTTCTGGCCACGGACACCATCAGACCGTTTCTGGGTTCTGGCCACGGACACAATCAGACTGGGTTCTGGCCACGGACACCATCATACCGGGTGTTCGGTTCTGGCCACGAACACCATCACACCTGATTCTGGGTTCTGGCCACGGACACCATCAGACCGGGTTCTGGCCACAGACACCATCATAGCGGGTTTTGGCCTCGGACACCATCATACCGGGTGCTCGGTTCTGGCCACGAACACCATCACACCTGATTCTGGGTTCTGGCCACAGACACCATCAGACCGGGTTCTTGCCACACACACCATCAGAGCGGGTTCTGGGTTCTGGCCAAAGATACCTTCAGACCGGGTTCTGGCCACCGAAACAATCAGACCCGGTTCTGGGTTCTGGTTACAGACACCATCAGACCGGGTTCTGGCCACGGACACCATCAGACCTGGTTCTGGGTTCTGGCCATGGACACCTTCAGAACGAGTTCTGGGTTGTTACCACGGACACCATCAGAACGGGTTGTGGCCACGGACACCATCAGACCGAGTTCTGGGTTGTTACCACGGACACCATCAGACCGGGTTCTGGGTTCTGGCCAAAGATACCTTCAGACCGGGTTCTGGCCACCGAAACAATCAGACCCGGTTCTGGGTTCTGGTTACAGACACCATCAGACCGGGTTCTGGCCACGGACACCATCAGACCTGGTTCTGGGTTCTGGCCATGGACACCATCAGACCGAGTTCTGGGTTGTTACCACGGACACCATCAGACCGGGTTCTGGCCACGGACACCATCAGACCGGGTTCTGGCCACAGACACCATCATACCGGGTTCTGGCCACGGACACCATCAGACCGGATTTTGGGTTCTTGCCACAGACACCATCATACCGGGTTCTGGACACGAACACCATCATACCGGGTTCTGGCCACAGACACCATCAGACCGGGTTCTGGCCACGGACACCATCAGACCGGGTTCTGGGTTCTTGCCACAGACACCATCAGACCGGGTTCTGGCCATGGACACCATCATACCGGGTTCTGGGTTCTGGCCACGGACACAATCAGACCGGATTCTGGGTTCTGGGCCTCGGACACCTTCAGACCGGGTTCTGGGTTCCGGGCCTCGGACACCATCATACCGGGTGCTCGGTTCTGGCCACGGACACCATCAGACCGGGTTTTGGTCTCGGACACCCTCACACCGGGTTGTGGGTTCTTGCCAGAGAAACCATCAGAATGGTTTCTGGGTTCTGGCCACGCACACCATCAGACCGGGTTCTGGGTTCTGGCCAAAGATACCATCAGAACGGGTTCTGGCCACGGACGCCATCAGACCGGGTTCTGGTCACGTAAACCATCAAACCCGGTTCTGGGTTCTGGTTACAGACACCATCAGACCGGGTTCTGGCCACGGACACCTTCAGACCGGGTTCTGGGTTCTGGCCATGGACACCTTCAGACCGGGTTCTGGCCACACACACCATCAGACCGGGTTCTGGGTTCTGGCCAAAGATACCTTCAGACCGGGTTCTGGCCACCGAAACAATCAGAACCGGTTCTGGGTTCTGGTTACAGACACCATCAGACCGGGTTCTGGCCACGGACACCATCAGACCTGGTTCTGGGTTCTGGCCATGGACACCTTCAGAACGAGTTCTGGGTAATTACCACGGACACCATCAGAACGGGTTGTGGCCACGGACACCATCAGACCGGGTTCTGGCCACAGACACCATCAGACCGAGTTCTGGGTTCTGGCCATGGACACCTTCAGACCGGGTTCTGGCCACACACACCATCAGACCGGGTTCTGGGTTCTGGCCACAGACACCATCACACCGGGTTCTGGGTTCTGGCCACGCACACCATCAGACCGGGTTCTGGGTTCTGCCCAAAGATACCATCAGAACGGGCTCTGGCCATGGACACCATCAGACCGGGTTCTGGCCACAGACACCAGCAGACCGGGTTCTGGGTTCTGGCCACAGATACCATGAGAACGGGTTCAGGGTTCTGGACACGGACACCACAGACCGGGTTCTGGGCATGGACACCGTCACACTGGGTCCTGGCTACGGACACCATCAGACCGGGTTCTGGCCATGGACACCATCAGATCTGGTTCTGGGTTCTGGCTAAAGACACGATCAGACCGGGTTCTGGCCACGGACACCATCAGACCGGGTTCTGGGTTCTGGCCACGCACACCATCAGACCGGGTTCTGGGTTCTGGCCAAAGATACCATCAGAACGGGTTCTGGCCATGGACGCCATCAGACCGGGTTCTGGCCACGGAAACCATGAGACCCGGTTCTGGGTTCTGGTTACAGACAACATTAGACCGGGTTCTAGCCACGGACACCATCATACCGGGTTTTGGCCTCGGATACCATCAGACCGGGTTCTGGCCACAGACACCATCATACCGGGTTCTCGGTTCCGGCCACGGACACCATCATACCGGGTTCTCGGTTCTGGCCATACACATCATCAGACCGGGTTCTGGCCACGGACACCATCAGACCAGGTTCTGGGTTCTGGCCACAGAAACCGTCGGATCGGTTTCTGGCCACAGACACCATCAGACCAGGTTCTGGCCACAGACAGTAAAAGACCGGGTTCCGGCCACAGGCACTAACAGACCGGGTTCTGGCCACGGACACCATCAGACAGGGTTCTGGGTTCTGAGCCTCGGACACCATCAGACCGGGATCTGGGATCTGGGCCTCGGACACCATCATACCAGGTGCTCGGTTCTGGCCACGAACACAATCACACCGGGTTCTGGGTTCTGGCCACGGACACCATCATACAGGGTTCTGGGTTCTGTCCACGGACACCATCAGACCGGGTTTTGTGCCTCGGACACCATCAGACCGGGTTCTGGCCACAGACACCATCATACCGTGTTCTTGGTTCTTGCAACAGAAACCTTCAGAACGGGTTCTGGGTTCTGGCCACGCACACCATCAGACCGGGTTCTGGGTTCTGGCCAAAGATACCATCAGAACGGGTTCTGGCCATGGACGCCATCAGACCGGGTTCTGGCCACGGAAACCATGAGACCCGGTTCTGGGTTCTGGTTACAGACAACATTAGACCGGGTTCTGGCCACGGACACCATCAGACCCGGTTCTGGGTTGTGGCCACGGACATCATCAGACCGAGTTCTGGCCACGGACACCTTCAGACCGGGTTCTGGGTTCTGGCCATGGACACCTTCAGACCGGGATCTGGCCACTGACACTAACAGACCGGGTTCTGGCCACAGGCACTAACAGACCGGGTTCTGGTCACGGACATCATCAGACCGAGTTCTGGCCACGGACACCTTCAGACAGGGTTCTGGGTTCTGGCCACGGACACCATTATACAGGGTCCTGGATTCTCGCCACGGACACCATCAGACCGGGTTTTGTGCCTCGGACACCATCAGACCGAGTTCTGGCCACAGACACCATCATAGCGGGTTCTCGGTTCTTGCCACGGACACCATCATACCGTGTTCTCGGTTCTTGCCATACACACCATCAGACCGGGTTCTGGCCACAGACACCATCACACCGGGTTCTGGGTTCTGGCCACGCACACCATCAGACCGGGTTCTGGGTTCTGGCCAAAGATACCATCAGAACGGGTTCTGGCCATGGACACCATCAGACCGGGTTCTGGCCACAGACACCAGCAGACCGGGTTCTGGGTTCTGGCCACAGATACCATGAGAACGGGTTCAGGGTTCTGGACACGGACACCACAGACCGGGTTCTGGGCATGGACACCGTCACACTGGGTCCTGGCTACGTACACCATCAGACCGGGTTCTGGCCATGGACACCATCATATCTGGTTCTCGGTTCTGGCTAAAGACACGATCAGACCGGGTCCTGGCCACGGACCCCATCAAACCGGGTTCTGACCATGGACACCATCAGACGGGGTTTTGGGTTCTTGCCACAGACACTAACAGACCGGGTTCTGGCCACAGACACTAACAGACCGGGTTCTGGCCACGGACACCATCAGACCGGGTTCTGGGTTCTGGCCACGCACACCATCAGACCGGGTTCTGGGTTCTGGCCAAAGATACCATCAGAACGGGTTCTGGCCATGGACGCCATCAGACCGGGTTCTGGCCACGGACACCATCAGACCCGGTTCTGGGTTCTGGCCACGGACACCTTCAGACCGGGTTCTGGGTTCTGGCCATGGACACCTTCAGACCGGGATCTGGCCACAGAAACTAACAGACCGGGTTCTGGCCCAGGCACTAACAGACCGGGTTCTGGCCACGGACACCATCAGACCGGGTTTTGTGGCTCGGACACCATCAGACCGAGTTCTGGCCACAGACACCATCATACCGTGTTCTCGGTTCTTGCCATACACAACATCAGACCGGGTTCTGGCCACAGACACCATCACACCGGGTTCTGGGTTCTGGCCACGCACACCATCAGACCGGGTTCTGGATTCTGGCCAAAGATACCATCAGAACGGGTTCTGGCCATGGACACCATCAGACCGGGTTCTGGCCACAGACACCAGCAGACCGGGTTCTGGGTTCTGGCCACAGATACCATGAGAACGGGTTCAGGGTTCTGGACACGGACACCACAGACCGGGTTCTGGGCATGGAAACCGTCACACTGGGTCCTGGCTACGGACACCATCAGACCTGGTTCTGGCCATGGACACCATCATATCTGGTTCTGGGTTCTGCCTAAAGACACGATCAGACCGGGTTCTGGCCACAGACACTAACAGACCGGGTTCTGGCCACGGACACAATCAGACCCGGTTCTGGGTTCTGGTTACAGACACCATCAGACCGGGTTCTGGCCACGGACACCATCAGACCTGGTTCTGGGTTCTGGCCATGGACACCATCAGACCGAGTTCTGGGTTGTTACCACGGACACCATCAGACCGGGTTCTGGCCACGGACACCATCAGACCGGGTTCTGGCCACAGACACCATCATACCGGGTTCTGGCCATGGACACCATCATACCAGGTTCTGGCCACGGACACCATCAGACCGGATTTTGGGTTCTTGCCACAGACACCATCATACCGGGTTCTGGACACGGACACCATCATACCGGGTTCTGGCCACAGACACCATCAGACCGGGTTCTGGCCACGGACACCATCAGACCGGGTTCTGGGTTCTTGCCACAGACACCATCAGACCGGGTTCTGGCCATGGACACCATCATACCGGGTTGTGGGTTCTGGCCACGGACACAATCAGACCGGATTCTGGGTTCTGGGCCTCGGACACCTTCAGACCGAGTTCTGGGTTCCGGGCCTCGGACACCATCATACCGGGTGCTCGGTTCTGGCCACAGACACCATCAGACCGAGTTCTGGGTTCTGGCCATGGACACCTTCAGACCGGGTTCTGGCCACACACACCATCAGACCGGGTTCTGGGTTCTGGCCACAGACACCATCACACCGGGTTCTGGGTTCTGGCCACGCACACCATCAGACCGGGTTCTGGGTTCTGGCCAAAGATACCATCAGAACGGGTTCTGGCCATGGACACCATCAGACCGGGTTCTGGCCACAGACACCAGCAGACCGGGTTCTGGGTTCTGGCCACAGATACCATGAGAACGGGTTCAGGGTTCTGGACACGGACACCACAGACCGGGTTCTGGGCATGGACACCGTCACACTGGGTCCTGGCTACGGACACCATCAGACCGGGTTCTGGCCATGGACACCATCAGATCTGGTTCTGGGTTCTGGCTAAAGACACGATCAGACCGGGTCCTGGCCACGGACCCCATCAGACCGGGTTCTGACCATGGACACCATCAGACCGGGTTCTGGGTTCTTGCCACAGACACTAACAGACCGGGTTCTGGCCAAGGACACTAACAGACCGGGTTCTGGCCACGGACACCATCAGACCGGGTTCTGGGTTCTGGCCATGCACACCATCAGACCGGGTTCTGGGTTCTGGCCAAAGATACCATCAGAACGGGTTCTGGCCATGGACGCCATCAGACCGGGTTCTGGCCACGGAAACCATGAGACCCGGTTCTGGGTTCTGGTTACAGACAACATTAGACCGGGTTCTGGCCACGGACACCATCATACCGGGTTTTGGCCTCGGATACCATCAGACCGGGTTCTGGCCACAGACACCATCATACCGGGTTCTCGGTTCCGGCCACGGACACCATCATACCGGGTTCTCGGTTCTGGCCATACACATCATCAGACCGGGTTCTGGCCACGGACACCATCAGACCAGGTTCTGGGTTCTGGCCACAGAAACCGTCGGATCGGTTTCTGGCCACAGACACCATCAGACCAGGTTCTGGCCACAGACAGTAAAAGACCGGGTTCCGGCCACAGGCACTAACAGACCGGGTTCTGGCCACGGACACCATCAGACAGGGTTCTGGGTTCTGAGCCTCGGACACCATCAGACCGGGATCTGGGATCTGGGCCTCGGACACCATCATACCAGGTGCTCGGTTCTGGCCACGAACACAATCACACCGGGTTCTGGGTTCTGGCCACGGACACCATCATACAGGGTTCTGGGTTCTGTCCACGGACACCATCAGACCGGGTTTTGTGCCTCGGACACCATCAGACCGGGTTCTGGCCACAGACACCATCATACCGTGTTCTTGGTTCTTGCAACAGAAACCTTCAGAACGGGTTCTGGGTTCTGGCCACGCACACCATCAGACCGGGTTCTGGGTTCTGGCCAAAGATACCATCAGAACGGGTTCTGGCCATGGACGCCATCAGACCGGGTTCTGGCCACGGAAACCATGAGACCCGGTTCTGGGTTCTGGTTACAGACAACATTAGACCGGGTTCTGGCCACGGACACCATCAGACCCGGTTCTGGGTTGTGGCCACGGACATCATCAGACCGAGTTCTGGCCACGGACACCTTCAGACCGGGTTCTGGGTTCTGGCCATGGACACCTTCAGACCGGGATCTGGCCACTGACACTAACAGACCGGGTTCTGGCCACAGGCACTAACAGACCGGGTTCTGGTCACGGACATCATCAGACCGAGTTCTGGCCACGGACACCTTCAGACAGGGTTCTGGGTTCTGGCCACGGACACCATCAGACCGGGTTTTGTGCCTCGGACACCATCAGACCGAGTTCTGGCCACAGACACCATCATAGCGGGTTCTCGGTTCTTGCCACGGACACCATCATACCGTGTTCTCGGTTCTTGCCATACACACCGTCAGACCGGGTTCTGGCCACAGACACCATCACACCGGGTTCTGGGTTCTGGCCACGCACACCATCAGACCGGGTTCTGGGTTCTGGCCAAAGATACCATCAGAACGGGTTCTGGCCATGGACACCATCAGACCGGGTTCTGGCCACAGACACCAGCAGACCGGGTTCTGGGTTCTGGCCACAGATACCATGAGAACGGGTTCAGGGTTCTGGACACGGACACCACAGACCGGGTTCTGGGCATGGACACCGTCACACTGGGTCCTGGCTACGGACACCATCAGACCGGGTTCTGGCCATGGACACCATCAGATCTGGTTCTGGGTTCTGGCTAAAGACACGATCAGACCGGGTCCTGGCCACGGACCCCATCAGACCGGGTTCTGACCATGGACACCATCAGACCGGGTTCTGGGTTCTTGCCACAGACACTAACAGACCGGGTTCTGGCCAAGGACACTAACAGACCGGGTTCTGGCCACGGACACCATCAGACCGGGTTCTGGGTTCTGGCCACGCACACCATCAGACCGGGTTCTGGGTTCTGGCCAAAGATACCATCAGAACGGGTTCTGGCCATGGACGCCATCAGACCGGGTTCTGGCCACGGAAACCATGAGACCCGGTTCTGGGTTCTGGTTACAGACAACATTAGACCGGGTTCTGGCCACGGACACCATCATACCGGGTTTTGGCCTCGGATACCATCAGACCGGGTTCTGGCCACAGACACCATCATACCGGGTTCTCGGTTCCGGCCACGGACACCATCATACCGGGTTCTCGGTTCTGGCCATACACATCATCAGACCGGGTTCTGGCCACGGACACCATCAGACCAGGTTCTGGGTTCTGGCCACAGAATCCGTCGGATCGGTTTCTGGCCACAGACACCATCAGACCAGGTTCTGGCCACAGACACTAAAAGACCGGGTTCCGGCCACAGGCACTAACAGACCAGGTTCTGGCCACGGACACCATCAGACAGGGTTCTGGGTTCTGAGCCACGGACACCATCAGACCGGGATCTGGGATCTGGGCCTCGGACACCATCATACCAGGTGCTCGGTTCTGGCCACGAACACAATCACACCGGGTTCTGGGTTCTGGCCACGGACACCATCATACAGGGTTCTGGGTTCTGTCCACGGACACCATCAGACCGGGTTTTGTGCCTCGGACACCATCAGACCGGGTTCTGGCCACAGACACCATCATACCGTGTTCTTGGTTCTTGCAACAGAAACCTTCAGAACGGGTTCTGGGTTCTGGCCACGCACACCATCAGACCGGGTTCTGGGTTCTGGCCAAAGATACCATCAGAACGGGTTCTGGCCATGGACGCCATCAGACCGGGTTCTGGCCACGGAAACCATGAGACCCGGTTCTGGGTTCTGGTTACAGACAACATTAGACCGGGTTCTGGCCACGGACACCATCAGACCCGGTTCTGGGTTGTGGCCACGGACATCATCAGACCGAGTTCTGGCCACGGACACCTTCTGACCGGGTTCTGGGTTCTGGCCATGGACACCTTCAGACCGGGATCTGGCCACTGACACTAACAGACCGGGTTCTGGCCACAGGCACTAACAGACCGGGTTCTGGTAACGGACATCATCAGACCGAGTTCTGGCCACAGACACTAACAGACCGGGTTCTGGCCACGGACACCATCAGACCGGGTTCTGGGTTCTGGCCACGCACACCATCAGACCGGGTTCTGGGTTCTGGCCAAAGATACCATCAGAACGGGTTCTGGCCATGGACGCCATCAGACCGGGTTCTGGCCACGGACACCATCAGACCCGGTTCTGGGTTCTGGCCACGGACACCTTCAGACCGGGTTCTGGGTTCTGGCCATGGACACCTTCAGACCGGGATCTGGCCACAGACACTAACAGACCGGGTTCTGGCCCAGGCACTAACAGACCGGGTTCTGGCCACGGACATCATCAGACCGAGTTCTGGCCACAGACACCATCATAGCGGGTTCTCGGTTCTTGCCACGGACACCATCATACCGTGTTCTCGGTTCTTGCCATACACACCATCAGACCGGGTTCTGGCCACAGACACCATCACACCGGGTTCTGGGTTCTGGCCACGCACACCATCAGACCGGGTTCTGGATTCTGGCCAAAGATACCATCAGAACAGGTTCAGGCCATGGACACCATCAGACCGGGTTCTGGCCACAGACACCAGCAGACCGGGTTCTGGGTTCTGGCCACAGATACCATGAGAACGGGTTCAGGGTTCTGGACACGGACACCACAGACCGGGTTCTGGGCATGGACACCGTCACACTGGGTCCTGGCTACGGACACCATCAGACCTGGTTCTGGCCATGGACACCATCATATCTGGTTCTGGGTTCTGGCTAAAGACACGATCAGACCGGGTTCTGGCCACAGACACTAACAGACCGGGTTCTGGCCACGGACACCATCAGACCGGGTTCTGGGTTCTGGCCACGCACACCATCAGACCGGGTTCTGGGTTCTGGCCAAAGATACCATCAGAACGGGTTCTGGCCATGGACGCCATCAGACCGGGTTCTGGCCACGGAAACCATGAGACCCGGTTCTGGGTTCTGGTTACAGACAACATTAGACCGGGTTCTGGCCACGGACACCATCAGACCCGGTTCTGGGTTGTGGCCACGGACATCATCAGACTGAGTTCTGGCCACGGACACCTTCAGACCGGGTTCTGGGTTCTGGCCATGGACACCTTCAGACCGGGATCTGGCCATAGAAACTAACAGACCGGGTTCTGGCCACAGGCACTAACAGACCGGGTTCTGGCCACGGACACCATCAGACAGGGTTCTGGGTTCTGGCCACGGACACAATCAGACCAGATTCTGGGTTCTGGGCCTCGGACACCATCATACCGGGTGCTCGGTTCTGGCCACGAACACCATCAGACCGAGTTCTGGCCACAGACACCATCAGACCGAGTTCTGGCCACAGACACCATCAGACCGGGTTCTGGCCACAGACACCATCACACCGGGTTCTCGGTTCTTGCCACGGACACCATCATACCGTGTTCTCGGTTCTGGCCATACACACCATCAGACCGGGTTCTGGCCACGGACACCATCAGACCCGGTTCTGGGTTGTGGCCACGGACATCATCAGACTGAGTTCTGGCCACGGACACCTTCAGACCGGGTTCTGGGTTCTGGCCATGGACACCTTCAGACCGGGATCTGGCCGCAGACACTAACAGACCGGGTTCTGGCCACAGGCACTAACAGACCGGGTTCTGGCCACGGACACCATCAGACCGGGTTCTGGGTTCTGGCCAAAGATACCATCAGACCGGGTTCTGGCCACAGACGCCATCAGACCGGGTTCTGGTCACGTAAACCATCAAACCCGGTTCTGGGTTCTGGTTACAGACACCATCAGACCGGGTTCTGGCCACGGACACCTTCAGACCGGGTTCTGGGTTCTGGCCATGGACACCTTCAGACCGGGTTCTGGCCACAGACACTAACAGACCGGGTTCTGGCCACGGACACCATCAGACAGGGTCCTGGGTTCTGGCCACGGACAACATCAGACCGGGTTTTGGCCTCGGACACCATCAGACCGGGTTCTGGCCACAGACACCATTATACCGGGTTCTCGGTTCCGGCCACCGACACCATCATACCGTGTTCTCGGTTCTGGCCATACACACCATCAGATCGGGTTCTGGCCACGGACACCATTACTCCGGGTTCTGGGTTCTTGCCACATAAACCATCAGAACGGGGTCTGGGTTCTGGCCAATGATACCTTCAGAACGGGTTCTTGCCACGGACGCCATCAGACCGGGTTCTGGCCACCGAAACAATCAGACCCGGTTCAGGGTTCTGGTTACAGACACCATCAGACCGGGTTTTGGCCACGGACACCATCAGACCCGGTTCTGCGTTCTGGCCACGGACGCCATCAGACCGGGTTCTGGCCACGGACACCATCAGACCCGGCTCTGGGTTCTGGCCACGGACGCCATCAGACCGGGTTCTGGCCAAGGACACCATCAGACCCGGTTCTGTGTTGTGGCCACAGACAAAATTAGACCGGGTTCTGGCCACGGACACCATCAGACCCGGTTCTGGGTTGTGGCCACGGACATCATCAGACCGAGTTCTGGCCACGGACACCTTCAGACCGGGTTCTGGGTTCTGGCCATGGACACCTTCAGACCGGGATCTGGCCACTGACACTAACAGACCGGGTTCTGGCCACAGGCACTAACAGACCGGGTTCTGGTCACGGACATCATCAGACCGAGTTCTGGCCACGGACACCTTCAGACAGGGTTCTGGGTTCTGGCCACGGACACCATCATACAGGGTCCTGGATTCTCGCCACGGACACCATCAGACCGGGTTTTGTGCCTCGGACACCATCAGACCGAGTTCTGGCCACAGACACCATCATAGCGGGTTCTCGGTTCTTGCCACGGACACCATCATACCGTGTTCTCGGTTCTTGCCATACACACCATCAGACCGGGTTCTGGCCACAGACACCATCACACCGGGTTCTGGGTTCTGGCCACGCACACCATCAGACTGAGTTCTGGGTTCTGGCCAAAGATACCATCAGAACGGGTTCTGGCCATACACACCATCAGACCGGGTTCTGGCCACGGACACCATCAGACCGGGTTCTGGGTTCTGGCCACGCACACCATCAGACCGGGTTCTGGGTTATGGCCAAAGATACCATCAGAACGGGTTCTGGCCATGGACGCCATCAGACCGGGTTCTGGCCACGGACACCATCAGACCCGGTTCTGGGTTCTGGCCACGGACACCTTCAGACCGGGTTCTGGGTTCTGGCCATGGACACCTTCAGACCGGGATCTGGCCACAGACACTAACAGACCGGGTTCTGGCCCAGGCAGTAACAGACCGGGTTCTGGCCACGGACACCATCAGACCGGGTTTTGTGGCTCGGACACCATCAGACCGAGTTCTGGCCACAGACACCATCATAGCGGGTTCTCGGTTCTTGCCACGGACACCATCATACCGTGTTCTCGGTTCTTGCCATACACACCATCAGACCGGGTTCTGGCCACAGACACCATCACACCGGGTTCTGGGTTCTGGACACGGACACCACAGACCGGGTTCTGGGCATGGACACCGTCACACTGGGTCCTGGCTACGGACACCATCAGACCTGGTTCTGGCCATGGACACCATCATATCTGGTTCTGGGTTCTGGCTAAAGACACGATCAGACCGGGTTCTGGCCACAGACACTAACAGACCGGGTTCTGGCCACGGACACCATCAGACCGGGTTCTGGGTTCTGGCCACGCACACCATCAGACCGGGTTCTGGGTTCTGGCCAAAGATACCATCAGAACGGGTTCTGGCCATGGACGCCATCAGACCGGGTTCTGGCCACGGAAACCATGAGACCCGGTTCTGGGTTCTGGTTACAGACAACATTAGACCGGGTTCTGGCCACGGACACCATCATACCGGGTTCTGGCCACAGACACCATCATACCGGGTTCTCGGTTCCGGCCACGGACACCATCATACCGGGTTCTCGGTTCTGGCCATACACATCATCAGACCGGGTTCTGGCCACGGACACCATCAGACCAGGTTCTGGGTTCTGGCCACAGAAACCGTCGGATCGGTTTCTGGCCACAGACACCATCAGACCAGGTTCTGGCCACAGACACTAAAAGACCGGGTTCCGGCCACAGGCACTAACAGACCGGGTTCTGGTCACGGACACCATCAGACAGGGTTCTGGGTTCTGGCCACGGACACCATCATACAGGGTCCTGGATTCTCGCCACGGACACCATCAGACCGGGTTTTGTGCCTCGGACACCATCAGACCGAGTTCTGGCCACAGACACCATCATAGCGTGTTCTCGGTTCTTGCCACGGACACCATCATACCGTGTTCTCGGTTCTTGCCATACACACCATCAGACCGGGTTCTGGCCACAGACACCATCACACCGGGTTCTGGGTTCTGGCCACGCACACCATCAGACCGGGTTCTGGGTTCTGGCCAAAGATACCATCAGAACGGGTTCTGGCCATGGACACCATCAGACCGGGTTCTGGCCACAGACACCAGCAGACCGGGTTCTGGGTTCTGGCCACAGATACCATGAGAACGGGTTCAGGGTTCTGGACACGGACACCACAGACCGGGTTCTGGGCATGGACACCGTCACACTGGGTCCTGGCTACGTACACCATCAGACCGGGTTCTGGCCATGGACACCATCAGATCTGGTTCTGGGTTCTGGCTAAAGACACGATCAGACCGGGTCCTGGCCACGGACCCCATCAGACCGGGTTCTGACCATGGACACCATCAGACGGGGTTAGGGGTTCTTGCCACAGACACTAACAGACCGGGTTCTGGCCACAGACACTAACAGACCGGGTTCTGGCGACGGACACCATCAGACCGGGTTCTGGGTTCTGGCCACGCACACCATCAGACCGGGTTCTGGGTTCTGGCCAAAGATACCATCAGAACGGGTTCTGGCCATGGACGCCATCAGACCGGGTTCTGGCCACGAAAACCATGAGACCCGGTTCTGGGTTTTGGTTACAGACAACATTAGACCGGGTTCTGGCCACGGACACCATCAGACCCGGTTCTGGCCACGGACACCTTCAGACCGGGTTCTGGGTTCTGGCCATGGACACCTTCAGACCGGGATCTGGCCACAGACACTAACAGACCGGGTTCTGGCCCAGGCACAAACAGACCGGGTTCTGGCCACGGACACCATCAGACCGGGTTTTGTGGCTCGGACACCATCAGACCGAGTTCTGGCCACAGACACCATCATAGCGGGTTCTCGGTTCTTGCCACGGACACCATCATACCGTGTTCTCGGTTCTTGCCATACACACCATCAGACCGGGTTCTGGCCACAGACACCATCAGACCCGGTTCTGGGTTGTGGCCACGGACATCATCAGACTGAGTTCTGGCCACGGACACCTTCAGACCGGGTTCTGGGTTCTGGCCATGGACACCTTCAGACCGGCATCTGGCCACAGACACTAACAGACCGGGTTCTGGCCACAGGCACTAACAGACCGGGTTCTGGCCACGGACACCATCAGACAGGGTTCTGGGTTCTGGCCACGGACACAATCAGACCAAATTCTGGGTTCTGGGCCTCGGACACCATCGTACCGGGTGCTCTGTTCTGGCCACGAACACCATCACACCGGGTTCTGGGTTCTGGCGACAGACACCATCAGACCGGGTTCTGGCCACAGACACCATCACACCGGGTTCTCGGTTCTTGCCACGGACACCATCATACCGTGTTCTCGGTTCTGGCCATACACACCATCAGACCGGGTTCTGGCCACAGACACCATCACACCGGGTTCTGGGTTCTGGCCACAGATACCATGAGAACGGGTTCAGGGTTCTGGACACGGACACCACAGACCGGGTTCTGGGCATGGACACCGTCACACTGGGTCCTGGCTACGGACACCATCAGACCTGGTTCTGGCCATGGACACCATCATATCTGGTTCTGGGTTCTGGCTAAAGACACGATCAGACCGGGTTCTGGCCACAGACACTAACAGACCGGGTTCTGGCCACGGACACCATCAGACCGGGTTCTGGGTTCTGGCCACGCACACCATCAGACCGGGTTCTGGGTTCTGGCCAAAGATACCATCAGAACGGGTTCTGGCCATGGACGCCATCAGACCGGGTTCTGGCCACGGAAACCATGAGACCCGGTTCTGGGTTCTGGTTACAGACAACATTAGACCGGGTTCTGGCCACGGACACCATCAGACCCGGTTCTGGGTTGTGGCCACGGACATCATCAGACTGAGTTCTGGCCACGGACACCTTCAGACCGGGTTCTGGGTTCTGGCCATGGACACCTTCAGACCGGGATCTGGCCATAGAAACTAACAGACCGGGTTCTGGCCACAGGCACTAACAGACCGGGTTCTGGCCACGGACACCATCAGACAGGGTTCTGGGTTCTGGCCACGGACACAATCAGACCAGATTCTGGGTTCTGGGCCTCGGACACCATCATACCGGGTGCTCGGTTCTGGCCACGAACACCATCACACCGGGTTCTGGGTTCTGGCCACAGACACCATCAGACCGAGTTCTGGCCACAGACACCATCAGACCGGGTTCTGGCCACAGACACCATCACACCTGGTTCTCGGTTCTTGCCACGGACACCATCATACCGTGTTCTCGGTTCTGGCCATACACACCATCAGACCGGGTTCTGGCCACGGACACCATCAGACCCGGTTCTGGGTTGTGGCCAAAGATACCATCAGAACGGGTTGTGGCCACGGACGCCATCAGACCGGGTTCTGGTCACGTAAACCATCAAACCCGGTTCTGGGTTCTGGTTACAGACACCATCAGACCGGGTTCTGGCCACGGACACCTTCAGACCGGGTTCTGGGTTCTGGCCATGGACACCTTCAGACCGGGTTCTGGCCACAGACACTAACAGACCGGGTTCTGGCCACGGACACCATCAGACAGGGTTCTGGGTTCTGGCCACGGACAACATCAGACCGGGTTTTGGCCTCGGACACCGTCAGACCGGGTTCTGGCCACAGACACCATTATACCGGGTTCTCGGTTCCGGCCACCGACACCATCATACCGTGTTCTCGGTTCTGGCCATACACACCATCAGATCGGGTTCTGGCCACGGACACCATTACTCCGGGTTCTGGGTTCTTGCCACATAAACCATCAGAACGGGTTCTGGGTTCTGGCCAATGATACCTTCAGAACGGGTTCTTGCCACGGACGCCATCAGACCGGGATCTGGCCACCGAAACAATCAGACCCGGTTCAGGGTTCTGGTTACAGACACCATCAGACCGGGTTCTGGCCACGGACACCATCAGACCCGGTTCTGCGTTCTGGCCACGGACGCCATCAGACCGGGTTCTGGCCACGGACACCATCAGACCCGGCTCTGGGTTCTGGCCACGGACGCCATCAGACCGGGTTCTGGCCACGGACACCATCAGACCCGGTTCTGTGTTGTGGCCACAGACACCATCACACCGGGTTCTGTGTTGTGGCCACGCACACCATCAGACCGGGTTCTGGGTTCTGGCCAAAGATACCATCAGAACGGGCTCTGGCCATGGACACCATCAGACCGGGTTCTGGCCACAGACACCAGCAGACCGGGTTCTGGGTTCTGGCCACAGATCCCATGAGAACGGGTTCAGGGTTCTGGACACGGACACCACAGACCGGGTTCTGGGCATGGACACCGTCACACTGGGTCCTGGCTACGGACACCATCAGACCGGGTTCTGGCCATGGACACCATCAGATCTGGTTCTGGGTTCTGGCTAAAGACACGATCAGACCGGGTCCTGGCCACGGACCCCATCAGACCGGGTTCTGACCATGGACACCATCAGACGGGGTTCTGGGTTCTTGCCACAGACACTAACCAACCGGGTTCTGGCCAAGGACACTAACAGACCGGGTTCTGGCCACGGACACCATCAGACCGGGTTCTGGGTTCTGGCCACGCACACCATCAGACCGGGTTCTGGGTTCTGGCAAAAGATACCATCAGAACGGGTTCTGGCCATGGACGCCATCAGACCGGGTTCTGGCCACGCAAACCATGAGACCCGGTTCTGGGTTCTGGTTAAAGACAACATTAGACCGGGTTCTGGCCACGGACACCATCATACCGGGTTCTGGCCACAGACACCATCATACCGGGTTCTCGGTTCCGGCCACGGACACCATCATACCGGGTTCTCGGTTCTGGCCATACACATCATCAGACCGGGTTCTGGCCACGGACACCATCAGACCAGGTTCTGGGTTCTGGCCACAGAAGCCGTCGGATCGGTTTCTGGCCACAGACACCATCAGACCAGGTTCTGGCCACAGACACTAAAAGACCGGGTTCCGGCCACAGGCACTAACAGACCGGGTTCTGGTCACGGACACCATCAGACAGGGTTCTGGGTTCTGGCCACGGACACCATCATACAGGGTCCTGGATTCTCGCCACGGACACCATCAGACCGGGTTTTGTGCCTCGGACACCATCAGACCGAGTTCTGGCCACAGACACCATCATAGCGTGTTCTCGGTTCTTGCCACGGACACCATCATACCGTGTTCTCGGTTCTTGCCATACACACCATCAGACCGGGTTCTGGCCACAGACACCATCACACCGGGTTCTGGGTTCTGGCCACGCACACCATCAGACCGGGTTCTGGGTTCTGGCCAAAGATACCATCAGAACGGGTTCTGGCCATGGACACCATCAGACCGGGTTCTGGCCACAGACACCAGCAGACCGGGTTCTGGGTTCTGGCCACAGATACCATGAGAACGGGTTCAGGGTTCTGGACACGGACACCACAGACCGGGTTCTGGGCATGGACACCGTCACACTGGGTCCTGGCTACGTACACCATCAGACCGGGTTCTGGCCATGGACACCATCAGATCTGGTTCTGGGTTCTGGCTAAAGACACGATCAGACCGGGTCCTGGCCACGGACCCCATCAGACCGGGTTCTGACCATGGACACCATCAGACGGGGTTAGGGGTTCTTGCCACAGACACTAACAGACCGGGTTCTGGCCACAGACACTAACAGACCGGGTTCTGGCGACGGACACCATCAGACCGGGTTCTGGGTTCTGGCCACGCACACCATCAGACCGGGTTCTGGGTTCTGGCCAAAGATACCATCAGAACGGGTTCTGGCCATGGACGCCATCAGACCGGGTTCTGGCCACAAAAACCATGAGACCCGGTTCTGGGTTTTGGTTACAGACAACATTAGACCGGGTTCTGGCCACGGACACCATCAGACCCGGTTCTGGGTTCTGGCCACGGACACCTTCAGACCGGGTTCTGGGTTCTGGCCATGGACACCTTCAGACCGGGATCTGGCCACAGACACTAACAGACCGGGTTCTGGCCCAGGCACAAACAGACCGGGTTCTGGCCACGGACACCATCAGACCGGGTTTTGTGGCTCGGACACCATCAGACCGAGTTCTGGCCACAGACACCATGATAGCGGGTTCTCGGTTCTTGCCACGGACACCATCATACCGTGTTCTCGGTTCTTGCCATACACACCATCAGACCGGGTTCTGGCCACAGACACCATCAGACCCGGTTCTGGGTTGTGGCCACGGACATCATCAGACTGAGTTCTGGCCACGGACACCTTCAGACCGGGTTCTGGGTTCTGGCCATGGACACCTTCAGACCGGCATCTGGCCACAGACACTAACAGACCGGGTTCTGGCCACAGGCACTAACAGACCGGGTTCTGGCCACGGACACCATCAGACAGGGTTCTGGGTTCTGGCCACGGACACAATCAGACCAGATTCTGGGTTCTGGGCCTCGGACACCATCGTACCGGGTGCTCTGTTCTGGCCACGAACACCATCACACCGGGTTCTGGGTTCTGGCGACAGACACCATCAGACCGGATTCTGGCCACAGACACCATCACACCGGGTTCTCGGTTCTTGCCACGGACACCATCATACCGTGTTCTCGGTTCTGGCCATACACACCATCAGACCGGGTTCTGGCCACAGACACCATCACACCGGGTTCTGGGTTCTGGCCACGGACACCATCATACCGTGTTCTCGGTTCTGGCCATACACACCATCAGACCGGGTTCTGGCCACGGACACCATCAGACCCGGTTCTGGGTTGTGGCCAAAGATACCATCAGAACGGGTTGTGGCCACGGACGCCATCAGACCGGGTTCTGGTCACGTAAACCATCAAACCCGGTTCTGGGTTCTGGTTACAGACACCATCAGACCGGGTTCTGGCCACGGACACCTTCAGACCGGGTTCTGGGTTCTGGCCATGGACACCTTCAGACCGGGTTCTGGCCACAGACACTAACAGACCGGGTTCTGGCCACGGACACCATCAGACAGGGTCCTGGGTTCTGGCCACGGACAACATCAGACCGGGTTTTGGCCTCGGACACCGTCAGACCGGGTTCTGGCCACAGACACCATTATACCGGGTTCTCGGTTCCGGCCACCGACACCATCATACCGTGTTCTCGGTTCTGGCCATACACACCATCAGATCGGGTTCTGGCCACGGACACCATTACTCCGGGTTCTGGGTTCTTGCCACATAAACCATCAGAACGGGTTCTGGGTTCTGGCCAATGATACCTTCAGAACGGGTTCTTGCCACGGACGCCATCAGACCGGGATCTGGCCACCGAAACAATCAGACCCGGTTCAGGGTTCTGGTTACAGACACCATCAGACCGGGTTCTGGCCACGGACACCATCAGACCCGGTTCTGCGTTCTGGCCACGGACGCCATCAGACCGGGTTCTGGCCACGGACACCATCAGACCCGGCTCTGGGTTCTGGCCACGGACGCCATCAGACCGGGTTCTGGCCACGGACACCATCAGACCCGGTTCTGTGTTGTGGCCACAGACACCATCACACCGGGTTCTGTGTTGTGGCCACGCACACCATCAGACCGGGTTCTGGGTTCTGGCCAAAGATACCATCAGAACGGGCTCTGGCCATGGACACCATCAGACCGGGTTCTGGCCACAGACACCAGCAGACCGGGTTCTGGGTTCTGGCCACAGATCCCATGAGAACGGGTTCAGGGTTCTGGACACGGACACCACAGACCGGGTTCTGGGCATGGACACCGTCACACTGGGTCCTGGCTACGGACACCATCAGACCGGGTTCTGGCCATGGACACCATCAGATCTGGTTCTGGGTTCTGGCTAAAGACACGATCAGACCGGGTCCTGGCCACGGACCCCATCAGACCGGGTTCTGACCATGGACACCATCAGACGGGGTTCTGGGTTCTTGCCACAGACACTAACAGACCGGGTTCTGGCCAAGGACACTAACAGACCGGGTTCTGGCCACGGACACCATCAGACCGGGTTCTGGGTTCTGGCCACGCACACCATCAGACCGGGTTCTGGGTTCTGGCCAAAGATACCATCAGAACGGGTTCTGGCCATGGACGCCATCAGACCGGGTTCTGGCCACGCAAACCATGAGACCCGGTTCTGGGTTCTGGTTACAGACAACATTAGACCGGGTTCTGGCCACGGACACCATCATACCGGGTTCTGGCCACAGACACCATCATACCGGGTTCTCGGTTCCGGCCACGGACACCATCATACCGGGTTCTCGGTTCTGGCCATACACATCATCAGACCGGGTTCTGGCCACGGACACCATCAGACCAGGTTCTGGGTTCTGGCCACAGAAACCGTCGGATCGGTTTCTGGCCACAGACACCATCAGACCAGGTTCTGGCCACAGACACTAAAAGACCGGGTTCCGGCCACAGGCACTAACAGACCGGGTTCTGGTCACGGACACCATCAGACAGGGTTCTGGGTTCTGGCCACGGACACCATCATACAGGGTCCTGGATTCTCGCCACGGACACCATCAGACCGGGTTTTGTGCCTCGGACACCATCAGACCGAGTTCTGGCCACAGACACCATCATAGCGTGTTCTCGGTTCTTGCCACGGACACCATCATACCGTGTTCTCGGTTCTTGCCATACACACCATCAGACCGGGTTCTGGCCACAGACACCATCACACCGGGTTCTGGGTTCTGGCCACGCACACCATCAGACCGGGTTCTGGGTTCTGGCCAAAGATACCATCAGAACGGGTTCTGGCCATGGACACCATCAGACCGGGTTCTGGCCACAGACACCAGCAGACCGGGTTCAGGGTTCTGGACACGGACACCACAGACCGGGTTCTGGGCATGGACACCGTCACACTGGGTCCTGGCTACGTACACCATCAGACCGGGTTCTGGCCATGGACACCATCAGATCTGGTTCTGGGTTCTGGCTAAAGACACGATCAGACCGGGTCCTGGCCACGGACCCCATCAGACCGGGTTCTGACCATGGACACCATCAGACGGGGTTAGGGGTTCTTGCCACAGACACTAACAGACCGGGTTCTTGCCACAGACACTAACAGACCGGGTTCTGGCGACGGACACCATCAGACCGGGTTCTGGGTTCTGGCCACGCACACCATCAGACCGGGTTCTGGGTTCTGGCCAAAGATACCATCAGAACGGGTTCTGGCCATGGACGCCATCAGACCGGGTTCTGGCCACAAAAACCATGAGACCCGGTTCTGGGTTTTGGTTACAGACAACATTAGACCGGGTTCTGGCCACGGACACCATCAGACCCGGTTCTGGGTTCTGGCCACGGACACCTTCAGACCGGGTTCTGGGTTCTGGCCATGGACACCTTCAGACCGGGATCTGGCCACAGACACTAACAGACCGGGTTCTGGCCCAGGCACAAACAGACCGGGTTCTGGCCACGGACACCATCAGACCGGGTTTTGTGGCTCGGACACCATCAGACCGAGTTCTGGCCACAGACACCATCATAGCGGGTTCTCGGTTCTTGCCACGGACACCATCATACCGTGTTCTCGGTTCTTGCCATACACACCATCAGACCGGGTTCTGGCCACAGACACCATCAGACCCGGTTCTGGGTTGTGGCCACGGACATCATCAGACTGAGTTCTGGCCACGGACACCTTCAGACCGGGTTCTGGGTTCTGGCCATGGACACCTTCAGACCGGCATCTGGCCACAGACACTAACAGACCGGGTTCTGGCCACAGGCACTAACAGACCGGGTTCTGGCCACGGACACCATCAGACAGGGTTCTGGGTTCTGGCCACGGACACAATCAGACCAGATTCTGGGTTCTGGGCCTCGGACACCATCGTACCGGGTGCTCTGTTCTGGCCACGAACACCATCACACCGGGTTCTGGGTTCTGGCGACAGACACCATCAGACCGGGTTCTGGCCACAGACACCATCACACCGGGTTCTCGGTTCTTACCACGGACACCATCATACCGTGTTCTCGGTTCTGGCCATACACACCATCAGACCGGGTTCTGGCCACAGACACCATCACACCGGGTTCTGGGTTCTGGCCACGCACACCATCTGACCGGGTTCTGGGTTCTGGCCAAAGATACCACCAGAACGGGTTCTGGCCACAGACACCATCACACCGGGTTCTCGGTTCTTGCCACGGACACCATCATACCGTGTTCTCTGTTCTGGCCACCGACACCAGCAGACCGGGTTCTGGGTTCTGGCCAAAGACACCATGAGACCGGGTTCAGGGTTCTGGACACGGACACCACAGACCGGGTTCTGACCATGGACACCATCAGACCGGGTTCTGGGTTCTGGCCACAGACACTAACAGACCGGGTTCTGGCCACGGACCCCATCAGACCGGGTTCTGGGTTCTGGCCACAGACACGATCAGCCCGGGTTCTGGGTTGTTACCACGGACACCATCAGAACGGGTTCTGGCCACGGACACCATCAGACCGAGTTCTGGGTTCTGGCCACGGACACCATGAGACCGGGTTCTGGGTTCTGGACACGGACACCACAGACCGGGTTCTGGGCATGGACACCGTCACACCGGGTCCTGGTTACGGACACCATCAGACCGGGTTCTGGCCACGGACACCATCACACTGGGTTCTGGCCATGGACACCATCAGATCTGGTTCTGGGTTCTGGGTTCTGGGTTCTGGCCATGGACACCATCAGACCGGGTTCTTGCCACGGACACCATATGACCGGGTTCTGGGTTCTGGGTTCATGCCACCGAAACCATCAGAACGGGTTCGGGGTTCTGGCCACAGAAACCATCCGATCGGTTTCTGGCCACAGACACCATCAGACCAGGTTCTAGCCACAGACACCATTATACCGGGTTCTCGGTTCTGGCCACGCACACCATTAGACCGGGTTCTGGGTTCTGGCCACGGACACCATCATACCAGGTTCTGGGTTCTGGCCACGGACACCATCATAACGGGTTCTCGGTTCTGGCCACGGACACCATTATACCGGGCTCTGGGTTCTGGCCACGGACACCATCATACCGGGTTCCGGGTTCTGGCCACGGACACCATCAGACCGGGTTCTGACCACGGACACCATCATAACGGGTTCTCGGTTCTGTCCACGGACACCATCATACTGGGTGCTAGGTTCTGGCCAACGAACACCATCACACCGGGTTCTGGGTTCTGGCCACGGACACCATCATACAGGGTCCTGGGTTCTGGCCACAGACACCATCATAGCGGGTTCTCGGTTCTTGCCATACACACCATTAGACCGGGTTCTGGCCACAGACACCATCACACCGGGTTCTGGGTTCTTCCCACAAAAACTATCAGAACGGGTTCTGGGTTCTGGCCACTCACACCATGAGACCGGGTTCTGGGTTCTGGCCAAAGATACCATCAGAACGGGTTCTGGCCACGGACGCCATCAGACCGGGTTCTGTCCACGGAAACCATCAGACCCGGTTCTGGGTTCTGGTTACAGACAACATTAGACCGGGTTCTGGCCACGGACACCATCAGACCCGGTTCTGGGTTCTGGCCACGGACATCATCAGACCGAGTTCTGGCCACAGACACCTTCAGACCGGTTTCTGGGTTCTGGCCATGGGCACCTTCAGACCGGGATCTGGCCACAGACACTAACAGACCGGGTTCTGGCCACGGACACCATCAGACAGGGTTCTGGGTTCTGGCCACGGACACAATCAGACCGGATTCTGGGTTCTGGGCCTCGGACACCATCAAACCGGGTGCTCGGTTCGTGCCACGAACACCATCACACCGGGTTCTGGGTTCTGGCCACGGACACCATTATACAGGGTCCTGGATTCTGGCCACGGACACCATCAGACCGGGTTTTGTGCCTCGGACACCATCAGACCGAGTTCTCGGTTCTGGCCATACACACCATCAGACCGGGTTCTGGCCACGGACACCATCATACACGGTCCTGGATTCTGGCCACGGACACAATGAGACCGGGTTCAGGGTTCTGGACACGGACACGATCATCCCGGGTTCTGGGTTGTTACCACGGACACCATCAGAACGGGTTCTGGCAACGGACACCATCAGACCGAGTTCTGGTTTCTAGCCACGGACACCATGAGACCGGGTTCTGGGTTCTGGCCATGGACACCAGAGACCGGGATCTGGGCATGGACACCGTCGCACCGGGTCCTGGTTACGGACACCATCAAACCGGGTTCTGGCCACGGACACCTTCAGACTGGGTTCTGGCCATGGACACCATCAGATCTGGTTCTGGGTTCTGGCTAAAGACACCATCAGACCGGGTTCTGGCCATGGACACCATCAGACCAGGTTCTGGCCACAGACACCATTATACCGGGTTCTGGGTTCTGGCCACGCACACCATTATACCGGGTTCTGGGTTCTGGCCACGGACACCATCATACCGGGTTCTGGGTTCTGGCCACGGACACCATCAGACCGGGTTCTGGCCACGGACACCATCATAACGGGTTCTCGGTTCGGGCCACGGACACCATTATACATGGGTTCTGGGTTCTGGCCACGGACACCATCATACCGGGTTCTGGGTTCTGACCACGGACACCATCAGACCGGGTTCTGGGTTCTGGCCACGGACACAATAAGACCGGATTCTGGGTTCTGGGCCTCGGACACCATCATACCGGGTACTCGGTTCTGGCCACGAACACCATCACACCGGGTTCTGGGTTCTGGCCACGCACACCATCAGACCGGGTTCTGGGTTCTGGCCAAAGATACCATCAGAACGGGTTCTGGCCACGGACGCCATCAGACCGGGTTGTGGCCACGGAAACAATCAGACCCGGTTCTGGGTTCTGGTTACAGACACCATCAGACAGGGTTCTGGCCACGGACACCATCAGACCCGGTTCTGGGTTGTGGCCACGGACATCATCAGACCGAGTTCTGGTCACGGACACCTTCACACCAGGTTCTGGGTTCTGGCCATGGACACCTTCAGACCGAGTTCTGGGTTGTTACCACGGACACCATCAGACCGGGTTTTGTGCCTCGGACACCATAAGACCGGGTTCTGGCCACAGACACCATCATAACGGGTTTTGGCCTCGGAAACCATCAGACCGGGTTCTGGCCACAGACACCATCATGCCGGGTTCTCGGTTCCGGCCACGGACACCATCATACCGTGTTCTTGGTTCTGGCCATACACACCATCAGACCGGGTTCTGGCCACGGACACCATCACACCGGGTTCTGGGTTCTGGCCATACACACCATCAGACCGGGTTCTGGCCACGGACACCATCACACCGGGTTCTGGGTTCTTGCCACAGAAACCATCAGAACGGGTTCTGGGTTCTGGCCACGCACACCATCAGACCGGGTTCTGGGTTCTGGCCAAAGATACCATTAGAACGGGTTCTGGCCACGGACGCCATCAGACCGGGTTCTGGCCACAGAAACCATCAGACCCGGTTCTGGGTTCTGGTTACAGACAACATTAGACCGGGTTCTGGCCACGGACACCATCAGACCTGGTTCTGGGTTGTGGCCACGGACATCATCAGACCGAGTTCTGGCCACGGACACCTTCAGACAGGGTTCTGGGTTCTGGCCACGGACACCATCATACAGGGTCCTGGGTTCTGGCCACGGACACCATCACACCGGGTTTTGTGCCTCGGACACCATCAGACCGAGTTCTGGCCACTGACACCATCATAGCGGGTTCTCGGTTCTTGCCACGGACACCTTCATACCGTGTTCTCGGTTCTGGCCATACACACCATCAGACCGGGTTCTGGCCAATGACACCATCACACCGGGTTCTGGGTTCTTGTCACAGAAACTATCAGAACGGGTTCTGGGTTCTGGCCACGCACACCATCAGACCGGGTTCTGGGTTCTGGCCAAAGATACCATCAGAACGGGTTCTGGCCACGGACGCCATCAGACCGGGTTGTGGCCACGGAAACAATCAGACCCGGTTCTGGGTTCTGCTTACAGACACCATCAGACAGGGTTCTGGCCACGGACACCATCAGACCCGGTTCTGGGTTGTGGCCACGGACATCATCAGACCGAGTTCTGGCCACGGACACCTTCAGACCAGGTTCTGGGTTCTGGCCATGGACACCTTCAGACCGAGTTCTGGGTTGTTACCACGGACACCATCAGACCGGGTTTTGTGCCTCGGACACCATAAGACCGGGTTCTGTCCACAGACACCATCATACCGGGTTTTGGCCTCGGACACCATCAGACCGGGTTCTGGCCACAGACACCATCATGCCGGGTTCTCGGTTCCGGCCACGGACACCATCATACCGTGTTCTCGGTTCTGGCCATACACACCATCATAGCGGGTTCTGGCCACGGACACCATCACACCGGGTTCTGGGTTCTGGCCATACACACCATCAGACCGGGTTCTGGCCACGGACACCATCACACCGGGTTCTGGGTTCTTGCCACAGAAACCATCAGAACGGGTTCTGGGTTCTGGCCAAAGATACCATTAGAACGGGTTCTGGCCACGGACGCCATCAGACCGGGTTCTGGCCACGGAAACAATCAGACCCGGTTCTGGGTTCTGGTTACAGACAACATTAGACCGGGTTCTGGCCACGGACACCATCAGACCCGGTTCTTGCCACGGACAACGTCACACCGGGTTCTGGGTTCTTGCCATGGACACCTTCAGACCGGGATCTGGCCACAGACACTAACAGACCGGGTTCTGGCCACAGACACTAACAGACCGGGTTCTGGCCACGGACACCATCAGACAGGGTTCTGGGATCTGGCCACGGACACAATCAGGCCGGATTCTGGGTTCTGGGCCTCGGACACCATCACACCGGGTGCTCGGTTTTGGCCACGAACACCATCACACCGGGTTCTGGGTTCTTGCCACAGAAACTATCAGAACGGGTTCTGTGTTCTGGCCACGCACACCATCAGACTGGGTTCTGGGTTCTGGCCAAAGATACCATCAGAACGGGTTCTGGCCATGGACACCATCAGACCGGGTTCTGGCCACGGACACCATGAGACCGGGTTCTGGGTTCTGGAAACGGACACCACCGACCGGGTTCTGGGCATGGACACCGTCACACCGGGTCCTGGTTACGGACACCATCAGACCGGGTTCTGGCCACGGACACCATAACACTGGGTTCTGGCCATGGACACCATCAGATCTGGTTCTGGGTTCTGGCTAAAGACACCATCAGACCGGGTTCTGGCCATGGACACCATCAGACCGGGTTCTTGCCACGGATACCATCTGACCGGGTTCTGGGTTCTGGGTTCTGGCCACCGAAACCATCAGAACGGGTTCTGGCCACAGAAACCATCGGATCGGTTTCTGGCCACAGACACCATCAGACCAGGTTCTGGCCACAGACACCATTATACCGGGTTCTGGGTTCTGGCCACGCACACCATTATATCGGGTTCTGGGTTCTGGCCACGGACACCATCAGACCGGGTTCTGGCCATGGACACCATCAGATCTGGTTCTGGGTTCTGGCTAAAGACACCATCAGACCGGGTTCTGGCCATGGACACCGTCACACCGGGTCCTGGTTACGGACACCATCAGACCGGGTTCTGGCCACGGACACCATAACACTGGGTTCTGGCCATGGACACCATCAGATCTGGTTCTGGGTTCTGGCTAAAGACACCATCAGACCGGGTTCTGGCCATGGACACCATCAGACCGGGTTCTTGCCACGGACACCATCTGACCGGGTTCTGGGTTCTGGGTTCTGGCCACCGAAACCATCAGAACGGGTTCTGGCCACAGAAACCATCGGATCGGTTTCTGGCCACAGACACCATCAGACCAGGTTCTGGCCACAGACACCATTATACCGGGTTCTGGGTTCTGGCCACGCACACCATTATATCGGGTTCTGGGTTCTGGCCACGGACACCATCAGACCGGGTTTTGTGCCTCGGACACCATCAGACCGAGTTCTGGCCACTGACACCATCATAGCGGGTTCTCGGTTCTTGCCACGGACACCATCATACCGTGTTCTCGGTTCTGGCCATACACACCATCAGACCGGGTTCTGGCCAATGACACCATCACACCGGGTTCTGGGTTCTTGTCACAGAAACTATCAGAACGGGTTCTGGGTTCTGGCCACGCACACCATCAGACCGGGTTCTATGTTCTTGCCAAAGATACCATCAGAACGGGTTCTGGCCACGGACACCATGAGACCGAGTTCTGGCTTCTGGACACGGACACCACCGACCGGGTTCTGGGCATGGACACCGTCACACCGGGTCCTGGTTACGGACACCATCAGACCGGGTTCTGGCCACGGACACCATCACACTGGGTTCTGGCCATGGACACCATCAGATCTGGTTCTGGGTTCTGGCTAAAGACACCATCAGACCGGGTTCTGGCCATGGACACCATCATACCGGGTTCTTGCCACGGACACCATCTGACCGGGTTCTGGGTTCTTGGTTCTGGTCACCGAAACCATCAGAACGGGTTCTGAGTTCTGGCCACAGAAACCATCGGATGGGATTCTGGCCACAGACACCATCAGACCAGGTTCTGGCCACAGACACCATTATACCGGGTTCTGGGTTCTGGCCACGCACACCATTATACCGGGTTCTGGGTTCTGGCCACGGACACCATCATACCGGGTTCTGGGTTCTGGCCAAGGACACCATCAGACCGGGTTCTGACCACGGACGCCATCATAACGGGTTCTCGGTTCTGGCCACGGACACTATTATACCGGGTTCTGGGTTCTGGCCACGGACACCAACATACCGGGTTCTGGGTTCTGGCCACGGACTCCATCAGACCGGGTTCTGACAACGGACACCATCATAACGGGTTCTCGGTTCTGGCCACGGACACCATCATACCGGGTTCTGGGTTCTGGCCACGGACACAATCAGACTGGATTCTGGGTTCTGGGCCTCGGACACCATCATACCGGGTGCTCGGTTCTGGCCAACGAACACCATCACACCGGGTTCTGGCCACGGACACCATCATACAGGGTCCTGGGTTCTGGCCACGGACACCATCAGACCGGGTTTTGTGCCTCGGACACCATCAGACCGAGTTCTGGCCACAGACACCATCATAGCGGATTCTCAGTTCTTGCCACGGACACCATCATACCGTGTTCTCGGTTCAGGCCATACACACCATCAGACCGGGTTCTGGCCACAGACACCGTCACACCGGGTTCTGGGTTCTTGCCACAGAAACTATCAGAACGGGTTCTGGGTTCTGGCCTCTCACACCATCAGACCGGGTTCTGGGTTCTGGCCAAAGATACCATCAGAACGGGTTCTGGCCACGGACGCCATCAGACCGGGTTCTGGCCACGGAAACCATCAGACCCGGTTCTGGGTTCTGGTTACAGACAACATTAGACCGGGTTCTGGCCACGGACACCATCATAACGGGTTCTCGGTTCTGGCCACGGACACCATCAGACCGGGTTCTGGGTTCTGGCCAAAGATACCATCAGAACGGGTTCTGGCCACAGACGCCATTATACCGGGTTCTGGGTTCTGGGTTCTGGCCACGCACACCATTATACCGGGTTCTGGGTTTTGGCCACGGACACCATCATACCGGGTTCTGGGTTCTGGCCACGGACACCATCAGACCGGGGTCTGGCCACGGACAGCATCATAACGGGTTCTCGGTTCTGGCCACGGACACCATTATACCGGGTTCTGGGTTCTGGCCACGGACACCATCATACCGGGTTCTGGGTTCTGGCCACGGACACCATCATAACGGGTTCTCGGTTCTGGCCACAGACACCATCATACCGGATTTTGGCCTCGGACACCATCAGACCGGGTTCTGGCCACAGACACCATCATGCCGGGTTCTCGGTTCTGGCCACGGACACCATCATACCGTGTTCTTGGTTCTGGCCATACACACCATCAGACCGGGTTCTGGCCACGGACACCATCACACCGGGTTCTGGGTTCTGGCCATACACACCATCAGACCGGGTTTTGGCCACGGACACCATCATACCGGGTTCTGGGTTCTGGCCACGGACACCATCAGACCGGGTTCTGGCCACGGACAGCATCATAACGGGTTCTCGGTTCTGGCCACGGACACCATCATACCGGGTTCTGGGTTCTGGCCACGGACACCATCATACCGGGTTCTGGGTTCTGGCCACGGACACCATCATAACGGGTTCTCGGTTCTGGCCACAGACACCATCATACCGGGTTTTGGCCTCGGACACCATCAGACCGGGTTCTGGCCACAGACACCATCATGCCGGGTTCTCGGTTTCGGCCACGGACACCATCATACCGTGTTCTTGGTTCTGGCCATACACACCATCACACCGGGTTCTGGGTTCTGGCCATACACACCATCAGACCGGGTTCTGGCCACGGACACCATCACACCGGGTTCTGGGTTCTTGCCACAGAAACCATCAGAACGGGTTCTGGGTTCTGGCCACTCACACCATCAGACCGGGTTCTGGGTTCTGGCCAAAGATACCATTAGAACGGGTTCTGGCCACGGACGCCATCAGACCGGGTTCTTGGCACGGAAACCATCAGACCCGGTTCTGGGTTCTGGTTACAGACAACATTAGACCGGGTTCTGGCCACGGACACCATCAGACCCGGTTCTGGGTTGTGGCCACGGACATCATCAGACCGAGTTCTGGCCACGGACACCTTCAGACCGGGTTCTGGGTTCTGGCCATGGACACCTTCAGACCGGGTTCTGGCCACAGGCGCTAACAGACCGGGTTCTGGCCACGGACACCATCACACTGGGTTCTGGCCATGGACACCATCAGATCTGGTTCTGGGTTCTGGCTAAAGACACCATCAGACCGGGTTCTGGCCATGGACACCATCACACTGGGTTCTGGCCATGGACACCATCAGATCTGGTTCTGGGTTCTGGCTAAAGACACCATCAGACCGGGTTCTGGCCATTGACACCATCAGACCGGGTTCTTGCCACGGACACCATCTGACCGGGTTCTGGGTTCTGGGTTCTGGCCACCGAAACCATCAGAACGGGTTCTGGGTTCTGGCCACACAAATCATCGGATCGGTTTCTGGCCACAGACACCATCAGACCAGGTTCCTGGAACAGACACCATTATACCGGGTTCTGGGTTCTGGCCACGCACACCATTATACCGGGTTCTGGGTTCTGGCCACGGACACCATCATACCGGGTTCTGGGTTCTGGCCACGGACACCATCAGACCGGGTTTTGGCCACGGACACCATCATAACGGGTTCTCGGTTCTGGCCACGGACACCATTACACCCGGTTCTGGGTTCTGGGCCTCGGACACCATCATACCGGGTGATCGGTTCTGGCCATGAACACCATCACACCGGGTTCTGGGTTCTGGCCATGGACACCATCATACAGGGTCCTGGGTTCTGGCCACGGACACCATCAGACCGGGTTTTGTGCCTCGGACACCATCAGACCGAGTTCTGGCCACAGACACCATCATAGCGGGTTCTCGGTTCTTGCCTCGGACACCATCATACCGTGTTCTCGGTTCTGGCCATACACACCATCAGACCGGGTTCTGGGTTCTTGCCACAGAAACTATCAGAACGGGTTCTGGGTTCTGGCCACGCACACCATCAGACCGGGTTCTGGGTTCTGGCCAAAGATACCATCAGAACGGGTTCTGTCCTCGGACGCCATCAGACCGGGTTCTGGCCACGGAAACAATCAGACCCGGTTCTTGGTTCTGGTTACAGACACCATCAGACCGGGTTCTGGCCACGGACACCATCAGACCCGGTTCTGGGTTGTGGCCACGGACATCATCAGACCGAGTTCTTGGTTGGTACCACGGACACCATCAGAACGGGTTCTGGCCACGGATACCATCAGACCGGGTTCTGGCCACAGACACCATCATATCGGTTTCTGGCCACGGACACCATCATACCAGGTTCTGGCCACAGACACCATCAGACCGGGTTGTGGCCACGGACACCATCATACCGGGTTCTGGGTTCTAGCCACGGACACAATCAGACCGGATTCTGGGTTCTGGGCCTCGGACACCATCAGACCGGGTGCTCGGTTCTGGCCACGGACACCATCACACCGGGTCCTGGGTTCTGGCCACAGAGACCATCAGACCGGGTTCTCGGTTCCGGCCACGGACACATTCATACCGTGTTCTCGGTTCTGACCATACACACCATCAGATCGGGTTCTGGCCACGGAGACCATCAGACCGGGTTCTGGCCACGGACAACATCACACCGGGTTCTGGGTTCTTGCCAGAGAAACCATCAGAACGGGTTCTGGGTTCTGGGTTCTGGGGTCTGGCCAGGCACACCATCAGACCGGGTTCCGGATTCTGGCCAAAGATACCATCAGACCGGGTTCTGGCCACGGAAACCATTAGACCCGGTTCTGGGTTCTGGTTACAGACACCATCAGACCGGGTTCTGGCCAAAGACACTAACAGACCGGGTTCTGGCCACAGACACTAACAGACCGGGTTCTGGCCACGGACACCATCAGACAGGGTCCTGGGTTCTGGCCACCGACACCATCAGACCGGGTTCTGGCCACGCACACCATCAGAACGGGTTCTGGCCTCGGACGCCATCAGACCGGGTTCTGGCCACGGAAACAATCAGACCCGGTTCTTGGTTCTGGTTACAGACACCATTAGACCGGGTTCTGGCCACGGACACCATCACACCGGGTTCTGGGTTCTGGCCATACACACCATCAGACCGGGTTTTGGCCACGGACACCATCATACCGGGTTCTGGGTTCTGGCCACGGACACCATCAGACCGGGTTCTGGCCACGGACAGCATCATACCGGGTTCTGGGTTCTGGCCACGGACACCATCATAACGGGTTCTCGGTTCTGGCCACGGACACCATCATACCGGGTTCTGGGTTCTGGCCACGGACACCATCATACCGGGTTCTGGGTTCTGGCCACGGACACCATCATAACGGGTTCTCGGTTCTGGCCACAGACACCATCATACCGGGTTTTGGCCTCGGACACCATCAGACCGGGTTCTGGCCACAGACACCATCATGCCGGGTTCTCGGTTCTGGCCACGGACACCATCATACCGTGTTCTTGGTTCTGGCCATACACACCATCAGACCGGGTTCTGGCCACGGACACCATCACACCGGGTTCTGGGTTCTGGCCATACACACCATCAGACCGGGTTCTGGCCACGGACACCATCAGACCGGGTTCTGGGTTCTTGCCACAGAAACCATCAGAACGGGTACTGGGTTCTGGCCACGCACACCATCAGACCGGGTTCTGGGTTCTGGCCAAAGATACCATTAGAACGGGTTCTGGCCACGGACGCCATCAGACCGGGTTCTGCCCACGGAAACCATCAGACCCGGTTCTGGGTTCTGGTTACAGACAACATTAGACCGGGTTCTGGCCACGGACACCATCAGACCCGGTTCTGGGTTGTGGCCACGGACATCATCAGACCGAGTTCTGGCCACGGACACCTTCAGACCGGGTTCTGGGTTCTGGCCATGGACACCTTCAGACAGGGTTCTGGCCACAGGCGCTAACAGACCGGGTTCTGGCCACGGACACCATCACACTGGGTTCTGGCCATGGACACCATCAGATCTGGTTCTGGGTTCTGGCTAAAGACACCATCAGACCGGGTTCTGGCCATGGACACCATCAGACCGGGTTCTTGCCACGGACACCATCTGACCGGGTTCTGGGTTCTGGCCACCGAAACCATCAGAACGGGTTCTGGGTTCTGGCCACACAAATCATCGGATCGGTTTCTGGCCACAGACACCATCAGACCAGGTTCCTGCAACAGACACCATTATACCGGGTTCTGGGTTCTGGCCACGCACACCATTATACCGGGTTCTGGGTTCTGGCCACGGACACCATCAGACCGGGTTCTTGGTTCTGGCCTCGGACACCATCAGACCGGGTTTTGGCCACGGACACCATCATAACGGGTTCTCGGTTCTGGCCACGGACACCATTACACCGGGTTCTGGGTTCTGGGCCTCGGACACCATCATACCGGGTGCTCGGTTCTGGCCATGAACACCATCACACCGGGTTCTGGGTTCTGGCCATGGACACCATCATACAGGGTCCTGGGTTCTGGCCACGGACACCATCAGACCGGGTTTTGTGCCTCGGACACCATCAGACCGAGTTCTGGCCACAGACACCATCATAGCGGGTTCTCGGTTCTTGCCTCGGACACCATCAGACCGTGTTCTCGGTTCGGGCCATACACACCATCAGACCGGGTTCTGGCCACAGATGCCATCACACCGGGTTCTGGGTTCTTGCCACAGAAACTATCAGAACGGGTTCTGGGTTCTGGCCACGCACACCATCAGACCGGGTTCTGGGTTCTGGCCAAAGATACCATCAGAACGGGTTCTGGCCATGTACACCATCAGACCGGGTTCTTGCCACAGACACCATCAGACCGGGTTCGGGGTTCTGGCCACAGAAACCATCGGATCGATGTTTGGCCACAGACACTATCAGACCAGGTTCTGGCCACAGACACCATTATACCGGGTTCTGGGTTCTGGCCACGGACACATTCATACCGTGTTCTCGGTTCTGACCATACACACCATCAGACCGGGTTCTGGCCACGGAGACCATCAGACCGGGTTCTGGCCACGGACAACATCACACCGGGTTCTGGGTTCTTGCCAGAGAAACCATCAGAACGGGTTCTGGGTTCTGGCCAGGCACACCATCAGACCGGGTTCCGGATTCTGGCCAAAGATACCATCAGACCGGGTTCTGGCCACGGAAACCATCAGACCCGTTTCTGGGTTCTGGTTACAGACACCATCAGACCGGGTTCTGGCCAAAGACACTAACAGACCGGGTTCTGGCCACAGACACTAACAGACCGGGTTCTGGCCACGGACACCATCAGACCGGGTTCTGGCCACGGACACCATCATACCGGGTTCTCGGTTCTGGCCAAGGACACCATCATACCGGGTTCTGAGTTCTGGCCACGGACACAATCAGACCGGGTTCTGGCCACGGACAGCATCATAACGGGTTCTCGGTTCTGGCCACGGACACCATCATACCGGGTTCTGGGTTCTGGCCACGGACACCATCATACCGGGTTCTGGGTTCTGGCCACGGACACCATCATAACGGGTTCTCGGTTCTGGCCACAGACACCATCATACCGGGTTTTGGCCTCGGACACCATCAGACCGGGTTCTGGCCACAGACACCATCATGCCGGGTTCTCGGTTTCGGCCACGGACACCATCATACCGTGTTCTTGGTTCTGGCCATACACACCATCACACCGGGTTCTGGGTTCTGGCCATACACACCATCAGACCGGGTTCTGGCCACGGACACCATCACACCGGGTTCTGGGTTCTTGCCACAGAAACCATCAGAACGGGTTCTGGGTTCTGGCCACTCACACCATCAGACCGGGTTCTGGGTTCTGGCCAAAGATACCATTAGAACGGGTTCTGGCCACGGACGCCATCAGACCGGGTTCTTGGCACGGAAACCATCAGACCCGGTTCTGGGTTCTGGTTACAGACAACATTAGACCGGGTTCTGGCCACGGACACCATCAGACCCGGTTCTGGGTTGTGGCCACGGACATCATCAGACCGAGTTCTGGCCACGGACACCTTCAGACCGGGTTCTGGGTTCTGGCCATGGACACCTTCAGACCGGGTTCTGGCCACAGGCGCTAACAGACCGGGTTCTGGCCACGGACACCATCACACTGGGTTCTGGCCATGGACACCATCAGATCTGGTTCTGGGTTCTGGCTAAAGACACCATCAGACCGGGTTCTGGCCATGGACACCATCACACTGGGTTCTGGCCATGGACACCATCAGATCTGGTTCTGGGTTCTGGCTAAAGACACCATCAGACCGGGTTCTGGCCATTGACACCATCAGACCGGGTTCTTGCCACGGACACCATCTGACCGGGTTCTGGATTCTGGGTTCTGGCCACCGAAACCATCAGAACGGGTTCTGGGTTCTGGCCACACAAATCATCGGATCGGTTTCTGGCCACAGACACCATCAGACCAGGTTCCTGGAACAGACACCATTATACCGGGTTCTGGGTTCTGGCCACGCACACCATTATACCGGGTTCTGGGTTCTGGCCACGGACACCATCATACCGGGTTCTGGGTTCTGGCCACGGACACCATCAGACCGGGTTTTGGCCACGGACACCATCATAACGGGTTCTCGGTTCTGGCCACGGACACCATTACACCCGGTTCTGGGTTCTGGGCCTCGGACACCATCATACCGGGTGATCGGTTCTGGCCATGAACACCATCACACCGGGTTCTGGGTTCTGGCCATGGACACCATCATACAGGGTCCTGGGTTCTGGCCACGGACACCATCAGACCGGGTTTTGTGCCTCGGACACCATCAGACCGAGTTCTGGCCACAGACACCATCATAGCGGGTTCTCGGTTCTTGCCTCGGACACCATCATACCGTGTTCTCGGTTCTGGCCATACACACCATCAGACCGGGTTCTGGGTTCTTGCCACAGAAACTATCAGAACGGGTTCTGGGTTCTGGCCACGCACACCATCAGACCGGGTTCTGGGTTCTGGCCAAAGATACCATCAGAACGGGTTCTGTCCTCGGACGCCATCAGACCGGGTTCTGGCCACGGAAACAATCAGACCCGGTTCTTGGTTCTGGTTACAGACACCATCAGACCGGGTTCTGGCCACGGACACCATCAGACCCGGTTCTGGGTTGTGGCCACGGACATCATCAGACCGAGTTCTTGGTTGGTACCACGGACACCATCAGAACGGGTTCTGGCCACGGATACCATCAGACCGGGTTCTGGCCACAGACACCATCATATCGGTTTCTGGCCACGGACACCATCATACCAGGTTCTGGCCACAGACACCATCAGACCGGGTTGTGGCCACGGACACCATCATACCGGGTTCTGGGTTCTAGCCACGGACACAATCAGACCGGATTCTGGGTTCTGGGCCTCGGACACCATCAGACCGGGTGCTCGGTTCTGGCCACGGACACCATCACACCGGGTCCTGGGTTCTGGCCACAGAGACCATCAGACCGGGTTCTCGGTTCCGGCCACGGACACATTCATACCGTGTTCTCGGTTCTGACCATACACACCATCAGATCGGGTTCTGGCCACGGAGACCATCAGACCGGGTTCTGGCCACGGACAACATCACACCGGGTTCTGGGTTCTTGCCAGAGAAACCATCAGAACGGGTTCTGGGTTCTGGGTTCTGGGGTCTGGCCAGGCACACCATCAGACCGGGTTCCGGATTCTGGCCAAAGATACCATCAGACCGGGTTCTGGCCACGGAAACCATTAGACCCGGTTCTGGGTTCTGGTTACAGACACCATCAGACCGGGTTCTGGCCAAAGACACTAACAGACCGGGTTCTGGCCACAGACACTAACAGACCGGGTTCTGGCCACGGACACCATCAGACAGGGTCCTGGGTTCTGGCCACCGACACCATCAGACCGGGTTCTGGCCACGCACACCATCAGAACGGGTTCTGGCCTCGGACGCCATCAGACCGGGTTCTGGCCACGGAAACAATCAGACCCGGTTCTTGGTTCTGGTTACAGACACCATTAGACCGGGTTCTGGCCACGGACACCATCACACCAGGTTCTGGGTTCTGGCCATACACACCATCAGACCGGGTTTTGGCCACGGACACCATCATACCGGGTTCTGGGTTCTGGCCACGGACACCATCAGACCGGGTTCTGGCCACGGACAGCATCATAACGGGTTCTCGGTTCTGGCCACGGACACCATCATACCGGGTTCTGGGTTCTGGCCACGGACACCATCATACCGGGTTCTGGGTTCTGGCCACGGACACCATCATAACGGGTTCTCGGTTCTGGCCACAGACACCATCATACCGGGTTTTGGCCTCGGACACCATCAGACCGGGTTCTGGCCACAGACACCATCATGCCGGGTTCTCGGTTTCGGCCACGGACACCATCATACCGTGTTCTTGGTTCTGGCCATACACACCATCAGACCGGGTTCTGGCCACGGACACCATCACACCGGGTTCTGGGTTCTGGCCATACACACCATCAGACCGGGTTCTGGCCACGGACACCATCAGACCGGGTTCTGGGTTCTTGCCACAGAAACCATCAGAACGGGTACTGGGTTCTGGCCACGCACACCATCAGACCGGGTTCTGGGTTCTGGCCAAAGATACCATTAGAACGGGTTCTGGCCACGGACGCCATCAGACCGGGTTCTGCCCACGGAAACCATCAGACCCGGTTCTGGGTTCTGGTTACAGACAACATTAGACCGGGTTCTGGCCACGGACACCATCAGACCCGGTTCTGGGTTGTGGCCACGGACATCATCAGACCGAGTTCTGGCCACGGACACCTTCAGACCGGGTTCTGGGTTCTGGCCATGGACACCTTCAGACAGGGTTCTGGCCACAGGCGCTAACAGACCGGGTTCTGGCCACGGACACCATCACACTGGGTTCTGGCCATGGACACCATCAGATCTGGTTCTGGGTTCTGGCTAAAGACACCATCAGACCGGGTTCTGGCCATGGACACCATCACACTGGGTTCTGGCCATGGACACCATCAGATCTGGTTCTGGGTTCTGGCTAAAGACACCATCAGACCGGGTTCTGGCCATGGACACCATCAGACCGGGTTCTTGCCACGGACACCATCTGACCGGGTTCTGGGTTCTGGCCACCGAAACCATCAGAACGGGTTCTGGGTTCTGGCCACACAAATCATCGGATCGGTTTCTGGCCACAGACACCATCAGACCAGGTTCCTGCAACAGACACCATTATACCGGGTTCTGGGTTCTGGCCACGCACACCATTATACCGGGTTCTGGGTTCTGGCCACGGACACCATCAGACCGGGTTCTTGGTTCTGGCCTCGGACACCATCAGACCGGGTTTTGGCCACGGACACCATCATAACGGGTTCTCGGTTCTGGCCACGGACACCATTACACCGGGTTCTGGGTTCTGGGCCTCGGACACCATCATACCGGGTGCTCGGTTCTGGCCATGAACACCATCACACCGGGTTCTGGGTTCTGGCCATGGACACCATCATACAGGGTCCTGGGTTCTGGCCACGGACACCATCAGACCGGGTTTTGTGCCTCGGACACCATCAGACCGAGTTCTGGCCACAGACACCATCATAGCGGGTTCTCGGTTCTTGCCTCGGACACCATCAGACCGTGTTCTCGGTTCGGGCCATACACACCATCAGACCGGGTTCTGGCCACAGATGCCATCACACCGGGTTCTGGGTTCTTGCCACAGAAACTATCAGAACGGGTTCTGGGTTCTGGCCACGCACACCATCAGACCGGGTTCTGGGTTCTGGCCAAAGATACCATCAGAACGGGTTCTGGCCATGTACACCATCAGACCGGGTTCTTGCCACAGACACCATCAGACCGGGTTCTGGGTTCTGGCCACCGAAACCATCAGAACGGGTTCGGGGTTCTGGCCACAGAAACCATCGGATCGATGTTTGGCCACAGACACTATCAGACCAGGTTCTGGCCACAGACACCATTATACCGGGTTCTGGGTTCTGGCCACGGACACATTCATACCGTGTTCTCGGTTCTGACCATACACACCATCAGACCGGGTTCTGGCCACGGAGACCATCAGACCGGGTTCTGGCCACGGACAACATCACACCGGGTTCTGGGTTCTTGCCAGAGAAACCATCAGAACGGGTTCTGGGTTCTGGCCAGGCACACCATCAGACCGGGTTCCGGATTCTGGCCAAAGATACCATCAGACCGGGTTCTGGCCACGGAAACCATCAGACCCGTTTCTGGGTTCTGGTTACAGACACCATCAGACCGGGTTCTGGCCAAAGACACTAACAGACCGGGTTCTGGCCACAGACACTAACAGACCGGGTTCTGGCCACGGACACCATCAGACCGGGTTCTGGCCACGGACACCATCATACCGGGTTCTCGGTTCTGGCCAAGGACACCATCATACCGGGTTCTGAGTTCTGGCCACGGACACAATCAGACCGGATTCTTGGCTCTGGGCCTCGGACACCATCAGACCGGGTTCTGGCTACAGACACCATCATACCTGGTGCTTGGTTCTGGCCACGAACACCATCAGACCGGATTATGGGTTCTGGCCACGTACACCATCACACCGGGTCCTGGGTTCTGGCCTCGGACACCATCATACCGGGTGCTCGGTTCAGGCCACGGACACCATCAGACCGAGTTCTGGCCACGGAGACCATCAGACCGGGTTCTGGGTTCTGGCGACAGACACCATCAGACCGGGTTCCGGCCGCAGACACCATCAGACTGGGTTCTGGCAAAGGAAACCATCAGACCGGGTTCTGAGTTCTGGCCATAGACACCATCACACCGGATTCAGGCCACAGACACCATCAGACCGGGTTCTGGGTTCTGGCCACAGAAACCATCTGAACGGGTTCTGGGTTCTGGCCACAGACACCATCAGACTGGGTTCTGGGTTCTGGCCAAAGATTCCATCAGACCGGGTTCTTGCAACGGACACCATCATACCGGGTTCTGGGTTTTTACCACGGACACCATCAGACCGGGTTCTGACCATGGACACCATCAGACCGGGTTCTGGGTTCTTGCCACAGACACTAACAGACCGGGTTCTGGCCACAGACACTAACAGACCGGGTTCTGGCCACGGACACCATCAGACCGGGTTCTGGGTTCTGGCCACAGACACGATCAGCCCGGGTTCTGGGTTGTTACCACGGACACCATCAGAACGGGTTCTGGCCACGGACACCATCAGACCGAGTTCTGGGTTCTGGCCACGTACACCATGAGACCGGGTTCTGGGTTCTAGACACGGACACCACAGACCGGGTTCTGGGCATGGACACCGTCACACCGGGTCCTGGTTACGGACACCATCAGACCGGGTTCTGGCCACGGATACCATCAGACTGGGTTCTGGCCACGTACACCATGAGACCGGGTTCTGGGTTCTAGACACGGACACCACAGACCGGGTTCTGGGCATGGACACCGTCACACCGGGTCCTGGTTACGGACACCATCATAACGGGTTCTGGCCATGTACACCATCAGACCGGGTTCTTGCCACAGACACCATCAGACCGGGTTCTGGGTTCTCGCCACCGAAACCATCAGAACGGGTTCGGGGTTCTGGCCACAGAAACCATCGGATCGATTTTTGGCCACAGACACCATCAGACCAGGTTCTGGCCACAGACACCATTACACCGGGTTCTGGGTTCTGGGCCTCGGACACCATCATAGCGGGTGCTCGGTTCTGGCCATGAACACCATCACACCGGGTTCTGGGTTCTGGCCATGGACACCATCATACAGTGTCCTGGGTTCTGGCCACGGACACCATCAGACCGGGTTTTGTGCCTCGGACACCATCAGACCGAGTTCTGGCCACAGACACCATCATAGCGGGTTCTCGGTTCTTGCCTCGGACACCATCATACCGTGTTCTCGGTTCTGGCCATACACACCATCAGACCGGGTTCTGGCCACAGATGCCATCACACCGGGTTCTGGGTTCTTGCCACAGAAACTATCAGAACGGGTTCTGGGTTCTGGCCACGCACACCATCAGACCGGGTTCTGGGTTCTGGCCAAAGATACCATCAGAACGGGTTCTGGCCACGGACGCTATCAGACCGGGTTCTGGCCACGGAAACAATCAGACCCGGTTCTTGGTTCTGGTTACAGACACCATCAGACCGGGTTCTGGCCACGGACACCATCAGACCCGGTTCTAGCCACGGATACCATCAGACCGGGTTCTGGCCACAGACACCATCATATCGGTTTCTGGCCACGGACACCATCATACCAGGTTCTGGCCACAGACACCATCAGACCGGGTTCTGGGTTCTAGCCACGGAAAAAGTCAGACCGGATTCTTGGTTCTGGGCCTCGGACACCATCAGACCGGGTGCTCGGTTCTGGCCACGAACACCATCACACCGGGTCCTGGGTTTTAGGCCACGGACACCATCATACCGGGTTCTCGGTTCCGGCCACGGACACATTCATACCGTGTTCTCGGTTCTGACCATACACACCATCAGACCGGGTTCTGGCCACGGAGACCATCAGACCGGGTTCTGGCCACGGACAACATCACACCGGGTTCTGGGTTCTTGCCAGAGAAACTATCAGAACGGGTTCTGGGTTCTGGCCAGGCACACCATCAGACCGGGTTCCGGATTCTGGCCAAAGATACCATCAGACCGGGTTCTGGCCACGGACGCCATCAGACCGGGTTCTGGCCACGGAAACCATCAGACCCGGTTCTGGGTTCTGGTTACAGACACCATCAGACCGGGTTCTGGCCAAAGACACTAACAGACCGGGTTCTGGCCACAGACACTAACAGACCGGGTTCTGGCCACGGACACCATCAGACAGGGTCCTGGGTTCTGGCCACCGACACCATCAGACCGGGTTCTGGCCACGGACACCATCAGACTGGTTCTGGGTTCTGGCCACGGACACCATCAGACCGGGTTCTGAGTTCTGGCCACGGACATAATCAGACCGGATTCTTGGCTCTGGGCCTCGGACACCATCAGACCGGGTTCTGGCTACAGACACCATCATACCTGGTGCTTGGTTCTGGCCACGAACACCATCAGACCGGATTATGGGTTCTGGCCACGTACACCATCACACCGGGTTCTCGGTTCAGGCCACGGACACCATCATACAGGGTTATCGGTTCTGGCCATACACACCATCAGACCGGGTTCTGGCCACGGAGACCATCAGACCGGGATCTGGGTTCTGGCGACAGACACCATCAGACCGGGTTCCGGCCGCAGACACCATCAGACTGGGTTCTGGCAAAGGAAACCATCAGACCGGGTTCTGAGTTCTGGCCATAGACACCATCAGACGGATTCAGGCCACAGACACCATCAGACCGGGTTCTGGGTTCTGGCCACAGAAACCATCTGAACATGTTCTGGGTTCTGGCCACAGACACCATCAGACTGGGTTCTGGGTTCTGGCCAAAGATACCATCAGACAGGATTCTGTCCAAGGACACCATCATAGCGGGTTCTGGCCACGGACACCATCATACTGGGTTCTGGCCAAAGACACCATCACACCGGGTTCTTGCAACGGACACCATCATACCGGGTTCTGGGTTTTTACCACGGACACCATCAGACCGGGTTCTGACCATGGACACCATCAGACCGGGTTCTGGGTTCTTGCCACAGACACCAACAGACCGGGTTCTGGCCACGGACACCATCAGACCGGGTTCTGGGTTCTGGCCACAGACACGATCAGCCCGGGTTCTGGGTTGTTACCACGGACACCATCAGAACGGGTTCTGGCCATGGACACCATCAGACCGAGTTCTGGGTTCTGGCCACGTACACCATGAGACCGGGTTCTGGGTTCTAGACACAGACACCACAGACCGGGTTCTGGGCATGGACACCGTCACACCGGGTCCTGGTTACGGACACCATCAGACTGGGTTCTGGCCACGGATACCATCATAACGGGTTCTGGCCATGGACACCATCAGACCGGGTTCTTGCCACGGACACCATCTGACCGGGTTCTGGGTTCTGGCCACCGAAACCATCAGAACGGGTTCGGGGTTCTGGCCACAGAAACCATCGGATCGATTTTTGGCCACAGACACCATCAGACCAGGTTCTGGCCACAGACACCATTATACCGGGTTCTGGGTTTTGCCACGGACACCATCATACCGGGTTCTGGGTTCTGGCCACGGACACCATTTGAACGGGTTCTGGCCACGGACACCATCAGACCCGGTTCTGGGTTGTGGCCACGGACATCATCAGACCGGGTTCTGGGTTCTGGCCACGGACACCATCATACAGGGTCCTGGATTCTGGCCACGGACACCATCAGACCGGGTTTTGGCCTCGGAAACCATCAGACAGGGTTCTGGCCAAAGACACCATCATACCGGGTTCTCGGTTCCGGCCACGGACACCATCATACCGTGTTCTCGGTTCTGGCCATACACACCATCAGACCGGGTTCTGGCCACGGAGACCATCAGACCAGGTTCTGGCCACTGACACCATCACACCGGGTTCTGGGTTCTTGCCACAGAAACCATCAGAACGGATTCTGGGTTCTGGCCACGCACACCATCAGACCAGGTTCTGGGTTCTGGTCAAAGATACCATCAGAACGGGTTCTGGCCACGGAAACCATCAGACCCGGTTCTGGGTTCTGGTTACAGACACCATCAGACCGGGTTCTTGCCACGGACACCATCAGACCCGGTTCTGGGTTGTGGCCACGGACATCATCAGACCGAGTTCTGGCCACGGACACCTTTAGACCGGGTTCTGGGTTCTGGCCATGGACACCTTCAGACCGGGTTCTGGCCACAGGCACTAAGAGACCGGGTTCTGGCCACAGACACTAACAGACCGGGATCTGGCCACGGACATCATCAGACAGGGTTCTGGCCACGGACACCATCAGACCGGTTCTGGGTTCTGGCCACGGACACCATCAGACAGGGTTCTGGCCACGGACACCATCAGACCGGTTCTGGGTTCTGGCCACGGACACCATCATACCGGGTACTGGCCACGGACACCATCATACCGGGTTCTGGCCACAGACAGCATGAGACCGGGTTCTGTGTTCTGGCCAAAGAAACCATCAGAACGGGTTCTGGGTTCTGGCCTGGGACACCATCATACCGGGTTCTGGCCACAGACACCATCAGACCGGGTTCTGGGTTCTGGCCTAGGACACCATCAGACTGGGATCTCGGTTCTGGCCACGGACACCATCATACCGGGTTCTGGCCAAGGACACCATCATACTGGGTTCTCGCCACGGACACCATCACACCGGGTTCTGGGTTCTTGCCACATAAACCATCATACCGGGTTCTGGGTTCTGGCCACGCACACCATCAGACCGGGTTCTGGGTAATGGCCAAAGATACCATCAGAACGGGTTCTGGCCATGGACGCCATCAGACCGGGTTCTGTCCACGGAAACCATCAGACCCGGTTCTGGGTTCTGGTTACAGACACCATAACACTGGGTTCTGGCCACGGACACCATCAGACCCGGTTCTGGGTTGTGGCCACGGACATCATCAGACCGAGTTCTGGCCACCGACACCTTCAGACCGGGTTCTGGACCAAGACACTAACAGACCGGGTTCTTGCCACATGCACTAACAGACCGGGTTCTGGGTTCTGGCCACGGACACCATCATACCCGGTTCTGGGTTCTGGACACAGACACCATCAGCCCGGGTTCTGGGTTCTGGCCACGGACACCATCTGAACGGGTTCTGGCCACGGACACCATCATAACGGGTTCTCGGTTCAGGCCACGGACACAATCAGACCGGATTCTTTGTTCTGGGCCTCGGACACCATCATACCGGGTGCTCGGTTCAGGCCACGAACACCATCTGACCGGGTTCTGGGTTCAGGCCACGAACACCATCACACCGGTTTCTGGGTTCTGGCCACGGACACCATCATACAGGGTCCTGGATTCTGGCCACGGACACCATCAGACCGGGTTTTGGCCTCGGAAACCATCAGACAGGGTTCTGGCCACAGACACCATCATACCGGGTTCTCGGTTCCGGCCACGGACACCATCATACCGTGTTCTCGGTTCTGGCCATACACACCATCAGACCGGGTTCTGGCCACGGAGACCATCAGACCAGGTTCTGGCCACTGACACAATCACACCGGGTTCTGGGTTCTTGCCACAGAAACCATCAGAACGGATTCTGGGTTCAGGCCACGAACACCATCACACCTGGTTCTGGGTTCTGGCCACGGACACCATCATACAGGGTCCTGGTTTCTGGCCACAGACACCATCAGACCGGGTTTTGGCCTCGGACACCATCAGACAGGGTTCTGGCCACAGACACCATCATACCGGGTTCTCGGTTCCGGCCACGGACACCATCATACCGTGTTCTCGGTTCTGGCCATACACACCATCAGACCGGGTTCTGGCCACGGAGACCATCAGACCGGGTTCTGGCCACTGACACCATCACACCGGGTTCTGGGTTCTTGCCACAGAAACCATCAGAACGGGTTCTGGGTTCTGGCCACGCACACCATCAGACCGGGTTCTGGGTTCTGGCCAAAGATACCATCAGAACGGGTTCTGGCCACGGACGCCATCAGACCGGGTTCTGGCCACGGAAACCATCAGACCCGGTTCTGGGTTCTGGTTACAGACACCATCAGACCGGGTTCTTGCCACGGACACCATCAGACCCGGTTCTGGGTTTTGGCCACTGACACCTTCAGACCGGGTTCTGGGTTCTGGCCATGGACACCTTCAGACTGGGTTCTGGCCAATGGCACTAAGAGACCGGGTTCTGGCCACAGACACTAACAGACCGGGTTCTGGCGACGGTCATCATCAGACCGGTTCTGGGTTCGGGCCACGGACACCATCAGACCGGGTTCTGGCCACGGACACCATCATACCGGGTTCTCGGTTCTGGCCAAGGACACCATCTGACCGGGTTCTAAGTTCTGGCCACCTACACAATCAGACCGGATTCTTGGCTCTGGGCCTCGGACACCATCAGACTGGGTTCTGGCTACAGACACCATCATACCGGGTGCTTGGTTCTGGCCACGAACACCATCAGACCCGATTCTGGGTTCTGGCCACGGACACCATCATACCGTGTTCTCGGTTCTGGCCATACACACCATCAGACCGGGTTCTGGCCACGGACACCATCACACCGGGTTCTGGGTTCTTGCCATGGACACCTTCAGACCGGGTTCCGGCCACAGGCACTAACAGACCGGGTTCTGGCCACAGACACTAACAGACCGGGTTCTGGCCACGGACACCATCATACCGGGTTCTGGGTTCTGACCTGGGACACCACCAGACCGGGTTCTGGCCACGGAAACCATCAGACCCGGTTCTGGGTTCTGGTTACAGACACCATCAGACCGGGTTCTGGCCACAGACACTAACAGACCGGGTACTAGGCCATGGACTCCATCAGACAGGGTTCTGGGTTCTGGCCACAGACACCATTTGACCGGGTTCTGGCCACGTACACCATCATACCGGGTTCTCGGTTCTGGCCAAGGACACCATCATACCGGATTCTTGGTTCTGTGCCTCGGACACCATCAGAACGGGTTCTGGCCACAGACACCATCATACCGGGTTCTGGCCTCCGACACCATCATACCAGGTTCTGGCCACGGACACCATCATACCGGGCTCTGGCCATAGACACCATCAGACCGGGTTCTGGCCACGGCCACCACCATACCGGGTTCGGGCCACAGACACCATCAGAACGGGTTCTGGCCACGGACACCATCAGACCGGATTCTGGCCACGGACACCATCATACCGGGTACTGGCCACGGACACCATCATACCGGGTTCTGGCCACAGACAGCATGAGACAGGGTTCTGGGTTCTGGCCAAAGAAACCATCAGAACGGGTTCTGGGTTCTGGCCTGGGACACCATTATACCGGGTTCTGGCCACAGACACCATCAGACCGGTTTCTGGGTTCTGGCCTGGGACACCATCAGACTGGGTTCTCGGTTCTGGCCACGGACACCATCATACCGGGTTCTGGCCAAGGACACCATCATACCGGGTTCTGGCCACGGACCCCATCAGACCGGATTCTGGGTTCTGGCCACGGACACCATCACACCGGGTTCTGGGTTCTTGCCACATAAACCATCAGACCCGGTTCTGGGTTCTGGTTACAGACACCATAACACTGGGTTCTGGCCACGGACACCATCAGACCCGGTTCTGGGTTGTGGCCACGGACATCATCAGACCGAGTTCTGGCCACCGACACCTTCAGACCGGGTTCTGGACCAAGACACTAACAGACCGGGTTCTTGCCACATGCACTAACAGACCGGGTTCTGGGTTCTGGCCACGGACACCATCATACCCGGTTCTGGGTTCTGGACACAGACACCATCAGCCCGGGTTCTGGGTTCTGGCCACGGACACCATCTGAACGGGTTCTGGCCACGGACACCATCATAACGGGTTCTCGGTTCAGGCCACGGACACAATCAGACCGGATTCTTTGTTCTGGGCCTCGGACACCATCATACCGGGTGCTCGGTTCAGGCCACGAACACCATCTGACCGGGTTCTGGGTTCAGGCCACGAACACCATCACACCGGTTTCTGGGTTCTGGCCACGGACACCATCATACAGGGTCCTGGATTCTGGCCACGGACACCATCAGACCGGGTTTTGGCCTCGGAAACCATCAGACAGGGTTCTGGCCACAGACACCATCACACCGGGTTTTCGGTTCCGGCCACGGACACCATCATACCGTGTTCTCGGTTCTGGCCATACACACCATCAGACCGGGTTCTGGCCACGGAGACCATCAGACCAGGTTCTGGCCACTGACACAATCACACCGGGTTCTGGGTTCTTGCCACAGAAACCATCAGAACGGATTCTGGGTTCAGGCCACGAACACCATCACACCGGGTTCTGGGTTCTGGCCACGGACACCATCATACAGGGTCCTGGTTTCTGGCCACAGACACCATCAGACCGGGTTTTGGCCTCGGACACCATCAGACAGGGTTCTGGCCACAGACACCATCATACCGGGTACTCGGTTCCGGCCACGGACACCATCATACCGTGTTCTCGGTTCTGGCCATACACACCATCAGACCGGGTTCTGGCCACGGAGACCATCAGACCGGGTTCTGGCCACTGACACCATCACACCGGGTTCTGGGTTCTTGCCACAGAAACCATCAGAACGGGTTCTGGGTTCTGGCCACGCACACCATCAGACCGGGTTCTGGGTTCTGGCCAAAGATACCATCAGAACGGGTTCTGGCCACGGACGCCATCAGACCGGGTTCTGGCCACGGAAACCATCAGACCCGGTTCTGGGTTCTGGTTACAGACACCATCAGACCGGGTTCTTGCCACGGACACCATCAGACCCGGTTCTGGGTTGTGGCCACGGACACCTTCAGACCGGGTTCTGGGTTCTGGCCATGGACACCTTCAGACTGGGTTCTGGCCAATGGCACTAAGAGACCGGGTTCTGGCCACAGACACTAACAGACCGGGTTCTGGCGACGGACATCATCAGACAGGGTTCTGGGTTCTGGTCACAGACACCATCAGACAGGGTTCTGGCCAGGGACACCATCAGACCGGTTCTGGGTTCGGGCCACGGACACCATCAGACCGGGTTCTGGCCACGGACACCATCATACCGGGTTCTCGGTTCTGGCCAAGGACACCATCTGACCGGGTTCTAAGTTCTGGCCACCTACACAATCAGACCGGATTCTTGGCTCTGGGCCTCGGACACCATCAGACTGGGTTCTGGCTACAGACACCATCATACCGGGTGCTTGGTTCTGGCCACGAACACCATCAGACCCGATTCTGGGTTCTGGCCACAGACACCATCATACCGTGTTCTCGGTTCTGGCCATACACACCATCAGACCGGGTTCTGGCCACGGACACCATCACACCGGGTTCTGGGTTCTTGCCATGGACACCTTCAGACCGGGTTCCGGCCACAGGCACTAACAGACCGGGTTCTGGCCACAGACACTAACAGACCGGGTTCTGGCCACGGACACCATCATACCGGGTTCTGGGTTCTGACCTGGGACACCACCAGACCGGGTTCTGGCCACGGAAACCATCAGACCCGGTTCTGGGTTCTGGTTACAGACACCATCAGACCGGGTTCTGGCCACAGACACTAACAGACCGGGTTCTGGCCATGGACTCCATCAGACAGGGTTCTGGGTTCTGGCCACAGACACCATTTGACCGGGTTCTGGCCACGTACACCATCATACCGGGTTCTCGGTTCTGGCCAAGGACACCATCATACCGGATTCTTGGTTCTGTGCCTCGGACACCATCAGAACGGGTTCTGGCCACAGACACCATCATACCGGGTTCTGGCCTCCGACACCATCATACCAGGTTCTGGCCACGGACACCATCATACCGGGCTCTGGCCATAGACACCATCAGACCGGGTTCTGGCCACGGCCACCACCATACCGGGTTCGGGCCACAGACACCATCAGAACGGGTTCTGGCCACGGACACCATCAGACCGGATTCTGGCCACGGACACCATCATACCGGGTACTGGCCACGGACACCATCATACCGGGTTCTGGCCACAGACAGCATGAGACAGGGTTCTGGGTTCTGGCCAAAGAAACCATCAGAACGGGTTCTGGGTTCTGGCCTGGGACACCATCATACCGGGTTCTGGCCACAGACACCATCAGACCGGTTTCTGGGTTCTGGCCTGGGACACCATCAGACTGGGTTCTCGGTTCTGGCCACGGACACCATCATACCGGGTTCTGGCCAAGGACACCATCATACCGGGTTCTGGCCACGGACCCCATCAGACCGGATTCTGGGTTCTGGCCACGGACACCATCACACCGGGTTCTGGGTTCTTGCCACATAAACCATCATACCGGGTTCTGGGTTCTGGCCACGCACACCATCAGACCGGGTTCTGGGTAATGGCCAAAGAAACCATCAGAATGGGTTCTGGCCACTGACGCCATCAGACCGGGTTCTGTCCACGGAAACCATCAGACCCGGTTCTGGGATCTGGTTACAGACACCATCACACCGGGTTCTGGCCACGGACACCATCAGACCCGGTTCTGGGTTGTGGCCACGGACATCATCAGACCGAGTTCTGGACCAAGACACTAACAGACCGGGTTCTGGCCACAGGCACTAACAGACCGGGTTCTGGGTTCTGGCCACGGACACCATCATACCAGGTTCTGGGTTTTGGACACAGACACCATCAGCCCGGGTTCTGGGTTGTTACCACGGACACTATCAGAACGGGTTCTGGCCAGGGACACCATCATACTGGGTTCTGGCCACGGACACCATCAGACCGGATTCTGGCCACGGACACCATCATACCGGGTTCTCGGTTCCGGCCGCGGACACCATCATACAGGGTTATCGGTTCTGGCCATACACACCACCAGACCGTGTTCTGGCCACGGAGACCATCAGACCGGGTTCTGGGTTCTGGCGACAGACACCATCAGACCGGGTTCTGGCCGCAGACACCATCAGACTGGGTTCTGGCAAAGGAAACCGTCAGACCGGGTTCTGGGTTCTGGCCACAGAAACCATCTGAACGGGTTCTGGGTTCTGGCCACGGACACCATCATACAGGGTCCTGGATTCTGGCCACGCACACCATCAGACCGGGTTCTGGGTAATGGCCAAAGAAACCATCAGAATGGGTTCTGGCCACTGACGCCATCAGACCGGGTTCTGTCCACGGAAACCATCAGACCCGGTTCTGGGATCTGGTTACAGACACCATCACACCGGGTTCTGGCCACGGACACCATCAGACCCGGTTCTGGGTTGTGGCCACGGACATCATCAGACCGAGTTCTGGACCAAGACACTAACAGACCGGGTTCTGGCCACAGGCACTAACAGACCGGGTTCTGGGTTCTGGCCACGGACACCATCATACCAGATTCTGGGTTTTGGACACAGACACCATCAGCCCGGGTTCTGGGTTGTTACCACGGACACTATCAGAACGGGTTCTGGCCAGGGACACCATCATACTGGGTTCTGGCCACGGACACCATCAGACCGGATTCTGGCCACGGACACCATCATACCGGGTTCTCGGTTCCGGCCGCGGACACCATCATACAGGGTTATCGGTTCTGGCCATACACACCACCAGACCGTGTTCTGGCCACGGAGACCATCAGACCGGGTTCTGGGTTCTGGCGACAGACACCATCAGACCGGGTTCTGGCCGCAGACACCATCAGACTGGGTTCTGGCAAAGGAAACCGTCAGACCGGGTTCTGGGTTCTGGCCACAGAAACCATCTGAACGGGTTCTGGGTTCTGGCCACGGACACCATCATACAGGGTCCTGGATTCTGGCAACAGACACCATCAGACCAAGTTCTGGCCGCAGACACCATCAGACTGGGTTCTGGCAAAGGAAACCATCAGACAGGGTTCTGGGTTCTGGCCAAAGATACCATCAGACCGGATTCTGGCCACGGACACCATCATAGCGGGTTCTGGCCACGGACACCATCATAACGGGTTCTTGCCACAGACACCATCAGACTGGGTTCTTGCAACGGACACCATCATACCGGGTTCTGGGTTTTTGCCACAGAAACCATCAGAACGGATTCTGGGTTCTGGCCACGCACACCATCAGACCGGGTTCTGTGTTCTGGGTTCTGGCCAAAGATACCATCAGAACAGGTTCTGGCCACGGACGCCATCAGACCGGGTTTTGGCCACGGAAACCATCAGACCCGGTTCTGGGTTCTGGCCATGGACACCTTCAGACCGGGTTCTGGCCACGGACACTAACAGACCAGGTTCTGGCCATGTTCACCATCAGACAGGGTTCTGGGTTCTTGGCCTCGGACACCATTAGACCGGGTTCTGGGTTCTGGGCCTCGGACACCATCATACCGGGTGCTCGGTTCTGGCCACGAACACCATCACACCGGGTTCTGGATTCTGGCCACGGACACCATCAGACAGGGTTCTGGGTTCTGGGCCACGAACACCATCAGACCGGGTTCTGGGTTCTGGGCCTCGGACACCATCATACCGGGTGCTCGGTTCTGGCCACAGAAACCATCAGAACCGGTTCTGGGTTCTGGCCACGCATACCATCAGAACGGGTTCTGGCCACGGACGCCATCAGACCGGGTTCTGGGTTCTGGTTACAGACACCATCAGACCGGGTTCTGGCCACGGACACCATCATACCGGGTTCTGGGTTCTGACCTGGGACACCATCAGACCGGGTTCTGGCCATGGACACCACAGACCGGGTTGTGGGCATGGACACCGTCACACTGGGTCCTGGCTACGGATACCATCAGACCGGGTTCTGGCCATGGACACCATCAGATCTGGTTCTGGGTTCTGGCTAAAGACACGATCAGACCGGGTTCTGGCCATGGACACCACAGACCGGGTTCTGGGCATGGACACCGTCACACTGGGTCCTGGCTACGGATACCATCAGACCGGGTTCTGGCCATGGACACCATCAGATCTGGTTCTGGGTTCTGGCTAAAGACACGATCAGACCGGGTCCTGACCACGGACACCATCAGAACGGGTTCTGGCCACAGACACCATCATACCGGGTTCTGGCCTCCGACACCATCAGACCGGGTTCTGGCCACGGACACCACTATACCGGGTTCGGGCCACAGACACCATCAGAACGGGTTCTGGCCACGGACACCATCAGACCGGATTCTGGCCACGGACACCATCAGACCGGGTTCTGGGTTCTGGCCAAAGAAACCATCAGAACGGGTTCTGGGTTCTGGCCTGGGACACCATCATACCGGGTTCTGGCCACAGACACCATCAGACCGGGTTCTGGGTTCTGGCCTGGGACACCATCAGACTGGGTTCTCGGTTCTGGCCACGGACACCATCATACCGGGTTCTGGCCAAGGACACCATCATACCGGGTTCTGGCCACGGACACCATCAGACCGGATTCTGGGTTCTGGCCACGGACACCATCACACCGGGTTCTGGGTTATTGCCACATAAACCATCATACCGGGTTCTGGGTTCTGGCCACGCACACCATCAGACCGGGTTCTGTGTTCTGGGTTCTGGCCAAAGATACCATCAGAACAGGTTCTGGCCACGGACGCCATCAGACCGGGTTTTGGCCACGGAAACCATCAGACCCGGTTCTGGGTTCTGGCCATGGACACCTTCAGACCGGGTTCTGGCCACGGACACTAACAGACCAGGTTCTGGCCATGTTCACCATCAGACAGGGTTCTGGGTTCTTGGCCTCGGACACCATTAGACCGGGTTCTGGGTTCTGGGCCTCGGACACCATCATACCGGGTGCTCGGTTCTGGCCACGAACACCATCACACCGGGTTCTGGATTCTGGCCACGGACACCATCAGACAGGGTTCTGGGTTCTGGGCCACGAACACCATCAGACCGGGTTCTGGGTTCTGGGCCTCGGACACCATCATACCGGGTGCTCGGTTCTGGCCACAGAAACCATCAGAACGGGTTCTGGGTTCTGGCCACGCATACCATCAGAACGGGTTCTGGCCACGGACGCCATCAGACCGGGTTCTGGGTTCTGGTTACAGACACCATCAGACCGGGTTCTGGCCACGGACACCATCATACCGGGTTCTGGGTTCTGACCTGGGACACCATCAGACCGGGTTCTGGCCATGGACACCACAGACCGGGTTGTGGGCATGGACACCGTCACACTGGGTCCTGGCTACGGATACCATCAGACCGGGTTCTGGCCATGGACACCATCAGATCTGGTTCTGGGTTCTGGCTAAAGACACGATCAGACCGGGTTCTGGCCATGGACACCACAGACCGGGTTCTGGGCATGGACACCGTCACACTGGGTCCTGGCTACGGATACCATCAGACCGGGTTCTGGCCATGGACACCATCAGATCTGGTTCTGGGTTCTGGCTAAAGACACGATCAGACCGGGTCCTGACCACGGACACCATCAGAACGGGTTCTGGCCACAGACACCATCATACCGGGTTCTGGCCTCCGACACCATCAGACCGGGTTCTGGCCACGGACACCACTATACCGGGTTCGGGCCACAGACACCATCAGAACGGGTTCTGGCCACGGACACCATCAGACCGGATTCTGGCCACGGACACCATCATACCGGGTTCTGGCCACAGACACCATCAGACCGGGTTCTGGGTTCTGGCCTGGGACACCATCAGACTGGGTTCTCGGTTCTGGCCACGGACACCATCATACCGGGTTCTGGCCAAGGACACCATCATACCGGGTTCTGGCCACGGACACCATCAGACCGGATTCTGGGTTCTGGCCACGGACACCATCACACCGGGTTCTGGGTTATTGCCACATAAACCATCATACCGGGTTCTGGGTTCTGGCCACGCACACCATCAGACCGGGTTCTGGGTAATGGCCAAAGAAACCATCAGAACGGGTTCTGGCCACGGACGCCATCAGACCGGGTTCTGTCCACGGAAACCATCAGACCCGGTTCTGGGTTCTGGTTACAGACACCATCACACTGGGTTCTGGCCACGGATATCATCAGACCGAGTTCTGGCCACCGACACCTTCAGACCGGGTTCTGGACCAAGACACTAACAGACCGGGTTCTGGCCACAGGCACTAACAGACCGGGTTCTGGGTTTTGGCCACGGACACCATCATACTAGGTTCTGGGTTTTGGACACAGACACCATCAGCCCGGGTTCTGGGTTGTTACCACGGACACTATCAGAACGGGTTCTGGCCAGGGACACAATCATACCGGGTTCTGGCCACGGACACCATCAGACCGGATTCTGGCCACGGACACCATCATACCGGGTTCTCGGTTCCGGCCGCGGACACCATCATACAGGGTTATCGGTTCTGGCCATACACACCACCAGACCGTGTTCTGGCCACGGAGACCATCAGACCGGGTTCTGGGTTCTGGCGACAGACACCATCAGACCGGGTTCTGGCCGCAGACACCATCAGACTGGGTTCTGGCAAAGGAAACCATCAGACCGGGTTCTGGGTTCTGGCCACAGAAACCATCTGAACGGGTTCTGGGTTCTGGCCACGGACACCATCATACAGGGTCCTGGATTCTGGCAACAGACACCATCAGACCAAGTTCTGGCCGCAGACACCATCAGACTGGGTTCTGGCAAAGGAAACCATCAGACTGGGTTCTGGGTTCTGGCCAAAGATACCATCAGACCGGATTCTGGCCACGGACACCATCATAGCGGGTTCTGGCCACGGACACCATCATACCGGGTTCTGGCCACAGAAACCATCAGACCGGGTTCTTGCAACGGACACCATCATACCCGGTTCTGGGTTTTTACCACGGATACCATCAGACCGGGTTCTGACCATGGACACCATCAAACCGGGTTCTGGGTTCTTGCCACAGACACCATCAGCCTCTGGTTCTGGGTTTTTACCACGGACACTATCAGACCGGGTTCTGACCATGGACACCATCAGACCGGGATCTGGGTTCTTGCCACAGACACTAACAGACCGGGTTCTGGCCACGGACACCATCAGACCGGGTTTTGGGTTCTGGCCACAGACACGATCAGCCCGGGTTCTGGGTTGTTACCACGGACACCATCAGAACGGATTCTGGCCACGGACACCATCAGACCGAATTCTGGGTTCTGGCCACGGACACCATGAGACCGGGTTCTGGGTTCTGGACACGGACACCACAGACCGGGTTCTGGGCATGGACACCGTCACACCGTGTCCTGGTTACGGACACCATCAGACCGGGTTCTGGCCACGGACACCATCACACTGGGTTCTGGCCATGGACACCATCAGATCTGGTTCTGGGTTCTGGCTAAAGACACCATCAGACCGGGTTCTGGCCATGGACACCATCAGACCGGGTTCTTGCCACGGACACCATCTGACCGGGTTCTGGGTTCTGGCCACCGAAACCATCAGAACGGGTTCTGGGTTCTGGCCAAAGAAACCATCGGATCGGTTTCTGGCCACAGACACCATCAGACCAGGTTCTGGCCACAGACACCATTATACCGGGTTCTGGGTTCTGGCCACGGACACCATTATACCGGGTTCTGGGTTCTGGCCATGGACACCATCATACCGGGTACTGGGTTCTGGCCACGGACACCATCAGACCGTGTTCTGGCCACGGACACATTCATAACGGGTTCTCAGCTCTGGCCACGGACACCATCATACCGGGTTCTGGGTTCTGGCCACGGACACAATCAGACCGGGTGCTCGGTTCTGGCCACGAACACCAACACACAGGGTTCTGGGTTGTGGCCATGGACACCATCAGACCGGGTTTTGGCCTCGGACACCATCAGACTGGGTTCTGGCCACAGACACCATCATACCGGGTTCTCCGTTCCGGCCACGGACACCATCATACCGTGTTCTCGGTTCTGGCCATACACACCATCAGACCGGGTTCTGGCCACGGAGACCATCAGACCGGGTTCTGGCCACTGACACCATCACACCGGGTTCTGGGTTTTTGCCACAGAAACCATCAGAACGGATTCTGGGTTCTGGCCACGCACACCATCAGACCGGGTTCTGGGTTCTGGGTTCTGGCCAAAGATACCATCAGAACAGGTTCTGGCCACGGACGCCATCTGACCGGGTTTTGGCCACGGACACCATCATAACGGGTTCTCGGTTCTGGCCACGGACACCATTATACCGGGTTCTGGGTTCTGGGCACGGACACCATCATACCAAGTTCTGGGTTCTGGCCATGGACACCATCAGACCGGGTTCTGGTCACGGACACCATCATAACGGGTTCTCAGTTCTGGCCACGGACACCATCATACCGGGTTCTGGGTTCTGGTTACAGACACCATCAGACCGGGTTCTTGCCACGGACACCATCATACCGGGTTCTGGGTTCTGGGCCTCGGACACCATCATACCGGGTGCTCGGTTCTGGCCACGAACACAGTCACACCGGGTTCTGGATTCTGGCCACGGACACCATCAGACAGGGTTCTGGGTTCTGGGCCTCGAACACAATCAGACCGGGTTCTGGGTTCTGGGCCTCGGACACCATCATACCGGGTGCTCGGTTCTGGCCACGAACACCATCACACCGGGTTCTGGGTTCTGGCCACAGAAACCATCAGAACGGGTTCTGGGTTCTGGTTACAGACACCATCAGACCGGGTTCTTGCCACGGACACCATCATACCGGGTTCTGGGTTCTGACCTGGGACACCATCAGACCGGGTTCTGGCCACAGAAACTATCAGACCGGGTTCTGGGTTCTGGCCACGCACACCATCAGACCGGGTTCTGGGTTCTGGCCAAAGATACCATCAGAACGGGTTTTGGCCATGGACACCACAGACCGGGTTGTGGGCATGGACACCGTCACACTGGGTCCTGGCTACGGATACCATCAGACCGGGTTCTGGCCATGGACACCATCAGATCTGGTTCTGGGTTCTGGCTAAAGACACGATCACACCGGGTTCTGGCCATGGACACCACAGACCGGGTTCTGGGCATGGACACCGTCACACTGGGTCCTGGCTACGGATACCATCAGACCGGGTTCTGGCCATGGACACCATCAGATCTGGTAATGGGTTCTGGCTAAAGACACGATCAGACCGGGTCCTGACCACGGACACCATCAGACCGGGTTCTGACCATGGACACCATCAGAACGGGTTCTGGGTTCATACCACAGACACTAACAGACCGGGTTCTTGCAACAGACACTAACAGACCGGGTTATGGCCACGGACACCATCAGACCGGGTTCTGGGTTCTGGCCACGGACACCATGAGACTGGGTTCTGGGTTCTGGCCACGGACACCACAGACCGGGTTCTGGCCATGGACACCATCAGACTGGGTTCTGGCCATGGACACCATCAGATCTGGTTCTGGGTTCTGGCTAAAGACACCATCAGACCGGGTTCTGGCCATGGACACCATCAGACCGGGTTCTTGCCATGGACACCATCTGACCGGGTTCTGGGTTCTGGGTTCTGGCCACCGAAACCATCAGAGCTGGTTCTTGGTTCTGGCCACAGAAACCATCGGATCGGTTTCTGGCCACAGACACCATCAGACCAGGTTCTGGCCACAGACACCATTATACCGGGATCTGGGTTCTGGCCACGCACACCATTATACCGGGTTCATGGTTCTGGCCACGGACACCATCATACCGGGTTCTGGGTTCTGGCCATGGACACCATCAGACCGGGTTCTGGCCACAGACACCATCATAACGGGTTCTCGGTTCTGGCCACGGACACCATTATACCGGGTTGTGGGTTCTGGCCACGGACACCATCAGAGCGGGTTCTGGCCACGGACACCATCATACCGGGTTCTGGCCACAGACACCATCAGACCGGGTTCTTGCAACGGACACCATCATACCGGGTTCTGGGTTTTTACCACGGATACCATCAGACCGGGTTCTGACCATGGACACCATCAAACCGGGTTCTGGGTTCTGGCCACAGACACCATCAGCCCGGGTTCTGGGTTTTTACCACGGACACCATCAGACCGGGTTCTGGGTTCTTGCCACAGACACTAACAGACCGGGTTCTGGCCACGGACACCATCAGCCCGGGTTCTGTGTTGTTACCACGGACACCATCAGAACGGGTTCTGGCCACGGACACCATCAGACCGAGTTCTGGGTTCTGGCCACGGACACCATTAGACCGGGTTCTGGGTTCTGGACACGGACACCATAGACCGGGTTCTGGGCATGGACACCGTCACACCGTGTCCTGGTTATGGACACCATCAGACCGGGTTCTGGCCACGGACACCATCAGACTGGGTTCTGGCCATGGACACCATCAGATCTGGTTCTGGGTTCTGGCTAAAGACACCATCAGACCGGGTTCCGGCCATGGACACCATCAGACCGGGTTCTTGCCACGGACACCATCTGACCGGGTTCTGGGTTCTGGCCACCGAAACCATCAGAACGGGTTCTGGCTTCTGGCCAAAGAAACCATCGGATCGGTTTCTGGCCACAGACACCATCAGACCGGGTTATGGCCACGGACACCATCAGACCGGGTTCTGGGTTCTGGCCACGGACACCATGAGACTGGGTTCTGGGTTCTGGCCACGGACACCACAGACCGGGTTCTGGCCATGGACACCATCAGACTGGGTTCTGGCCATGGACACCATCAGATCTGGTTCTGGGTTCTGGCTAAAGACACCATCAGACCGGGTTCTGGGTTCTGGTTACAGACACCATCAGACCGGGTTCTGGGTTCTGGCCACGGACACCATGAGACTGGGTTCTGGGTTCTGGCCACGGACACCACAGACCGGGCTCTGGCCATGGACACCATCAGACTGGGTTCTGGCCATGGACACCATCAGATCTGGTTCTGGGTTCTGGCTAAAGACGCCATCAGACCGGGTTCTGGGTTCTGGTTACAGACACCATCAGACCGGGTTCTTGCCACGGACACCATCATACCGGGTTCTGGGTTCTGACCTGGGACACCATCAGACCGGGTTCTGGCCACAGAAACTATCAGACCGGGTTCTGGGTTCTGGCCACGCACACCATCAGACCGGGTTCTAGGTTCTGGCCAAAGATACCATCAGAACGGGTTTTGGCCATGGACACCACAGACCGGGTTGTGGGCATGGACACCGTCACACTGGGTCCTGGCTACGGATACCATCAGACCGGGTTCTGGCCATGGACACCATCAGATCTGGTTCTGGGTTCTGGCTAAAGACACGATCACACCGGGTTCTGGCCATGGACACCACAGACCGGGTTCTGGGCATGGACACCGTCACACTGGGTCCTGGCTACGGATACCATCAGACCGGGTTCTGGCCATGGACACCATCAGATCTGGTAATGGGTTCTGGCTAAAGACACGATCAGACCGGGTCCTGACCACGGACACTATCAGAACGGGTTCTGGCCAGGGACACCATCATACCGGGTTCTGGCCACGGACACCATCAGACCGGATTCTGGCCACGGACACCATCATACCGGGTTCTCGGTTCCGGCCGCGGACACCATCATACAGGGTTATCGGTTCTGGCCATACACACCACCAGACCGTGTTCTGGCCACGGAGACCATCAGACCGGGTTCTGGGTTCTGGCGACAGACACCATCAGACCGGGTTCTGGGCGCAGACACCATCAGACTGGGTTCTGGCAAAGGAAACCATCAGACCGGGTTCTGGGTTCTGGCCACAGAAACCATCTGAACGGGTTCTGGGTTCTGGCCACGGACACCATCATACCGGGTTCTGGGTTCTGGTTACAGACACCATCAGACCGGGTTCTTGCCACGGACACCATCATACCGGGTTCTCGGGTTCTGGGCCTCGGACACCATCATACCGGGTGCTCGGTTCTGGCCACGAACACAGTCACACCGGGTTCTGGATTATGGCCACGGACACCATCAGACAGGGTTCTGGGTTCTGGGCCTCGAACACCATCAGACCGGGTTCTGGGTTCTGGGCCTCGGACACCATCATACCGGGTGCTCGGTTCTGGCCACGAACACCATCACACCGGGTTCTGGATTCTGGCCACAGACACCATCAGACCGTGTTCTCGGTTCTGGCCACAGAAACCATCAGAACGGGTTCTGGGTTCTGGCCACGCATACCATCAGAACGGGTTCTGGCCACAGACGCCATCAGACCGGGTTCTGGGTTCTGGTTACAGACACCATCAGACCGGGTTCTTGCCACGGACACCATCATACCGGGTTCTGGGTTCTGACCTGGGACACCATCAGACCGGGTTCTGGCCACAGAAACTATCAGACCGGGTTCTGGGTTCTGGCCACGCACACCATCAGACCGGGTTCTGGGTTCTGGCCAAAGATACCATCAGAACGGGTTTTGGCCATGGACACCACAGACCGGGTTGTGGGCATGGACACCGTCACACTGGGTCCTGGCTACGGATACCATCAGACCGGGTTCTGGCCATGGACACCATCAGATCTGGTTCTGGGTTCTGGCTAAAGACACGATCACACCGGGTTCTGGCCATGGACACCACAGACCGGGTTCTGGGCATGGACACCGTCACACTGGGTCCTGGCTACGGATACCATCAGACCGGGTTCTGGCCATGGACACCATCAGATCTGGTAATGGGTTCTGGCTAAAGACACGATCAGACCGGGTCCTGACCACGGACACCATCAGACCGGGTTCTGACCATGGACACCATCAGACCGGGTTCTGGGTTCATACCACAGACACTAACAGACCGGGTTCTTGCAACAGACACTAACAGACCGGGTTATGGCCACGGACACCATCAGACCGGGTTCTGGGTTCTGGCCACGGACACCATGAGACTGGGTTCTGGGTTCTGGCCACGGACACCACAGACCGGGTTCTGGCCATGGACACCATCAGACTGGGTTCTGGCCATGGACACCATCAGATCTGGTTCTGGGTTCTGGCTAAAGACACCATCAGACCGGGTTCTGGCCATGGACACCATCAGACCGGGTTCTTGCCATGGACACCATCTGACCGGGTTCTGGGTTCTGGGTTCTGGCCACCGAAACCATCAGAGCTGGTTCTTGGTTCTGGCCACAGAAACCATCGGATCGGTTTCTGGCCACAGACACCATCAGACCAGGTTCTGGCCACAGACACCATTATACCGGGATCTGGGTTCTGGCCACGCACACCATTATACCGGGTTCATGGTTCTGGCCACGGACACCATCATACCGGTTTCTGGGTTCTGGCCATGGACACCATCAGACCGGGTTCTGGCCACGGACACCATCATAATGGGTTCTCGGTTCTGGCCACGGACACCATTATACCGGGTTGTGGGTTCTGGCCACGGACACCATCAGAGCGGGTTCTGGCCACGGACACCATCATACCGGGTTCTGGCCACAGACACCATCAGACCGGGTTCTTGCAACGGACACCATCATACCGGGTTCTGGGTTTTTACCACGGATACCATCAGACCGGGTTCTGACCATGGACACCATCAAACCGGGTTCTGGGTTCTGGCCACAGACACCATCAGCCCGGGTTCTGGGTTTTTACCACGGACACCATCAGACCGGGTTCTGGGTTCTTGCCACAGACACTAACAGACCGGGTTCTGGCCACGGACACCATCAGCCCGGGTTCTGTGTTGTTACCACGGACACCATCAGAACGGGTTCTGGCCACGGACACCATCAGACCGAGTTCTGGGTTCTGGCCACGGACACCATTAGACCGGGTTCTGGGTTCTGGACACGGACACCATAGACCGGGTTCTGGGCATGGACACCGTCACACCGTGTCCTGGTTATGGACACCATCAGACCGGGTTCTGGCCACGGACACCATCAGACTGGGTTCTGGCCATGGACACCATCAGATCTGGTTCTGGGTTCTGGCTAAAGACACCATCAGACCGGGTTCCGGCCATGGACACCATCAGACCGGGTTCTTGCCACGGACACCATCTGACCGGGTTCTGGGTTCTGGCCACCGAAACCATCAGAACGGGTTCTGGCTTCTGGCCAAAGAAACCATCGGATCGGTTTCTGGCCACAGACACCATCAGACCGGGTTATGGCCACGGACACCATCAGACCGGGTTCTGGGTTCTGGCCACGGACACCATGAGACTGGGTTCTGGGTTCTGGCCACGGACACCACAGACCGGGTTCTGGCCATGGACACCATCAGACTGGGTTCTGGCCATGGACACCATCAGATCTGGTTCTGGGTTCTGGCTAAAGACACCATCAGACCGGGTTCTGGGTTCTGGTTACAGACACCATCAGACCGGGTTCTGGGTTCTGGCCACGGACACCATGAGACTGGGTTCTGGGTTCTGGCCACGGACACCACAGACCGGGTTCTGGCCATGGACACCATCAGACTGGGTTCTGGCCATGGACACCATCAGATCTGGTTCTGGGTTCTGGCTAAAGACGCCATCAGACCGGGTTCTGGGTTCTGGTTACAGACACCATCAGACCGGGTTCTTGCCACGGACACCATCATACCGGGTTCTGGGTTCTGACCTGGGACACCATCAGACCGGGTTCTGGCCACAGAAACTATCAGACCGGGTTCTGGGTTCTGGCCACGCACACCATCAGACCGGGTTCTAGGTTCTGGCCAAAGATACCAACAGAACGGGTTTTGGCCATGGACACCACAGACCGGGTTGTGGGCATGGACACCGTCACACTGGGTCCTGGCTACGGATACCATCAGACCGGGTTCTGGCCATGGACACCATCAGATCTGGTTCTGGGTTCTGGCTAAAGACACGATCACACCGGGTTCTGGCCATGGACACCACAGACCGGGTTCTGGGCATGGACACCGTCACACTGGGTCCTGGCTACGGATACCATCAGACCGGGTTCTGGCCATGGACACCATCAGATCTGGTAATGGGTTCTGGCTAAAGACACGATCAGACCGGGTCCTGACCACGGACACTATCAGAACGGGTTCTGGCCAGGGACACCATCATACCGGGTTCTGGCCACGGACACCATCAGACTGGATTCTGGCCACGGACACCATCATACCGGGTTCTCGGTTCCGGCCGCGGACACCATCATACAGGGTTATCGGTTCTGGCCATACACACCACCAGACCGTGTTCTGGCCACGGAGACCATCAGACCGGGTTCTGGGTTCTGGCGACAGACACCATCAGACCGGGTTCTGGCCGCAGACACCATCAGACTGGGTTCTGGCAAAGGAAACCATCAGACCGGGTTCTGGGTTCTGGCCACAGAAACCATCTGAACGGGTTCTGGGTTCTGGCCACGGACACCATCATACAGGGTCCTGGATTCTGGCAACAGACACCATCAGACCAAGTTCTGGCCGCAGACACCATCAGACTGGGTTCTGGCAAAGGAAACCATCAGACTGGGTTCTGGGTTCTGGCCAAAGATACCATCAGACCGGATTCTGGCCACGGACACCATCATAGCGGGTTCTGGCCACGGACACCATCATACCGGGTTCTGGCCACAGAAACCATCAGACCGGGTTCTTGCAACGGACACCATCATACCGGGTTCTGGGTTTTTACCACGGATACCATCAGACCGGGTTCTGACCATGGACACCATCAAACCGGGTTCTGGGTTCTGGCCACAGACACCATCAGCCCGGGTTCTGGGTTTTTACCACGGACACTATCAGACCGGGTTCTGACCATGGACACCATCAGACCGGGATCTGGGTTCTTGCCACAGACACTAACAGACCGGGTTCTGGCCACGGACACCATCAGACCGGGTTTTGGGTTCTGGCCACAGACACGATCAGCCCGGGTTCTGGGTTGTTACCACGGACACCATCAGAACGGGTTCTGGCCACGGACACCATCAGACCGAATTCTGGGTTCTGGCCACGGACACCATGAGACCGGGTTCTGGGTTCTGGACACGGACACCACAGACCGGGTTCTGGGCATGGACACCGTCACACCGTGTCCTGGTTACGGACACCATCAGACCGGGTTCTGGCCACGGACACCATCAGACTGGGTTCTGGCCATGGACACCATCAGATCTGGTTCTGGGTTCTGGCTAAAGACACCATCAGACCGGGTTCTGGCCATGGACACCATCAGACCGGGTTCTTGCCACGGACACCATCTGACCGGGTTCTGGGTTCTGGCCACCGAAACCATCAGAACGGGTTCTGGGTTCTGGCCAAAGAAACCATCGGATCGGTTTCTGGCCACAGACACCATCAGACCAGGTTCTGGCCACAGACACCATTATACCGGGTTCTGGGTTCTGGCCACGGACACCATTATACCCGGTTCTGGGTTCTGGCCATGGACACCATCATACCGGGTTCTGGGTTCTGGCCACGGACACAATCAGACCGGGTGCTCGGTTCTGGCCACGAACACCAACACACAGGGTTCTGGGTTGTGGCCATGGACACCATCAGACCGGGTTTTGGCCTCGGACACCATCAGACTGGGTTCTGGCCACAGACACCATCATACCGTGTTCTCGGTTCTGGCCATACACACCATCAGACCGGGTTCTGGCCACGGAGACCATCAGACCGGGTTCTGGCCACTGACACCATCACACCGGGTTCTGGGTTTTTGCCACAGAAACCATCAGAACGGATTCTGGGTTCTGGCCACGCACACCATCAGACCGGGTTCTGGGTTCTGGGTTCTGGCCAAAGATACCATCAGAACAGGTTCTGGCCACGGACGCCATCAGACCGGGTTTTGGCCACGGACACCATCATAACGGGTTCTCGGTTCTGGCCACGGACACCATTATACCGGGTTCTGGGTTCTGGGCACGGACACCATCATACCGAGTTCTGGGTTCTGGCCATGGACACCATCAGACCGGGTTCTGGTCTCGGACACCATCATAACGGGTTCTCAGTTCTGGCCACGGACACCATCATACCGGGTTCTGGGTTCTGGTTACAGACACCATCAGACCGGGTTCTTGCCACGGACACCATCATACCGGGTTCTGGGTTATGGGCCTCGGACACCATCATACCGGGTGCTCGGTTCTGGCCACGAACACAGTCACACCGGGTTCTGGATTCTGGCCACGGACACCATCAGACAGGGTTCTGGGTTCTGGGCCTCGAACACCATCAGACCGGGTTCTGGGTTCTGGGCCTCGGACACCATCATACCGGGTGCTCGGTTCTGGCCACGAACACCATCACACCGGGTTCTGGATTCTGGCCACAGACACCATCAGACCGTGTTCTCGGTTCTGGCCACAGAAACCATCAGAACGGGTTCTGGGTTCTGGCCACGCATACAATCAGAACGGGTTCTGGCCACAGACGCCATCAGACCGGGTTCTGGCCATGGACACCATCAGATCTGGTTCTGGGTTCTGGCTAAAGACACGATCAGACCGGGTTCTGGCCATGGACACCACAGACCGGGTTCTGGGCATGGACACCATCAGACCGGGTTCTGGGTTCATACCACAGACACTAACAGACCGGGTTCTGGCAACAGACACTAACAGACCGGGTTATGGCCACGGACACCATCAGACCGGGTTCTGGGTTCTGGCCACGGACACCATGAGACTGGGTTCTGGGTTCTGGCCACGGACACCACAGACCGGGTTCTGGCCATGGACACCATCAGACTGGGTTCTGGCCATGGACACCATCAGATCTGGTTCTGGGTTCTGGCTAAAGACACCATCAGACCGGGTTCTGGCCATGGACACCATCAGACCGGGTTCTTGCCATGGACACCATCTGACCGGGTTCTGGGTTCTGGGTTCTGGCCACCGAAACCATCAGAGCTGGTTCTTGGTTCTGGCCACAGAAACCATCGGATCGGTTTCTGGCCACAGACACCATCAGACCAGGTTCTGGCCACAGACACCATTATACCGGGATCTGGGTTCTGGCCACGCACACCATTATACCGGGTTCATGGTTCTGGCCACGGACACCATCATACCGGGTTCTGGGTTCTGGCCATGGACACCATCAGACCGGGTTCTGGCCACGGACAGCATCATAACGGGTTCTCGGTTCTGGCCACGGACACCATTATACCGGGTTGTGGGTTCTGGCCACGGACACCATCATAGCGGGTTCTGGCCACGGACACCATCATACCGGGTTCTGGCCACAGACACCATCAGACCGGGTTCTTGCAACGGACACCATCATACCGGGTTCTGGGTTTTTACCACGGATACCATCAGACCGGGTTCTGACCATGGACACCATCAAACCGGGTTCTGGGTTCTGGCCACAGACACCATCAGCCCGGGTTCTGGGTTTTTACCACGGACACCATCAGACCGGGTTCTGGGTTCTTGCCACAGACACTAACAGACCGGGTTCTGGCCACGGACACCATCAGCCCGGGTTCTGTGTTGTTACCACGGACACCATCAGAACGGGTTCTGGCCACGGACACCATCAGACCGAGTTCTGGGTTCTGGCCACGGACACCATTAGACCGGGTTCTGGGTTCTGGACACGGACACCATAGACCGGGTTCTGGGCATGGACACCGTCACACCGTGTCCTGGTTATGGACACCATCAGACCGGGTTCTGGCCACGGACACCATCAGACTGGGTTCTGGCCATGGACACCATCAGATCTGGTTCTGGGTTCTGGCTAAAGACACCATCAGACCGGGTTCCGGCCATGGACACCATCAGACCGGGTTCTTGCCACGGACACCATCTGACCGGGTTCTGGGTTCTGGCCACCGAAACCATAAGAACTGGTTCTGGCTTCTGGCCAAAGAAACCATCGGATCGGTTTCTGGCCACAGACACCATCAGAACGGGTTATGGCCACGGACACCATCAGACCGGGTTCTGGGTTCTGGCCACGGACACCATGAGACTGGGTTCTGGGTTCTGGCCATGGACACCATCAGACTGGGTTCTGGCCATGGACACCATCAGATCTGGTTCTGGGTTCTGGCTAAAGACACCATCAGACCGGGTTCTGGGTTCTGGTTACAGACACCATCAGACCGGGTTCTGGGTTCTGGCCACGGACACCATGAGACTGGGTTCTGGGTTCTGGCCACGGACACCACAGACCGGGTTCTGGCCATGGACACCATCAGACTGGGTTCTGGCCATGGACACCATCAGATCTGGTTCTGGGTTCTGGCTAAAGACGCCATCAGACCGGGTTCTGGGTTCTGGTTACAGACACCATCAGACCGGGTTCTTGCCACGGACACCATCATACCGGGTTCTGGGTTCTGACCTGGGACACCATCAGACCGGGTTCTGGCCACAGAAACTATCAGACCTGGTTCTGGGTTCTGGCCACGCACACCATCAGACCGGGTTCTGGGTTCTGGCCAAAGATACCATCAGAACGGGTTTTGGCCATGGACACCACAGACCAGGTTGTGGGCATGGACACCGTCACACTGGGTCCTGGCTACGGATACCATCAGACCGGGTTCTGGCCATGGACACCATCAGATCTGGTTCTGGGTTCTGGCTAAAGACACGATCAGACCGGGTTCTGGCCATGGACACCACAGACCGGGTTCTGGGCATGGACACCGTCACACTGGGTCCTGGCTACGGATACCATCAGACCGGGTTCTGGCCATGGACACCATCAGATCTGGTAATGGGTTCTGGCTAAAGACACGATCAGACCGGGTCCTGACCACGGACACTATCAGAACGGGTTCTGGCCAGGGACACCATCATACCGGGTTCTGGCCACGGACGCCATCAGACCGGATTCTGGCCACGGACACCATCATACCGGGTTCTCGGTTCCGGCCGTGGACACCATCATACAGGGTTATCGGTTCTGGCCATACACACCACCAGACCGTGTTCTGGCCACGGAGACCATCAGACCGGGTTCTGGGTTCTGGCGACAGACACCATCAGACCGGGTTCTGGCCGCAGACACCATCATACCGGGTTTTCGGATCCGGCCACGGACACCATCATACAGGGTTTTCGGTTCCGGCCACGGACACCATCATACAGGGTTATCGGTTCTGGCCATACACACCATCAGACCGGGTTCTGGCCACGGAGACCATCACACCGGGTTCTGGGGTCTGGCGACAGACACCATCAGACCGGGTTCTGGCCGCAGACACCATCAGACTGGGTTCTGGCAAAGGAAACCATCAGACCGGGTTCTGAGTTCTGGCCACAGACACCATCACACCGGATTCAGGCCACAGACACCATCAGACCGGGTTCTGGGTTCTGGCCACAGAAACCATCTGAACGGGTTCTGGGTTCTGGCCACAGACACCATCAGACTGGGTTCTGGGTTCTGGCCAAAGATACCATCAGACGGGATTCTGGCCACGGACACCATAATAGCGGGTTCTTGCCGCGGACACCATCATACCGGGTTCTGGCCACAGACACCATCACACCGGGTTCTGGGTTTTTACCACGGATACCATCAGACCGGGTTCTGGCCACGGACACCATCAGACCGGGTTCTGGGTTCTTGCCACAGACACTAACAGACCGGGTTCTGGCCACAGACACTAACAGACCGGGTTCTGGGTTGTTACCACTGACACCATCAGAACGAGTTCTGGGCCTCCGACACCATCAGACAGGGTTCTGGGTTCTAGCCAAAGACATCATCAGACCGGGTTCTCGGTTCTGGCCATAGACACCATCAGACCGGGTTCTGGCCACGGACACCATCATACCGGGTTCTGGGTTCTGGCCACGGACACCATCAGACCGGGTTCTGGCCACGGACACCATCATACCGGGTTCACGGTTCTGGCCAAGGACACCATCATACCGGGTTCTGAGTTCTGGCCACGGACACAATCAGTCCGGATTCTTGGTTCTGGGCCTCGGACATCATCAGACCGGGTTCTGGCTACAGACACTATCATACCGGGTCTCGGTTCTGGCCATACACACCATCAGACCGGGTTCTGGCCACGGAGAACATCAGACCGGGTTCTGGGTTCTGGCGACAGACACCATCAGACCGCGTTCTGGCCGCAGACACCATCATAACGGGTTCTCGGTTCTGGCCACGGACACCATCACACCGGATTCAGGCCACAGTCACCATCAGACCGGGTTCTGGGTTCTGGCCACAGAAACCATCTGAACGGGTTCTGGGTTCTGGCCACAGACACCATCAGACTGGGTTCTGGGTTCTGGCCAAAGGTACCATCAGACCGGATTCTGGCCACGGACACCATCATAGCGGGTTCTGGCCACGGACACCATCATACCGGGTTCTGGCCACAGACACCATCAGACCGGGTTCTTGCAACGGACACCATCATACCGGGTTCTGGGTTTTTACCACGGATACCATCAGACCGTGTTCTGACCATGGACACCGTCAGACCGGGTTCTGGGTTCTGGCCACAGACACCATCAGACCGGGTTCTGACCATGGACACCATCAGACCGGGTTCTGGGTTCTTGCCACAGACACTAACAGACCGGGTTCTGGCCAAAGACACTAACAGACCGGGTTCTGGCCACGGACACCATCAGACCGGGTTCTGGGTTCTGGCCACAGACACGATCAGCCCGGGTTCTGGGTTGTTACCACGGACACCATCAGAACGGGTTCTGGCCACGGACACCATCAGACCGAGTTCTGGGTTCTAGCCACGGACACCACAGACCGGGTTCTGGGCATGGACACCATCAGACCGGGTTCTTGCCACGGACACCATCAGACCGGGTTCTGGGTTCTGGCCGCCGAAACCATCAGAACGGGTTCTGGGTTCTGGCCACAGAAACCATCGGATTGGTTTCTTGCCACAGACACCATCAGACCAGGTTCTGGCCACAGACACCATTATACCGGGTTCTGGGTTCTGGCCACGCACACCATTACACCGGGATATGGGTTCTGGCCACGGACACCATCATACCGGGTTCTGGGTTCTGGCCACGGACACCATCAGACCGGGTTCTGGCCACGGACACCATCATAACTGGTTCTCGGTTCTGGCCACGGACACCATTATACCGGGTTCTGGGTTCTGGCCACGGACACCATCAGACCGGGTTGTGGTCACGGACACCACCATAACGGTTTCTCGGTTCTGGCCACGGACACCATCATACCGGGTTCTGTGTTCTGGCCACGGACACAATCTGACCGGATTCTGGGTTCTGGGCCTTGGACACCATCATACCGGGTGCTCGGTTCTGGCCACGAACACCATCACACCGGGTTCTGGGTTCTGGCCACGGACACCATCAGACCGGGTTCTGGGTTCTGGCCAAAGACATCATCAGACCGGGTTCTCGGTTCTGGCCACAGACACCATTTCCGGGTTCTGGCCACGGACACCATCATACCGGGTTCTGGGTTCTGGCCACAGACACCATCAGACCGGGTTCTGACCAAGGACACCATCATACCGGGTTCACGGTTCTGGCCAAGGACACCATCATACCGGGTTCTGAGTTCTGGCCACGGACACAATCAGACCGGATTCTTGGTTCGGGGCCTCGGACATCATCAGACCGGGTTCTGGCTACAGACACCATCATACCGGGTGCTCGGTTCTGGCCACGAACACCATCACACCGGATTCTGGGTTCTGGCCACGGACACCATCATACCGGGTCTCGGTTCTGGCCATACACACCATCAGACCGGGTTCTGGCCACATAGATCATCAGACCGGGTTCTGGGTTCTGGCGACAGACACCATCAGACCGGGTTCTGGCCGCAGACACCATCATAACGGGTTCTCGGTTCTGGCCTCGGACCCCATCACACCGGATTCAGGCCACAGACACCATCAGACCGGGTTCTGGGTTCTGGCCACAGAAACCATCTGAACGGGTTCTGGGTTCTGGCCACAGACACCATCAGACTGGGTTCTGGGTTCTGGCCAAAGGTACCATCAGACCGGATTCTGGCCACGGACACCATCATAGCGGGTTCTGGCCACTGACACCATCATACCGGGTTCTGGCCACAGACACCATCACACCGGGTTCTTGCAACGGACACCATCATACCGGGTTCTGGGTTTTTACCACGGATACCATCAGACCGTGTTCTGACCATGGACACCATCAGACCGGGTTCTGGGTTCTGGCAACAGACACCATCAGCCCGGGTTCTGGGTTTTTACCACGGACACCGTCAGACCGGTTTCAGACCATGGACACCATCAGACCGGGTTCTCGGTTCTGACCACGGACACCATCATACCAGGTTCTGGGTACTGGCCACGGACATCATCAGACCGGGTTCTGGCAACGGACACCATCATACCGGGTTCTGGCCACGGACACCATCAGACAGGGTTCTGGGTTCTGGCCACGGACACCATCAGACCGGGTTCTGGCCAAGGACAACATCATACCGGGTTCACGGTTCTTGCCAAGGACACCATCTGACCGGGTTCTGAGTTCTGGCCACGGACACAATCAGACCGGATTCTTGGTTCTGGGCCTCGGACACCATCAGACCGGGTTCTGGCCACGGACACCATCATACCGGGTTCTGGGTTCTGGCCACGGACACCATCAGACCGGGTTCTGGCCACGGACACCATCATACCGGGTTCACAGTTCTAGCCAAGGACACCAACATACCGGGTTCTGAGTTCTGGCCACGGACACAATCAGACCGGATTCTTGGTTCTGGGCCTCGGACATCATCAGACCGGGTTCTGGCTACAGACACCATCATATCGGGTGCTCGGTTCTGGCCACGAACACCATCACACCGGATTCTGGGTTCTGGCCACGGACACCATCATACCGGGTTCTGGCCACAGACACCATCATACCGGGTTCTTGCAACGGACACCATCATACCGGGTTCTGGGTTTTTACCACGGATACCATCAGACCGTGTTCTGACCATGGACACCGTCAGACCGGGTTCTGGGTTCTGGCCACAGACACCATCAGCCCGGGTTCTGGGTTTTTACCACGGACACCATCAGACCGGGTTCTGAGCATGGACACCATCAGACCGGGTTCTGGGTTCTTGCCACAGACACTAACAGACCGGGTTCTGGCCACGGACACCATCAGACCGGGTTCTGGGTTCTGGCCACAGACACGATCATCCCGGGTTCTGGGTTGTTACCACGGACACCATCATAACGGGTTCTGGCCACGGACACCATGAGACCGGGTTCTGGGTTCTGGACACGGACACCATGAGACCGGGTTCTGGGCATGGACACCGTCACACCGGGTCCTGGTTACGGACACCATCAGACCGGGTTCTGGCCACGGACACCATCAGACCGGTTTCTGGCCATGGACACCATCAGACCGGGTTCTTGCCTCGAACACCATCACACCGGATTCTGGGATCTGGCCACGGACACTATCATACCGGGTCTCGGTTCTGGCCATACACACCATCAGACCGGGTTCTGGCCACGGAGAACATCAGACCGGGTTCTGGGTTCTGGCGACAGACACAATCAGACCGGGTTCTGGCCGCAGACACCATCATAACGGGTTCTCGGTTCTGGCCACGGACACCATCACACCGGATTCAGGCCACAGTCACCATCAGACCGGGTTCTGGGTTCTGGCCACAGAAACCATCTGAACGGGTTCTGGGTTCTGGCCACAGACACCATTAGACTGGGTTCTGGGTTCTGGCCAAAGGTACCATCAGACCGGATTCTGGCCACGGACACCATCATAGCGGGTTCTGGCCACGGACACCATCATACCGGGTTCTGGCAACAGACACCATCAGACCGGGTTCTTGCAACGGACACCATCATACTGGGTTCTGGGTTTTTACCACGGATACCATCAGACCGTGTTCTGACCATGGACACCATCAGACCGGGTTCTGGGTTCTGGCCACAGACACCATCAGACCGGGTTCTGACCATGGACACCATCAGACCGGGTTCTGGGTTCTTGCCACAGACACTAACAGACCGGGTTCTGGCCACAGACACTAACAGACCGGGTTCTGGCCACGGACACCATCAGACCGGGTTCTGGGTTCTGGCCACGGACACCATGAGACCGGGTTTTGGGTTCTGGACACGGACACCACAGACCGGGTTCTGCGCATGGACACCATCAGACCGGGTTCTGGGTTCTGGCCGCCGAATCCATCAGTACGGGTTCTGGGTTCTGGCCACAGAAACCATCGGATTGGTTTCTTGCCACAGACACCATCAGACCAGGTTCTGGCCACAGACACCATTATACCGGGTTCTGGGTTCTGGCCACGCACACCATTACACCGGGATATGGGTTCTGGCCACGGACACCATCATACCGGGTTCTGGGTTCTGGCCACGGACACCATCAGACCGGGTTCTGGCCACGGACACCATCATAACTGGTTCTCGGTTCTGGCCACGGACACCATTATACCGGGTTCTGGGTTCTGGCCACGGACACCATCAGACCGGGTTGTGGTCACGGACACCACCATAACGGGTTCTCGGTTCTGGCCACGGACACCATCATACCGGGTTCTGGGTTCTGGCCACGGACACCATCAGACCGGGTTCTGGCCACGGACACCATCAGACCGGGTTCTGAGCATGGACACCATCAGACCGGGTTCTGTGTTCTTGCCACAGACACTAACAGACCGGGTTCTGGCCACAGACACTAACATACCGGGTTCTGGCCACGGACACCATCAGACCGGGTTCTGGGTTCTGGCCACGGACACCATCAGACCGGGTTCTGGCCAAGGACACCATCATACCGGGTTCACGGTTCTGGCCAAGGACACCATCATACCGGGTTCTGAGTTCTGGCCACGGACACAATCAGACCGGATTCTTGGTTCTGGGCCTCGGACACCATCATACCGGGTTCTGGGTTCTGGCCACGGACACCATCAGACCGGGTTCTGGCCACGGACACCATCATACCGGGTTCACGGTTCTAGCCAAGGACACCATCATGCCGGGTTCTGAGTTCTGGCCACGGACACAATCAGACCGGATTCTTGGTTCTGGGCCTCGGACATCATCAGACCGGGTTCTGGCTACAGACACCATCATACCGGGTGCTCGGTTCTGGCCACGAACACCATCACACCGGATTCTGGGTTCTGGCCACGCACACCATCATACCGGGTCTCCGTTCTGGCCATACACACCATCAGACCGGGTTCTGGCCACGGAGAACATTAGACCGGGTTCTGGGTTCTGGCGACAGACACCATCAGACCGGGTTCTGACCGCAGACACCATCATAACGGGTTCTCGGTTCTGGCCACGGACACCATCACATCGGATTCAGGCCACTGTCACCATCAGACTGGGTTCTGGGTTCTGGCCACAGAAACCATCTGAACGGGTTCTGGGTTCTGGCCACAGACACCATCAGACTGGGTTCTGGGTTCTGGCCAAAGGTACCATCAGACCGGATTCTGGCCACGGACACCATCATAGCGGGTTCTGGCCACGGACACCATCATACCGGGTTCTGGCCACAGACACCATCACACCGGGTTCTTGCAACGGACACCATCATACCGGGTTCTGGGTTTTTACCACGGATACCATCAGACGGTGTTCTGACCATGGACACCATCAGACCGGGTTCTGGGTTCTGGCCACAGACACCATCAGCCCGGGTTCTGGGTTTTTACCACGGACACCATCAGACCGGGTTCTTACCATGGACACCATCAGACCGGGTTCTGGGTTCTGGCCACAGACACGATCAGCCCGGGTTCTGTGTTGTTACCACGGACACCATCAGAACGGGTTCTGGCCACGGACACCATCAGACCGAGTTCTGGGTTCTGGCCACGGACACCATGAGACCGGGTTCTGGGTTCTGGACACGGACACCACAGACCGGGTTCTGGGCATGGACACCATCAGACCGGGTTCTGGGTTTTTACCACGGACACCATCAGACCGTGTTCTGACCATGGACACCGTCAGACCGGGTTCTGGGTTCTGGCCATACACACCATCAGACCAGGTTCTGGCCACGGACAACATCAGAAAGGGTTCTGGGTTCTGGCCACAGACACGATCAGCCCGGGTTCTGGGTTTTCACCACGGACACCATCAGACCGGGTTCTCAGTTCTGACCACGGACACCATCATACCAGGTTCTGGGTACTGGCCACGGACATCATCAGACCGGGTTCTGGCAACGGACACCATCATACCGGGTTCTGGCCACGGACACCATCAGACAGGGTTCTGGGTTCTGGCCACGGACACCATCAGACCGGGTTCTGGCCAAGGACACCATCATACCGGGTTCACGGTTCTGGCCAAGGACACCATCATACCGGGTTCTGAGTTCTGGCCACGGACACAATCAGACCGGATTCTTGGTTCTGGGCCTCGGACACCATCAAACCGGGTTCTGGCCACGGACACCATCATACCGGGTTCTGGGTTCTGGCCACGGACACCATCAGACCGGGTTCTGGGTTCTGGCCAAAGACATCATCAGACCGGGTTCTCGGTTCTGGCCACAGACACCATCAGACCGGGTTCTGGCCACGGACACCATCATACCGGGTTCTGGGTTCTGGCCACGGACACCATCAGACCGGGTTCTGACCAAGGACACCATCATACCGGGTTCACGGTTCTGGTCAAGGACACCATCATACAGGGTTCTGAGTTCTGGCCACGGACACAATCAGACCGGATTCTTGGTTCTGGGCCTCGGACATCATCAGACCGGGTTCTGGCTACAGACACCATCACACCGGATTCTGGGTTCTGGCCACGGACACCATCATACCGGGTCTCGGTTCTGGCCATACACACAATCAGACCGGGTTCTGGCCACGGAGACCATCAGACCGGGTTCTGGGTTCTGGCGACAGACACCATCAGACCGGGTTCTGGCCGCAGACACCATCATAACGGGTTCTCGGTTCTGGCCACGGACCCCATCACACCGGATTCAGGCCACAGACACCATCAGACCGGGTTCTGGGTTTTGGCCACAGAAACCATCTGAACGGGTTCTGGGTTCTGGCCACAGACACCATCAGACTGGGTTCTGGGTTCTGGCCAAAGGTACCATCAGACCGGATTCTTGCCACGGACACCATCATAGCGGGTTCTGGCCACGGACACCATCATACCGGGTTCTGGCCACAGACACCATCACACCGGGTTCTTGCAACGGACACCATCATACCGGGTTCTGGGTTTTTACCATGGATACCTTCAGACCGTGTTCTGACCATGGACACCATCAGACCGGGTTCTGGGTTCTGGCCACAGACACCATTAGCCCGGGTTCCGGGTTTTTCACCACGGACACCATCAGACCGGATCCTTGGTTCTGGCCACGGACACCATGAGACCAGGTTCTGGGTTCTGGCCACAGAAACCATCAGAACGGTTTCAGGGTTCTGGCCACAGACACCATCAGACCGGGTTCTGGGATCTGGCCAAAGATAGTATCAGATCGGGTTCTAGCAACGGAGTCCATCAGACCGGGTTCTGACCATGGACACCATCATACCGGGTTCTGGCCACAGACACCATCATACCGGGTTCCGGGTTCTGGCCTGGGACACCATCAGACCGGGTCCTCGGTTCTGGCCACGGACACCATCAGACCTGGTTCTGGCCACAGACGCCATCATATCGGGTTCTGGCCACGGACACCATCATACCGTGTTCTGGCAACGGACACCATCATACCGGGTTCTGGCCACGGAAAACGTCATACCGGGTTCTGGCCACAGACACCATCACACCGGGTTCTGGCCACGCACACCATCACTCTGGGTTCTGGCCACGGACAACATCATAGCGGGTTCTGGCCACAGACACCATCATACCGGGTTCTGGCCACAGACACCATCAGACCGGGTTCCGGACTCTGGCTTGGGACACCATCAAACCGGGTTCTCGATTCTGGCCAAGGACACCATCAGACCTGGTTCTGGCCACAGACACCATCAGACAGGGTTCTCGGTTCTGGCCACGGACACCATCAGACCTGGTTCTGGCCACAGACGCCATCATATCGTTTTCTGGCCACGGACACCATCATACCGGGTTCTGGCCACGGACAACATCATACCGGGTTCTGGCCACGGACACCATCATACCGGGTTCTTGCCACGGACACCATCACACCGGGTTCTGGCCACGGACAACATCATAGCGGGTTCTGGCCACAGACACCATCATACCGGGTTCTGGCCACAGACACCATCATACCGGGTTCTGGCCACAGACACCATCAGACCGGGTTCTGGCCACGGACACCTTCATACCAGGTTCTGGGTACTTGCCACGAACACCATCAGACCGGGTTCTGGCCACAGACACCATCAGACCGGCTTCTGGGTTCTGGCCACAGACACCATCAGACCAGGTTCTGGGTTCTGGCCACAGACACCATCAGACCGGGTTCTGGGTTCTGGCCACAGACACCATAAGACCGGGTACTGGCCACGGACACCATCATACCGGGTTCTGGGTTCTGGCCTTGGACACCATCAGACCGGGTTCTCGGTTCCGGCCACGGACACCATCATATGGGGTTCTGGCCACAGACACCATCAGACCGGGTTCTGGCCACGGACACCATCATACCGGGTTCTGGGTTCTGGCCTGGGACACCATCAGACCGGGTTCTTGGTTCTGGCCACAGACACGAACAGACCGGGTTCTGGCCACAGACACTAACAGACCGGGTTCTGGCCACGGACACCATCAGACCGGGTTCTGGGTTCTGGCCACAGACACCATGGAACCGGGTTCTGGGTTCTGGACACGGACACCAAAGACCCGGTTCTGGGCATGGACACGTCACACCGTGTCCTGGCTACGGACATCATCAGACCGGGTTCTGGCCAAGGACACCATCAGACCGGGTTCTGGCCACGGACACCATCATAACGGGTTCTGGGTTCTGGCCTGGGACACCATCAGACCGGGTTCTTGGTTCTGGCCACAGACACGAACAGACCGGGTTCTGGCCACAGACACCATCAGACCGGGTTCTGGGATCTGGCCAAAGATAGTATCAGATCGGGTTCTAGCAACGGAGTCCATCAGACCGGGATCTGACCATGGACACCATCATACCGGGTTCTGGCCACAGACACCATCATACCGGGTTCCGGGTTCTGGCCTGGGACACCATCAGACCGGGTCCTCGGTTCTGGCCACGGACACCATCAGACCTGGTTCTGGCCACAGACGCCATCATATCGGGTTCTGGCCACGGACACCATCATACCGGGTTCTGGCAACGGACACCATCATACCGGGTTCTGGCCACGGAAAACGTCATACCGGGTTCTGGCCACAGACACCATCACACCGGGTTCTGGCCACGCACACCATCACTCTGGGTTCTGGCCACGGACAACATCATAGCGGGTTCTGGGTTCTGGCCTGGGACACCATCAGACCGGGTTCTTGGTTCTGGCCAAAGATAGCATCAGATCGGGTTCTGGCAACGGAGTCCATCAGACCGGGTTCTGACCATGGACACAAACACACCGGGTTCTGGCCACAGACACCATCATACCAGGTTCTGGCCAGAGACACTATCATACCGGGTTCTGGCCACAGTCACCATCAGACCGGGTTCCGGGTTCTGGCCTGGGACACCATCAGACCGGGTTCTCGGTTCTGGCCACGGACACCATCAGACCTGGTTCTGGCCACAGACACCATCAGACCGGTTTCTCGGATCTGGCCACGGACACCATCAGACCTGGTTCTGGCCACAGACGCCATCATATCGGGTTCTGGCCACGGACACCATCATACCGGGTTCTGGCAACGGACACCATCATACCGGGTTCTGGCCACGGACAACATCATACCGGGTTCTGGCCACAGACACCTTCACACCGGGTTCTGGCAACAGACACCATCATACCGGGTTCTGGCCACAGTCACCATCAGACCGGGTTCCGGGTTCAGGCCTGGGACACCATCAGACCGGGTTCTCGGTTCTGGCCACGGACACCATCAGACCTGGTTCTGGCCACAGACACCATCAGACCGGGTTCTGGCCACAGACGCCATCATATCGGGTTCTTGCCACGGACACCATCATACCGGGTTCTGGCAACGGACACCATCATACCGGGTTCTGGCCACGGACAACATCATACAGGGTTCTGGCCACAGACACCATCACACCGGGTTCTGGCAACAGACACCATCATACCGGGTTCTGGCCACAGACACGGTCACACCGGGTTCTGGCCACGGACAACATCATAGCGGGTTCTGGCCACAGACACCATCAGACCGGGTTCTGGCCACAGACACCATCAGACCGGGTTCTGGGTTCTGGCCACAGACACCATCAGACCAGGTTCTGGCCACAGACACCATCAGACCGGGTTCTTGGTTCTGGCCACAGACACCATAAGACCGGGTACTGGCCACGGACACCATCAGACCGGGTTCTGGGTTCTGGCCACAGACACCATGAAACCGGGTTCTGGGTTCTGGACACGGACACCAAAGACCCGGTTCTGGGCATGGACACGTCACACCGGGTCCTGGCTACGGACACCATCATACCGGGTTCTGGCCACAGACACCATCAGACCGGGTTCTGGCCACGGACACCTTCATACCAGGTTCTGGGTACTTGCCACGAACACCATCAGACCGGGTTCTGGCCACAGACACCATCAGACCGGCTTCTGGGTTCTGGCCACAGACACCATCAGACCAGGTTCTGGGTTCTGGCCACAGACACCATCAGACCGGGTTCTGGGTTCTGGCCACAGACACCATAAGACCGGGTACTGGCCACGGACACCATCATACCGGGTTCTGGGTTCTGGCCTGGGACACCATCAGACCGGGTTCTCGGTTCCGGCCACGGACACCATCATATGGGGTTCTGGCCACAGACACCATCAGACCGGGTTCTGGCCACGGACACCATCATACCGGGTTCTGGGTTCTGGCCTGGGACACCATCAGACCGGGTTCTTGGTTCTGGCCACAGACACGAACAGACCGGGTTCTGGCCACAGACACTAACAGACCGGGTTCTGGCCACGGACACCATCAGACCGGGTTCTGGGTTCTGGCCACAGACACCATGGAACCGGGTTCTGGGTTCTGGACACGGACACCAAAGACCCGGTTCTGGGCATGGACACGTCACACCGTGTCCTGGCTACGGACATCATCAGACCGGGTTCTGGCCAAGGACACCATCAGACCGGGTTCTGGCCACGGACAAAATCATAACGGGTTCTGGGTTCTGGCCTGGGACACCATCAGACCGGGTTCTTGGTTCTGGCCACAGACACGAACAGACCGGGTTCTGGCCATAGACACCATCACACCGGGTTCAGGCCACAGACACCAACAGACCGGGTTCTGGCCACGGACACCATCAGACCGGGTTCTGGGTTCTGGCCACAGACACCATCAGACCGGGTTCTGGGATCTGGCCAAAGATAGCATCAGATCGGGTTCTGGCAACGGAGTCCATCAGACCGGGTTCTGACCATGGACACAAACACACCGGGTTCTGGCCACAGACACCATCATACCAGGTTCTGGCCAGAGACACTATCATACCGGGTTCTGGCCACAGTCACCATCAGACCGGGTTCCGGGTTCTGGCCTGGGACACCATCAGACCGGGTTCTCGGTTCTGGCCACGGACACCATCAGACCTGGTTCTGGCCACAGACACAATCAGACCGGGTTCTCGGTTCTGGCCATGGACACCATCAGACCTGGTTCTGGCCACAGACGCCATCATATCGGGTTCTTGCCACGGACACCATCATACCGGGTTCTGGCAACGGACACCATCATACCGGGTTCTGGCCACGGACAACATCATACCGGGTTCTTGCCACAGACACCATCACACCGGGTTCTGGCAACAGACACCATCATACCGGGTTCTGGCCACAGACACCGTCACACCAGGTTCTGGCCACGGACAACATCATAGCGGGTTCTGGCCACAGACACCATCATACCGGGTTCTGGCCACAGACACCATCAGACCGGGTTCTGGCCACAGACACCATCAGACCGGGTTCTGGGTTCTGGCCACAGACACCATCAGACCAGGTTCTGGGTTCTGGCCACAGACACCATCAGACCGGGTTCTGGGTTCTGGCCACAGACACCATAAGACCGGGTACTGGCCACGGACACCATCGTACCGGGTTCTGGGTTCTGGCCTGGGACACCATCAGACCGGGTTCTCGGTTCCGGCCACGGACACCATCATATGGGGTTCTGGCCACAGACACCATCAGACCGGGTTCTGGCCACGGACACCATCATACCGGGTTCTGGGTTCTGGCCTGGGACACCATCAGACCGGGTTCTTGGTTCTGGCCACAGACACGAACAGACCGGGTTCTGGCCACAGACACTAACAGACCGGGTTCTTGGTTCTGGCCACAGACACGAACAGACCGGGTTCTGGCCACGGACACCATCATACCGGGTTCTGGGTTCTGGCCTGGGACACCATCAGACCGGGTTCTTGGTTCTGGCCACAGACACGAACAGACCGGGTTCTGGCCACAGACACCATCAGACCGGGTTCTTGGTTCTGGCCACAGACACGAACAGACCGGGTTCTGGCCACGGACACCATCAGACCGGGTTCTGGGTTCTGGCCACAGACACCATGAAACCGGGTTCTGGGTTCTGGACACGGACACCAAAGACCCGGTTCTGGGCATGGACACGTCACACCGGGTCCTGGCTACGGACATCATCAAACCGGGTTTTGGCCAAGGACACCATCAGACCGGGCTCAGACCGGGTTCTTGCCACGGACACCATGATATCGGGATCTGGGTTCTTGCCACGGACACCATCAGACCGGGTTCTGGCCACGGACACAATCATAACGGGTTCTCGGTTCTGGTCACGGACACCATCATACCGGGTTCTGGATTCTGGCCACGGAAACAATCAGACCGTATTCTGGGTTCTGGGCCTCGGACACCATCAGACCGTGTTCTGGGTTCTGGGCCTCGGACACCATCAGACAGGGTTCTGGGTTCTAGCCAAAGACATCATCAGACTGGGTTCTCGGTTCTGGCCACAGACACCATCAGACCGGGTTCTGGCCACGGACACCATCATGCCGGGTTCTGGGTTCTGGCCACGGACACCATCAGACTGGGTTCTGGCCAAGGACACCATCATACCGGGTTCACAGTTCTGGCCAAGGACACCATCATACCGGGTTCTGAGTTCTGGCCACGGACACGATCAGACCGGATTCTTGGTTCTGGGCCTCGGACACCATCAAACCGGGTTCTGGCTACAGACACCATCATACCGGGTGCTCGGTTCTGGCCACGAACACCATCACACCGGATTCTGGGTTCTGGCCACGGACACCATCATACCGGGATCTGGCCAAAGACACCATCATACCGGGTTCTTGGTTCCGGCCACAGACACCATCATACCGGGTCTCGGTTCTGGCCATACACACCATCAGACCGGGTTCTGGCCACAGACACCATCTTACCGGGTTCTCGGTTCCGGCCACGGACACATTCATACCGTGTTCTCGGTTCTGACCATACACACCATCAGACCGGTTCTGGGATCTGGCCACGGACACCATCAGACCGGTTCTGGGTTCTGGCCACGGACACCATCAGACCGGGTTCTGGCCACGGACACCATCATACCGGGTTCTCGGTTCTGGCCAAGGACACCATCATACCGGGTTCTGACTTCTGGCCACGGACACAAGCAGACCGGATTCTTGGCTCTGGGCCTCGGACACCATCAGACCGGGTTATGGCTACAGACACCATCATACCGGGTGCTTGGTTCTGGCCACGGACACCATCATACCGGGTTTTGGCCTCGGACACCATCAGACCGGGTTATGGCCACAGACACCATCAGACCGGGTTCTGGCCACGGACACCATCATACCAGGTTCTGGGTACTTGCCACGAACACCATCAGACCGGGTTCTGGCCACAGACACCATCAGACCGGGTTCTTGGTTCTGGCCACAGACACCATCAGACCAGGTTCTGGGTTCTGGCCACAGACACCATCAGACCGGGTTCTGGGTTCTGGCCACAGACACCATAAGACCGGGTACTGGCCACGGACACCATCGTACCGGGTTCTGGGTTCTGGCCTGGGACACCATCAGACAGGGTTCTCGGTTCCGGCCACGGACACCATCATATGGGGTTCTGGCCACAGACACCATCAGACCGGGTTCTGGCCACGGACACCATCATACCGGGTTCTGGGTTCTGGCCTGGGACACCATCAGACCGGGTTCTTGGTTCTGGCCACAGACACGAACAGACCGGGTTCTGGCCACAGACACTAACAGACCGGGTTATGGCCACGGACACCATCAGACCGTGTTCTGGGTTCTGGCCACAGACACCATGGAACCGGGTTCTGGGTTCTGGACACGGACACCAAAGACCCGGTTCTGGGCATGGACACGTCACACCGGGTCCTGGCTACGGACATCATCAAACCGGGTTTTGGCCAAGGACACCATCAGACCGGGTTCAGACCGGGTTCTTGCCACGGACACCATGATATCGGGATCTGGGTTCTTGCCACGGACACCATCAGACCGGGTTCTGGCCACGGACACCATCATAACGGGTTCTCGGTTCTGGTCACGGACACCATCATACCGGGTTCTGGATTCTGGCCACGGAAACAATCAGACCGTATTCTGGGTTCTGGGCATCGGACACCATCAGACCGTGTTCTGGGTTCTGGGCCTCGGACACCATCAGACAGGGTTCTTGGTTCTAGCCAAAGACATCATCAGACCGGGTTCTCGGTTCTGGCCACAGACACCATCAGACCGGGTTCTGGCCAAGGACACCATCATGCCGGGTTCTGGGTTGTGGCCACGGACACCATCAGACCGGGTTCTGGCCAAGGACACCATCATACCGGGTTCTGAGTTCTGGCCACGGACACGATCAGACCGGATTCTTGGTTCTGGGCCTCAGACACCATCAAACCGGGTTCTGGCTACAGACACCATCATACCGGGTGCTCGGTTCTGGCCACGAACACCATCACACCGGATTCTGGGTTCTGGCCACTGACACCATCATACCGGGATCTGGCCACAGACACCATCATACCGGGTTCTTGGTTCCGGCCACAGACACCATCATACCGGGTCTCGGTTCTGGCCATACACACCATCAGACCGGGTTCTGGCCACAGACACCATCTCACCGGGTTCTCGGTTCCGGCCACGGAAACATTCATACCGTGTTCTCGGTTCTGACCATACACACCATCAGACCGGTTCTGGGTTCTGGCCACTGACACCATCAGACCGGTTCTGGGTTCTGGCCACGGACACCATCAGACCGGGTTCTGGCCACGGACACCATCATACCGGGTTCTCGGTTCTGGCCAAGGACACCATCATAGCGGGTTCTGACTTCTGGCCACGGACACAATCAGACCGGATTCTTGGCTCTGGCCACGGACACCATCATACCGGGTTCTCGGTTCTGGCCACGGACACCATCATACCGGGTTCTCGGTTCTGGCCACGGACACCATCATACCGGGTTCTCGGTTCTGGCCAAGGACACCATCATACCGGGTTCTGACTTCTGGCCACGGACACCATCAGACCGGGTTCTGGCCACGGACACCATCATACCGGGTTCTCGGTTCTGGCCAAGGACACCATCATACCGGGTTCTGACTTCTGGCCAAGGACACCATCAGACCGGGTTCAGACCGGGTTCTTGCCACGGACACCATGATATCGGGATCTGGGTTCTTGCCACGGACACCATCAGACCGGGTTCTGGCCACGGACACCATCATAACGGGTTCTCGGTTCTGGTCACGGACACCATCATACCGGGTTCTGGATTCTGGCCACGGAAACAATCAGACCGTATTCTGGGTTCTGGGCCTCGGACACCATCAGACCGTGTTCTGGGTTCTGGGCCTCGGACACCATCAGACAGGGTTCTGGGTTCTAGCCAAAGACATCATCAGACCGGGTTCTCGGTTCTGGCCACAGACACCATCAGACCGGGTTCTGGCCACGGACACCATCATGCCGGGTTCTGGGTTCTGGCCACAGACACCATCAGACCGGGTTCTGGCCAAGGACACCATCATACCGGGTTCTGAGTTCTGGCCACGGACACGATCAGACCGGATTTTTGGTTCTGGGCCTCGGACACCATCAAACCGGGTTCTGGCTACAGACACCATCATACCGGGTGCTCGGTTCTGGCCACGAACACCATCACACCGGATTCTGGGTTCTGGCCACGGACACCATCATACCGGGATCTGGCCAAAGACACCATCATACCGGGTCTCGGTTCTGGCCATACACACCATCAGACCGGGTTCTGGCCACAGACACCATCTTACCGGGTTCTCGGTTCCGGCCACGGACACATTCATACCGTGTTCTCGGTTCTGACCATACACACCATCAGACCGGTTCTGGGTTCTGGCCACGGACACCATCAGACCGGTTCTGGGTTCTGGCCACGGACACCATCAGACCGGGTTCTGGCCACGGACACCATCATACCGGGTTCTCGGTTCTGGCCAAGGACACCATCATACCGGGTTCTGACTTCTGGCCACGGACACCATCAGACCGGGTTCTGGCTTCAGACACCATCATACCTGGTGCTTGGTTCTGGCCACGAACACCATCACACCGGGTCCTGGGTTCTGGCCACGGACACCATCATACCGGGTTTTGGCCTCGGACACCATCAGACCGGGTTATGGCCACAGACACCATCAGACCGGGTTCTGGGTTCTGGCCACAGACACGATCAGTCCGGCTTCTGGGTTCTGGACACGGACACCACAGACCGGGTTCTGGGTTCTGGCCACAGACACCATGAGACCGGGTTCTGGGTTCTGGACACGGACACCACAGACAGGGTTCTGGGCATGGACACCATCATACCGGGATCTGGCCAAAGACACCATCATACCGGGTCTCGGTTCTGGCCATACACACCATCAGACCGGGTTCTGGCCACGGACACCATCAGACCGGGTTCTGGGTTCTGGCCACAGACACGATCAGTCCGGCTTCTGGGTTCTGGACACGGACACCACAGACCGGGTTCTGGGTTCTGGCCACAGACACCATCAGACCAGGTTCTGGGTTGTGGCCACGGACACCATCAGACCGGGTTTTGGGATCTGGCCACAGAAACCATCAGACCAGGTTCTGGCCACAGACACCATCAGACCGGGTTCTGGCCACGGACACCATCAGACCCGGTTCTGGGTTGTGGCCACGGACATCATCAGACCGAGTTCTGGCCACGGACACCTTCAGACCGGGTTTTGGCCAAAGACACTAACAGACCGGGTTCTGGCCACGGACACCATCAGACAGGGTTCTGGGTTCTGGCCACAGACACCATCAGACCGGGTTCTGGGTTCTGGCCACGGACACCATCAGACCGGGTTCTGGCCAAGGACACCATCATACCGGGTTCACGGTTCTGGCAAAGGACACCATCATACCGGGTTCTGAGTTCTGGCCACGGACACGATCAGACCGGATTCTTGGTTCTGGGCCTCGGACACCATCAAACCGGGTTCTGGCTACAGACACCATCATACTGGGTGCTCGGTTCTGGCCACGAACACCATCACACCGGATTCTGGGTTCTGGCCACGGACACCATCATACCGGGATCTGGCCAAAGACACCATCATACCGGGTTCTTGGTTCCGGCCACAGACACCATCATACCGGGTCTCGGTTCTGGCCATACACACCATCAGACCTGGTTCTGGCTACAGACCCCATCATACCGGGTGCTTGGTTCTGGCCACGAACACCATCACACCGGGTCCTGGGTTCTGGCCACGGACACCATCATACCGGGTTTTGGCCTAGGACACCATCAGACCGGGTTATGGCCACAGACACCATCAGACCGGGTTCACGGTTCCGGCCATAAACACCATAAGACCGGGTTCTCGGTTCTGGCCATACACACCATCAGACCGGGTTCTGGCCACGGACACCATCAGACCGGGTTCTGGGTTCTGGCCACAGACACGATCAGTCCGGCTTCTGGGTTCTGGACACGGACACCACAGACAGGGTTCTGGGTTCTGGCCAAAGACACCATGAGACCGGGTTCTGGGTTCTGGACACGGACACCACAGACAGGGTTCTGGGCATGGACACCATCATACCGGGATCTGGCCAAAGACACCATCATACCGGGTCTCGGTTCTGGCCATACACATCATCAGACCGGGTTCTGGCCACGGACACCATCAGACCGGGTTCTGGGTTCTGGCCACAGACACGATCAGTCCGGCTTCTGGGTTCTGGACACGGACACCACAGAACGGGTTCTGGGTTCTGGCCACAGACACCATCAGACCAGGTTCTGGGTTGTGGCCACGGACACCATCAGACCGGGTTTTGGGATCTGGCCACAGAAACCATCAGACCAGGTTCTGGCCACAGACACCATCAGACCGGGTTCTGGCCACGGACACCATCAGACCCGGTTCTGGGTTGTGGCCACGGACATCATCAGACCGAGTTCTGGCCACGGACACCTTCAGACCGGGTTTTGGCCAAAGACACTAACAGACCGGGTTCTGGCCACGGACACCATCAGACAGGGTTCTGGGTTCTGGCCACAGACACCATCAGACCGGGTTCTGGGTTCTGGCCACGGACACCATCAGACCGGTTCTGGGTTCTGGCCACGGACACCATCAGACCGGGTTCTGGCCAAGGACACCATCATACCGGGTTCACGGTTCTGGCCAAGGACACCATCATACCGGGTTCTGAGTTCTGGCCACGGACACGATCAGACCGGATTCTTGGTTCTGGGCCTCGGACACCATCAAACCGGGTTCTCGCTACAGACACCATCATACCGGGTGCTCGGTTCTGGCCACGAACACCATCACACCGGATTCTGGGTTCTGGCCACGGACACCATCATACCGGGATCTGGCCAAAGACACCATCATACCGGGTTCTTGGTTCCGGCCACAGACACCATCATACCGGGTCTCGGTTCTGGCCATACACACCATCAGACCGGGTTCTGGCCACAGACACCATCTTACCGGGTTCTCGGTTCCGGCCACGGACACATTCATACCGTGTTCTCGGTTCTGACCATACACACCATCAGACCGGTTCTGGGTTCTGGCCACGGACACCATCAGACCGGGTTCTGGCCACGGACACCATCATACCGGGTTCTCGGTTCTGGCCAAGGACACCATCATACCGGGCTCTGACTTCTGGCCACGGACACAATCAGACCGGATTCTTGGCTCTGGGCCTAGGACACCATCAGACCGGGTTCTGGCTACAGGCACCATCATACCGGGTGCTTGGTTCTGGCCACGAACACCATCACACCGGGTCCTGGGTTCTGGCCACGGACACCATCATACCGGGTTTTGGCCTCGGACACCATCAGACCGGGTTATGGCCACAGACACCATCAGACCGGGTTCACGGTTCCGGCCATAAACACCATAAGACCGGGTTCTCGGTTCTGGCCATACACACCATCAGACCGGGTTCTGGCCACGGACACCATCAGACCGGGTTCTGGGTTCTGGCCACAGACACGATCAGTCCGGCTTCTGGGTTCTGGACACGGACACCACAGACCGGGTTCTGGGTTCTGGCCACAGACACCATGAGACCGGGTTCTGGGTTCTGGACACGGACACCACAGACCGGGTTCTGGGCATGGACACCATCATACCGGGATCTGGCCAAAGACACCATCATACCGGGTCTCGGTTCTGGCCATACACACCATCAGACAGGGTTCTGGCCACGGACACCATCAGACCGGGTTCTGGGTTCTGGCCACAGACACGATCAGTCCGGCTTCTGGGTTCTGGACACGGACACCACAGACCGGGTTCTGGGTTCTGGCCACAGACACCATCAGACCAGGTTCTGGGTTGTGGCCACGGACACCATCAGACCGGGTTTTGGGATCTGGCCACAGAAACCATCAGACCAGGTTCTGGCCACAGACACCATCAGACCGGGTTCTGGCCACGGACACCATTAGACCCGGTTCTGGGTTTTGGCCACGGACATCATCAGACCGAGTTCTGGCCACGGACACCTTCAGACCGGGTTTTGGCCAAAGACACTAACAGACCAGGTTCTGGCCACGGACACCATCAGACAGGGTTCTGGGTTCTGGCCACAGACACCATCAGACCGGGTTCTGGGTTCTGGCCACGGACACCATCAGACCGGTTCTGGGTTCTGGCCACGGACACCATCAGACCGGGTTCTGGCCAAGGACACCATCATACCGGGTTCACGGTTCTGGCCATACACACCATCAGACCGGGTTCTGGCCACGGACGCCATCAGACCGGGTTCTGGGTTCTGGCCACAGACACGATCAGTCCGGCGTCTGGGTTCTGGACATGGACACCACAGACCGGGTTCTGGGTTCTGGCCACAGACACCATGAGACCGGGTTCTGGGTTCTGGACACGGACACCACAGACCGGGTTCTGGGCATGGACACCATCATACCGGGATCTGGCCAAAGACACCATCATACCGGGTCTCGGTTCTGGCCATACACACCATCAGACCGGGTTCTGGCCACGGACACCATCAGACCGGGTTCTGGGTTCTGGCCACAGACACGATCAGTCCGGCTTCTGGGTTCTGGACACGGACACCATCAGACCGGGTTCTGGCCACGGACACCATCATACCGGGTTCTCGGTTCTGGCCAAGGACACCATCATACCGGGTTCTGACTTCTGGCCACGGACACAATCAGACCGGATTCTTGGCTCTGGGCCTAGGACACCATCAGACCGGGTTCTGGCTACAGACACCATCATACCGGGTGCTTGGTTCTGGCCACGAACACCATCACACCGGGTCCTGGGTTCTGGCCACGGACACCATCATACCGGGTTTTGGCCTCGGACACCATCAGACCGGGTTCACGGTTCCGGCCATAAACACCATAAGACCGGTTTCTCGGTTCTGGCCATACACACCATCAGACCGGGTTCTGGCCACGGACACCATCAGACCGGGTTCTGGGTTCTGGCCACAGACACCATCAGACCAGGTTCTGGGTTCTGGCCACAGACACCATCAGACCGGGTTCTGGGTTCTGGCCACAGACACCATAAGACCGGGTTCTGGCCACGGACACCATCGTACCGGGTTCTGGGTTCTGGCCACGGACACCATCAGACCGGGTTCTTGGTTCTGGCCACAGACACGAACAGACCGGGTTCTGGCCACAGACACTAACAGACCGGGTTCTGGCCACGGACACCATCAGACCGGGTTCTGGGTTCTGGCCACAGACACCATGGAACCGGGTTCTGGGTTCTGGACACGGACACCAAAGACCCGGTTCTGGGCATGGACACGTCACACCCGGTCCTGGTTACGGACACCATCAGACCAGGTTCTGGGTTGTGGCCACGGACACCATCAGACCGGGTTTTGGGATCTGGCCACAGAAACCATCAGACCAGGTTCTGGCCACAGACACCATCAGACCGGGTTCTGGCCACGGACACCATCAGACCCGGTTCTGGGTTGTGGACACGGACATCATCAGACCGAGTTCTGGCCACGGACACCTTCAGACCGGGTTTTGGCCAAAGACACTAACAGACCGGGTTCTGGCCACGGACACCATCAGACAGGGTTCTGGGTTCTGGCCACAGACACCATCAGACCGGGTTCTGGGTTCTGGCCACGGACACCATCAGACCGGTTCTGGGTTCTGGCCACGGACACCATCAGACCGGGTTCTGGCCACGAACACCATCATACCGGGTTCTCGGGTCTGGCCAAGGACACCATCATACCGGGTTCTGAGTTCTGGCCACAGACACAATCAGACCGGATTCTTGGCTCTGGGCCTCGGACACCATCAGACCGGGTTCTGGCTACAGACACAATCATACCGGGTGCTCGGTTCTGGCCACGAACATCATCAGACCGGATTCTGGGTTCTGGCCACGGACACCATCACACCGGGTCCTGGGTTCTGGCCACGGACACCATCATACCGGGTTTTGGCCTCGGACACCATCAGACTGGGTTCTGGCCACATACACCATCATACCGGGTTCTCGGTTCCGGCCACGGACACCATCATACCGGGTTCTCGGTTCTGGCAATACACACCATCAGACCGGGTTCTGGCCACGGAGACCATCAGACCGGGTTCTGGGTTCTCGCCACAGACACCATCACACCGGGTTCAGGCCACAGACACCATCAGATCGGGTTCTGGGTTCTGGCCACAGAAACCATCAGAACGGGTTCTGGGTTCTGGCCACAGACACCATCAGACCGGATTCTGGGTTCTGGCCACAGACACCATCATAACGGGTTCTGGGTTCTGGCCACGGACACCATCATACCGGGTTCCGGGTTCTGGCCACGGACACCATCATAACGGGTACTCGGTTCTGGCCAGGGACACCATCATACCGGGTTCTGGGTTCTGGCCACGGACACAATCAGACCGGATCCTGGGTTCTGGGCCTCGGACACCATCAGACCGGGTTCTGGGTTCTGGCCATGGACACCTTCAGACCGGGTTCTGGGTTGTTACCACAGACACCATCAGAACGGGTTCTGGCCACAGACAACATCATACCGGGTTCTGGCCACGGACACCATCAGACCGGGTTCTGGCCACGGACACCATCATACCAGTATCTGGCCACGGACACCACCAGACCGGATTCTGGTTTCTTGCCACGGACAACATCATACCGGGTTCTGGCCACAGACACCATCAGACCGGGTTCTGGGTTGTTACCACGGACACTATTAGAACGGGTTCTGGCCACAGACACCATCACATCGGGTTCTGGCAACGGACACCATCATACCGGGTTCTTGCCACGGACACCATCACACCGGGTTCTGGCCACGGACATCATCATAGTGGGTTCTGGCCACAGACACCATCAGACCGGGTTCTGGCCACAGACACCATCAGACCGGGTTCTGGCCATACACACCATCAGACCGGGTTCTGGCCACGGAGACCATCAGACCGGGTTCTGGGTTCTGGCCACAGACACCATCAGATCGGGTTCTGGCCGAAGACACCAACAGACTGGGTTCTGGCAAAGGAAACCATCAGACCGGGTTCTGGGTTCTGGCTAAAGATACCATCACATCGGGTTCTGGCCACAGAAACCATCAGAACGGGGTCTGGGTTCTGGCCACAGACACCATCAGACTGGGTTCTGGGTTCTGGCCAAAGATACCATCAGATCGGGTTCTGACCATGGACACCATCAGACCGGGTTCTGGGTTATGGCCACAGACACTAACAGACGGGGTTCTGGCCACGGACACCATCAGACCGGGTTCTGGGTTCTGCCCACAGACACCATCAGCCCGGGTTCAGGGTTTTTACCACGGATACCATCAGAACGGGTTCTGGCCACAGACACCATCAGACCGGGTTCTCGGTTCTGGCCACCGACACCATCATACCGGGTTCTGGGTTCTGGACACAGACACCATCAGCCCGGGTTCTTGGTTGTTACCACGGACACTATCAGACCGGGTTCTGGCCACAGACGCCATCAGACCGGGTTCTGGCCACGGAAACCATAATACTTTTTCTCGGTTCCGGCCACGGACACCATCATACCGTGATCTCGGTTCTGGCCATACACACCATCAGACCGGGTTCTGGCCACAGAGACCATCAGACCGGGTTCTGGGTTCTGGCCATGGACACCTTCAGACCGGGTTCTGGCCACAGACACTAACAGACCGGGTTCTGGCCACAGACACTAATAGACCGGGTTCTGGCCACAGGCACTAACAGACCGGGTTCTGGCCACGGACACCATCAGACAGGGTTCTGGGTTCTGGGCCATGGACACCATCAGACCGGGTTCTGGGTTCTGGGCCTCGGAAACCATCATACCGGATGCTCAGTTTTGGCCACGAACACCATCACACCGGGTTCTGGGTTCTGGCCACGGACACCATCATACAGGGCCTGGGTTCTGGCCACGGACACCATCAGACCGGGTTTTGGCCAAGGACACCATCAGACCGGGTTCTGGCCACAGACACCATCATACCGGGTTCTCGGTTCCGGCCACGGACACCATCATACCGTGTTCTCGGTTCTGGCCATATACACCATCAGACCGGTTTCTGGCCACGGACACCATCACACCGGGTACTGGGTTCTTGCCACAGAAACCATCAGAACGGGTGCTGGGTTCTGGCCACGCATACCATCAGACCGGGTTCTGGGTTCTGGCAAAAGATACCATCAGAAATGGTTCTGGCCACGGACGCCATCAGACCGGGTTCTGGCCACGGAAACCATCAGACCCGGTTCTGGGTTCTGGTTACAGACACCATCAGACCGGGTTCTGGCCACGGACACCATCAGACCCGGTTCTGGGTTGTGGCCACGGACATCATCAGACCGAGTTCTGGCCATGGACACCCTCAGACCGTGTTCTGGGTTCTGGCCATGGACACCATCAGACCGGGTTATGGACAAAGACACTAACAGACCGGGTTCTGGCCAAAGACACTAACAGACCGGGTTCTTGCCACGGACTCCATCAGACAGGGTTCTGGGTTCTGTCCACAGACACCATCAGACTGGGTTCTGGCAACGGACAACATCAGACCGGTTCTGGGTTCTGGCCACGGATAACATCAGACCGGGTTCTGGCCACGGACACCATCAGACCGCGTTCTCGGTTCTGTCCACAGACACCATCAGACTGGGTTCTGGCAACGGACAACATCAGACCGGTTCTGGGTTCTGGCCACGGATAACATCAGACCGGGTTCTGGCCACGGACACCATCAGACCGCGTTCTCGGTTCTGGCCAACGACACCTTTAGACCGGGTTCTGGGTTGTTACCACGGACACCATCAGATTGGTTTCTGGCCACGGACACCATCATAACGGGTTCTCGGTTCTGGCCACGGACACCATCAGACCGGTTCTGGGTTCTGGCCACGGACACCATCAGACCGGGTTCTGGCCAAGGACACCATCATACCGGGAACTGAGTTATGGCCACGGACACAATCAGACCGGATTCTGGGCTCTGGGCCTTGGACACCATCAGACCGGGTTGTGGCTACAGACACCATCATACCGGCTGCTCGGTTCTGGCCACGAACACCATCACACCGGAATCTGGGTTCTGGCCATGGACACCTTCAGACCGGGTTCTGGGTTGTTACCACAGACACCATCAGAACGGGTTCTGGCCACAGACAACATCATACCGGGTTCTGGCCACGGACACCATCAGACCGGGTTCTGGTTTCTGGCCACGGACAACATCATACCGGGTTCTGGCCACAGACACCATCAGACCGGGTTCTGGGTTGTTACCACGGACACTATTAGAACGGGTTCTGGCCACAGACACCATCACATTGGGTTCTGGCAACGGACACCATCATACCGGGTTCTTGCCACGGACACCATCACACCGGGTTCTGGCCACGGACATCATCATAGTGGGTTCTGGCCACAGACACCATCATAGCGGGTTCTGGCCACAGACACCATCAGACCGGGTTCTGGCCACAGACACCATCAGACCGGGTTCTGGCCACGGAGACCATCGGACCGGGTGCTGGGTTCTGGCCACAGACACCATCTGATCGGGTTCTGGCCGAAGACACCAACAGACTGGGTTCTGGCAAAGGAAACCATCAGACCGGGTTCTGGGTTCTGGCTAAAGATACCATCACATCGGGTTCTGGCCACAGAAACCATCAGAACGGGGTCTGGGTTCTGGCCACAGACACCATCAGACTGGGTTCTGGGTTCTGGCCAAAGATACCATCAGATCGGGTTCTGACGATGGACACCATCAGACCGGGTTCTGGGCTCTGGCCACAGACACTAACAGACGGGGTTCTGGCCACGGACACCATCAGACCGGGTTCTGGGTTCTGCCCACAGACACCATCAGCCCGGGTTCTGGGTTTTTACCACGGATACCATCAGAACGGGTTCTGGCCACAGACACCATCAGACCGGGTTCTGGGTTCTGGACACAGACACCATCAGCCCGGGTTCTTGGTTGTTACCACAGACACCATCATACAGGGTTCTGGCCACGGACACCATCATACCGGGTTCTGGCCACGGACACCATCATACAGGGTTCTGGCCACGGACACCATCATACCGGGTTCTGGCCACAGAAAACCATCACACCAGGTTCTGGCTACGGACACCATCATAGCGGGATCTGGCCACAGACACCATCAGACCTGATTCTGGCCAACGACACCATCAGATCGGGTTCAGGCAATGGAGTCCATCAGACCGGGTTCTGACCATGGACACCATCAGACCGGGTTCTGGGTTCTTGCCACAGACACTAACAGACCGGGTTCTGGCCATACACACCATCAGACCGGGTTCTTGCCACGGAGACCATCAGACCGGGTTCTGGGTTATGGCCACAGACACCATCAGATCGGGTTCTGGCCACAGACACCATCAGACTGGGTTCTGGCCACGGACGCCATCATACCGGGTTCTGGCCACAGACACCATCATACAGGGTTCTGGCCACCGACAGCATCATACCGGATTCTGGCCACGGACACCATCAGAACGGGTTCTGGCCACGGACACTATCATACCGGTTTCTGGCCACAGACGCCATCATACCGGGTTCTGGCCACGGACACCATCATACAGGGTTCTGGCCACGGACACCATCTCACCGGGTTCTGGCCACGGACACCATCATACCGGGTTCTGGCCACAGACACCATCAGACCGGGTTCTGGGTTCTGGCCTGGGACACCATCAGACCGGGTTCTCGGTTCTGGCCACCGACACCATAATACCGGGTTCTGGCCTGGGACACCATCATACCGGGTTCTGGGTTCTGGCCTGGGACACCATCAGACCGGTTTCTGGCCACGGACACCATCACACCGGGTACTGGTTTCTTGCCACAGAAACCATCAGAACGGGTGCTGGGTTCTGGCCACGCATACCATCAGACCGGGTTCTGGGTTCTGGCAAAAGATACCATCAGAAATGGTTCTGGCCACGGACGCCATCAGACCGGGTTCTGGCCACGGAAACCATCAGACCCGGTTCTGGGTTCTGGTTACAGACACCATCAGACCGGGTTCTGGCCACGGACACAATCAGACCCGGTTCTGGGTTGTGGCCACGGACATCATCAGACCGAGTTCTGGCCATGGACACCCTCAGACCGTGTTCTGGGTTCTGGCCATGGACACCATCAGACCGGGTTATGGACAAAGACACTAACAGACCGGGTTCTGGCCAAAGACACTAACAGACCGGGTTATTGCCACGGACTCCATCAGACAGGGTTCTGGGTTCTGTCCACAGACACCATCAGACTGGATTCTGGCAACGGACACCATCAGACCGGTTCTGGGTTCTGGCCACGGATACCATCAGACCGGGTTCTGGCCACGGACACCATCAGACCGCGTTCTCGGTTCTGGCCAACGACACCTTTAGACCGGGTTCTGGGTTGTTACCACGGACACCATCAGATTGGTTTCTGGCCACGGACACCATCATAACGGGTTCTCGGTTCTGGCCACGGACACCATCAGACCGGTTCTGGGTTCTGGCCACGGACACCATCAGACCGGGTTCTGGCCAAGGACACCATCATACCGGGAACTGAGTTATGGCCACGGACACAATCAGACCGGATTCTGGGCTCTTGGCCTTGGACACCATCAGACCGGGTTGTGGCTACAGACACCATCATACCGGCTGCTCGGTTCTGGCCACGAACACCATCACACCGGAATCTGGGTTCTGGCCATGGACACCTTCAGACCGGGTTCCGGGTTGTTACCACAGACACCATCATACAGGATTCTGGCCACGGACACCATCATACCGGGTTCTGGCCACGGACACCATCATACAGGGTTCTGGCCACGGACACCATCATACCGGGTTCTGGCCACAGAAAACCATCACACCAGGTTCTGGCTACGGACACCATCATAGCGGGATCTGGCCACAGACACCATCAGACCGGATTCTGGCCAACGACACCATCAGATCGGGTTCAGGCAATGGAGTCCATCAGACCGGGTTCTGACCATGGACACCATCCGACCGGGTTCTGGGTTCTTGCCACAGACACTAACAGACCGGGTTCTGGCCATACACACCATCAGACCGGGTTCTGGCCACGGAGACCATCAGACCGGGTTCTGGGTTATGGCCACAGACACCATCAGATCGGGTTCTGGCCGCAGACACCATCAGACTGGGTTCTGGCCACGGACGCCATCATACCGGGTTCTGGCCACGGACACCATCATACAGGGTTCTGGCCACGGACAGCATCATACCGGATTCTGGCCACGGACACCATCAGAACGGGTTCTGGCCACGGACACTATCATACCGGTTTCTGGCCACAGACGCCATCATACCGGGTTCTGGCCACGGACACCATCATACAGGGTTCTGGCCACGGACACCATCAGACCGGGTTCTGGCCACGGACACCATCATACCGGGTTCTGGCCACAGACACCATCAGACCGGGTTCTGGGTTCTGGCCTGGGACACCATCAGACCGGGTTCTCGGTTCTGGCCACCGACACCATAATACCGGGTTCTGGCCAACGACACCATCAGATCGGGTTCAGGCAACGGAGTCCATCAGACCGGGTTCTGACCATGGACACCATCAGACCGGGTTCTGGGTTCTTGCCACAGACACTAACAGACCGGGTTCTTGCCACAGACACTAACAGACGGGGTTCTGGCCACGGACACCATCAGGCCGGGTTCTGGGTTCTGCCCACAGACACCATCAGCCCGGGTTCTGGGTTTTTACCACGGATACCATCGGAATGGGTTCTGGCCACAGACACCATCAGACCGGGTTCTCGGTTCTGGCCACCGACACCATCATACCGGGTTCTGGGTTGTTACCACGGACACTCTCAGACCGGGTTCTGGCCACGGACGCCATCATACCGGGTTCTGGCCACGGACACCATCATACAGGGTTCTGGGTTCTGGCCTGGGACACCATCAGACCGGGTTCTCGGTTCTGGCCACCGACACCATCATACCGGGTTCTGGGTTCTGGACACAGACACCATCAGCCCGGGATCTGGGTTGTTACCACGGACACTATCAGAACGGGTTCTGGCCACGGACACTATCAGACCGGGTTCTGGCCACAGATGCCATCATACCGGGTTCTGGCCACGGACACCATCATACAGGGTTCTGGCCACGGACACCATCAGACCGGATTCTGGCCACGGACACCATCATACCGGGTTCTGGCCACAGAAAACCATCACACCAGGTTCTGGCCACGGACACCATCATAGCGGGTTCTGGCCACAGACACCATCAGACCGGGTTCTGGCCAACGACACCATCAGACCGGGTTCTGGCCACGGACACCATCATACTGGGTTCTGGGTTCTGGCCTGGGACACCATCAGACTGGGTTCTCGGTTCTGGCCGTACACACCATCAGACCGGGTTCTGGCCACAGACACCATCACACCGGGTTCTGGGTTCTTGCCACAGAAACCATCAGAACGGGATCTGGGTTCTGGCCACGCACACCATCAGACCGGGTTCTGGGTTCTGGCCAAAGATACCATCAGAACGGGTTCTGGCCACGGACGCCATCAGACCGGGTTCGGGCCACGGAAACAATCAGACCCGGTTCTGGGTTCTGGTTACAGACACCATCAGACCGGGTTCTGGCCACGGACACCATCAGACCCGGTTCTGGGTTGTGGCCACAGACATCATCAGACCGAGTTCTGGCCACGGACACCTTCAGACCGGGTTCTGGGTTGTTACCACGGACACCATCAGAACGGGTTTTGGCCACAGACATCATCATATCGGGTTCTGGCCACGGACACCATCAGACCGGATTCTGGGTTCTGGCCACGGACACCATCATATCGGGTTCTGGCCACGGACACCATCAGACCGGATTCTGGGTTCTGGCCACGGACACCATCATACCGGGTTCTGGCCATAGACACCATCAGACGGGGTTCTGGGTTCTGGCCATTGACACCTTCAGACCGGGTTCTGGCCACAGACACTAACAGAGCGGGTTCTGGCCACAGGCACTAACAGACCGGGTTCTGGCCACGGACACCTTCAGACCGGGTTCTGGGTTCTGGCCATGGACACCTTCAGACCGGGTTCTGTCCACAGGCACTAACAGACCGGGTTCTGGCCACGGACACCATCAGAAAGGGTTCTGGGTTCTGGGCCTCGGACACCATCAGACCGGGTTCTGGGTTCTGGGCCTCGGACACCTTCATACCGGGTGCTCGGTTCTGGCCACGAACACCATCACACCGGGCCCTGGGTTCTGGCCACGTACACCATCAGACCGGGTTTTGGCCTCGGACACCATCAGACCGGGTTCTGGCCACGGACACCATCATACCGTGTTCTCGGTTCTGACCATACACACCATCATACCGGGTTCTGGCCACGGAGACCATCAGACCGGGTTCTGGCCACGGACACCATCACACCGGGATCTGGGTTCTTGCCAGAGAAACCATCAGAACGGGTTCGGGGTTCTGGCCAAGGACACCATCATACCGGGTTCTGAGTTCTGGCCACGGACACAATCAGACCGGATTCTTCGCTCTGGGCCTCGGACACCCTCAGACCGGGTTCTGTCTACAGACACAATCATACCGGGTGCACGGTTCTTGCCACGAACACCATCACACCGGATTCTGGGTTCTGGTCATGGACACCATCACACCGGGTTCTGGCCACGGACACCATCAGAACGGGTTCTGGCCACAGACACCATCATACCGGGCTCTGGCCACGGACACCATCATACCAGGTTTTGGCCACGGACACCATCAGACCGGATTCTGGGTTCTGGCAACGCACACCATCATACCGGGTTCTGGCCAGAGACACCATCATACCGGGTTCTCGGTTCTGGCCACCGACACCATCATACCGGGTTCTGGGTTGTTACCACGGACACTATCAGACCGGGTTCTGGCCACGGACGCCATCATACCGGGTTCTGGCCACGGACACCATCATACAGGGTTCTGGCCACGGACACCATCAGACCGGATTCTGGCCACGGACACCATCAGAACGGGTTCTGGCCACGGACAATATCAGACTGGGTTCTGGCCACAGACGCCATCATACCGGGTTCTGGCCACGGACACCATCATACAGGGTTCTGACCACAGACACCATCACACCGGGTTCTGGCCACGGACACCATCATACCGGGTTCTGGCCACGGACACCATCATACCGGGTTCTGGCCACAGACACCATCATACCGGGTTCTGGGTTCTGGCCTGGGACACCATCAGACCGGGTTCTCGGTTCTGGCCACCGACACCATCATACCGGGTTCTGGGTTCTGGACACAGACACCATCAGCCCGGGATCTGGGTTGTTACCACGGACACTATCAGAACGGGTTCTGGCCACGGACACTATCAGACCGGGTTCTGGCCACAGACGCCATCATACCGGGTTCTGGCCACGGACACCATCATACAGGGTTCTGGCCACGGACACCATCAGACCGGATTCTGGCCACGGACACCATCATACCGGGTTCTGGCCACAGAAAACCATCACACCAGGTTCTGGCCACGGACACCATCATAGCGGGTTCTGGCCACAGACACCATCAGACCGGGTTCTGGCCAACGACACCATCAGACCGGGTTCTGGCCACGGACACCATCATACTGGGTTCTGGGTTCTGGCCTGGGACACCATCAGACTGGGTTCTCGGTTCTGGCCGTACACACCATCAGACCGGGTTCTGGCCACAGACACCATCACACCGGGTTCTGGGTTCTTGCCACAGAAACCATCAGAACGGGATCTGGGTTCTGGCCACGCACACCATCAGACCGGGTTCTGGGTTCTGGCAAAAGATACCATCAGAACGGGTTCTGGCCACGGACGCCATCAGACAGGGTTCTGGCCACGGAAACAATCAGACCCGGTTCTGGGTTCTGGTTACAGACACCATCAGACCGGGTTCTGGCCACGGACACCATCAGACCCGGTTCTGGGTTGTGGCCACAGACATCATCAGACCGAGTTCTGGCCACGGACACCTTCAGACCGGGTTCTGGGTTGTTACCACGGACACCATCAGAACGGGTTTTGGCCACAGACATCATCATATCGGGTTCTGGCCACGGACACCATCAGACCGGATTCTGGGTTCTGGCCACGGACACCATCATATCGGGTTCTGGCCACGGACACCATCAGACCGGATTCTGGGTTCTGGCCACGGACACCATCATACCGGGTTCTGGCCATAGACACCATCAGACGGGGTTCTGGGTTCTGGCCATTGACACCTTCAGACCGGGTTCTGGCCACAGACACTAACAGAGCGGGTTCTGGCCACAGGCACTAACAGACCGGGTTCTGGCCACGGACACCTTCAGACCGGGTTCTGGGTTCTGGCCATGGACACCTTCAGACCGGGTTCTGTCCACAGGCACTAACAGACCGGGTTCTGGCCACGGACACCATCAGAAAGGGTTCTGGGTTCTGGGCCTCGGACACCATCAGACCGGGTTCTGGGTTCTGGGCCTCGGACACCATCATACCGGGTGCTCGGTTCTGGCCACGAACACCATCACACCGGGCCCTGGGTTCTGGCCACGGACACCATCAGACCGGGTTTTGGCCTCGGACACCATCAGACCGGGTTCTGGCCACAGACACCATCATACTGGGTTCTCGTTTCCGGCCACGGACACCATCATACCGTGTTCTCGGTTCTGACCATACACACCATCATACCGGGTTCTGGCCACGGAGACCATCAGACCGGGTTCTGGCCACGGACACCATCACACCGGGCCCTGGGTTCTGGCCACGGACACCATCAGACCGGGTTTTGGCCTCGGACACCATCAGACCGGGTTCTGGCCACAGACACCATCATACTGGGTTCTCGTTTCCGGCCACGGACACCATCATACCGTGTTCTCGGTTCTGACCATACACACCATCATACCGGGTTCTGGCCACGGAGACCATCAGACCGGGTTCTGGCCACGGACACCATCACACCGGGTTCTGGGTTCTTGCCAGAGAAACCATCAGAACGGGTTCGGGGTTCTGGCCAAGGACACCATCATACCGGGTTCTGAGTTCTGGCCACGGACACAATCAGACCGGATTCTTCGCTCTGGGCCTCGGACACCATCAGACCGGGTTCTGTCTACAGACACAATCATACCGGGTGCATGGTTCTTGCCACAAACACCATCACACCGGATTCTGGGTTCTGGTCATGGACACCATCACACCGGGTTCTGGCCACGGACACCATCAGAACGGGTTCTGGCCACAGACACCATCATACCGGGCTCTGGCCACGGACACCATCATACCAGGTTTTGGCCACGGACACCATCAGACCGGATTCTGGGTTCTGGCAACGCACACCATCATACCGGGTTCTGGCCAGAGACACCATCATACCGGGTTCGAGCCACAGACACCATCAGACCGGGTTCTGGCCACGGACACCATCAGACCAGGCTCTGGCCACGGACACCATCATACCTGGTTCGAGTCACAGACACCATCAGACCGGGTTCTGGCCACGGACACCATCATACCGGATACTGGCCACGGACACCATCAAACCGGGTTCTGGGTTCTGGACACAGACACCATCAGCCCGGGTTCTGGGTTGTTACCACGGACATTATCAGAACGGGTTCTGGCCACAGACACCCTCATACCGGGTTCTGGCCACGGAAACCATCATACTGGGTTCTGGCCACAGACACCATCAGACCGGATACTGGGTTCTGGCCACGGACACCATCATACTGGGTTCTGGGTTGTTACCACGGACACCATCAGACCGGGTTCTGGCCACAGACACCCTCATACCGGGTTCTGGCCACGGAAACCATCATACTGGGTTCTGGCCACAGACACCATCAGACCGGATACTGGGTTCTGGCCACGGACACCATCATACTGGGTTCTGGGTTTTTACCACGGACACCATCATACTGGGTTCTGGCCACGGAAACCATCATACCGGGTTCTGGCCACGGACACCATCAGACCGGATTCTGGGTTCTGGCCACGGACACCATCAGACCGGGTTCTGGGTTCTGGCCACGGACTCCATCATACTGGGTTCTGGCCACAGACACCATCACACCGGGTTCTGGGTTGTTACCACTGTTACGGCCCAAGCCTGCTGGAATGTGGAGGAAGATGTCCCAACAGCCGCACAAGACCAGGATTGGCCAGCCTTCTACATCTCAGCCTCTACCCCTTGGCGCTTTAGGATTGGTGGAGGACTTTTCAGGGCCAAGGCTCATTGGCTACCTCCTCTGCCACTCTCCTATTTAAGGGACATCATCAGCCTCATTCAGGGCAGCTGTGTTTGAGTGTAACAGAGTTTGCCACTTTTGGACTGTTTGTGGGTTTTGCTGAGGTTTTGCCTTCTGGGACTTTTTTGTGTTTTGTCTGTGTTTACAGAGTTGTTTGGGTTTTGTTTTATTAAGACTTTTTTTGACTTGCTGTAGAGTTACAGAACCTGTTGTATTTTGTCTGTGATTAGAGTTGTTTGGGTTTTGTGTCAGTGTATTAAGTTATCGCTTTTGTATTGGGAAGTTTTGAGTTATCCCTTATTGTTTTGGTAAATTCACCTAGTTGTAAATAAATCTTATTGGTGAAATTTTAGTTGCCACTCTTTTGTGTTGCAACCCCCTTTTTCCCCTAGACACCACTGGGGTCGTAACAACCACGGACACCATCAGACCGGGATCTGGCCACAGACACCATCATACTGGGTTCTGGCCACGGAAACCATCATACCGGGTTCTGGCCACGGACACCATCAGACCGGATTCTGGGTTCTGGCCACGGACACCATCACACCGGGTTCTGGCCACGGACACCATCAGCCCGGGTTCTGGCCACGGACATCATCATAGTGGGTTCTGGCCATAGACACCATCAGACCGGGTTCTGGCCACAGACACCATCAGACCGGCTTCTGGCCATACACACCATGCGACCGGGTTCTGGCCACGGAGACCATCAGACCGGGTTCTGGGTACTGGCCACAGACACCATCAGATCGGGTTCTGGCCGCAGACACCATCAGACTGGGTTCTGGCAAAGGAAACCATCAGACCGGGTTCTGGGTTCTGGCCAAGAACACCATCACACCGGGTTCTGGCCACGGACACCATGAGACTGGGTTCTGGGTTCTGGCCACAGACACCATAAGACTGGGTTCTGGGTTCTGGCCAAAGATACCATCAGATCGGGTTCTGGCAACGGAGTCCATCAGACCGGGTTCTGACAATGGACACCATCAGACCGGGTTCTGGGTTCTTGCCACAGACACTAACAGACTGGGTTCTGGCAACAGACACCATCAGACCGGGTTCTGGCCACGGACACCATGAGACTGGGTTCTGGGTACTGGCCAAAGATGCCATCAGATCGGGTTCATGCCACAGAAACCATCAGAACGGGTTCTGGGTTCTGGCCACAGACACCTTCGGACTGGGTTCTGGGTTCTGGCCAAAGATACCATCAGATCGGGTTCTGGGTTCTTGCCACAGACACCATCAGACCGGGTTCTCTCCAAGGACACCATCATACCGGGAACTGAGTTCTGGCTACAGACACCATCACACCGGAATCTGGGTTCTGGCTACAGACACCATCATACCGGGTTCTCGGTTCTGGACACAGACACCATCAGCCCGGGTTCTGGGTTGTTACCACGGACACCATCAGAACGGGTTCTGGCCACAGACACCATCATACCGTGTTCTGGCCACGGACACCATCATACCAGTTTCTGGCCACGGACACCATCAGACCTATTTCTGGCCACGGACATCATCAGAACGGGTTCTGGCCACAGACACCATCATAGCGGGTTCTGGCCACAGACACCATCAGACCGGGTTCTGGCCACAGACACCATCAGACCGGGTTCTGGCCATACACACCATCAGACCGGGTTCTGGCCACGGAGACCATCAGACCGGGTTCTGGGTTCTGGCCACAGACACCATCAGATCGGGTTCTGGCCGCAGACACCATCAGACTGGGTTCTGGCAAAGGAAACCATCAGACCGAGTTCTGGGTTCTGGCCAACGAGACCATCACTTCGGGTTCTGGCCACAGAAACCATCAGAACGGGTTCTGGGTTCTGGCCACAGACACCATCAGACTGGGTTCTGGGTTCTGGCCAAAGATACCATCAGATCGGGTTCTGGCAACGGAGTCCATCAGACCGGGTTCTGACCATCGACACCATCAGACCGGGTTCTGGGTTCTTGCCACAGACACTAACAGACGGGGTTATGGCCACGGACACCATCAGACCGGGTTCTGGGTTCTGCCCACAGACACCATCAGCCCGGGTTCTGGGTTTTTACCACGGATACCATCAGAACGGGTTCTGGCCACAGACACCATCAGACCGGGTTCTCGGTTCTGGCCACAGACACCATCATACCGGGTTCTGGGTTCTGGACACAGACACCATCATACCGGGTTCTCGGTTCTGGACACAGACACCATCAGCCCGGGTTCTGGGTTGTTACCATGGACACTATCAGACCGGGTTCTGGCCACAGACGCCATCATACCGGGTTCTGGCCACGGACACCATCATACAGGGTTCTGGCCACGTACACCATCAGACCGGATTCTGGCCACGGACACCATCAGAACGGGTTCTGTCCACGGACACTATCATACCGGGTTCTGGCCACAGACGCTATCATACCGGGTTCTGGCAACGGACAACATCATACAGGGTTCTGGCCACGGACACCATCTTACCGGGTTCTGGCCACGGACACCATCATACCGGGTTCTGGCCACAGACACCATCAGACCGGGTTCTGGGTTCTGGCCTGGGACACCATCAGACCGGGTTCTCGGTTCTGGCCACCGACACCATCATACCGGGTTCTGGGTTCTGGACACAGACACCATCAGCCCGGGTTCTGGGTTGTTACCACGGACACTATCAGAACGGGTTCTGGCCACGGACACTATCAGACCGGGTTCTGGCCACAGACGCCATCATACCGGGTTCTGGCGACGGACACCATCAGACCGGGTTCTGGCCACGGACACCATCAGACCGGATTCTGGCCACGGACACCATCATACCGGGTTCTGGCAACGGAGTCCATCAGACCGGGTTCTGACCATGGACACCATAAGACCGGGTTCTGGGTTCTTGCCACAGACACTAACAGACCGGGTTCTGGCCACAGACGCCATCATACCGGGTTCTGGCGACGGACACCATCAGACCGGGTTCTGGCCACGGACACCATCAGACCGGATTCTGGCCACGGACACCATCATACCGGGTTCTGGCAACGGAGTCCATCAGACCGGGTTCTGACCATGGACACCATAAGACCGGGTTCTGGGTTCTTGCCACAGACACCATCAGACCGGGTTCTGGGTTCTGCCCACAGACACCATCAGCCCGGGTTCTGGGTTTTTACCACGGATACCATCGGAATGGGTTCTGGCCACAGACACCATCAGACCGGGTTCTCGGTTCTGGCCACCGACACCATCATACCGGGTTCTGGGTTCTGGACACAGACACCATCAGCCCGGGTTCTGGGTTGTTACCACGGACACTATCAGACCGGGTTCTGGCCACAGACGCCATCATACCGGGTTCTGGCCACGGACACCATCATACAGGGTTCTGGCCACGGACACCATCAGACCGGATTCTGGCCACGGACACCATCAGAACGGGTTCTGGCCACGGACACTATCAGACCGGGTTCTGGCCACAGACGCCATCATACCGGGTTCTGGCCACGGACACCATCATACAGGGTTCTGGCCACGGACACCATCACACCGGGTTCAGGCCACGGACACCATCATACCGGGTTCTGGCCACAGACACCATCAGACCGGGTTCTGGGTTCTGGCCTGGGACACCATCGGACCGGGTTCTCGGTTCTGGCCACCGACACCATCATACCGGGTTCTGGGTTCTGGACACAGACACCATCAGCCCGGGATCTGGGTTGTTACCACGGACACTATCAGAACGGGTTCTGGCCACGGACACTATCAGACCGGGTTCTGGCCACAGACGCCATCATACCGGGTTCTGGCTACGGACACCATCATACAGGGTTCTGGCCACGGACACCATCAGACCGGATTCTGGCCACGGACACCATCATACCGGGTTCTGGCCACGGACACCATCAGACCGGATTCTGGCCACGGACACCATCATACCGGGTTCTGGCCACGGACTCCATCATACCGGGTTCTGGCCACAGAAAACCATCACACCAGGTTCTGGCCACGGACACCATCATAGCGGGTTCTGGCCACAGACACCATCAGACCGGGTTCTGGCCAACGACAACATCAGACCGGGTTCTGGCCACGGATACCATCATACCGGGTTCTGGGTTCTGGCCTGGGACACCATCAGACTGGGTTCTCGGTTCTGGCCGTACACACCATCAGACCGGGTTCTGGCCACAGACACCATCAAACCGGGTTCTGGGTTCTTGCCACAGAAACCATCAGAACGGGATCTGGGTTCTGGCCACGCACACCATCAGACCGGGTTCTGGGTTTTGGCCAAAGATACCATCAGAACGGGTTCTGGCCACGGACGCCATCAGACCGGGTTCTGGGTTCTTGCCAGAGAAACCATCAGAACGGGTTCGGGGTTCTGGCCAAGGACACCATCATACCGGGTTCTGAGTTCTGGCCACGGACACAATCAGACCGGATTCTTCGCTCTGGGCCTCGGACACCATCAGACCGGGTTCTGTCTACAGACACAATCATACCGGGTGCTCGGTTCTTGCCACGAACACCATCACACCGGATTCTGTGTTCTGGTCATGGACACCATCACACCGGGTTCTGGCCACGGACACCATCAGAATGGGTTCTGGCCACAGACACCATCATACCGGGTTCTGGCCACGGACACCATCATACCAGGTTTTGGCCACGGACACCATCAGACCGGATTCTGGGTTCTGGCAACGCACACCATCATACCGGGTTCTGGCCAGAGACACCATCATACCGGGTTCGAGCCACAGACACCATCAGACCGGGTTCTGGCCACGGACACCATCAGACCGGGCTCTGGCCACGGACACCATCATACCGGGTTCGAGTCACAGACACCATCATACCGGGTTCGAGTCACAGACACCATCAGACCGGGTTCTGGCCACGGACACCATCATACCGGATACTGGCCACGGACACCATCACACCGGGTTCTGGGTTCTGGCCTGGGACACCATCAAACCGGGTTCTCGGTTCTGGCCACGGACACCATCATACTGGGTTCTGGGTTCTGGACACAGACACCATCAGCCCGGGTTCTGGGTTGTTACCACGGACATTATCAGAACGGGTTCTGGCCACAGACACCCTCATACCGGGTTCTGGCCACGGAAACCATCATACTGGGTTCTGGCCACAGACACCATCAGACCGGATACTGGGTTCTGGCCACGGACACCATCATACTGGGTTCTGGGTTGTTACCACGGACACCATCAGACCGGGTTCTGGCCACAGACACCCTCATACCGGGTTCTGGCCACGGAAACCATCATACTGGGTTCTGGCCACAGACACCATCAGACCGGATACTGGGTTCTGGCCACGGACACCATCATACTGGGTTCTGGGTTGTTACCACGGACACCATCATACTGGGTTCTGGCCACGGAAACCATCATACCGGGTTCTGGCCACGGACACCATCAGACCGGATTCTGGGTTCTGGCCACGGACACCATCAGACCGGGTTCTGGGTTCTGGCCACGGACTCCATTATACTGGGTTCTGGCCACAGACACCATCACACCGGGTTCTGGGTTGTTACCACGGACACCATCAGACCGGGATCTGGCCACAGACACCATCATACTGGGTTCTGGCCACGGAAACCATCATACCGGGTTCTGGCCACGGACACCATCAGACCGGATTCTGGGTTCTGGCCACGGACACCATCAGACCGGGTTCTGGCCACGGACACCATCACACCGGGTTCTGGCCACGGACACCATCAGACCGGGTTCTGGCCACGGACACCATCACACCGGGTTCTGGCCACGGACACCTTCAGACCGGGTTCTGGCCACGGACACCATCACACCGGGTTCTGGCCACGGACACCATCAGACAGGGTTCTGGCCACGGACACCATCACACCGGGTTCGGGCCACGGACACCATCATAGCGGGTTCTGGCCACAGACACCATCATACCGGGTTCTGGCCACGGACACCATCAGACCGGGTTCTGGCTACGGACACCATCACACCGGGTTCTGGCCACGGACACCATCAGACCGGGTTCTGGCCACGGACACCATCACACCGGGTTCTGGCCACGGACACCATCATAGAGGGTTCTGGCCATAGACACCATCAGACCGGGTTCTGGCCACAGACACCATCAGACCGGCTTCTGGCCATACACACCATCCGACCGGGTTCTGGCCACGGAGACCATCAGACCGGGTTCTGGGTACTGGCCACAGACACCATCAGATCGGGTTCTGGCCGCAGACACCATCAGACTGGGTTCTGGCAAAGGAAACCATCAGACCGGGTTCTGGGTTCTGGCCAAGAACACCATCCGACCGGGTTCTGGCCACGGAGACCATCAGACCGGGTTCTGGGTACTGGCCACAGACACCATCAGATCGGGTTCTGGCCGCAGACACCATCAGACTGGGTTCTGGCAAAGGAAACCATCAGACCGGGTTCTGGGTTCTGGCCAAGAACACCATCACACCGGGTTCTGGCCACGGACACCATGAGACTGGGTTCTGGGTTCTGGCCACAGACACCATAAGACTGGGTTCTGTGTTCTGGCCAAAGATACCATCAGATCGGGTTCTGGCAACGGAGTCCATCAGACCGGGTTCTGACCATGGACACCATCAGACCGGGTTCTGTGTTCTTGCCACAGACACTAACAGACCGGGTTCTGGCAACAGACACCATCAGACCGGGTTCTGGCAAAGGAAACCATCAGACCGGGTTCTGGGTTCTGGCCAAGAACACCATCCGACCGGGTTCTGGCCACGGAGACCATCAGACCGGGTTCTGGGTACTGGCCACAGACACCATCAGATCGGGTTCTGGCCGCAGACACCATCAGACTGGGTTCTGGCAAAGGAAACCATCAGACCGGGTTCTGGGTTCTGGCCAAGAACACCATCACACCGGGATCTGGCCACGGACACCATGAGACTGGGTTCTGGGTTCTGGCCACAGACACCATAAGACTGGGTTCTGTGTTCTGGCCAAAGATACCATCAGATCGGGTTCTGGCAACGGAGTCCATCAGACCGGGTTCTGACCATGGACACCATCAGACCGGGTTCTGGGTTCTTGCCACAGACACTAACAGACCGGGTTCTGGCAACAGACACCATCAGACCGGGTTCTGGCCACGGACACCATGAGACTGGGTTCTGGGTACTGGCCAAAGATGCCATCAGATCGGGTTCATGCCACAGAAACCATCAGAACGGGTTCTGGGTTCTGGCCACAGACACCTTCGGACTGGGTTCTGGGTTCTGGCCAAAGATACCATCAGATCGGGTTCTGGGTTCTTGCCACAGACACTAACAGACCGGGTTGTGGGTTCTTGCCACAGACACTAACAGACCGGGTTCTGGCCACGGACACCATCAGACCGGGTTCTGGGTTCCTCCCACAGACACCATGAGCTCGGGTTCTGGGTTTTTACCACGGACACCATCAGAACGGGTTCTGGCCACGGACACCATCAGACCGGGCTCTGGCCACAGACACCATCAAACCGGGTTCTGGCCATGGACACCATCATACCAGGTTCTGGCCACGGACACCATCAGATCGGATTCTGGGTTCTGGCCAAGGATACCATCATACCGGGTTCTGGCCACAGACAAAATCAGACCGGGTTCTGGCCAAGGACACCATCACACCGGGTTCTGGGCCTCGGACACCATCATACCGGGTGCTCGGTTCTGGCCACGAACACCATCACACCGGGCCCTGGGTTCTGGCCACGGACACCATCAGACCGGGTTTTGGCCTCGGACACCATCAGACCGGGTTCTGGCCAAAGACACCATCATACTGGGTTCTCGTTTCCGGCCACGGACACCATCATACCGTGTTCTCGGTTCTGACCATACACACCATCATACCGGGTTCTGGCCACGGAGACCATCAGACCGGGTTCTGGCCACAGACACCATCAGACCGGGTTCTGGCCAACGACACCATCAGACCGGGTTCTGGCCACGGATACCATCATACCGGGTTCTGGGTTCTGGCCTGGGACACCATCAGACTGGGTTCTCGGTTCTGGCCGTACACACCATCAGACCGGGTTCTGGCCACAGACACCATCAAACCGGGTTCTGGGTTCTTGCCACAGAAACCATCAGAACGGGATCTGGGTTCTGGCCACGCACACCATCAGACCGGGTTCTGGGTTTTGGCCAAAGATACCATCAGAACGGGTTCTGGCCACGGACGCCATCAGACCGGGTTCTGGGTTCTTGCCAGAGAAACCACCAGAACGGGTTCGGGGTTCTGGCCAAGGACACCATCATACCGGGTTCTGAGTTCTGGCCACGGACACAATCAGACCGGATTCTTCGCTCTGGGCCTCGGACACCATCAGACCGGGTTCTGTCTACAGACACAATCATACCGGGTGCTCGGTTCTTGCCACGAACACCATCACACCGGATTCTGTGTTCTGGTCATGGACACCATCACACCGGGTTCTGGCCACGGACACCATCAGAACGGGTTCTGGCCACAGACACCATCATACCGGGTTCTGGCCACGGACACCATCATACCAGGTTTTGGCCACGGACACCATCAGACCGGATTCTGGGTTCTGGCAACGCACACCATCATACCGGGTTCTGGCCAGAGACACCATCATACCGGGTTCGAGCCACAGACACCATCAGACCGGGTTCTGGCCACGGACACCATCAGACCGGGCTCTGGCCACGGACACCATCATACCGGGTTCGAGTCACAGACACCATCATACCGGGTTCGAGTCACAGACACCATCAGACCGGGTTCTGGCCACGGACACCATCATACCGGATACTGGCCACGGACACCATCACACCGGGTTCTGGGTTCTGGCCTGGGACACCATCAAACCGGGTTCTCGGTTCTGGCCACGGACACCATCATACTGGGTTCTGGGTTCTGGACACAGACACCATCAGCCCGGGTTCTGGGTTGTTACCACGGACATTATCAGAACGGGTTCTGGCCACAGACACCCTCATACCGGGTTCTGGCCACGGAAACCATCATACTGGGTTCTGGCCACAGACACCATCAGACCGGATACTGGGTTCTGGCCACGGACACCATCATACTGGGTTCTGGGTTGTTACCACGGACACCATCAGACCGGGTTCTGGCCACAGACACCCTCATACCGGGTTCTGGCCACTGAAACCATCATACTGGGTTCTGGCCACAGACACCATCAGACCGGATACTGGGTTCTGGCCACGGACACCATCATACTGGGTTCTGGGTTGTTACCACGGACACCATCATACTGGGTTCTGGCCACGGAAACCATCATACCGGGTTCTGGCCACGGACACCATCAGACCGGATTCTGGGTTCTGGCCACGGACACCATCAGACCGGGTTCTGGGTTCTGGCCACGGACTCCATTATACTGGGTTCTGGCCACAGACACCATCACACCGGGTTCTGGGTTGTTACCACGGACACCATCAGACCGGGATCTGGCCACAGACACCATCATACTGGGTTCTGGCCACGGAAACCATCATACCGGGTTCTGGCCACGGACACCATCAGACCGGATTCTGGGTTCTGGCCACGGACACCATCAGACCGGGTTCTGGCCACGGACACCATCACACCGGGTTCTGGCCACGGACACCATCATAGCGGGTTCTGGCCACAGACACCATCATACCGGGTTCTGGCCACGGACACCATCAGACCGGGTTCTGGCCACGGACACCATCACACCGGGTTCTGGCCACGGACACCTTCAGACCGGGTTCTGGCCACGGACACCATCACACCGGGTTCTGGCCACGGACACCATCAGACAGGGTTCTGGCCACGGACACCATCACACCGGGTTCGGGCCACGGACACCATCATAGCGGGTTCTGGCCACAGACACCATCATACCGGGTTCTGGCCACGGACACCATCAGACCGGGTTCTGGCTACGGACACCATCACACCGGGTTCTGGCCACGGACACCATCAGACCGGGTTCTGGCCACGGACACCATCACACCGGGTTCTGGCCACGGACACCATCATAGAGGGTTCTGGCCATAGACACCATCAGACCGGGTTCTGGCCACAGACACCATCAGACCGGCTTCTGGCCATACACACCATCCGACCGGGTTCTGGCCACGGAGACCATCAGACCGGGTTCTGGGTACTGGCCACAGACACCATCAGATCGGGTTCTGGCCGCAGACACCATCAGACTGGGTTCTGGCAAAGGAAACCATCAGACCGGGTTCTGGGTTCTGGCCAAGAACACCATCCGACCGGGTTCTGGCCACGGAGACCATCAGACCGGGTTCTGGGTACTGGCCACAGACACCATCAGATCGGGTTCTGGCCGCAGACACCATCAGACTGGGTTCTGGCAAAGGAAACCATCAGACCGGGTTCTGGGTTCTGGCCAAGAACACCATCACACCGGGTTCTGGCCACGGACACCATGAGACTGGGTTCTGGGTTCTGGCCACAGACACCATAAGACTGGGTTCTGTGTTCTGGCCAAAGATACCATCAGATCGGGTTCTGGCAACGGAGTCCATCAGACCGGGTTCTGACCATGGACACCATCAGACCGGGTTCTGTGTTCTTGCCACAGACACTAACAGACCGGGTTCTGGCAACAGACACCATCAGACCGGGTTCTGGCAAAGGAAACCATCAGACCGGGTTCTGGGTTCTGGCCAAGAACACCATCCGACCGGGTTCTGGCCACGGAGACCATCAGACCGGGTTCTGGGTACTGGCCACAGACACCATCAGATCGGGTTCTGGCCGCAGACACCATCAGACTGGGTTCTGGCAAAGGAAACCATCAGACCGGGTTCTGGGTTCTGGCCAAGAACACCATCACACCGGGATCTGGCCACGGACACCATGAGACTGGGTTCTGGGTTCTGGCCACAGACACCATAAGACTGGGTTCTGTGTTCTGGCCAAAGATACCATCAGATCGGGTTCTGGCAACGGAGTCCATCAGACCGGGTTCTGACCATGGACACCATCAGACCGGGTTCTGGGTTCTTGCCACAGACACTAACAGACCGGGTTCTGGCAACAGACACCATCAGACCGGGTTCTGGCCACGGACACCATGAGACTGGGTTCTGGGTACTGGCCAAAGATGCCATCAGATCGGGTTCATGCCACAGAAACCATCAGAACGGGTTCTGGGTTCTGGCCACAGACACCTTCGGACTGGGTTCTGGGTTCTGGCCAAAGATACCATCAGATCGGGTTCTGGGTTCTTGCCACAGACACTAACAGACCGGGTTGTGGGTTCTTGCCACAGACACTAACAGACCGGGTTGTGGGTTCTTGCCACAGACACTAACAGACCGGGTTCTGGCCACGGACACCATCAGACCGGGTTCTGGGTTCCTCCCACAGACACCATGAGCTCGGGTTCTGGGTTTTTACCACGGACACCATCAGAACGGGTTCTGGCCACGGACACCATCAGACCGGGCTCTGGCCACAGACACCATCAAACCGGGTTCTGGCCATGGACACCATCATACCAGGTTCTGGCCACGGACACCATCAGATCGGATTCTGGGTTCTGGCCACGGATACCATCATACCGGGTTCTGGCCACAGACAAAATCAGACCGGGTTCTGGCCACGGACACCATCACACCGGGTTCTGGCCACGGACACCATCATAGCGGCTTCTGGCCACGGACACCATCTTACCGGGTTCTGGCCTGGGACACCGTCAGACCGGGTTCTGGGTTCTGGCCTGGGACACCATCAGACCGGGTTCTCGGTTCTTGCCACGGACACCATCAGAACGGGTTCTGGGTTCTGCCCACAGACACCATGAGCTCGGGTTCTGGGTTTTTACCACGGACACTATCAAAACGGGTTCTGGCCACGGACACCATCATACCGGGCTCTGGCCACGGACACCATCAGACCGGGTTCTGGCCACGGACACCTCAGACCGGATTCTGGCCACGGACACCATTACACCAGGTTCTGGCCACAGACACCATCATACCGGGTTCTTGCCACAGACACCATCATACAGGTTTCTGGCCACAGACACCATCAGACCGGGTTTTGGTTTCTGGCCTGGGACTCCATCAGACTGGGTTCTCGGTTCTGGTCACGGACACCATCATACCGGGTTCTGGACACAGACACCATCAGACCGGGAACTCGGTTCTGGCCACAGACACGATCAGCCCGGGTTCTGTGTTGTTACCACGGACACCATCAGAACGGGTTCTGGCCTCGGACACCATCACACCGGGTGCTCGGTTCTGGCCACGGACACCATCACACCGGGTTCTGGGTTCTGGCCACGGACACCATCAGACCGGGTTCTGGCCACAGACACCATCATACCGGGTTCTCGGTTCCGGCCACGAACACCATCATACCGTGTTCTCGGTTCTGGCCATACACACCATCAGACCGGGTTCTGGCCAGGGACACCATCAGACCGGGTTCTGGGTTCTTGCCACAGAAACCATCAGAACGGATTCTGGGTTCTGGCCACGGACGCCATCAGACCGGGTTCTGGCCACGGAAACCATCAGACCCGGTTCTGGGTTCTGGTTACAGACACCATCAGACCGGGTTCTGGCCACGGACACCATCAGACACGGTTCTGGGTTGTGGCCACGGACATCATCAGACCGAGTTCTGGCCACGGACACCTTCAGACCAAGTTCTGGGTTCTGGCCATGGACACCTTCAGACCGGGTTCTGGCCACAGGCACTAACAGACCGGGTTCTGGCCACGGACACCATCAGACTGGGTTCTGGGTTCTGGGCCTCGGACACTATCAGTCTGGGTTCTGGGTTCGGGGCCTCGGACACCATCATACTGGGTGTTCGGTTCTGGCCACGAACACCATCACACCGGAATCTGGGTTCTGGCCATGGACACCTTCAGACCGGGTTCTGGGTTGTTACCACGGACACCATCAGAACGGGTTCTGGCCACAGACAACATCATACCGGGTTCTGGCCACGGACACCATCATACCAGTTTCTGGCCACGGACACCATCAGACCGGATTCTGGGTTCTGGCCACGGACACCATCATACCGGGTTCTTGCCACGGACACCATCACACCGGCTGCTCGGTTCTGGCCACGAACACCATCACACCGGAATCTGGGTTCTGGCCATGGACACCTTCAGACCGGGTTCTGGGTTGTTACCACGGACACCATCAGAACGGGTTCTGGCCACAGACAACATCATACCGGGTTCTGGCCACGGACACCATCATACCAGTTTCTGGCCACGGACACCATCAGACCGGATTCTGGGTTCTGGCCACGGACACCATCATACCGGGTTCTGGCCACAGACACCATCAGACCGGGTTCTGTGTTCTGGACACAGACACCATCAGACCGGGTTCTGGGTTGTTACCACGGACACTATTAGAACGGGTTCTGGCCACAGACACCATCACATCGGGTTCTGGCAACGGACACCATCATACCGGGTTCTGGCCACGGACACCATCAGACCGGATTCTGGGTTCTGGCCACGGACACCATCATACCGGGTTCTGGCCACAGACACCATCAGACCGGGTTCTGTGTTCTGGACACAGACACCATCAGACCGGGTTCTGGGTTGTTACCACGGACACTATTAGAACGGGTTCTGGCCAAAGACACCATCACATCGGGTTCTGGCAACGGACACCATCATACCGGGTTCTTGCCACGGACACCATCACACCGGGTACTGGCCACGGACATCATCATAGTGGGTTCTGGCCACAGACACCATCATAGCGGGTTCTGGCCACAGACACCATCAGACAGGGTTCTGGCCACAGACACCATCAGACCGGGTTCTGGCCATACACACCATCAGACCGGGTTCTGGGTTCTGGCCACGGACACCATCATACCGGGTGCTCGGTTCCGGCCACGGACACCATCATACCATGTTCTCGGATCTGGCCATATACACCATCAGACCGGTTTCTGGCCACGGACACCATCACACCGGGTACTGGGTTCTTGCAACAGAAACCATCAGAACGGGTGCTGTGTTCTGGCCACGCATACCATCAGACCGGGTTCTGGGTTCAGGTAAAAGATACCATCAGAACGGGTTCTGGCCACGGACGCCATCAGACCGGGTTCTGGCCACGGAAACCATCAGACCCGGTTCTGGGTTCTGGTTACAGACACCATCAGACCGGGTTCTTGCCACGGACACCATCAGACCCGGTTCTGGGTTGTGGCCACGGACATCATCAGACCGAGTTCTGGCCATGGACACCCTCAGACCGTGTTCTGGGTTCTGGCCATGGACACCTTCAGACTGGGTTCTGGCCAAAGACACTAACAGACCGGGTTCTTGCCACGGACTCCATCAGACAGGGTTCTGGGTTCTGGCCACAGACACCATCAGACTGGGTTCTGGCAACGGACACCATCAGACCGGTTCTGGGTTCTGGCCACGGACACCATCAGACCGGGTTCTGGCCACGGACACCATCAGACCGCGTTCTCGGTTCTGGCCAACGACACCTTTAGACCGGGTTCTGGGTTGTTACCACGGACACCATCAGACTGGTTTCTGGCCACGGACACCATCATAACGGGTTCTCGGTTCTGGCCACGGACACCATCAGACCGGTTCTGGGTTCTGGCCACGGACACCATCAGACCGGGTTCTGGCCAAGGACACCATCATAACGGGTTCTCGGTTCTGGCCACGGACACCATCAGACCGGTTCTGGGTTCTGGCCACAAACACCATCACACCGGAATCTGGGTTCTGGCCATGGACACCTTCAGACCGGGTTCTGGGTTGTTACCACAGACACCATCAGAACGGGTTCTGGCCACAGACAACATCATACCGGGTTCTTGCCACGGACACCATCAGACCGGGTTCTGGCCACGGACACCATCAGACCGGATTCTGGTTTCTGGCCACGGACAACATCATACCGGGTTCTGGACACAGACACCATCAGCCCGGGTTCTGGGTTGTTACCACGGACACTATTAGAACGGGTTCTGGCCACAGACACCATCACATCGGGTTCTGGCAACGGACACCATCATACCGGGTTCTTGCCACGGACACCATCACACCGGGTTCTGGCCACGGACATCATCATAGTGGGTTCTGGCCACAGACACCATCATAGCGGGTTCTGGCCACAGACACCATCAGAACGGGTTCTGGCCACAGACAACATCATACCGGGTTCTTGCCACGGACACCATCAGACCGGGTTCTGGCCACGGACACCATCAGACCGGATTCTGGTTTCTGGCCACGGACAACATCATACCGGGTTCTGGACACAGACACCATCAGCCCGGGTTCTGGGTTGTTACCACGGACACTATTAGAACGGGTTCTGGCCACAGACACCATCACATCGGGTTCTGGCAACGGACACCATCATACCGGGTTCTTGCCACGGACACCATCACACCGGGTTCTGGCCACGGACATCATCATAGTGGGTTCTGGCCACAGACACCATCATAGCGGGTTCTGGCCACAGACACCATCAGACCGGGTTCTGGCCATACACACCATCAGACCGGGTTCTGGCCACGGAGACCATCAGACCAGGTTCTGGCCGCAGACACCATCAGACTGGGTTCTGGCAAAGGAAACCATCAGACCGGGTTCTGGGTTCTGGCCAAAGATACCATCACATCGGGTTCTGGCCACAGAAACCATCAGAACGGGTTCTGGGTTCTGGCCAATGACACCATCAGACTGGGTTCTGGGTTCTGGCCAAAGATACCATCAGATCGGGTTCTGGCAACGGAGTCCATCAGACCGGGTTCTGACCATGGACACCATCAGACCGGGTTCTGGGTTCTGGCCACGGACACCATCAGAACGGGTTCTGGCCACGGACACTATCATACCGGTTTCTGGCCACAGACGCCATCATACCGGGTTCTGGCCACGGACACCATCATACAGGGTTCTGGCCACGGACAGCATCAGACCGGATTCTGGCCACGGACACCATCAGAACGGGTTCTGGCCACGGACACTATCATACCGGTTTCTGGCCACAGACGCCATCATACCGGGTTCTGGCCACGGACACCATCATACAGGGTTCTGGCCACGGACACCATCAGACCGGGTTCTGGCCACGGACACCATCATACCGGGTTCTGGCCACAGACACCGTCAGACCGGGTTCTGGGTTCTGGCCTGGGACACCATCAGACCGGGTTCTCAGTTCTGGCCACCGACACCATCATACCGGGTTCTGGGTTCTGGACACAGACACCATCAGCCCAGGTTCTGGGTTGTTACCACGGACACTATCAGAACGGGTTCTGGCCACGGACACTATCAGACCGGGATCTGGCCACAGACGCCATCATACCGGGTTCTGGCCACGGACACCATCATACAGGGTTCTGGCCACGGACACCATCAGACCGGATTCTGGCCACAGACACCATCATACCGGGTTCTGGCCACAGAAAACCATCACACCAGGTTCTGGCTACGGACACAATCATAGCGGGTTCTGGCCACAGACACCATCAGACCGGATTCTGGCCAACGACACCATCAGATCGGGTTCAGGCAACGGAGTCCATCAGACCGGGTTCTGACCATGGATACCATCAGACCGGGTTCTGGGTTCTTGCCACAGACACTAACAGACCGGGTTCTGGCCATACACACCATCAGACCGGGTTCTGGCCACGGAGACCATCAGACCGGGTTCTGGGTTATGGCCACAGACACCATCAGATCGGGTTCTGGCCGCAGACACCATCAGACTGGGTTCTGGCAAAGGAAACCATCAGACCGGGTTCTGGGTTCTGGCCAAAGATACCATCACACCGGGTTCTGGCCACAGAAACCATCAGAACGGGTTCTGGGTTCTGGTCACAGACACCATCAGACTGGGTTCTGGGTTCTGGCCAAAGATACCATCAGATCGGGTTCTGGCAACGGAGTCTATCAGACCGGGTTCTGACTATGGACACCATCAGACCGGGTTCTGGGTTCTTGCCACAGACACTAACAGACTGGGTTCTGGCCACAGACACTAACAGACGGGGTTCTGGCCACGGACACCATCAGACCGGGTTCTGAGTTCTGCCCACAGACACCATCAGCCCGGGTTCTGGGTTTTTACCACGGATACCATCAGACCGGGTTCTGACCACAGACACCATCATACCGGGTTCTGGCCACGGACACCATCATACCAGGTTCTGGCCATGGACACCATCAGACCGGATTCTGGGTTCTGGCCACGGACACCATCATACCGGGTTCTGGCCACAGACACCATCAGACCGGGTTCTGGCCACGGACACCATCATACCGGGTTCTGGCCACAGACACCATCAGACCGGGTTCTGGGTTCTGGACACAGACACCATCAGCCCGGGTTCTGGGTTGTTACCACGGACATTATCAGAACGGGTTCTGGCCACGGACACTATCAGACCGGGTTCTCGGTTCTGGCCACCGACACCATCATACCGGGTTCTGGGTTCTGGACACAGACACCATAAGCCCCGGTTCTGGGTTGTTACCACGGACACTATCAGAACGGGTTCTGGCCACTGACACTATCAGACCGGGTTCTGGCTACAGACGCCATCATACCGGGTTCTGGCCACCGACACCATCATAAAGGGTTCTGGCCACGGACACCATCATACCGGGTTCTGGCCACGGACACCATCATACCGGGTTCTGGCCACAGACAACCATCACACCAGGTTCTGGCCACGGACACCATCATAGCGTGTTCTGGCCACAGACACCATCAGACCGGGTTCTGGCCAACGACACCATCAGACCGGGTTCTGGCCCTGGACACCATCATGCCGGGTTCTGGACACTGACACCATCAGCCCGGGTTCTGGGTTGTTACCACGGACACTATCAGAACGGGTTCTGGCCACGGACACCATCAGACCGGATTCTGTCCACGGACACCATCATACTGGGTTCTGGCAACGCACACCATCATAACGGGATCTCGGTTCTGGCCACGGACACCATCAGACCGGTTCTGGGATCTGGCCACGGACACCATCAGACCGGGTTCTCTCCAAGGACACCATCATATCGGGAACTGAGTTCTGGCCACGGACACAATCAGACCGGATTCTTGGCTCTGGGCCTCGGACACCATCAGAACGGGTTCTGGCTACAGACACCATCACACCGGAATCTGGGTTCTGGCCATGGACACCTTCAGACCGGGTTCTGGGTTGTTACCACGGACACCATCAGAACGGGTTCTGGCCACAGACACCATCATACCGGGTTCTGGCCATGGACACCATCATACCAGTTTCTGGCCACGGACACCATCAGACCTATTTCTGGCCACGGACATCATCAGATCGGGTTCTGGCCACAGACACCATCATAGCGGGTTCTGGCCACAGACACCATCAGACCGGGTTCTGGCCATACACACCATCAGAGCGGGTTCTGGCCACGGAGACCATCAGACCTGGTTCTGGGTTCTGGCCACAGACACCATCAGATCGCGTTCTGGCCGCAGACACCATCAGACTGGGTTCTGGCAAAGGAAACCATCAGACCGAGTTCTGGGTTCTGGCCAACGAGACCATCACTTCGGGTTCTGGCCACAGAAACCATCAGAACGGGTTCTGGGTTCTGGCCACAGACACCATCAGACTAGGTTCTGGGTTCTGGCCAAAGATACCATCAGATCGGGTTCTGGCAACGGAGTCCATCAGACCGGGTTCTGACCATGGACACCATCAGACCGGGTTCTGGGTTCTTGCCACAGACACTAACAGACCGGGTTCTGGCCACAGACACTAACAGACGGGGTTCTGGCCAGGGACACCATCAGACCGGGTTCTGGGTTCTGCCCACAGACACCATCAGCCCGGGTTCTGGGTTTTTACCACGGATACCATCAGAACGGGTTCTGGCCACAGACACCATCAGACCGGGTTCTCGGTTCTGGCCACCGACACCATCATACCGGGTTCTGGGTTCTGGACACAGACACCATCATACCGGGTTCTGGGTTCTGGACACAGACACCATCAGCCCGGGTTCTGGGTTCTGGACACAGACACCATCATACCGGGTTCTGGGTTCTGGACACAGACACCATCAGCCCGGGTTCTGGGTTGTTACCACGGACACCATCAGACCGGGTTCTGGCCACGGAGACCATCAGACCGGGTTCTGGGTTCTGGCCACAGACACCATCAGATCGCGTTCTGGCCGCAGACACCATCAGACTGGGTTCTGGCAAAGGAAACCATCAGACCGAGTTCTGGGTTCAGGCCAACGAGACCATCACTTTGGGTTCTGGCCACAGAAACCATCAGAACGGGTTCTGCGTTCTGGCCACAGACACCATCAGACTAGGTTCTGGGTTCTGGCCAAAGATACCATCAGATCGGGTTCTGGCAACGGAGTCCATCAGACCGGGTTCTGACCATGGACACCATCAGACCGGGTTCTGGGTTCTTGCCACAGACACTAACAGACCGGGTTCTGGCCACAGACACTAACAGACGGGGTTCTGGCCACGGACACCATCAGACCGGGTTCTGGGTTCTGCCCACAGACACCATCAGCCCGGGTTCTGGGTTTTTACCACGGATACCATCAGAACGGGTTCTGGCCACAGACACCATCAGACCGGGTTCTCGGTTCTGGCCACCGACACCATCATACCGGGTTCTGGGTTCTGGACACAGACACCATCATACCGGGTTCTGGGTTCTGGACACAGACACCATCAGCCCGGGTTCTGGGTTGTTACCACGGACACTATCAGACCGGGTTCTGGCCACAGACGCCATCATACCGGGTTCTGGCCACAGACGCTTTCATAACGGGTTCTGGCCACGGACACCATCATACAGGGTTCTGGCCACGGACACCATCTCACCGGGTTCTGGCCACGGACACCATCATACCGGGTTCTGGCCACAGACACCATCAGACCGGGTTCTGGGTTCTGGCCTGGGACACCATCAGACCGGGTTCTCGGTTCTGGCCACCGACACCATCATACCGGGTTTTAGCCACGGACACCATCAGACCGGGTTCTGGGTTCTGCCCACAGACACCATCAGCCCGGGTTCTGGGTTGTTACCACGGACACTATCAGAACGGGTTCTGGCCACGGACACTATCAGACCGGGTTCTGGCCAAAGACGCCATCATACCGGGTTCTGGCCACGGACACCATCATACCGGGTTCTGGGTTCTGGACACAGACACCATCAGCCCGGGTTCTGGGTTGTTACCACGGACACTATCAGAACGGGTTCTGGCCACGGACACCATCATACCGGGTTCTTGCCACGGACACCATCACACCGGGTTAAGGCCACAGACACCATCAGACCGGGTTCTGGGTTCTGGCCACGGACACAATCAGACCGGATTCTTGGCTCTGGGCCTCGGACACCATCAGACCGGGTTCTGGCTTCAGACACCATCATACCGGGTGCTCGGTTCTGGCCACGAACACCATCAGACCGGATTCTGGGTTCTGGCCACAGACACCATCATACCGGGTTCTGGCAACAGACACCATCACACCGGGTTCTGGCAACGGACACCATCATACCGGGTTCTGGCCACGGACACCATCATACCGGGTTCTGGGTTCTGGACACAGACACCATCAGCCCGGGTTCTGGGTTGTTACCACGGACACCATCAGACCGGGTTCTGGCCACGGAGACCATCAGACCGGGTTCTGGGTTCTGGCCACAGACACCATCAGATCGCGTTCTGGCCGCAGACACCATCAGACTGGGTTCTGGCAAAGGAAACCATCAGACCGAGTTCTGGGTTCAGGCCAACGAGACCATCACTTTGGGTTCTGGCCACAGAAACCATCAGAACGGGTTCTGCGTTCTGGCCACAGACACCATCAGACTAGGTTCTGGGTTCTGGCCAAAGATACCATCAGATCGGGTTCTGGCAACGGAGTCCATCAGACCGGGTTCTGACCATGGACACCATCAGACCGGGTTCTGGGTTCTTGCCACAGACACTAACAGACCGGGTTCTGGCCACAGACACTAACAGACGGGGTTCTGGCCACGGACACCATCAGACCGGGTTCTGGGTTCTGCCCACAGACACCATCAGCCCGGGTTCTGGGTTTTTACCACGGATACCATCAGAACGGGTTCTGGCCACAGACACCATCAGACCGGGTTCTCGGTTCTGGCCACCGACACCATCATACCGGGTTCTGGGTTCTGGACACAGACACCATCATACCGGGTTCTGGGTTCTGGACACAGACACCATCAGCCCGGGTTCTGGGTTGTTACCACGGACACTATCAGACCGGGTTCTGGCCACAGACGCCATCATACCGGGTTCTGGCCACAGACGCTTTCATAACGGGTTCTGGCCACGGACACCATCATACAGGGTTCTGGCCACGGACACCATCTCACCGGGTTCTGGCCACGGACACCATCATACCGGGTTCTGGCCACAGACACCATCAGACCGGGTTCTGGGTTCTGGCCTGGGACACCATCAGACCGGGTTCTCGGTTCTGGCCACCGACACCATCATACCGGGTTTTAGCCACGGACACCATCAGACCGGGTTCTGGGTTCTGCCCACAGACACCATCAGCCCGGGTTCTGGGTTGTTACCACGGACACTATCAGAACGGGTTCTGGCCACGGACACTATCAGACCGGGTTCTGGCCAAAGACGCCATCATACCGGGTTCTGGCCACGGACACCATCATACCGGGTTCTGGGTTCTGGACACAGACACCATCAGCCCGGGTTCTGGGTTGTTACCACGGACACTATCAGAACGGGTTCTGGCCACGGACACCATCATACCGGGTTCTTGCCACGGACACCATCACACCGGGTTAAGGCCACAGACACCATCAGACCGGGTTCTGGGTTCTGGCCACGGACACAATCAGACCGGATTCTTGGCTCTGGGCCTCGGACACCATCAGACCGGGTTCTGGCTTCAGACACCATCATACCGGGTGCTCGGTTCTGGCCACGAACACCATCAGACCGGATTCTGGGTTCTGGCCACAGACACCATCATACCGGGTTCTGGCAACAGACACCATCACACCGGGTTCTGGCAACGGACACCATCATACCGGGTTCTGGCCACGGACACCATCAGACAGGGTTCTGGGTTCTTGCCACAGACATCATCAGACCGGGTTCTCGGTTCTGGCCACAAACACCATCAGATCGGGTTCTGGCCACGGAGACCATCATACCGGGTTCTGGGTTCTTGCCAAGGACACCATTATACCGGGTTCTGAGTTCTGGCCACGGACACAATCAGACCGGATTCTTGGTTCTGGGCCTCGGACACCATCAGACCGGGTTCTGGCTACAGACACCATCATACCGGGTGCTCGGTTCAGGCCACGATCACCATCACACCGGATTCTGGGTTTTGGCCACGGACACCATCATACCGGGTTTTAGCCTCGGACACCATCAGACCGGGTTCTGGCCAAAGACACCATCATACCGGGTTCTCGGTTATTGCCATACACACATCAGACCGGGTTCTGGCAAAGGAAACCATCAGACCGGGTTCTGGGTTCTGGCCAAAGGTACCATCAGATTGGGTTCTGGCAACGGAGTCCATCAGACCGGGTTCTGACAATGGACACCATCAGCCTGGTTTCTGGCCACGGACACCATCATACCAGGTTCTGGCCACAGACACCATCAGACTGGGTTCAGGCCACGATCACCATCACACCGGATTCTGGGTTTTGGCCACGGACACCATCATACCGGGTTTTAGCCACGGACACCATCAGACCGGGTTCTGGGTTCTGCCCACAGACACCATCAGCACGGGTTCTGGGTTTTTACCACGGATACCATCAGAACGGGTTCTGGCCACAGACACCATCAGACCGGGTTCTCGGTTCTGGCCACCGACACCATCATACCGGGTTCTGGGTTCTGGACACAGACACCATCATACCGGGTTCTGGGTTCTGGACACAGACACCATCAGCCCGGGTTCTGGGTTGTTACCACGGACACTATCAGACCGGGTTCTGGCCACAGACGCCATCATACCGGGTTCTGGCCACAGACGCCATCATACCGGGTTCTGGCCACAGACACCATCATACAGGGTTCTGGCCACGGACAACATCAGAACGGGTTCTGGCCACGGACACTATCATACCGGGTTCTGGCCACAGACGCTATCATACCGGGTTCTGGGTTCTGGCCACGGACACCATCATACAGGGTTCTGGCCACGGACACCATCTCACCGGGTTCTGGCCACGGACACCATCATACCGGGTTCTGGCCACAGACACCATCAGACCGGGTTCTGGGTTCTGGCCTTGGACACCATCAGACCGGGTTCTCGGTTCTGGCCACCGACACCATCATACCGGGTTCTGGGTTCTGGACACAGACACCATCATACCGGGTTCTGGCCACAGAAAACCATCACACCAGGTTCTGGCCACGGACACCATCATAGCGGGTTCTGGCCACAGACACCATCAGACCGGGTTCTGGCCAACGACACCATCAGACCGGGTTCTGGCCAACGACACCATCAGACCGGGTTCTGGCCACGGACACCATCAGCCCGGGTTCTGGGTTGTTACCACGGACACTATCAGAACGGGTTCTGGCCACGGACACCATCATACCGGGTTCTTGCCACGGACACCATCATACCGGGTTCTGACCACGGACACCATCATACTGGGTTCTGGCCACGCACACCATCATAACGGGTTCTCGGTTCTGGCCACGGACACCATCAGACCGGTTCTGGGTTCTGGCCACGGACACCATCAAACCGGGTTCTCTCCAAGGACACCATCATACCGGGTTCTGGGTTCTGGCCACGGACACAATCAGACCGGATTCTTGGCTCTGGGCCTCGGACACCATCAGACCGGGTTCTGGCTACAGACACCATCATACCGGCTGCTCGGTTCTGGCCACGAACACCATCACACAGGAATCTGGGTTCTGGCCATGGACACCTTCAGACCGGGTTCTGGGTTGTTACCACGGACACCATCAGAACGGGTTCTGGCCACAGACATCATCATACCGGGTTCTGGTTACGGACACCATCATACCAGTTTCTGGCCACGGACACCATCATACCGGGTTCTGGGTTCTGGACACAGACACCATCAGCCTGGGTTCTGGGTTGTTACCACGGACACTATTAGAACGGGTTCTGGCCACAGACACCATCACATCGGGTTCTGGCAACGGACACCATCACACCGGGTTCTGGCCACGGACACCATCACACCGGGTTCTGGCCACGGACATCATCATAGTGGGTTCTGGCCACAGACACCATCATAGCGGGTTCGGGCCACAGACACCATCAGACCGGGTTCTGGCCACAGACACCATCAGACCGGGTTCTGGCCATACACACCATCAGACCGGGTTCTGGCCACGGAGACCATCAGACCGGGTTCTGGGTTCTGGCCACAGACACCATCAGATCGGGTTCTGGCCGCAGACACCATTAGACTGGGTTCTGGCAAAGGAAACCATCAGACTGGGTTCTGGGTTCTGGCCAAAGATACCATCAGATCGGGTTCTGGCAACGGAGTCCATCAGACCGGGTTCTGACCATGGACACCATCAGACCGGGTTCTGAGTTCTTGCCAGAGACACTAACAGACCGGGTTCTGGCCACAGACACTAACAGACGGGGTTCTGGCCACGGACACCATCAGACCGGGTTCTGGGTTCTGCCCACAGACACCATCAGCCCGGGTTCTGGGTTTTTACCACGGATACCATCAGAACGGGTTCTGGCCACAGACACCATCAGACCGGGATCTGACCACAGACACCATCATACATGTTTATGGCCACGGACACCATAATACCAGGTTCTGGCCACGGACACCATCAGACCGGATTCTGGGTTCTGGCCACGGACACCATCATACCGGGTTCTTGCCACAGACACCATCAGACCGGGTTCTGGCCACGGACACCATCACACCGGGTTCTGGCCACGGACACCATCATACCGGGTTTTGGCCACAGACACCATCAGACCGGGTTCTGGGTTCTGGCCTGGGACACCATCAGACCGGGTTCTGGGTTATGGCCACAGAAACCATCAGAACGGGTTCTGGGTTCTGGCCTGGGACACCATCATACCGGGTTTTGGCCACAGACACCACCAGACTGGGTTCTCGGTTCTGGCCACGGACACCATCATACCGGGTTCTGGGTTCTGGACACAAACACCATCAGCCCGGGTTCTGGGTTGTTACCACGGACACTTTCAGAACGGTCTCTGGCCACGGACACTATCAGAACTGGTTCTGGCCACAGACACCATCACACCGGGTTCTGGCAACGGACTCCATCATACCGGGTTCTGGCCACGGACACCATCACACCGGGTTCTGGCCACGGACACCATCATAGCGGGTTCTGGCCACAGACATCATCATAGCGGGTTCTGGACACAGACACCATCAGACCGGGTTCTGGCCACGGACACCATCATACCGGGTTCTGGCCACAGACACCATCAGACCGGGTTCTGGGTTCTGGCCTTGGACACCATCAGACCGGGTTCTCGGTTCTGGCCACCGACACCATCATACCGGGTTCTGGGTTCTGGACACAGACACCATCATACCGGGTTCTGGCCACAGAAAACCATCACACCAGGTTCTGGCCACGGACACCATCATAGCGGGTTCTGGCCACAGACACCATCAGACCGGGTTCTGGCCAACGACACCATCAGACCGGGTTCTGGCCAACGACACCATCAGACCGGGTTCTGGCCACGGACACCATCAGCCCGGGTTCTGGGTTGTTACCACGGACACTATCAGAACGGGTTCTGGCCACGGACACCATCATACCGGGTTCTTGCCACGGACACCATCATACCGGGTTCTGACCACGGACACCATCATACTGGGTTCTGGCCACGCACACCATCATAACGGGTTCTCGGTTCTGGCCACGGACACCATCAGACCGGTTCTGGGTTCTGGCCACGGACACCATCAAACCGGGTTCTCTCCAAGGACACCATCATACCGGGTTCTGGGTTCTGGCCACGGACACAATCAGACCGGATTCTTGGCTCTGGGCCTCGGACACCATCAGACCGGGTTCTGGCTACAGACACCATCATACCGGCTGCTCGGTTCTGGCCACGAACACCATCACACAGGAATCTGGGTTCTGGCCATGGACACCTTCAGACCGGGTTCTGGGTTGTTACCACGGACACCATCAGAACGGGTTCTGGCCACAGACATCATCATACCGGGTTCTGGTTACGGACACCATCATACCAGTTTCTGGCCACGGACACCATCATACCGGGTTCTGGGTTCTGGACACAGACACCATCAGCCTGGGTTCTGGGTTGTTACCACGGACACTATTAGAACGGGTTCTGGCCACAGACACCATCACATCGGGTTCTGGCAACGGACACCATCACACCGGGTTCTGGCCACGGACACCATCACACCGGGTTCTGGCCACGGACATCATCATAGTGGGTTCTGGCCACAGACACCATCATAGCGGGTTCGGGCCACAGACACCATCAGACCGGGTTCTGGCCACAGACACCATCAGACCGGGTTCTGGCCATACACACCATCAGACCGGGTTCTGGCCACGGAGACCATCAGACCGGGTTCTGGGTTCTGGCCACAGACACCATCAGATCGGGTTCTGGCCGCAGACACCATTAGACTGGGTTCTGGCAAAGGAAACCATCAGACTGGGTTCTGGGTTCTGGCCAAAGATACCATCAGATCGGGTTCTGGCAACGGAGTCCATCAGACCGGGTTCTGACCATGGACACCATCAGACCGGGTTCTGAGTTCTTGCCAGAGACACTAACAGACCGGGTTCTGGCCACAGACACTAACAGACGGGGTTCTGGCCACGGACACCATCAGACCGGGTTCTGGGTTCTGCCCACAGACACCATCAGCCCGGGTTCTGGGTTTTTACCACGGATACCATCAGAACGGGTTCTGGCCACAGACACCATCAGACCGGGATCTGACCACAGACACCATCATACATGTTTATGGCCACGGACACCATAATACCAGGTTCTGGCCACGGACACCATCAGACCGGATTCTGGGTTCTGGCCACGGACACCATCATACCGGGTTCTTGCCACAGACACCATCAGACCGGGTTCTGGCCACGGACACCATCACACCGGGTTCTGGCCACGGACACCATCATACCGGGTTTTGGCCACAGACACCATCAGACCGGGTTCTGGGTTCTGGCCTGGGACACCATCAGACCGGGTTCTGGGTTATGGCCACAGAAACCATCAGAACGGGTTCTGGGTTCTGGCCTGGGACACCATCATACCGGGTTTTGGCCACAGACACCACCAGACTGGGTTCTCGGTTCTGGCCACGGACACCATCATACCGGGTTCTGGGTTCTGGACACAAACACCATCAGCCCGGGTTCTGGGTTGTTACCACGGACACTTTCAGAACGGTCTCTGGCCACGGACACTATCAGAACTGGTTCTGGCCACAGACACCATCACACCGGGTTCTGGCAACGGACTCCATCATACCGGGTTCTGGCCACGGACACCATCACACCGGGTTCTGGCCACGGACACCATCATAGCGGGTTCTGGCCACAGACATCATCATAGCGGGTTCTGGACACAGACACCATCAGACCGGGTTCTGGCCACAGACACCATCAGATCGGGTTCTGGCCACGGAGAACATCAGACCGGGTTCTGGCCGCAGACACATTCAGACTCAGTTCTGGCAAAGGAAACCATCAGACCGGGTTCTGGGTTCTGGCCACAGACACAATCAGACCGGATTCTTGGCTCTGGGCCTCGGACACCATCAGACCGGGTTCTGGCTTCAGACACCATCATACCGGATGCTCGGTTCTGGCCACGAACACCATCACACCGGATTCTGGGTTCTGGCCATGGACACCTGTAAACCGGGATCTGGGTTGTTACCACGGACACTATCATACAGTGTTCGGGCCACAGACACCATCAGACCGGGTTCTGGCCACGGACACCATCATACCGGATTCTGGCCACTAACACCATCATACAGGGTTCTGGCCACAGACACCATCACACCGGGTTAAGGCCACAGACACCATCAGACCGGGTTCTGGGTTCTGGCCACGGACACAATCAGACCGGATTCTGGCAACAGACACCATCACACCGGGTTCTGGCAACGGACACCATCATACCGGGTTCTGGCCACGGACACCATCAGACAGGGTTCTGGGTTCTTGCCACAGACATCATCAGACCGGGTTCTCGGTTCTGGCCACAAACACCATCAGATCGGGTTCTGGCCACGGAAACCATCATACCGGGTTCTGGGTTCTGGCCACGGACACCATCAGACCGGGTTCTGGCCACGGACACCATCATAGCGGGTTCTCGGTTCTTGCCAAGGACACCATTATACCGGGTTCTGAGTTCTGGCCACGGACACAATCAGACCGGATTCTTGGTTCTGGGCCTCGGACACCATCAGACCGGGTTCTGGCTACAGACACCATCATACCGGGTGCTCGGTTCAGGCCACGATCACCATCACACCGGATTCTGGGTTTTGGCCACGGACACCATCATACCGGGTTTTAGCCTCGGACACCATCAGACCGGGTTCTGGCCAAAGACACCATCATACCGGGTTCTCGGTTAATGCCATACACACATCAGACCGGGTTCTGGCAAAGGAAACCATCAGACCGGGTTCTGGTTTCTGGCCACGGACACCATCATACCAGGTTCTGGCCACAGACACCATAAGACTGGGTTCTGGACACGGACACCATCACACCGGGTTCTGGCCATAGACACCATCATACCGCGTTCTGGCCAAAGACACCATCAGACAGGGATCTGGGTTCTGGCCTGGGACACCATCAGTCCGGGTTCTCGGTTCTGGCCAGGGACACCATCATACCGGGTTCTGGGTTCTGGAAACGGACACCATCATACCGGGTTCTGGCCACAGACACCACCATACCGGGTTCTGGCCACGGACACCATCATACCGGGTTCTGGCCACGGACACCATCAGACCGGATTCTGGGTTCTGGCCACGGACACCATCATACCGTGTTCTGGCCACAGACACCATCACACCGGGTTCTGGCCATAGACACCATCACACCGGGTTCTGGCAACGGACACCATCATACCGGGTTCTGTTCACGGACACCATCACACCGGTTTCTGGCCACGGAAACCATCATAGCGGGTTCTGGCCACAGACACCATCAGATCGGGTTCTGGCCACAGACACCATCAGACCGGGTTCTGGCCACGGACACCATCAGACCGGGTTCTGGCAATACAGACCATCAGACCGGGTTCTGGCCACGGAGACCATCAGACCGGGTTCTGGGTTCTGGCCACAGACACCATCAGACCGGGTTCTGGCCGCAGACACCATCAGACGGGGTTCTGGAAAAGGAAACCATCAGACCGGGTTCTGGGTTCTGGCCACAGACACCATCACACTGGGTTCAGGCCACGGACAACATGAGACCGGGTTCTGGGTTCTGGCCACAGAAACCATCAGAACGGGTTCCGGGTTCTGGCCACAGACACCATAAGACTGGGTTCTGGGTTCTGGCCAGAGATACCATCAGATCGGGTTCTGGCAACGGAGTCCATCAGACCGGGTTCTGACCATGGACACCATCAGGCCGGGTTAAGGGTTCTTGCCACAGACACTAACAGACCGGGTTCTGGCCACGGACACCATCAGACCGGGTTGTGGGTTCTGGCAACGGACACCATCATACCAGGTTCTGGCCACGGACACCATCAGACCGGGTTCTGGGTTCTGGCCATGGACACCATCATACCGGGTTCTGGCCACGGACACCATCAGACCGGATTCTGGGTTTTGGCCACGGACACCATCATACCGGGTTCTGGCCACAGACACCATCACACCGGGTTCTGGCCATGGACACCATCACACCGGTTTCTGGCCACGGACACCATGATAGCGGGTTCTGGCCACAGACACCATCAGACCGGGTTCTGGCCACGGACACCATAAGACCGGGTTCTGGCAATACAGACCATCAGACTGGGTTCTGGCAACGGAGACCATCAGACCGGGTTCCGGGTTCTGGCCGCAGACACTATCAGACTGGGTTCTGGCAAAGGAAACCATCAGACCGGGTTCTGGGTTCTGCCCACAGACACCATCACACCGGGTTCAGGCCACGGACAACATCAGACCGGGTTCTGGCCACGGACAACATGAGACCGGGATCTGGGTTCTGGCCACAGAAACCATCAGAACGGGTTCTGGGTTCTGGCCACAGACACCATAAGACTGGGTTCTGGGTTCTGGCCAAAGATACCATCAGATCGGGTTCTGGCAATGGAGTCCATCAGACCGGGTTATGACCATGGACACCATCAGACCGGGTTCTGGGTTCTTGCCACAGACACCATCATACCGGGTTCTGGCGATGGACACCATCATACCAGTTTCTGGCCACGGACACCATCAGACCTATTTCAGGCCACGGACACCATCATAGCGGGTTATGGCCACAGACACCATCAGACCGGGTTCTGGCCACAGACACCATCAGACCGGGTTCTGGCCATACACACCATCAGATTGGGTTCTGGCCGCAGACACCATCAGGCTGGGTTCTGGCAAAGGAAACCATCAGACCGAGTTCTGGGTTCTGGCCAACGAGACCATCACTTCGGGTTCTGGCCACAGAAACCATCAGAACGGGTTCTGGGTTCTGGCCACGGACACCATCAGACCGGTTCTGGGTTCTGGCCACGGACACCATCAGACCGGGTTCTGGCCAAGGACACCATCAGACAGGGTTCTGGGTTCTGGCCACAGACACCATCAGACTGGGTTCTGGCAACGGACACCATCAGACCGGTTCTCGGTTCTGGCCACGGACACCATCAGACTGGGTTCTGGCCACGGACACCATCAGACCGCGTTCTCGGTTCTGGCCAACGACACCTTTAGACCGGGTTCTGGGTTGTTGCCACGGACACCATCAGATTGGTTTCTGGCCACGGACACCATCATAACGGGTTCTCGGTTCTGGCCACGGACACCATCAGACCGGTTCTGGGTTCTGGCCACGGACACCATCAGACCGGGTTCTGGCCAAGGACACCATCATACCGGGAACTGAGTTATGGCCACGGACACAATCAGACCGGATTCTGGGCTCTGGGCCTCGGACACCATCAGACCGGGTTCTGGCTACAGACACCATCATACTGGCTGCTCGGTTCTGGCCACGAAAACCATCACACAGGAATCTGGGTTCTGGCCATGGACACCTTCAGACCGGGTTCTGGGTTGTTACCACAGACACCATCAGAACGGGTTCTGGCCACAGACAACATCATACCGGGTTCTGGCCACGGACACCATCAGACCGGATTCTGGTTTCTGGCCACGGACAACATCATACCGGGTTCTGGCCACAGACACCATCAGACCGGGTTCTGTGTTCTGGACACAGACACTATTAGAACGGGTTCTGGCCACAGACACCATCACATCGGGTTCTGGCAACGGACACCATCATACCGGGTTCTTGCCACGGACTCCATCAGACAGGGTTCTGGGTTCTGGCCACAGACACCATCAGACTGGGTTCTGGCAACGGACACCATCAGACCGGTTCTCGGTTCTGGCCACGGACACCATCAGACTGGGTTCTGGCCACGGACACCATCAGACCGCGTTCTCGGTTCTGGCCAACGACACCTTTAGACCGGGTTCTGGGTTGTTGCCACGGACACCATCAGATTGGTTTCTGGCCACGGACACCATCATAACGGGTTCTCGGTTCTGGCCACGGACACCATCAGACCGGTTCTGGGTTCTGGCCACGGACACCATCAGACCGGGTTCTGGCCAAGGACACCATCATACCGGGAACTGAGTTATGGCCACGGACACAATCAGACCGGATTCTGGGCTCTGGGCCTCGGACACCATCAGACCGGGTTCTGGCTACAGACACCATCATACTGGCTGCTCGGTTCTGGCCACGAAAACCATCACACCGGAATCTGGGTTCTGGCCATGGACACCTTCAGACCGGGTTCTGGGTTGTTACCACAGACACCATCAGAACGGGTTCTGGCCACAGACAACATCATACCGGGTTCTGGCCACGGACACCATCAGACCGGATTCTGGTTTCTGGCCACGGACAACATCATACCGGGTTCTGGCCACAGACACCATCAGACCGGGTTCTGTGTTCTGGACACAGACACTATTAGAACGGGTTCTGGCCACAGACACCATCACATCGGGTTCTGGCAACGGACACCATCATACCGGGTTCTTGCCACGGACACCATCAGACCGGGTTCTGGCCACAGACACCATCAGACCGGGTTTTGGCCATACACACCATCAGACCGGGTTCTGGCCACGGAGACCATCAGACCGGGTACTGGGTTCTGGCCACAGACACCATCAGATCGGGTTCTGGCCGCAGACACCATCAGACTGGGTTCTGGCAAAGGAAACCATCAGACCGGGTTCTGGGATCTGGCCAAAAATAACATCACATCGGGTTCTGGCCACAGAAACCATCAGAACGGGTTCTGGGTTCTGGCCACAGACACCATCAGACTGGGTTCTGGGTTCTGGCCAAAGATACCATCAGATCGGGTTCTGGCAACGGAGTCCATCAGACCGGGTTCTGACCATGGACACCATCAGACCGGGTTCTGGGTTCTGTCCACAGACACTAACAGACGGGGTTCTGGCCACGGACACCATCAGACCGGGTTCTGGGTTCTGCCCACAGACACCATCAGCCCGGGTTCTGGGTTTTTACCACGGATACCATCAGAACGGGTTCTGGCCACAGACACCATCAGACCGGGTTCTCGGTTCTGGCCGCCGACACCATCATACCGGGTTCTGGGTTCTGGACACAGACACCATCAGCCCGGGTTCTGGGTTGTTACCACGGACACTATCAGACCGGGTTCTGGCCACAGACGCCATCATCCCGGGTTCTGGCCACAGACGCCATCATACAGGGTTCTGGCCACGGACAGCATCAGACCGGATTCTGGCCACGGACACCATCAGAACGGGTTCTGGCCACGGACACTATCATACCGGTTTCTGGCCACAGACGCCATCATCCCGGGTTCTGGCCACAGACGCCATCATACAGGGTTCTGGCCACGGACAGCATCAGACCGGATTCTGGCTACGGACACCATCAGAACGGATTCTGGCCACGGACACCATCAGAACGGGTTCTGGCCACGGACACTATCAGACCGGATTCTGGCCACGGACACCATCAGAACGGGTTCTGGCCACGGACACCATCATACAGGGTTCTGGCCATGGACACCATCACACCGGGTTCTGGCCACGGACACCATCATACCGGGTTCTGGCCACAGACACCGTCAGACCGGGTTCTGGGTTCTGGCCTGGGACACCATCAGACCGGGATCTCGGTTCTGGCCACCGACACCATCATACCGGGTTCTGGGTTCTGGACACAGACACATTCAGCCCGGGTTCTGGGTTGTTACCACGGACACTATCAGAACGGGTTATGGCCACGGACACTATCAGACCGGGTTCTGGCCACAGACGCCATCATACCGGGTTCTGGCCACGGACACCATCATACAGGGTTCTGGCCACGGACAGCATCAGACCGGATTCTGGCCACGGACACCATCAGAACGGGTTCTGGCCACGTACACTATCATACCGGTTTCTGGCCACGGACACCATCATACAGGGTTCTGGCCACGGACAGCATCAGACCGGATTCTGGCCACGGACACCATCAGAACGGGTTCTGGCCACGGACACTATAATACCGGTTTCTGGCCACAGACGCCATCATACCGGGTTCTGGCCACGGACACAATCATACAGGGTTCTGGCCATGGACACCATCACACCGGATTCTGGCCACGGACACCATCATACCGGGTTCTGGGTTCTGGCCTGGGACACCATCAGACCGGGTTCTCGGTTCTGGCCACCGACACCATCATACCGGGTTCTGGGTTCTGGACACAGACACCATCAGCTCGGGTTCTGGGTTGTTACCACGGACACTATCAGACCGGGTTCTGGCCACAGACGCCATCATACCGGGTTCTGGCCACGGACTCCATCATACAGGGTTCTGGCCACGGACACCATCAGACCGGATTCTGGCCACGGACACCATCATACCGGGTTCTGGCCACGGACACCATCATACCGGGTTCTGGCCAATGAAAACCATCACACCAGGTTCTGGCTACGGACACCATCATAGCGGGTTCTGGGTTCTGCCCACAGACACCATCAGCCCGGGTTCTGGGTTTTTACCACGGATACCATCAGAACGGGTTCTGGCCACAGACACCATCAGACCGGGTTCTCGGTTCTGGCCACCGACACCATCATACCGGGTTCTGGGTTCTGGACACAGACACCATCAGCCCGGGTTCTGGGTTGTTACCACGGACACTATCAGACCGGGTTCTGGCCACAGACGCCATCATACCGGGTTCTGGCCACAGACGCCATCATACAGGGTTCTGGCCACGGACAGCATCAGACCGGATTCTGGCCACGGACACCATCAGAACGGGTTCTGGCCACGGACACTATCATACCGGTTTCTGGCCACAGACGCCATCATGCCGGGTTCTGGCCACGGACACCATCATACAGGGTTCTGGCCACCGACAGCATCAGACCGGATTCTGGCCACGGACAGCATCAGAACGGGTTCTGGCCACGGACACCATCATACCGGGTTCTGGCCACGGACACCATCATACCTGGTTCTGGGTTCTGGCCACGGACACCATCATACCGGGTTCTGGCCACGGACAGCATCATACCGGGTTCTGGACACAGACACCGTCAGACCGGGTTCTGGGTTCTGGCCTGGGACACCATCAGACCGGGTTCTCGGTTCTGGCCACCGACACCATCATACCGGGTTCTGGGTTCTGCACACAGACAACATCAGCCCGGGTTCTGGGTTGCTACAACGGACACTATCAGAACGGGTTCTGGCCACGGACACTATCAGACCGGGTTCTGGCCACAGACGCCATCATACCGGGTTCTGGCCACGGACACCATCATACAGGGTTCTGGCCACGGACACCATCAGACCGGATTCTGGCCACGGACACCATCATACCGGGTTCTGGCCACGGACACCATCATACCGGGTTCTGGCCACAGAAAACCATCACACCAGGGTCTGGCTACGGACACCATCATAGCAGGTTTTGGCCACAGACACCATCAAACCGGATTCTGGCCAACGACACCATCAGATCGGGTTCAGGCAACGTAGTCCATCAGACCGGGTTCTGACCATGGACACCATCAGACCGGGTTCTGGGTTCTTGCCACAGACACTAACAGACCGGGTTCTGGCCATACACACCATCAGACCGGGTTCTGGCCACGGAGACCATCAGACCGGGTTCTGGGTTCTGGCCACAGACACCATCAGATCGGGTTCTGGCCGCAGACACCATCAGACTGGGTTCTGGCAAAGGAAACCATCAGACCGGATTCTGGGTTCTGGCCACGGACACCATCACACCGGGTCCTGGGTTCTTGCCACGGACACCATCATACCGGGTTTTGGCCTCGGACACCATCAGACCGGGATCTGGCCACAGACACCATCATACCGGGTTCTCGGTTCCGGCCACGGACACCATCATACCGGGTTCTCGGTTCTGGGCATACACACCATCAGACCGGGTTCTGGCCACAGAGAACATCAGACCGGGTTCTGGGTTCTGGCTTGGGACACCATCAGACCGGGTTCTTGGTTCTGGCCACGGACACCATCGTACCGGATTCTGGGTTCTGGACACAGACACCATCAGCCCGGGTTCTGGGTTTTTACCACTGACACTATCAGAACGGGTTCTGGCCATGGACACAATCATAACGGGTTCTCGGTTCTGGCCACGGACACCATCATACCTGGTTCTGGGTTCTGGCCACGGACACCATCATACCGGGTTCTGGCCACGGACAGCATCATACCGGGTTCTGGACACAGACACCGTCAGACCGGGTTCTGGGTTCTGGCCTGGGACACCATCAGACCGGGTTCTCGGTTCTGGCCACCGACACCATCATACCGGGTTCTGGGTTCTGCACACAGACAACATCAGCCCGGGTTCTGGGTTGCTACAACGGACACTATCAGAACGGGTTCTGGCCACGGACACTATCAGACCGGGTTCTGGCCACAGACGCCATCATACCGGGTTCTGGCCACGGACACCATCATACAGGGTTCTGGCCACGGACACCATCAGACCGGATTCTGGCCACGGACACCATCATACCGGGTTCTGGCCACGGACACCATCATACCGGGTTCTGGCCACAGAAAACCATCACACCAGGTTCTGGCTACGGACACCATCATAGCAGGTTCTGGCCACAGACACCATCAAACCGGATTCTGGCCAACGACACCATCAGATCGGGTTCAGGCAACGTAGTCCATCAGACCGGGTTCTGACCATGGACACCATCAGACCGGGTTCTGGGTTCTTGCCACAGACACTAACAGACCGGGTTCTGGCCATACACACCATCAGACCGGGTTCTGGCCACGGAGACCATCAGACCGGGTTCTGGGTTCTGGCCACAGACACCATCAGATCGGGTTCTGGCCGCAGACACCATCAGACTGGGTTCTGGCAAAGGAAACCATCAGACCGGATTCTGGGTTCTGGCCACGGACACCATCACACCGGGTCCTGGGTTCTTGCCACGGACACCATCATACCGGGTTTTGGCCTCGGACACCATCAGACCGGGATCTGGCCACAGACACCATCATACCGGGTTCTCGGTTCCGGCCACGGACACCATCATACCGGGTTCTCGGTTCTGGGCATACACACCATCAGACCGGGTTCTGGCCACAGAGAACATCAGACCGGGTTCTGGGTTCTGGCTTGGGACACCATCAGACCGGGTTCTTGGTTCTGGCCACGGACACCATCGTACCGGATTCTGGGTTCTGGACACAGACACCATCAGCCCGGGTTCTGGGTTTTTACCACTGACACTATCAGAACGGGTTCTGGCCATGGACACAATCATAACGGGTTCTCGGTTCTGGCCACGGACACCATCATACCTGGTTCTGGGTTCTGGCCACGGAAACAATCAGACCGGATTCTTGGTTCTGGGCCACGGACACAATCATACCAGGTCCTGGCCACGGACACCATTATACCGGGTTCTGGCCACGTACACCATCAGACCGGATTCTGGGTTCTGGCCACGGACACCATCATACCGGGTTCTGGCAACAGACACCATCACACCGGGTTCTGGCAACGGACACCATCATACCGGGTTCTGGCCACGGACACCATCAGAAAGGGTTCTGGGTTCTTGCCACAGACATCGTCAGACCGGGTTCTCGGTTCTGGCCACAAACACCATCAGATCGGGTTCTGGCCACGGAGACCATCATACCGGGTTCTGGGTTCTGGCCACGGACACCATCAGACCGGGTTCTGGCCACGGACACCATCATAGCGGTTTCTCGGTTCTTGCCAAGGACACCATTATACCGGGTTCTGAGTTCTGGCCACGTACACAATCAGACCGGGTTTTAGCCTCGGAAACCATCAGACCGGGTTCTGGCCAAAGACACCATCATACCGGGTTCTCAGTTGTTGCCATACACATATCAGACCGGGTTCTGGCAAAGGAAACCATCAGACCGGGTTCTGGGTTCTGGCCAAAGGTACCATCAGATTGGGTTCTGGCAACGGAGTCCATCAGACCGGGTTCTGACAATGGACACCATCAGCCTGGGTTCTGGCCACGGACACCATCAGACTGGGTTCTGGCCACGGACACCATCACACCGGGTTCTGGCCACAGACACCATCATACCGGGTTCTGGCCAAAGACACCATCAGACCGGGTTCTGGCCAAGGACACCATCAGACCGGGATCTGGGTTCTGGCCTGGGACACCATCAGTCCGGGTTCTCGGTTCTGGCCACGGACACCATCATACCGGGTTCTGGCAAAAGACACCATCACACCGGGTTCTGGCAACGGACACCATCATACCGGGTTCTGGCCACGGACACCATCAGACAGGGTTCTGGGTTCTTGCCACAGACATCATCAGACCGGGTTCTCGGTTCTGGCCACAAACACCATCAGATCGGGTTCTGGCCACGGAGACCATCATACCGGGTTCTGGGTTCTGGGCCTCGGACACCATCAGACCGGGTTCTGGCTACAGACACCATCATACCGGGTTCTCGGTTCTGGCCACGATCACCATCACACCGGACTCTGGGTTTTGGCCACAGACACCATCATACCGGGTTTTAGCCTCGGAAACCATCAGACCGGGTTCTGGCCAAAGACACCATCATACCGGGTTCTCGGTTGTTGCCATACACATATCAGACCGGGTTCTGGCAAAGGAAACCATCAGACCGGGTTCTGGGTTCTGGCCAAAGGTACCATCAGATTGGGTTCTGGCAACGGAGTCCATCAGACCGGGTTCTGACAATGGACACCATCAGCCTGGGTTCTGGCCACGGACACCATCATACCAGGTTCTGGCCACAGACACCATCAGACTGGGTTCTGGCCACGGACACCATCACACCGGGTTCTGGCCACAGACACCATCATACCGGGTTCTGGCCAAAGACACCATCAGACCGGGTTCTGGCCAAGGACACCATCAGACCGGGATCTGGGTTCTGGCCTGGGACACCATCAGTCCGGGTTCTCGGTTCTGGCCACGGACACCATCATACCGGGTTCTGGGTTCTGGCCACAGACACCATCATACCGGGTTCTGGCCACAGACACCACCATACCGGGTTCTGGCCACGGACACCATCATACCGGGTTCTGGCCACGGACACCATCAGACCGGATTCTGGGTTCTGGCCACGGACACCATCAGACCGGGTTCTGGCCACAGACACCATCAGACCGGGTTCTGGCCAAGGACACCATCAGACCGGGTTCTGGCAATACAGACCATCAGACCGGGTTCTGGCCACGGAGACCATCAGACCGGGTTCTGGGTTCTGGCCACAGACACCATCAGACCGGGTTCTTGCCGCAGACAACCATCAGACCGGGTTCTGGGTTCTGGCCACAGAAACCATCAGAACGGGTTCCGGGTTCTGGCCACAGACACCATAAGACTGGGTTCTGGGTTCTGGCCAAAGATACCATCAGATCGGGTTCTGGCAACGGAGTCCATCAGACCGGGTTCTGACCATGGACACCATCAGACCGGGTTCTGGGTTCTTGCCACAGATACTAACAGACCGGGTTCTGGCCACCGACACCATCAGACCGGGTTGTGGGTTCTTGCCACAGACACCATCATACCAGGTTCTGGCCACGGACACCATCAGACCGGATTCTGGGTTCTGGCCATGGACACCATAATACCGGGTTCTGGCCACGGACACCATCAGACCGGATTCTGGGTTTTGGCCACGGACACCATCATACCGCGTTCTGACCACAGACACCATCACACCGGGTTCTGGCCATAGACACCATCATACCGGGTTCTTTTCACGGACACCATCACACCGGTTTCTGGCCACGGACACCATGATAGCGGGTTCTGGCCACAGACACCATCAGACCGGGTTCTGGCCACGGACACCATAAGACCGGGTTCTGGCAATACAGACCATCAGACTGGGTTCTGGCCACGGAGACCATCAGACCGGGTTCTGGGTTCTGGCCACAGACACCATCAAACCGGGTTCAGGCCACTGACACCATCAGACCGGGTTCTGGCCACGGACAACATGAGACCGGGATCTGGGTTCTGGCCATAGAAACCATCAGAACGGGTTCTGGGTTCTGGCCACAGACACCATCAGACCGGGTTCTGGGTTCTTGCCACAGACACTAACAGACCGGGTTCTGGCCACGGACACCATCAGACCGGGTTCTGGGTTCTGGCCAGGGACACCATCATAGCGGGTTCTGGCCACAGACACCATCATAGCGGGTTCTGGCCACAGACACCATCATACCGTTTTCTGGCCACGGACACCATCAGACCGGATTCTGGGTTCTGGCCATGGACACCATCATACCGGGTTCTGGCCACAGAAACCATCAGACCGGGTTCTAGCCACGGACACCATCACACCAGGTTCTGGCCACGGACACCATCATACCGGGTTCTGGCCTGGGGCACCATCAGACCGGGTTCTGGGTTCTGGCCTGGGACACCATCAGACCGGGTTCTCGGTTCTGGCCACGGACACCATCAGACCGGGTTCTGGCCACGGACACCATCATAGCGGGTTCTGGCCACAGACACCATCATACCGGGTTCTGGCCACAGAAACCATCAGACCGGGTTCTAGCCACGGACACCATCACACCAGGTTCTGGCCACGGACACCATCATACCGGGTTCTGGCCTTTGGCACCATCATACCGGGTGCTCGGTTCTGGCCACGAACACCATCACACCGGATTCTGGGTTCTGGCCATGGACACCTTTAGACCGGGTTCTGGGTTGTTACCACGGACACCATCAGAACGGGTTCTGGCCACAGACACCATCATACCGGGTTCTGGCCACGGACACCATCATACTGGGTTCGGGCCACAGACACCATCAGACCGGGTTCTGGCCCCTGACACCATCATACCGGGTTCTGGGTTATGGCCACGGACACCATCAGACCGGGTTCTGGCCACGGACACAATCATAACGGGTTCTCAGTTCTGGCCACGGACACGATCATACCAGGTTCTTGGTTCTGGCCACGGAAACAATCAGACCGGATTCTGGGTTCTGGGCCTCGGACACAATCAGACCGGGTTCTGGGTTCTGGGCCTCGGACACCATCAGACCGGGTTCTGGCCACGGACACCATCATACCGGGTTCTGGGTTATGGCCACGGACACCATCAGACCGGGTTCTGGCCACGGACACCATCATACCGGGTTCACGGTTCTGGCCAAGGACACCATCATACCTTGTTCTGAGTTCTGGCCACGGACACAATCAGACCGGATTCTTGGTTCTGGGCCTCGGACACCATCAGAATGGGTATTGATTACAGACACCATCATACCGGGTGCTCGGTTCTGGCCACGAACACCATCACACCGGATTCTGGGTTCTGGCCACGGACACCATCACACCGGGTCCTGGGTTCTTGCCACGGACACCATCATACCGGGTTTTGGCCTCGGACACCATCAGACCGGGATCTGGCCACAGACACCATCATACCGGGTTCTGGGTTCCGGCCACGGACACCATCATACCGGGTTCTAGGTTCTGGGCATACACACCATCAGACCGGGTTCTGGCCACGGAGAACATCAGACCGGGTTCTGGGTTCTGGCTTGGGACACCGTCAGACCGGGTTCTTGTTTCTGGCCACGGACACCATCGTACCGGATTCTGGGTTCTGGACACAGACACCATCAGCCCGGGTTCTGGGTTTTTACCACTGACACTATCAGAACGGGTTCTGGCCATGGACACAATCATAACGGGTTCTCGGTTCTGGCCACGGACACCATCATACCAGGTTCTGGGTTCTGGCCACGGAAACAATCAGACCGGATTCTTGGTTCTGGGCCACGGACACAATCATACCAGGTCCTGGCCACGGAAACGATTATACCGGGTTCTGGCCACGGACACCATCAGACCGGATTCTGGGTTCTGGCCACGGACACCATCATACCGGGTTCTGGCAACAGACACCATCACACCGGGTTCTGGCAACGGACACCATCATACCGGGTTCTGGCCACGGACACCATCAGACAGGGTTCTGGGTTCTTGCCACAGACATCATCAGACCGGGTTCTCGGTTCTGGCCACAAACACCATCAGATCGGGTTCTGGCCACGGAGACCATCATACCGGGTTCTGGGTTCTGGCCACGGACACCATCAGACCGGGTTCTGGCCACGGACACCATCATAGCGGGTTCTCGGTTCTTGCCAAGGACACCATTATACCGGGTTCTGAGTTCTGGCCACGGACACAATCAGACCGGATTCTTGGTTCTGGGCCTCGGACACCATCAGACCGGGTTCTGGCTACAGACACCATCATACCGGGTGCTCGGTTCTGGCCACAATCACCATCACACCGGATTCTGGGTTTTGGCCACGGACACCATCATACCGGGTTTTAGCCTCGGACACCATCAGACCGGGTTCTGGCCAAAGACACCATCATACCGGGTTCTCGGTTTTTGCCATACACATATCAGACCGGGTTCTGGCATAGGAAACCATCAGACCGGGTTCTGGGTTCTGGCCAAAAGTACCATCAGATTGGGTTCTGGCAACGGAGTCCATCAGACCGGGTTCTGACAATGGACACCATCAGCCTGGGTTCTGGCCACGGACACCATCATACCAGGTTCTGGCCACAGACACCATCAGACTGGGTTCTGGCCACGGACACCATCACACCGGGTTCTGGCCACAGACACCATCTTACCGGGTTCTGGCCAAAGACACCATCAGACCGGGATCTGGGTTCTGGCCTGGGACACCATCAGTCCGGGTTCTCGGTTCTGGCCACGGACACCATCATACCGGGTTCTGGGTTCTGGCCACAGACACCACCATACCGGGTTCTGGCCACGGACACCATCATACCGGGTTCTGGCCACGGACACCATCAGACCGGATTCTGGGTTCTGGCCACGGACACCATCAGACCGGGTTCCGGCCACAGACACCATCAGACCGGGTTCTGGCCAAGGACACCATCAAACCGGGTTCTGGCAATACAGACCATCAGACCGGGTTCTGGCCACGGAGACCATCAGACCGGGTTCTGGGTTCTGGCCACAGACACCATCAGACCGGGTTCTGGCCGCAGACACCATCAGACTGGGTTCTGGCAAAGGAAACCATCAGACCGGGTTCTGGGTTCTGGCCACAGACACCATCACACCGGGTTCAGGCCACGGACAACATGAGACCGGGTTCTGGGTTCTGGCCACAGAAACCATCAGAACGGGTTCCGTGTTCTGGCCACAGACACCATAAGACTGGGTTCTGGGTTCTGGCCAAAGATACCATCAGATCGGGTTCTGGCAACGGAGTCCATCAGACCGGGTTCTGACCATGGACACCATCAGACCGGGTTCTGGGTTCTTGCCACAGACACTAACAGACCGGGTTCTGGCCACGGACACCATCAGACCGGGTTGTTGGTTCTGGCAACGGACACCATCATACCAGGTTCTGGCCACGGACACCATCATACCGGGTTCTGACCACAGACACCATCACACCGGGTTCTGGCCATAGACACCATCATACCGGGTTCTTTTCACGGACACCATCACACCGGTTTCTGGCCACGGACACCATGATAGTGGGTTCTGGCCAAGGACACCATCAGACCGGGTTCTGGCAATACAGACCATCAGACCGGGTTCTGGCCACGGAGACCATCAGACCGGGTTCTGGGTTCTGGCCACAGACACCATCACACCGGGTTCAGGCCACGGACAACATGAGACCGGGTTCTGGGTTCTGGCCACAGAAACCATCAGAACGGGTTCTGGCAACGGAGTCCATCAGACCGGGTTCTGACCATGGACACCATCAGACCGGGTTCTGAGTTCTTGCCACTGACACTAACAGACCGGGTTCTGGCCACGGACACCATCAGACCGGATTCTGGGTTTTGGCCACGGACACCATCACACCGGGTTCTGACCACAGACACCATCACACCGGGTTCTGGCCACGGACACCATGATAGCGGGTTCTGGCCACAGACACCATCAGACCGGGTTCTGGCCACGGACAACATAAGACCGGGTTCTGGCAATACAGACCATCAGACTCGGTTCTGGCCACGGAGACCATCAGACCGGGTTCTGGGTTCTGGCCACAGACACCATCACACCGGGTTCAGGCCACTGACACCATCAGACCGGGTTCTGGCCACGGACAACATGAGACCGGGATCTGGGTTCTGGCCACAGAAACCATCAGAACGGGTTCTGGGTTCTGGCCACAGACACCATCAGACCGGGTTCTGGGTTCTTGCCACAGACACTAACAGACCGGGTTCTGGACACGGACACCATCAGACCGGTTTCTGGGTTCTGGCCAGGGACACCATCATAGCGGGTTCTGGCCACAGACACCATCAGACCGGGTTCTGGCCACAGACACCATCATACCGTTTTCTGGCCACGGACACCATCAGACCGGATTCTGGGTTCTGGCCATGGACACCATCAGACCGGGTTCTAGCCACGGACACCATCACACCAGGTTCTGGCCACGGACACCATCATACCGGGTTCTGGCCTGGGGCACCATCAGAAAGGGTTCTGGGTTCTGGACTGGGACACCATCAGACCGGGTTCTCGGTTCTGGCCACGGACACCATCAGACCGGGTTCTGGCCACGGACACCATCATAGCGGGTTCTGGCCACGGACACCATCAGAACGGGTTCTGGCCACAGACACCATCAGACCGGGTTCAGGCCACAGACACCATCAGACAGGGTTCTGGCCACAGAAACCATCAGACCGGGTTCTAGCCACGGACACCATCACACCAGGTTCTGGCCACGGACACCATCATACCGGGTTCTGGCCTGGGGCACCATCATACCGGGTGCTCGGTTCTGGCCACGAACACCATCACACCGGATTCTGGGTTCTGGCCATGGACACCTTTAGACCGGGTTCTGGGTTGTTACCACGGACACCATCAGAACGGGTTATGGCCACAGACACCATCATACCGGGTTCTGGCCACGGACACCATCATACCAGGTTCTGGCCACGGACACCATCATACCGGGTTCGGGCCACAGACACCATCAGACCGGGTTCTGGCCACGGACACCATCATACCGGGTTCTGGGTTATGGCCACGGACACCATCAGACCGGGTTCTGGCCACGGACACAATCATAACGGGTTCTCGGTTCTGGCCACGGACACCATCATACCAGGTTCTGTCCACGGACACCATCATACCGGGTTCGGGCCACAGACACCATCAGACCGGGTTCTGGCCACGGACACCATCATACCGGGTTCTGGTCACGGACACAATCATAACGGGTTCTCGGTTCTGGCCTCGGACACCATCAGACCGGGTTCTGGGTTCTGGGCCTCGGACACCATCAGACAGGGTTCTGGGTTGTAGCCAAAGACACCATCAGACCGGGTTCTAGCCACGGACACCATCATACCGGGTTCTGGGTTATGGCCACGGACACCATCAGACCGGGTTCTGGCCACGGACACCATCATACCAAGTTCTGGCCACGGACACCATCAGACCGGATATTGGGTTCTGGCCACGGACACCATCATACCGGGTTCTGGCAACAGACACCATCACACCGGGTTCTGTCAACGGACACCATCATACCGGGTTCTGGCCACAGACACCATCACACCGGGTTCTGGCCATAGACACCATCACACCGGGTTCTGGCAATGGACACCATCATAGCGGGTTCTGGCCACGGACACCATCAGACCGGGTTCTGGCCACAGACACCATCAGACCTGGTTCTGGCCACAGACACCATCAGACCGGGTTCTGGCCAATGACACCATCAGACCGGGTTCTGGCCACGGACACCATCAGACCGGGTTCTGGCAATACAGACCATCAGACCGGGTTCTGGCCACGGAGACCATCAGACCGGGTTCTGGGTTCTGGCCACAGACACCATCAGACCGGTTTCTGGCCGCAGACACCATCAGACTGGGTTCTGGCAAAGGAAACCATCAGACCGGGATCTGGGTTCTGGCCACAGACACCATCACACCGGTTCAGGTCACTGACACCATCAGACCGGGTTCTGGCCACGGACAACATGAGACCGGGTTCTGGGTTCTGGCCACAGAAACCATCAAAACGGGTTCTGGGTTCTGGTCACAGACACCATAAGACTGGGTTCTGGGTTCTGGCCAAAGATACCATCAGATCGGGTTCTGGCAACGGAGTCCATCAGACCGGGTTCTGACCATGGACACCATCAGACCGGGTTCTGGGTTCTTGACACAGACACTAACAGACCGGGTTCTGGCCACGGACACCATCAGACCGGGTTCTGGGTTCTGGCCACGGACACCATCAGACCGGGTTCTGGGTTCTGGCCACGGACACCATCATAGCGGGTTCTGGCCACAGACACCATCAGACCGGGTTCTGGCCACAGACACCATCATACCGTTTTCTGGCCACGGACACCATCATACCAGGTTCTGGCCACGGACACTAACAGACCGGATTCTGGGTTCTGGCAACGGAGTCCATCAGACCGGGTTCTGACCATGGACACCATCAGACTGGGTTCTGGGTTCTTGCCACAGACACTAACAGACCGGGTTCTGGCCACGGACACCATCAGACCGGGTTCTGGGTTTTGGCCACGGACACCATAATAGCGGGTTCTGGCCACAGACACCATCAGACCGGGTTCTGGCCAAGGACACCATCAAACCGGGTTCTGTTCACGGACACCATCACACCGGTTTCTGGCCACGGACACCATGATAGCGGGTTCTGGCCACAGACACCAACAGACCGGATTCTGGGTTCTGGCCATGGACACCATCATACCGGGTTCTGGCCACGGACACCATCAGACCGGATTCTAGGTTCTGGCCACGGACACCATCATACCGGGTTCTGGCCACAGACACCATCACACCGGGTTCTGGCCCCAGACACCATCATACCGGGTTCTGTTCACGGACACCATCACACCGGTTTCTGGCCACGGACACCATGATAGCGGGTTCTGGCCACAGACACCATCAGACCGGGTTCTGGACAAAGACACCATCAGACCGGGTTCTGGCCATGGACACCATAAGACCGGGTTCTGGCAATACAGACCATCAGACTGGGTTCTAGCCACGGAGACCATCAGACCGGGTTCTGGGTTCTGGCCACAGACACCATCAGACCGGGTTCTGGCCGAAGACACCATCAGACTGGGTTCTGGCAAAGGAAACCATCAGACCGGGTTCTGGGTTCTGGCCAACGACACTATCACACCGGTTCAGGTCACTGACACCATCAGACCGGGTTCTGGCCACGGACAACATGAGACCGTGTTCTGGGTTCTGGCCACAGAAACCATCAGAACGGGTTCTGGGTTCTGGCCACAGACACCATAAGACTGGGTTCTGGGTTCTGGCCAAAGATACCATCAGATCGGGTTCTGGCAACGGAGTCCATCAGACCGGGTTCTGACCATGGACACCATCAGACCGGGTTCTGGGTTCTTGACACAGACACTAACAGACCGGGTTCTGGCCACGGACACCATCAGACCGGGTTCTGGGTTCTGGCCACGGACACCATCATAGCGGGTTCTGGCCACAGACACCATCAGACCGGGTTCTGGCCACAGACACCATCATACCGTTTTCTGGCCACGGACACCATCAGACCGGGTTCTGGGTTCTGGCCACGGACACCATCATAGCGGGTTCTGGCCACGGACACCATCATACCGGGTTCCAGCCACAGACACCATCACACCGGGTTTTGGCCATAGATACCATCATACCCGGTTCTGTTCACGGACACCATCACACCGGTTTCTGGCCACGGACACCATGATAGCGGGTTCTGGCCACAGACACCATCAGACCGGGTTCTGGCCAAAGACACCATCAGACCGGGTTCTGGCCACGGACACCATAAGACCGGGTTCTGGCAATACAGACCATCAGACTGGGTTCTAGCCACGGAGACCATCAGACCGGGTTCTGGGTTCTGGCCACAGACACCATCAGACCGGGTTCTGGCCGAAGACACCATCAGACTGGGTTCTGGCAAAGGAAACCATCAGACCGGGTTCTGGGTTCTGGCCACAGACGCTATCACACCGGTTCAGGTCACTGACACCATCAGACTGCGTTCTGGCCACGGACAACATGAGACCGGGTTCTGGGTTCTGGCCACAGAAACCATCAGAACGGGTTCTGGGTTCTGGCCACAGACACCATAAGACTGGGTTCTGGGTTCTGGCCAAAGATACCATCAGATCGGGTTCTGGCAACGGAGTCCATCAGACCGGGTTCTGACCACGGACACCATCAGACCGGGTTCTGGGTTCTGGCCACGGACACCATCATACCGGGTTCTGGCCACAGACACCGTCACACCGGGTTCTGGCCATAGACACCATCACACCGGGTTCTGGCAACGGACACCATCAGACCGGGTTCTAGCCACGGAGACCATCACACCACGTTCTGGCCACGGACACCATCATACCGGGTTCTGGGTTCTGGACACAGACACCATCAGCCCGCGTTCTGGGTTGTTACCACGGACACTATCAGAACGGGTTCTGGCCATGGACACCATCATACCGGGTTCTGGCCACAGACACCATCACACCGGGTTCTGGCCATAGACACCATCACACCGGGTTCTGGCCTCAGACACCATCAGACCGGGTTCTGGCCGCAGACACCATCAGACTGGGTTCTGGGTTCTGGCCACAGACACCATCACACCGGGTTCAGGCCACTGACACCATCAGACCGGGTTCTGGCCACGGACAACATGAAACCGGGTTCTGGGTTCTGGCCACAGAAACCATCAGAACGGGTTCTGGGTTCTGGCCAGAGACACCATAAGACTGGGTTCTTGGTCCTGGCCAAAGATACCATCAGATCGGGTTCTGGCAACGGAGTCCATCAGACCGGGTTCTGACCACGGACACCATCAGACCGGGTTCTGGGTTCTGGCCACGGACACAATCATAGCGGGTTCTGGACACAGACACCATCAGACCGGGTTCTGGCAACAGACACCATCACACCATTTTCTGGCCACGGACACCATCATACCAGGTTCTTGCCACGGACACCATCAGACCGGATTCTGGGTACTGGCCACAGACACCATCATACCGGATTCTGGCCTGGGACACCATCAGACCGGGTTCTGGGTTCTGGCCTGGGACACCATCTGACCGGGTTCTAGGTTCTGGCCACGGACACCATCAGACCGGATTATGGCCACGGACACCATCATACCGGGTTCTGGCCACGGACACCATCAGACCGGATTCTGGGTTCTGGCCATGGACACCATCATAGCGGGTTCTGGCCACAGACACCATCAGACCGGAATCTGTGTTCTGGCCATGGACACCATCATACCGGGTTCTGGCCACAGACACCATCAGACCGGGTTCTAGCCACGGACACCATCACACCAGGTTCTGGCCACGGACACCATCATAGCAGGTTCTGGCCACAGACACCATCATACCGGGTTCTGGCTTGGGACACCATCAGACCGGGTTCTGGGTTCTGGCCTGGGACACCATCAGACCGGGTTCTCGGTTCTGGCCACGGACATAATCAGACCGGGTTCAGGCCACGGACACCATCATAGCGGGTTCTGGCCACGGACACCATCAGACCGGATTCTGGGTTCTGGCCACGGACACCATCATACCGGGTTCTGGCCACAGACACCATCAGACCGGGTTCTCGGGTCTGGACACAGACACCATCAGACCGGGTTCTTGCCACGGACACCATCAGACCGGGTTCCTGGTTGTGGCCACGGACATCATCAGACCGAGTACTGGCCACGGACACCATCATACTGGGTTCTGGGTTCTGGCCACGGAAACCATCAGATCAGGTTCTGGGTTGTGGCCAAGGACATCATCAGACCGAGTTCTGGCCACGGACACCATCAGACCGGGTTCTGGGTTCTGGCCACGGACACCTTCAGACCGGGTTTTGGGTCCTGGCTACTGACCCCATCAGACCGGGTTCTGGCCAAAGACACTAACAGACCGGGTTCATGCCAAAGACACTTACAGACCGGGTTCTGGCCATGGAGACCATCAGACCGGGTTCTGGCCACGGAAACCATCACACCGGGTTCTAGGTTCTGGCCAAGGACACCATCATACCGGGTTCTGGGTTTCTGGCCACAGACACCATCAGACCCGGTTCTGGGTTGTGGTTACAGACACAATCAGACCGGGTTCTGGCTACGGACACCATCAGACCAGGTTCCTGGTTGTGGCCACGGACATCATCAGACCGAGTTCTGGCCACGGACACCATCAGACCGGGTTTTGGGTTCTGGCCATGTACACCTTCAGACCGGGTTTTGGCCACGGACACCATCAGATCAGGTTCTGGGTTCTGGCTACTGACACCATCAGACCGGGTTCTGGCCACGGACACCATCAGACCCGGTTCTGGGTTGTGGCCACGGACATCATCAGACCGAGTTCTGGCCACGGACACCATCAGACCGGGTTCTGGGTTCTGGCCATGGACACCTTCAGACCGGGTTTTGGGTCCTGGCTACTGACACCATCAGACCGGGTTCTGGCCACGGAGACCATCAGACCGGGTTCTGGCCACGGACACCATCAGACCCGGTTCTGGGTTGTGGCCACGGACATCATCAGACCGAGTTCTGGCCACGGACACCATCAGACCGGGTTCTGGGTTCTGGCCATGGACACCTTCTGACCGGGTTTTGGGTCCTGGCTACTGACACCATCAGACCGGGTTCTGGCTACGGACACCATCAGACCAGGTTCCTGGTTGTGGCCACGGACATTTCAGACCGAGTTCTGGCCACGGACACCATCAGACCGGGTTTTGGGTTCTGGCCATGTACACCTTCAGACCGGGTTTTGGCCACGGACACCATCAGATCAGGTTCTGGGTTCTGGCTACTGACACCATCAGACCGGGTTCTGGCCACGGACACCATCAGACCCGGTTCTGGGTTGTGGCCACGGACATCATCAGACCGAGTTCTGGCGACGGACACCATCAGACCGGGTTCTGGGTTCTGGCCATGGACACCTTCAGACCGGGTTTTGGGTCCTGGCTACTGACACCATCAGACCGGGTTCTGGCCACGGAGACCATCAGACCGGGTTCTGGCCACGGACACCATCAGACCCGGTTCTGGGTTGTGGCCACGGACATCATCAGACCGAGTTCTGGCCACGGACACCATCAGACCGGGTTCTGGGTTCTGGCCATGGACACCTTCTGACCGGGTTTTGGGTCCTGGCTACTGACACCATCAGACCGGGTTCGGGCCACGGAGACCATCAGACCGGGTTCTGGCCACAGACACCATCAGACCGCGTTCTGGGTTCTGGCAAAAGATACCATAAGAACGGTTTCTGGCCACGGACGCCATCATACCGGGTTCTGGTAAGGGACTCCATCAGACCCAGTTCTGGGTTCTGGTTACAGACACCATCAGACCGGGTTCTGGCCACGGACACCATCAGACCGGGTTCTGGGTTCTGGTCAAGGACACCATCAGACAGGTATCTGGGTTGTGACCATGGACACAATCATAGCGGGTTGTGGCCACGGACACCATCAAACCGGGTTCTCCGTTCTGGCCACGGACACCATCATACCGGGTTCTGGGTTCTGGCCATGGACACCATCAGACCGGGTTCTGGCCACGGACACCATCAAACCGGGTTCTGGGTTCTGGCCACGGACACCATCAGACCGGGTTTTGTGCCTCGGACAACATCAGACCGGGTTCAGGCCACGGAGACAATCAGACCGGGTTCTGTGTTCTGGCCACAGACACCATGAGACAGGGTTCTGGGTTCTGGACACGGAAACCATCAGACCGGGTTCTGGCCACGGACACCATCAGACTGGGTTCTGGCCATGGGCACCATCATACCGGGTTCTCGGTTCTGGCTACGGACACCATCAGACCGGGTTCTGGCCAAGGACACAATCATACCGGGTTCTGGCCACGGACACCATCATACCTGGTTCTCGGTTCTGGCCACGGACACCATCAGACCGGGTTCTGGGTTCTGGGTTCTGGAAACAGAACCCATCAGAAATGGTTCTGTGTTCTGGCCACAAACACCATCGGATCGCTTTCTGGCCACAGACACCATCAAACCAGGTTCTGGCCACAGACACCATCATACCGGGTTCTTGGTTCTGGCCACGGACACCATCATACCGGGTTCTGGGTTCTGGCCACGGACACCATCATACCGGGTTCTGGGTTCTGGCCAAGGACACCATCAGACCGGGTTCTGGCCACGGACACCATCATAACGGGTTCTGGGTTCTGGCCACGGACACAATCAGAACGGATTCTGGGTTCTGGGCCTCGGACACCATCACAGCGGGTTCAGGTCACAAACAACATCAGACCGGGTTCTGGCCACGGTCACCATCATACCGGGTTCCGGCCACGGACACCATAACACCGGGTTCTGGTCACGGACACCATCATAGCGGTTTCTGGCCACAGACACCATCAGACCGGGTTCTGGGTTCTGGCCTGGGACACCATCAGACCGGGTTCTCGGTTCTGGCAACGGACACCATCATACCGGGTTCTGGGTTCTTGACACAGACACCATCAGCCTGGGTTCTGGCCACGGACACCATCATACCGGGTTCTGGCCACGGACACCATCATACCGGGTTCTGGCCACGGACACCATCATACCAGGTTCTGGCCACGGAAACCATCATACCGGGTTCTGGCCACGGACATCATCAGACCGAGTTCTGGCCACGGACACCATCAGACCGGGTTCTGGGTTCTGGCCATGGACACCTTCAGACCGGGTTTTGGGTCCTGGCTACTGACACCATCAGACCGGGTTCTGGCCACGGACACCATCATACCTGGTTCTCGGTTCTGGCCACGGACACCATCATACCGGGTTCTGGGTTCTGGCCACGGACACCATCAGACCGGGTTTTGTGCCTCGGACAATATCAGACCGGGTTCAGGCCACGGAGACAATCAGACCGGGTTCTGTGTTCTGGCCACAGACACCATGAGACCGGGTTCTGGGTTCTGGACACGGACACCATCAGACCGGGTTCTGGCCACGGACACCATCAGACTGGGTTCTGGCCATGGGCACCATCATACCGGGTTCTCGGTTCTGGCTACGGACACCATCATACCTGGTTCTCGGTTCTGGCCACGGACACCATCAGACCGGGTTCTGGGTTCTGGGTTCTGGAAACAGAACCCATCAGAACGGGTTCTGTGTTCTGGCCACAAACACCATCGGATCGCTTTCTGGCCACAGACACCATCAAACCAGGTTCTGGCCACAGACACCATCATACCGGGTTCTTGGTTCTGGCCACGGACACCATCATACCGGGTTCTGGGTTCTGGCCACGGACACCATCATACCGGGTTCTGGGTTCTGGCCAAGGACACCATCTGACCGGGTTCTGGCCACGGACACCATCGTAACGGGTTCTGTGTTCTGGCCACAAACACCATCGGATCGCTTTCTGGCCACAGACACCATCAAACCAGGTTCTGGCCACAGACACCATCATACCGGGTTCTTGGTTCTGGCCACGGACACCATCATACCGGGTTCTGGGTTCTGGCCACGGACACCATCATACCGGGTTCTGGGTTCTGGCCAAGGACACCATCAGACCGGGTTCTGGCCACGGACACAATCAGAACGGATTCTGGGTTCTGGGCCTCGGACACCATCACAGCGGGTTCAGGTCACAAACAACATCAGACCGGGTTCTGGCCACGGTCACCATCATACCGGGTTCCGGCCACGGAGACCATAACACCGGGTTCTGGCCACAGACACCATCAGACCGGGTTCTGGGTTCTGGCCTGGGACACCATCAGGCCGGGTTCTCGGTTCTGGCCACGGACACCATCATACCGGGTTCTGGGTTCTTGACACAGACACCATCAGCCTGGGTTCTGGCCACGGACACCATCATACCGAGTTCTGGCCACGGACACCATCATACCGGGTTCTGGCCACGGACACCATCATACCAGGTTCTGGCCACGGAAACCATCATACCGGGTTCTGGCCACGGACACCATCATGCCGGGTTCTGGCCACGGACACCATCAGACCGGATTCTGGGTTCTAGCCATGGACACCATCATACCGGGTTCTTGCCACAGACACCATCATACCGGGTTCTGGCCATGGACACCATCAGACCGGGTACTGGCAACGAACACCATCAGACCGGGTTCTGGCCACAGACATCATCAGATCTGGTTCTGGGTTCTGGCTAAAGACACGATCAGACCTGGTCCTGGCCACGGACACCATCAGACCGGGTTCTTGCCACGGACACCATCAGACCGGGTTCCTGGTTGTGGCCACGGACATCATCAGACCGAGTACTGGCCACGGACACCATCATACCGGGTTCTGGGTTCTGGCCACGGACACCATCAGATCAGGTTCTGGGTTCTGGCTACTGACAGCATCAGACCGGGTTCTGGCCACGGACACCATCAGAAACGGTTCTGGGTTCTGGCCACGGACACCATCATACCGGGTTCTGGGTTCTGGGTTCTGGTCAAGAACACCATCAGACAGGGTTCCTGGTTGTGACCATGGACACAATCAGACCGGGTTCTGGCCACGGACACCATCATACCGGGTTCTGGGTTCTGGCCACGGACACCATCAGATCAGGTTCTGGGTTCTGGCTACTGACAGCATCAGACCGGGTTCTGGCCACGGACACCATCAGAAACGGTTCAGGGTTGTGGCCACGGACATCATCAGACCGAGTTCTGGCCACGGACACCATCAGACCGGGTTCTGGGTTCTGGCCATGGACACCTTCAGACCGGGTTTTGGGTCCTGGCTACTGACCCCATCAGACCGGGTTCTGGCCACAGACACTAACAGACCGGGTTCATGCCAAAGACACTTACAGACCGGGTTCTGGCCATGGAGAACATCAGACCGGGTTCTGGCCACGGAAACCATCACACCGGGTTCTAGGTTCTGGCCAAGGACACCATCATACCGGGTTCTGGGTTTCTGGCCACAGGCACCATCAGACCCGGTTCTGGGTTGTGGTTACAGACACAATCAGACCGGGTTCTGGCTACGGACACCATCAGACCGGGTTCTCGTTGTGGCCACGGACATCATCAGACCGAGTTCTGGCCGCGGACACCATCAGACCGGGTTCTGGGTTCTGGCCATGGACACCTTCAGACCGGGTTTTGGGTCCTGGCTACTGACACCATCAGACCGGGTTCTGGCCACGGAGACCATCAGACCGGGTTCAGGCCAATGACACCATCAGACCGGGTTCTGGCAACGGACACCATCAGACCGGGTTCAGGCCAATGACACCATCAGACTGGATACTAGCCACAGACACCTTCAGACCGGGTTCTTGACAGGACACCATCAGACCGGGTTCTGGCCACAGACACCATCAGACCGGGTTCTGGCAACGGAAACCATCAGACTGGGTTCTGGGTTCTGGCCACGGACACCATCATAGCGGGTTCTTGCCACAGACACCATCAGACCGGGTTCAGGCCACAGACACCATCAGACCGGGTTCTTGACACAGACACCATCAGACCAGGTTCTGGGTTCTGGCCAAGCACACCATCAGACCGGGTTCTGGGTTCTGGCCACGGACACCATCAGACCAGGTCCAGGGTTCTGGCCACGGACACCATCAGACCGGGTTTTGGCATCGGACACCATCAGACCGGGTTCTGGCTACAGACACCATTAAACAGGATTCCCGGTTCCGGCCACAGAGACCATCATACCGGTTTCTGGGTTCTGGCCACGGACACCATCATATCAAGATCTCGGTTCTGGCCACAGACACAATCAGACCGGGTTTTGGCCTCGGACACCATCAGACCGGGTTCTGGCTACAGACACCATCAAACCAGATTCCCGGTTCCGGCCACGGAGACCATCATATCGGGTTCTCAGTTCCGGCCACAGACACCATCAGACCGGGTTCTGGACACGGACACCATCAGACCGGGTTCTGGCCACGGATACCATCACACCGGGCTCTGGGTTCTGACCACAGAAACCATCAGAACGGGTTCTGTGTTCTGGCCAGAGACACCATCGGACCGGGTTGTGGGTTCTGGCCAAAGATACTATCAGAACGGGTTCTGGCCACGGACACCATCAGACCGGGTTCTGGCCACGGACACGATCAGACATGGTTCTGGGTTTTAGTTACCGACAGCATCAGACCGGGTTCTGGCCACGGACACCATCAGACTGGGTTCTGGGTTCTGCGTTCTGGCCACAGAAGCCATCAGAACGGGTTCTGGGTTCTGGCCACAGACACCATCAGACCGGGTTCTGGGTTGTGACCACAGACACCATCAGAACGGGTTCTGGCCACGGACACCATCATACCGGGTTCTGGCAACGGACACCATCAGACCCGGTACTGGGTTCTGGACACTAACAGATCAGGTTATGGCCACGGACACCATCAGACCGGGTTCTGGGTTCTGGCCACGGACACCAACATACCCGGTTCTGGGTTCTGGCTACAGAGACCATCAGAACGGGTTCTGGCCACGGACACAATCAGACCAGGTTCTGGCAACGGACACAAACAGACCGGGTTCTGGCCACGGACACCATCAGACCCGGTTCTAGGTTCTAGTTACAGAAATCATCAGACCGGGTTCTGGCCACGGACACCATCAGACCCGGTTCTTGACACAGACACCATCAGACCGGGTTCTGGCTACAGACACCATCAAACTGGATTCCCGGTTCCGGCCACGGAGACCATCATATCGGGTTCTCAGTTCCGGCCACAGACACCATCAGACCGGGTTGTGGCCACGGACACCATCAGACCGTGTTCTGGCCACGGATACCATCACACCGGGCTCTGGGTTCTGACCACAGAAACCATCAGAACGGGTTCTGTGTTCTGGCCAGAGACACCATTGGACCGGGTTGTGGGTTCTGGCCAAAGATACTATCAGAACGGGTTCTGGCCACGGACACCATCAGACGGGGTTCTGGGTTCTGGCCAAAGATACCATCAGAACGGGTTCTGGCCAAGGACACCATCAGACCGGGTTCTGGCCACGGACACCATCATACCGGGTTCTCGGTTCTGGCCACAGACAACATCATACCGGGTTCTGGGTTCTGGCCACGGACACCAACATACCGGTTTCTGGGTTCTGGCCACGGACACAATCAGACCGGGTCCTCGGTTCTGGCCACGGACAACTTCATACCGGGGTCTGGGTTCTGGCCACGGACACCAATATACCGGTTTCTGGGTTCTGGCAACGGACACAAACAGACCAGATCCTGGCCACGGACACAAACAGACCGGGTTCTGGCCACGGACACCATCAGACCGGGTTCTGCGTTCTGGCCACAAACACCATCAGACCCGGTTCTGGGTTCTGGCCAAAGACACCATCAGACCGCGTTCTGGCCAAGGACATCTTCAGACCGGGTTCTGGCCACGGACGCCATCATATAGGTTTCTCGGTTCTGGCCATGGACACCATTATACCGGGTTCCCGGTTCTGGCAACAGACACCATCCGACCGGGTTCTGGCCCCGGACACCATCAGACCGGATTCTGGGTTCTGGGCCTCGGACACCATCAAACCGGGTTCTGGATTCTGGCCACAGAAACCATCAGAACGGGTTCTGGGTTCTGGCCACAGACACAAACAGACCGGGTTCTGGCCACGGACACCATCAGACCCGGTTCTAGGTTCTAGTTACAGAAATCATCAGACCGGGTTCTGGCCACGGACACCATCAGACCCGGTTCTTGACACAGACACCATCAGACCGGGTTCTGGCTACAGACACCATCAAACCGGATTCCCGGTTCCGGCCACGGAGACCATCATATCGGGTTCTCAGTTCCGGCCACGGACACCATCAGACCGGGTTCTGGCCACGGATACCATCACACCGGGCTCTGGGTTCTGACCACAGAAACCATCAGAACGGGTTGTGGGTTCTGGCCAAAGATACTATCAGAACGGGTTCTGGCCACGGACACCATCAGACCGGGTTCTGGGTTCTGGCCAAAGATACCATCAGAACGGGTTCTGGCCAAGGACACCATCAGACCGGGTTCTGGCCACGGACACCATCATACCGGGTTCTCGGTTCTGGCCACGGACAACATCATACCGGGTTCTGGGTTCTGGCCACGGACACCAACATACCGGTTTCTGGGTTCTGGCCACGGACACAATCAGACCGGGTTCTCGGTTCTGGCCACGGACAACTTCATACCGGGTTCTGGGTTCTGGCCACGGACACCAACATACCGGTTTCTGGGTTCTGGCCAAGGACACAATCATACCGGGTTCTGGCCACGGACACCATCATACCTGGTTCTCGGTTCTGGCCACGGACACCATCAGACCGGGTTCTGGGTTCTGGGTTCTGGAAACAGAACCCATCAGAAATGGTTCTGTGTTCTGGCCACAAACACCATCGGATCGCTTTCTGGCCACAGACACCATCAAACCAGGTTCTGGCCACAGACACCATCATACCGGGTTCTTGGTTCTGGCCACGGACACCATCATACCGGGTTCTGGGTTCTGGCCACGGACACCATCATACCGGGTTCTGGGTTCTGGCCAAGGACACCATCAGACCGGGTTCTGGCCACGGACACCATCATAACGGGTTCTGGGTTCTGGCCACGGACACAATCAGAACGGATTCTGGGTTCTGGGCCTCGGACACCATCACAGCGGGTTCAGGTCACAAACAACATCAGACCGGGTTCTGGCCACGGTCACCATCATACCGGGTTCCGGCCACGGACACCATAACACCGGGTTCTGGTCACGGACACCATCATAGCGGTTTCTGGCCACAGACACCATCAGACCGGGTTCTGGGTTCTGGCCTGGGACACCATCAGACCGGGTTCTCGGTTCTGGCAACGGACACCATCATACCGGGTTCTGGGTTCTTGACACAGACACCATCAGCCTGGGTTCTGGCCACGGACACCATCATACCGGGTTCTGGCCACGGACACCATCATACCGGGTTCTGGCCACGGACACCATCATACCAGGTTCTGGCCACGGAAACCATCATACCGGGTTCTGGCCACGGACATCATCAGACCGAGTTCTGGCCACGGACACCATCAGACCGGGTTCTGGGTTCTGGCCATGGACACCTTCAGACCGGGTTTTGGGTCCTGGCTACTGACACCATCAGACCGGGTTCTGGCTTCTGGCCATGGACACCATCAGACCGGGTTCTGGCCACGGACACCATCATACCTGGTTCTCGGTTCTGGCCACGGACACCATCATACCGGGTTCTGGGTTCTGGCCACGGACACCATCAGACCGGGTTTTGTGCCTCGGACAATATCAGACCGGGTTCAGGCCACGGAGACAATCAGACCGGGTTCTGTGTTCTGGCCACAGACACCATGAGACCGGGTTCTGGGTTCTGGACACGGACACCATCAGACCGGGTTCTGGCCACGGACACCATCAGACTGGGTTCTGGCCATGGGCACCATCATACCGGGTTCTCGGTTCTGGCTACGGACACCATCATACCTGGTTCTCGGTTCTGGCCACGGACACCATCAGACCGGGTTCTGGGTTCTGGGTTCTGGAAACAGAACCCATCAGAACGGGTTCTGTGTTCTGGCCACAAACACCATCGGATCGCTTTCTGGCCACAGACACCATCAAACCAGGTTCTGGCCACAGACACCATCATACCGGGTTCTTGGTTCTGGCCACGGACACCATCATACCGGGTTCTGGGTTCTGGCCACGGACACCATCATACCGGGTTCTGGGTTCTGGCCAAGGACACCATCTGACCGGGTTCTGGCCACGGACACCATCGTAACGGGTTCTGTGTTCTGGCCACAAACACCATCGGATCGCTTTCTGGCCACAGACACCATCAAACCAGGTTCTGGCCACAGACACCATCATACCGGGTTCTTGGTTCTGGCCACGGACACCATCATACCGGGTTCTGGGTTCTGGCCACGGACACCATCATACCGGGTTCTGGGTTCTGGCCAAGGACACCATCAGACCGGGTTCTGGCCACGGACACAATCAGAACGGATTCTGGGTTCTGGGCCTCGGACACCATCACAGCGGGTTCAGGTCACAAACAACATCAGACCGGGTTCTGGCCACGGTCACCATCATACCGGGTTCCGGCCACGGAGACCATAACACCGGGTTCTGGCCACAGACACCATCAGACCGGGTTCTGGGTTCTGGCCTGGGACACCATCAGGCCGGGTTCTCGGTTCTGGCCACGGACACCATCATACCGGGTTCTGGGTTCTTGACACAGACACCATCAGCCTGGGTTCTGGCCACGGACACCATCATACCGAGTTCTGGCCACGGACACCATCATACCGGGTTCTGGCCACGGACACCATCATACCAGGTTCTGGCCACGGAAACCATCATACCGGGTTCTGGCCACGGACACCATCATGCCGGGTTCTGGCCACGGACACCATCAGACCGGATTCTGGGTTCTAGCCATGGACACCATCATACCGGGTTCTTGCCACAGACACCATCATACCGGGTTCTGGCCATGGACACCATCAGACCGGGTACTGGCAACGAACACCATCAGACCGGGTTCTGGCCACAGACATCATCAGATCTGGTTCTGGGTTCTGGCTAAAGACACGATCAGACCTGGTCCTGGCCACGGACACCATCAGACCGGGTTCTTGCCACGGACACCATCAGACCGGGTTCCTGGTTGTGGCCACGGACATCATCAGACCGAGTACTGGCCACGGACACCATCATACCGGGTTCTGGGTTCTGGCCACGGACACCATCAGATCAGGTTCTGGGTTCTGGCTACTGACAGCATCAGACCGGGTTCTGGCCACGGACACCATCAGAAACGGTTCTGGGTTCTGGCCACGGACACCATCATACCGGGTTCTGGGTTCTGGGTTCTGGTCAAGAACACCATCAGACAGGGTTCCTGGTTGTGACCATGGACACAATCAGACCGGGTTCTGGCCACGGACACCATCATACCGGGTTCTGGGTTCTGGCCACGGACACCATCAGATCAGGTTCTGGGTTCTGGCTACTGACAGCATCAGACCGGGTTCTGGCCACGGACACCATCAGAAACGGTTCAGGGTTGTGGCCACGGACATCATCAGACCGAGTTCTGGCCACGGACACCATCAGACCGGGTTCTGGGTTCTGGCCATGGACACCTTCAGACCGGGTTTTGGGTCCTGGCTACTGACCCCATCAGACCGGGTTCTGGCCACAGACACTAACAGACCGGGTTCATGCCAAAGACACTTACAGACCGGGTTCTGGCCATGGAGAACATCAGACCAGGTTCTGGCCACGGAAACCATCACACCGGGTTCTAGGTTCTGGCCAAGGACACCATCATACCGGGTTCTGGGTTTCTGGCCACAGGCACCATCAGACCCGGTTCTGGGTTGTGGTTACAGACACAATCAGACCGGGTTCTGGCCACGGACACAATCAGAACGGATTCTGGGTTCTGGGCCTCGGACACCATCACAGCGGGTTCAGGTCACAAACAACATCAGACCGGGTTCTGGCCACGGTCACCATCATACCGGGTTCCGGCCACGGAGACCATAACACCGGGTTCTGGCCACAGACACCATCAGACCGGGTTCTGGGTTCTGGCCTGGGACACCATCAGGCCGGGTTCTCGGTTCTGGCCACGGACACCATCATACCGGGTTCTGGGTTCTTGACACAGACACCATCAGCCTGGGTTCTGGCCACGGACACCATCATACCGAGTTCTGGCCACGGACACCATCATACCGGGTTCTGGCCACGGACACCATCATACCAGGTTCTGGCCACGGAAACCATCATACCGGGTTCTGGCCACGGACACCATCATGCCGGGTTCTGGCTACGGACACCATCAGACCGGGTTCTCGTTGTGGCCACGGACATCATCAGACCGAGTTCTGGCCGCGGACACCATCAGACCGGGTTCTGGGTTCTGGCCATGGACACCTTCAGACCGGGTTTTGGGTCCTGGCTACTGACACCATCAGACCGGGTTCTGGCCACGGAGACCATCAGACCGGGTTCAGGCCAATGACACCATCAGACCGGGTTCTGGCAACGGACACCATCAGACCGGGTTCAGGCCAATGACACCATCAGACTGGATACTAGCCACAGACACCTTCAGACCGGGTTCTTGACAGGACACCATCAGACCGGGTTCTGGCCACAGACACCATCAGACCGGGTTCTGGCAACGGAAACCATCAGACTGGGTTCTGGGTTCTGGCCACGGACACCATCATAGCGGGTTCTTGCCACAGACACCATCAGACCGGGTTCAGGCCACAGACACCATCAGACCGGGTTCTTGACACAGACACCATCAGACCAGGTTCTGGGTTCTGGCCAAGCACACCATCAGACCGGGTTCTGGGTTCTGGCCACGGACACCATCAGACCAGGTCCAGGGTTCTGGCCACGGACACCATCAGACCGGGTTTTGGCATCGGACACCATCAGACCGGGTTCTGGCTACAGACACCATTAAACAGGATTCCCGGTTCCGGCCACAGAGACCATCATACCGGTTTCTGGGTTCTGGCCACGGACACCATCAGACCAGGTCCAGGGTTCTGGCCACGGACACCATCAGACCGGGTTTTGGCATCGGACACAATCAGACCGGGTTTTGGCCTCGGACACCATCAGACCGGGTTCTGGCTACAGACACCATCAAACCAGATTCCCGGTTCCGGCCACGGAGACCATCATATCGGGTTCTCAGTTCCGGCCACAGACACCATCAGACCGGGTTCTGGACACGGACACCATCAGACCGGGTTCTGGCCACGGATACCATCACACCGGGCTCTGGGTTCTGACCACAGAAACCATCAGAACGGGTTCTGTGTTCTGGCCAGAGACACCATCGGACCGGGTTGTAGGTTCTGGCCAAAGATACTATCAGAACGGGTTCTGGCCACGGACACCATCAGACCGGGTTCTGGCCACGGACACGATCAGACATGGTTCTGGGTTTTAGTTACCGACAGCATCAGACCGGGTTCTGGCCACGGACACCATCAGACTGGGTTCTGGGTTCTGCGTTCTGGCCACAGAAGCCATCAGAACGGGTTCTGGGTTCTGGCCACAGACACCATCAGACCGGGTTCTGGGTTGTGACCACAGACACCATCAGAACGGGTTCTGGCCACGGACACCATCATACCGGGTTCTGGCAACGGACACCATCAGACCCGGTACTGGGTTCTGGACACTAACAGATCAGGTTATGGCCACGGACACCATCAGACCGGGTTCTGGGTTCTGGCCACGGACACCAACATACCCGGTTCTGGGTTCTGGCTACAGAGACCATCAGAACGGGTTCTGGCCACGGACACAATCAGACCAGGTTCTGGCAACGGACACAAACAGACCGGGTTCTGGCCACGGACACCATCAGACCCGGTTCTAGGTTCTAGTTACAGAAATCATCAGACCGGGTTCTGGCCACGGACACCATCAGACCCGGTTCTTGACACAGACACCATCAGACCGGGTTCTGGCTACAGACACCATCAAACTGGATTCCCGGTTCCGGCCACGGAGACCATCATATCGGGTTCTCAGTTCCGGCCACAGACACCATCAGACCGGGTTGTGGCCACGGACACCATCAGACCGTGTTCTGGCCACGGATACCATCACACCGGGCTCTGGGTTCTGACCACAGAAACCATCAGAACGGGTTCTGTGTTCTGGCCAGAGACACCATTGGACCGGGTTGTGGGTTCTGGCCAAAGATACTATCAGAACGGGTTCTGGCCACGGACACCATCAGACGGGGTTCTGGGTTCTGGCCAAAGATACCATCAGAACGGGTTCTGGCCAAGGACACCATCAGACCGGGTTCTGGCCACGGACACCATCATACCGGGTTCTCGGTTCTGGCCACAGACAACATCATACCGGGTTCTGGGTTCTGGCCACGGACACCAACATACCGGTTTCTGGGTTCTGGCCACGGACACAATCAGACCGGGTCCTCGGTTCTGGCCACGGACAACTTCATACCGGGGTCTGGGTTCTGGCCACGGACACCAATATACCGGTTTCTGGGTTCTGGCAACGGACACAAACAGACCAGATCCTGGCCACGGACACAAACAGACCGGGTTCTGGCCACGGACACCATCAGACCGGGTTCTGCGTTCTGGCCACAAACACCATCAGACCCGGTTCTGGGTTCTGGCCAAAGACACCATCAGACCGCGTTCTGGCCAAGGACATCTTCAGACCGGGTTCTGGCCACGGACGCCATCATATAGGTTTCTCGGTTCTGGCCATGGACACCATTATACCGGGTTCCCGGTTCTGGCAACAGACACCATCCGACCGGGTTCTGGCCCCGGACACCATCAGACCGGATTCTGGGTTCTGGGCCTCGGACACCATCAAACCGGGTTCTGGATTCTGGCCACAGAAACCATCAGAACGGGTTCTGGGTTCTGGCCACAGACACAAACAGACCGGGTTCTGGCCACGGACACCATCAGACCCGGTTCTAGGTTCTAGTTACAGAAATCATCAGACCGGGTTCTGGCCACGGACACCATCAGACCCGGTTCTTGACACAGACACCATCAGACCGGGTTCTGGCTACAGACACCATCAAACCGGATTCCCGGTTCCGGCCACGGAGACCATCATATCGGGTTCTCAGTTCCGGCCACGGACACCATCAGACCGGGTTCTGGCCACGGATACCATCACACCGGGCTCTGGGTTCTGACCACAGAAACCATCAGAACGGGTTGTGGGTTCTGGCCAAAGATACTATCAGAACGGGTTCTGGCCACGGACACCATCAGACCGGGTTCTGGGTTCTGGCCAAAGATACCATCAGAACGGGTTCTGGCCAAGGACACCATCAGACCGGGTTCTGGCCACGGACACCATCATACCGGGTTCTCGGTTCTGGCCACGGACAACATCATACCGGGTTCTGGGTTCTGGCCACGGACACCAACATACCGGTTTCTGGGTTCTGGCCACGGACACAATCAGACCGGGTTCTCGGTTCTGGCCACGGACAACTTCATACCGGGTTCTGGGTTCTGGCCACGGACACCAACATACCGGTTTCTGGGTTCTGGCCACGGACACCATCATACCAAGTTCTGGACACGGACACCATCAGACCCGGTTCTGGGTTTTAGTTACAGAAATCATCACACCGGGTTCTGGCCACGGACACCATCAGACCCGGTTCTTGACACAGACATCATCAGACCGGGTTCTTGACCCAGACATCATCAGACCGGGTTCTGGGTTCTGGCCACGGACACAATCAGACCGGGTTCTGGTCACGGAAACGATCAGACCCGGTTCTGGGTTCTGGCTACAGACACCATCAGAACGGGTTCTGGCCACAAACACCATCAGACCCGGTTCTGGGTTCTGGCCATGGACACCTTCAGACCGGGTTTTGGGTCCTGGCTACTGACCCCATCAGACCGGGTTCTGGCCACAGACACTAACAGACCGGGTTCATGCCAAAGACACTTACAGACCGGGTTCTGGCCATGGAGAACATCAGACCGGGTTCTGGCCACGGAAACCATCACACCGGGTTCTAGGTTCTGGCCAAGGACACCATCATACCGGGTTCTGGGTTTCTGGCCACAGGCACCATCAGACCCGGTTCTGGGTTGTGGTTACAGACACAATCAGACCGGGTTCTGGCTACGGACACCATCAGACCGGGTTCTCGTTGTGGCCACGGACATCATCAGACCGAGTTCTGGCCGCGGACACCATCAGACCGGGTTCTGGGTTCTGGCCATGGACACCTTCAGACCGGGTTTTGGGTCCTGGCTACTGACACCATCAGACCGGGTTCTGGCCACGGAGACCATCAGACCGGGTTCAGGCCAATGACACCATCAGACCGGGTTCTGGCAACGGACACCATCAGACCGGGTTCAGGCCAATGACACCATCAGACTGGATACTAGCCACAGACACCTTCAGACCGGGTTCTTGACAGGACACCATCAGACCGGGTTCTGGCCACAGACACCATCAGACCGGGTTCTGGCAACGGAAACCATCAGACTGGGTTCTGGGTTCTGGCCACGGACACCATCATAGCGGGTTCTTGCCACAGACACCATCAGACCGGGTTCAGGCCACAGACACCATCAGACCGGGTTCTAAACACAGACACCATCAGACCAGGTTCTGGGTTCTGGCCAAGCACACCATCAGACCGGGTTCTGGGTTCTGGCCACGGACACCATCAGACCAGGTCCAGGGTTCTGGCCACGGACACCATCAGACCGGGTTTTGGCATCGGACACCATCAGACCGGGTTCTGGCTACAGACACCATTAAACAGGATTCCCGGTTCCGGCCACAGAGACCATCATACCGGTTTCTGGGTTCTGGCCACGGACACCATCATATCAAGATCTCGGTTCTGGCCACAGACACAATCAGACCGGGTTTTGGCCTCGGACACCATCAGACCGGGTTCTGGCTACAGACACCATCAAACCAGATTCCCGGTTCCGGCCACGGAGACCATCATATCGGGTTCTCAGTTCCGGCCACAGACACCATCAGACCGGGTTCTGGACACGGACACCATCAGACCGGGTTCTGGCCACGGATACCATCACACCGGGCTCTGGGTTCTGACCACAGAAACCATCAGAACGGGTTCTGTGTTCTGGCCAGAGACACCATCGGACCGGGTTGTAGGTTCTGGCCAAAGATACTATCAGAACGGGTTCTGGCCACGGACACCATCAGACCGGGTTCTGGCCACGGACACGATCAGACATGGTTCTGGGTTTTAGTTACCGACAGCATCAGACCGGGTTCTGGCCACGGACACCATCAGACTGGGTTCTGGGTTCTGCGTTCTGGCCACAGAAGCCATCAGAACGGGTTCTGGGTTCTGGCCACAGACACCATCAGACCGGGTTCTGGGTTGTGACCACAGACACCATCAGAACGGGTTCTGGCCACGGACACCATCATACCGGGTTCTGGCAACGGACACCATCAGACCCGGTACTGGGTTCTGGACACTAACAGATCAGGTTATGGCCACGGACACCATCAGACCGGGTTCTGGGTTCTGGCCACGGACACCAACATACCCGGTTCTGGGTTCTGGCTACAGAGACCATCAGAACGGGTTCTGGCCACGGACACAATCAGACCAGGTTCTGGCAACGGACACAAACAGACCGGGTTCTGGCCACGGACACCATCAGACCCGGTTCTAGGTTCTAGTTACAGAAATCATCAGACCGGGTTCTGGCCACGGACACCATCAGACCCGGTTCTTGACACAGACACCATCAGACCGGGTTCTGGCTACAGACACCATCAAACTGGATTCCCGGTTCCGGCCACGGAGACCATCATATCGGGTTCTCAGTTCCGGCCACAGACACCATCAGACCGGGTTGTGGCCACGGACACCATCAGACCGTGTTCTGGCCACGGATACCATCACACCGGGCTCTGGGTTCTGACCACAGAAACCATCAGAACGGGTTCTGTGTTCTGGCCAGAGACACCATTGGACCGGGTTGTGGGTTCTGGCCAAAGATACTATCAGAACGGGTTCTGGCCACGGACACCATCAGACGGGGTTCTGGGTTCTGGCCAAAGATACCATCAGAACGGGTTCTGGCCAAGGACACCATCAGACCGGGTTCTGGCCACGGACACCATCATACCGGGTTCTCGGTTCTGGCCACAGACAACATCATACCGGGTTCTGGGTTCTGGCCACGGACACCAACATACCGGTTTCTGGGTTCTGGCCACGGACACAATCAGACCGGGTCCTCGGTTCTGGCCACGGACAACTTCATACCGGGGTCTGGGTTCTGGCCACGGACACCAATATACCGGTTTCTGGGTTCTGGCAACGGACACAAACAGACCAGATCCTGGCCACGGACACAAACAGACCGGGTTCTGGCCACGGACACCATCAGACCGGGTTCTGCGTTCTGGCCACAAACACCATCAGACCCGGTTCTGGGTTCTGGCCAAAGACACCATCAGACCGCGTTCTGGCCAAGGACATCTTCAGACCGGGTTCTGGCCACGGACGCCATCATATAGGTTTCTCGGTTCTGGCCATGGACACCATTATACCGGGTTCCCGGTTCTGGCAACAGACACCATCCGACCGGGTTCTGGCCCCGGACACCATCAGACCGGATTCTGGGTTCTGGGCCTCGGACACCATCAAACCGGGTTCTGGATTCTGGCCACAGAAACCATCAGAACGGGTTCTGGGTTCTGGCCACAGACACAAACAGACCGGGTTCTGGCCACGGACACCATCAGACCCGGTTCTAGGTTCTAGTTACAGAAATCATCAGACCGGGTTCTGGCCACGGACACCATCAGACCCGGTTCTTGACACAGACACCATCAGACCGGGTTCTGGCTACAGACACCATCAAACCGGATTCCCGGTTCCGGCCACGGAGACCATCATATCGGGTTCTCAGTTCCGGCCACGGACACCATCAGACCGGGTTCTGGCCACGGATACCATCACACCGGGCTCTGGGTTCTGACCACAGAAACCATCAGAACGGGTTGTGGGTTCTGGCCAAAGATACTATCAGAACGGGTTCTGGCCACGGACACCATCAGACCGGGTTCTGGGTTCTGGCCAAAGATACCATCAGAACGGGTTCTGGCCAAGGACACCATCAGACCGGGTTCTGGCCACGGACACCATCATACCGGGTTCTCGGTTCTGGCCACGGACAACATCATACCGGGTTCTGGGTTCTGGCCACGGACACCAACATACCGGTTTCTGGGTTCTGGCCACGGACACAATCAGACCGGGTTCTCGGTTCTGGCCACGGACAACTTCATACCGGGTTCTGGGTTCTGGCCACGGACACCAACATACCGGTTTCTGGGTTCTGGCCACGGACACCATCATACCAAGTTCTGGACACGGACACCATCAGACCCGGTTCTGGGTTTTAGTTACAGAAATCATCACACCGGGTTCTGGCCACGGACACCATCAGACCCGGTTCTTGACACAGACATCATCAGACCGGGTTCTTGACCCAGACATCATCAGACCGGGTTCTGGGTTCTGGCCACGGACACAATCAGACCGGGTTCTGGTCACGGAAACGATCAGACCCGGTTCTGGGTTCTGGCTACAGACACCATCAGAACGGGTTCTGGCCACAAACACCATCAGACCCGGTTCTGGGTTCTGGCCAAAGACACCATCAGACCGGGTTCTGGCCACGGACACCATCAGACCGGGTTCAGGCCAATGACACCATCAGACTGGGTTTTGGGTTTTGGCCAAAGACACCATCAGACTGGGTTCTGGCAACGGACACCATCAGACCGGGTTCAGGCCAATGACACCATCAGACTGGGTACTAGCCACAGACACCTTCAGACCGGATTCTTGACAGGACACCATCAGACCAGGTTCTGGCAAAGGACACCATCATACCGGGTTCTTGACACAGACACCATCAGACCGGGTTCTGGCCACAGACACCATCAGACAGGGTTCTGGCCACAGACACCATCAGAACAGGTTCTGGCCACGGACACCATCATACCGGGTTCTGGGTTCTGGCCACGGACACAATCAGACCGGGTTCTGGCCACGGAAACGATCAGACCCGGTTCTGGGTTCTGGCTACAGACACCATCAGAACGGGTTCTGGCCACAGACACCATCAGACCGGGTTCTGGCAACGGACACAAACAGACCAGATCCTGGCCACGGACACAAACAGACCGGGTTCTGGCCACGGGCACCATCAGACCGGGTTCTGCGTTCTGGCCACAAACACCATCAGACCCGGTTCTGGGTTCTTGCCAAAGACACCATCAGACCGCGTTCTGGCCAAGGACATCTTCAGACCGGGTTCTGGCCACGGACGCCATTATATAAGTTTCTCTGTTCTGGCCATGGACACCATTATACCGGGTTCCCGGTTCTGGCAACGGACACCATCGGACCGGGTTCTGGCCCCGGACACCATCAGACCGGATTCTGGGTTCTGGGCCTCGGACACCATCAAACCGGGTTCTGGATTCTGGCCACAGAAACCATCAGAACGGGTTCTAGGTTCTAGTTACAGAAATCATCAGACCGGGTTCTGGCCACGGACACCATCAGTCCCGGTTCCGGGTTCTGGACACTAACAGATCGGGTTCAGGCCACAGAAACCTTCAGAACGGGTTCTGGGTTCTGGCCACAGACACCATCAGACCGGGTTCTGTGTTCTTGCCAAGACATCATCAGACCGGGTTCTAGATTCTGGCCACAGACACCATCAGACCGGGTTCTGGGTTGTGACCACGGACTCCATCAGAACGGGTTCTGGCCACGGACACAATAAGACCGGGTTCAGGCAACGGACATAATCAGACCAAGTTCTGGCAACGGACACAAACAGACCGGGTTCTGGCCACGGACAACATAAGACCCAGTTCTGGGTTCTAGTTACAGAAATCATCTGACCGGGTTCTGGCCATGGACACCATCATACAGGTTTCTCGGTTCTGGCCATGGACACCATCATACCGGGTTCTCGGTTCTGGCAACAGACACCATCAGACCGGGTTCTGGCCTCGGACACCATCAGACCGGGTTCTGGGTTTTGGCTACAGACACTAACAGACCGGGTTCTGGCCACGGAGACCATCAGATCGGGTTCTGGCAACGGAAACCATCAGACCGGGTTCTGGTAAAGGAAACCATCAGACCGGGTTGTGGGTTCTCGCCATGGACACCATCAGACCAGGTTCAGGCCAATGACACCATCAGACTGGGTTTTGGGTTCTGACCAAAGACATCATGAGACCGGGTTCTAGGTTCCGGCCACGGACACCATCAGACTGGGTTCTGGGCATGGACACCGTCACACCGGGTCCTAGCCACGGACATCATCAGACCAGGTTCTGGCAATGAAATCCATGAGACAGGGTTGTGGGTTCTCGCCACTGACACCATCAGACCGGGTTCAGGCCAATGACACCATCAGACTGGGTTTTGGGTTTTGGCCAAAGACACCATCAGACTGGGTTCTGGCAACGGACACCATCAGACCGGGTTCAGGCCAATGACACCATCAGACTGGGTACTAGCCACAGACACCTTCAGACCGGGTTCTTGACAGGACACCATCAGACCAGGTTCTGGCAAAGGACACCATCATACCGGGTTCTTGACACAGACACCATCAGACCGGGTTCTGGCCACAGACACCATCAGACCGGGTTCTGGCCACAAACACCATCAGACCCGGTTCTGGGTTCTTGCCAAAGACACCATCAGACCGCGTTCTGGCCAAGGACATCTTCAGACCGGGTTCTGGCCACGGACGCCATTATATAAGTTTCTCTGTTCTGGCCATGGACACCATTATACCGGGTTCCCGGTTCTGGCAACGGACACCATCGGACCGGGTTCTGGCCCCGGACACCATCAGACCGGATTCTGGGTTCTGGGCCTCGGACACCATCAAACCGGGTTCTGGATTCTGGCCACAGAAACCATCAGAACGGGTTCTAGGTTCTAGTTACAGAAATCATCAGACCGGGTTCTGGCCACGGACACCATCAGTCCCGGTTCCGGGTTCTGGACACTAACAGATCGGGTTCAGGCCACAGAAACCTTCAGAACGGGTTCTGGGTTCTGGCCACAGACACCATCAGACCGGGTTCTGTGTTCTTGCCAAGACATCATCAGACCGGGTTCTAGATTCTGGCCACAGACACCATCAGACCGGGTTCTGGGTTGTGACCACGGACTCCATCAGAACGGGTTCTGGCCACGGACACAATAAGACCGGGTTCAGGCAACGGACATAATCAGACCAAGTTCTGGCAACGGACACAAACAGACCGGGTTCTGGCCACGGACAACATAAGACCCAGTTCTGGGTTCTAGTTACAGAAATCATCTGACCGGGTTCTGGCCATGGACACCATCATACAGGTTTCTCGGTTCTGGCCATGGACACCATCATACCGGGTTCTCGGTTCTGGCAACAGACACCATCAGACCGGGTTCTGGCCTCGGACACCATCAGACCGGGTTCTGGGTTTTGGCCACAGACACTAACAGACCGGGTTCTGGCCACGGAGACCATCAGATCGGGTTCTGGCAACGGAAACCATCAGACCGGGTTCTGGTAAAGGAAACCATCAGACCGGGTTGTGGGTTCTCGCCATGGACACCATCAGACCAGGTTCAGGCCAATGACACCATCAGACTGGGTTTTGGGTTCTGACCAAAGACATCATGAGACCGGGTTCTAGGTTCCGGCCACGGACACCATCAGACTGGGTTCTGGGCATGGACACCGTCACACCGGGTCCTGGCCACGGACATCATCAGACCAGGTTCTGGCAATGAAATCCATGAGACAGGGTTGTGGGTTCTCGCCACGGACACCATCAGACCGGGTTCAGGCCAATGACACCATCAGACTGGGTTTTGGGTTTTGGCCAAAGACACCATCAGACTGGGTTCTGGCAACGGACACCATCAGACCGGGTTCAGGCCAATGACACCATCAGACTGGGTACTAGCCACAGACACCTTCAGACCGGGTTCTTGACAGGACACCATCAGACCAGGTTCTGGCAAAGGACACCATCATACCGGGTTCTTGACACAGACACCATCAGACCGGGTTCTGGCCACAGACACCATCAGACCGGGTTCTGGCCACAGACACCATCATACCGGGTTCTTGACACAGACACCATCAGACCGGGTTCTGGCCAAGAACACCATCAGACCAGGTTCTTGACACAGACACCATCAGAACAGGTTCTGGCCACGGACACCATCATACCGGGATCTGGGTTCTGGCCACGGACACCATCATACTGGGTTCTGGCTACAGACACCATCATACCGGGTTCTGGGTTCTGGCCACGGACACCATCAGACCAGGTCCTGGGTTCTGGCCACGGACACCATCAGACCGGGTTTTGGCCTCGGACACCATCAGACCGGGTTCTGGCTACAGACACCATCAAACCGGATTCCCGGTTCCGGCCACGGAGACCATCATACCGGGCTCACGGTTATGGCCACGGACACCATCATACCGGGTTCTGGGTTCTGGCCACGGACACCAACATAACGGTTTCTGGGTTCTGGCCACGGACACCATCATATCGGGTTCTCAGTTCCGGCCACAGACACCATCAGACCGGGTTCTGGCCACGGATACCATCACACCGGGCTCTGGGTTCTGACCACAGAAACCATCAGAACGGGTTCTGTGTTCTGGCCAGAGACACCATCGGACCGGGTTGTGGGTTCTGGCCAAAGATACTATCTTAACGGGTTCTGGCCACGGACACCATCAGACCGGGTTCTGGCCACGGACACGATCAGACCTGGTTCTGGGTTTTAGTTACAGACAGCATCAGACCGGGTTCTGGCCACGGACACCATCAGACCGGGTTCTGGCCACAGAAACCATCAGAATGGGTTCTGGGTTCTGGCCACAGACACCATCAGACCGGGTTCTGGGTTGTGACCACGGACACCATCAGAACGGGTTCTGGCCACGGACACCATCATACCGGGTTCTGGCAACGGACACCATCAGACCCGGTACTGGGTTCTGGACACTAACAGATCAGGTTCTGGCCACGGACACCATCAGACCGGGTTCTGGGTTCTGGCCACGGACACCAACATACCGGTTTCTGGGTTCTGGCCACAGACACAATCAGACCGGGTTCGGCCACGGAGACAATCAGGTTCTTGCCACAGACACCATCAGAGCGGGTTCTGGGTTCTGGCCAAAGACACCATCAGTACGGGTTCTGGCCATGGACACCATCAGACCGGATTCTTGGTTCTGACCACGGACACCATCATACCGGATTCTGGGTTCTGGTAACAGACACCATCAGATCGGGTTGTGGCCACGGACACCATCAAACCGGGTTCTGTGTTCTGGCCACGGACACCATCAGACCGGGTTGTGGCCACGGACACCATCAGACCGGGTTCTGGCAACGTAGTCCATCAGACTTGGTTCTGACCACGGACACAATCAGACCGCCTTCTGGGTTCTGGCCACAGACACCATCATACCGGGTTCTGGCCACGGACACCATCAGACCGGGTTCTGGCCACAGACACCATCATACCGGGTTCTGGCCACGGACACCATCAGACCGGGTTCTGGCCACGGACACCATCAGACCGGGTTCAGGGTTTTGGCAACAGACACCATCAGACCGGGTTCTGGCCGCAGACACCATCAAACCGGGTTTTGGCCACAGAAACCATCATACCGGGTTCTGACGACGGAAACCATTAGACCGGGTTCTGGCCACGGACACCATCAGAATGGGTTCTGGCCACGGACACCATCAGACCGGGCCCTGGCCACGGACACCATGATACCTGTTTCTGGCCACGGACACCATCAGACCGGGTTCTGGGTTCTGGCCACAGACACTAACAGACCAGGTTCTGGGTTCTGGCCACAGACACCATCAGACCGGGTTCTGGCCATGGACACAATCAGATCGCGTTCTGGCCATGGACACATTCAGATCGGGTTCTGGCCAAAGACACCATCAGAACGGGATCTGGCCACGGACGCAATCAGACTGGGTTCTGGCCACGGAAACTATCAGACCGGGTTCTGACCACGGACACCATCAGACTGGGTTCTGGGTTCTGGCCAAGGACACCATCAGACCGGGTTCTGGCCAAAGACAACATCAGACCGGGTTCTGGCCAAGGACACCATCAGACCGGTTTCTGGCCACGAACACCATCAGACCGGGTTCTGGGTTCGGGCCACAGACACCATCAAACTGGGTTTTGGCCACAGACACCATCAGACCGGGTTCTGACCACGGACACCATCATACCGGGTCCTGGCCACGGACACCATCAGACCGGGTTCTGGGTTCTGGCCACGGACACCATCAGACCGGGTTTTGGCCACAGACACCATCAGACCCGGTTCTGGATTCTGGCAACTGACACCATCAAACCGGGTTCTGGCCATGGATACCATCAGACCGGGTTCTGGCCACGGACACCATCAGACCGGGTTTTGGCCACGGACACCATCAGACCCGGTTCTGGATTCTGGCAACTGACACCATCAAACCGGGTTCTGGCCACGGACACCATCAAACCGGGATCTGGCCACGGACACCATCAGGCCGGGTCCTGGCCACAGACACCATCATACCTGTTTCTGGCCACGGACACCATCAGACCGGGTTCTGGGATCTGGCCACAGAAACCATCAGACTGGGTTCTGGCCGCAGACACCATCAGACCGAGTTCTGGCCATGGACACCATCAGATTGGGTTCTAGGTTCTGGCCAAAGACACCATCAGACAGGGGTCTGGGTTCTGGCCACAGACGCTATCAGACCGGGTTCTGGCCACAGACACAATCAGACCGGGTTCTGGCCACGGACACCATCAGAGCGGGTTGTGGGTTCTGGCAACAGACACCATCAGACCGGGTTCTGGGTTCTGGTAACAGGCACCATCAGACCGGGTTCTGGCCACGGACACCATCAGACCGGGTTCTGTGTTCTGGCCACAGACACCATCAGACCGGGTTCTGGGTTCTGGTAACAGACACCATCAGACCGGGTTCTGGGCATGGACACCGTCACACCGGGTCTTGGCCACGGACATCATCAGACCAGGTTCTGGCAATGAAATCCATGAGACAGGGTTGTGGGTTCTCGCCACAGACACCATCAGACCGGGTTCAGGCCAATGACACCATCAGACTGGGTTTTGGGTTTTGGCCAAAGACACCATCAGACCGGGTTCTGGCAACGGACACCATCAGACCGGGTACAGGCCAATGACACCATCAGACTGGGTACTAGCCACAGACACCTTCAGACCGGGTTCTTGACACGGACACCATCAGACCAGGTTCTGGCTACAGACACCATCATACCGGGATCTGGGTTCTGGCCACGGACACCATCAGACCAGGTTCTGGCTACAGACACCATCATACCGGGTTCTGGGTTCTGGCCACGGAAAACAACATACCGGTTTCTGGGTTCTGGCCACGGACACCATCATATCTAGTTCTCGGTTCTGGCCACAGACACAATCAGACCGGGTTTTGGCCTCGGACACCATCAGACCGGGTTCTGGCTACAGACACCATCAAACCGGATTCCCGTTCCGGCCACGGAGACCATCATATCGGGTTCTCAGTTCCGGCCACAGACACCATCAGACCGGGTTCTGGCCACGGATACCATCACACCGGGCTCTGGGTTCTGACCACCGAAACCATCAGAACGGGTTCTGTGTTCTGGCCAGAGACACCATCGGACCGGGTTGTGGGTTCTGGCCAAAGATACCATCAGAACGGGTTTCGGCCAAAGACAACATCAGACCAGTTTCTCGGTTCTGGCCACAGACACCATCAGACCGGATTCTGGCAACGGAAACCATCAGACCGGGTTGCTGGTCCTCGCCACGGACACCATCAAACCGCGTTCAGGCCAATGACACCATCAGATTGGGTTCTAGCCACAGACACCTTCAGACCCGGTTCTTGACACGGACACCATCAGACCAGGTTCTGGCAAAGGACACCATCAGACCGGGTTCAGGCCAATGACACCATCAGATTGGGTTCTAGCCACGGACACCATCAGACCGGGTTCTGGCAACGTAGTCCATCAGACTTGGTTCTGACCACGGACACAATCAGACCGCCTTCTGGGTTCTGGCCACAGACACCATCATACCGGGTTCTGGCCACGGACACCATCAGACCGGGTTCTGGCCACAGACACCATCATACCGGGTTCTGGCCACGGACACCATCAGACCGGGTTCTGGCCACGGACACCATCAGACCGGGTTCAGGGTTTTGGCAACAGACACCATCAGACCGGGTTCTGGCCGCAGACACCATCAAACCGGGTTTTGGCCACAGAAACCATCATACCGGGTTCTGACGACGGAAACCATTAGACCGGGTTCTGGCCACGGACACCATCAGAATGGGTTCTGGCCACGGACACCATCAGACCGGGCCCTGGCCACGGACACCATGATACCTGTTTCTGGCCACGGACACCATCAGACCGGGTTCTGGGTTCTGGCCACAGACACTAACAGACCAGGTTCTGGGTTCTGGCCACAGACACCATCAGACCGGGTTCTGGCCATGGACACAATCAGATCGCGTTCTGGCCATGGACACATTCAGATCGGGTTCTGGCCAAAGACACCATCAGAACGGGATCTGGCCACGGACGCAATCAGACTGGGTTCTGGCCACGGAAACTATCAGACCGGGTTCTGACCACGGACACCATCAGACTGGGTTCTGGCCAAGGACACCATCAGACCGGGTTCTGGCCAAAGACAACATCAGACCGGGTTCTGGCCAAGGACACCATCAGACCGGTTTCTGGCCACGAACACCATCAGACCGGGTTCTGGGTTCGGGCCACAGACACCATCAAACTGGGTTTTGGCCACAGACACCATCAGACCGGGTTCTGACCACGGACACCATCATACCGGGTCCTGGCCACGGACACCATCAGACCGGGTTCTGGGTTCTGGCCACGGACACCATCAGACCGGGTTTTGGCCACGGACACCATCAGACCCGGTTCTGGATTCTGGCAACTGACACCATCAAACCGGGTTCTGGCCATGGATACCATCAGACCGGGTTCTGGCCACGGACACCATCAGACCGGGTTTTGGCCACGGACACCATCAGACCCGGTTCTGGATTCTGGCAACTGACACCATCAAACCGGGTTCTGGCCACGGACACCATCAAACCGGGATCTGGCCACGGACACCATCAGGCCGGGTCCTGGCCACAGACACCATCATACCTGTTTCTGGCCACGGACACCATCAGACCGGGTTCTGGGATCTGGCCACAGAAACCATCAGACCGGGTTCTGGCCGCAGACACCATCAGACCGAGTTCTGGCCATGGACACCATCAGATTGGGTTCTAGGTTCTGGCCAAAGACACCATCAGACAGGGGTCTGGGTTCTGGCCACAGACGCTATCAGACCGGGTTCTGGCCACAGACACAATCAGACCGGGTTCTGGCCACGGACACCATCAGAGCGGGTTGTGGGTTCTGGCAACAGACACCATCAGACCGGGTTCTGGGTTCTGGTAACAGGCACCATCAGACCGGGTTCTGGCCACGGACACCATCAGACCGGGTTCTGTGTTCTGGCCACAGACACCATCAGACCGGGTTCTGGGTTCTGGTAACAGACACCATCAGACCGGGTTCTGGGCATGGACACCGTCACACCGGGTCTTGGCCACGGACATCATCAGACCAGGTTCTGGCAATGAAATCCATGAGACAGGGTTGTGGGTTCTCGCCACAGACACCATCAGACCGGGTTCAGGCCAATGACACCATCAGACTGGGTTTTGGGTTTTGGCCAAAGACACCATCAGACCGGGTTCTGGCAACGGACACCATCAGACCGGGTACAGGCCAATGACACCATCAGACTGGGTACTAGCCACAGACACCTTCAGACCGGGTTCTTGACACGGACACCATCAGACCAGGTTCTGGCTACAGACACCATCATACCGGGATCTGGGTTCTGGCCACGGACACCATCAGACCAGGTTCTGGCTACAGACACCATCATACCGGGTTCTGGGTTCTGGCCACGGAAAACAACATACCGGTTTCTGGGTTCTGGCCACGGACACCATCATATCTAGTTCTCGGTTCTGGCCACAGACACAATCAGACCGGGTTTTGGCCTCGGACACCATCAGACCGGGTTCTGGCTACAGACACCATCAAACCGGATTCCCGTTCCGGCCACGGAGACCATCATATCGGGTTCTCAGTTCCGGCCACAGACACCATCAGACCGGGTTCTGGCCACGGATACCATCACACCGGGCTCTGGGTTCTGACCACCGAAACCATCAGAACGGGTTCTGTGTTCTGGCCAGAGACACCATCGGACCGGGTTGTGGGTTCTGGCCAAAGATACCATCAGAACGGGTTTCGGCCAAAGACAACATCAGACCAGTTTCTCGGTTCTGGCCACAGACACCATCAGACCGGATTCTGGCAACGGAAACCATCAGACCGGGTTGCTGGTCCTCGCCACGGACACCATCAAACCGCGTTCAGGCCAATGACACCATCAGATTGGGTTCTAGCCACAGACACCTTCAGACCCGGTTCTTGACACGGACACCATCAGACCAGGTTCTGGCAAAGGACACCATCAGACCGGGTTCAGGCCAATGACACCATCAGATTGGGTTCTAGCCACAGACACCTTCAGACCCGGTTCTTGACACGGACACCATCAGACCAGGTTCTGGCAAAGGACACCATCAGACCGGGTTCTTGACACAGACACCATCAGACCGTGTTCTGGCCACAGACACCATCATACTGGGTTCTGGCCACGGACACCTTCAGACCCGGTTCTTGACACGGACACCATCAGACCAGGTTCTGGCAAAGGACACCATCAGACCGGGTTCTTGACACAGACACCATCAGACCGTGTTCTGGCCACAGACACCATCATACTGGGTTCTGGCCACGGACACCTTCAGACCCGGTTCTTGACACGGACACCATCAGACCAGGTTCTGGCAAAGGACACCATCAGACCGGGTTCTTGACACAGACACCATCAGACCGCGTTCTGGCCACAGACACCATCATACTGGGTTCTGGCCACGGACACCATCAGACCGGGTTCTGGCCACGAATACCATCACACCGGGCTCTGGGTTCTGACCACCGAAACCATCAGAACGGGTTCTGTGTTCTGGCCAGAGACACCATCGGACCGGGTTGTGGGTTCTGGCCAAAGATACCATCAGAACGGGTTTCGGCCAAAGACAACATCAGACCAGTTTCCCGGTTCTGGCCAAGAACACCATCAGACCGGGTTCAGGCCATGGACAACATCAGACCGGGTTCTGGCCACAGACACCATCAGACTGGGTTCTGGCCACAGACACCATCAGACCGGGTTCTTGACACAGACATCATCAGACCGGGTTCTGGGTTCTGGACACGGACACAATCAGACCGGGTTCTGGCCACGGAAACGATCAGACCCGGTTCTGGGTTCTGGCCACGGACACCATCAGACCCGGTTCTGGGTTCTGGCTACAGACACCATCAGAACGGGTTCTGGCCACGGACACAATCAGACCAGGTTCTAGGTTCTAGTTACAGAAATCATCAGACCGGGTTCTGGAAACGGACACAAAGAGACCAGATCCTGGCCACGGACACAAACAGACCGGGTTCTGGCCACGGACACCATAAGACCGGGTTCTGCGTTCTGGCCACAAACACCATCAGACCCGGTTCTGGGATCTGGCCAAAGACACCATCAGACTGGATTCTAGCCACAGACATCTTCAGACCGGGTTCTTGACACGGACACCATCAGACCAGGTTCTGGCAAAGGACACCATCAGACCGGGTTCAGGCCAATAACACCATCAGATTGGGTTCTAGCCACAGACACCTTCAGACCTGGTTCTTGACACGGACACCATCAGACAGGTTCTGGCATAGGACACCATCATACTGGGTTCTGGCCACAGACACCATCAGACCAGGTTCTGGCAACGGAAACCATCAGACTGGGTTCTGGGTTCTGGCCAGCAACACCATCAGACCGGGTTCAGGCCATGGACACCATCAGACCGGGTTCTGGCCACAGACACCATCAGACTGGGTTCTGGCCACAGACACCATCAGACCGGGTTCTGGCCACGGACACCATCAGACCGGGTTCTGGCCACGGACACCATCAGACGGTATTCTGGGTTCTGGCCACACACACCATCAGACTGGTTTCTGGCCACGGACACCATCAGACCGGGTTCTTGACACAGACACCATCAGACCAGGTTCTGGCCACGGACACCATCATACCGGGTTCTCGGTTCTGGCCACGGACACCATCATACCGGGTTCTGGGTTCTGGCCAAGGACACCATCAGACCGAGTTCTGGCTACAGACACCATCATACCGGGTTCTGGGTTCTGGCCACGGACACCATCAGACCAGGTCCTGGGTTCTGGCCACGGACGCCATCAGACCGGGTTTTGGCCTCGGACACCATCAGACCGGGTTCTGGCTACAGACACCATCATACCGGATTCCCGGTTCCCGCCACTGAGACCATCATACCGGGTTCTCAGTTCCGGCCACAGACACCATCAGACCGGGTTCTGGCCACGGACACTATCAGACCGGGTTCAGGCCACGGCTACCATCACACCGGGTTCTGGGTTCTGGCCATAGAAACCATCAGAACGGGTTCTGTGTTCTGGCCAAAGATACCATCAGAACGCTTTCTGGCCACGGACACCATCAGACCGGGTTCTGGCCACGGACACAATCAGACCCGGTTCTGGGTTTTAGTTACAGACAGCATCAGACCGGGTTCTGGCCACGGACACCATCAGACCCGGTTCTGGGTTCTTGCCACGGACATCATTAGACCGAGTTCTGGCCACGGACAGCATCAGACAGGGTTCTGGCCACAGACATTAAAGGACAGGGTTCTGGCCACAGACACCATCAGACCGGGTTCTGGCCATAAACACCATCATACCGGGTTCTGGGTTCTGGCCACAGACACCATCAGACCGGGTCCTGGCCACGGACACCATCACACCGGGTTCCCGGTTCTGGGTTCTGGCCACGGACATCATCATCCCGGGTTCTCGGTTCTGGCCACGGACATCATCAGACCGGTTTCTGGCCACGGACACCATCACACCGGGTCTTAGGTTCTGGTCACAGACACCATCAGACCGCATTCTGGGTTATGATCACAGACACCATCAGACTGGGTTCTGGGTTCTGGCCACGGACACCATCAGACCGGGTTCTGGCTTCTGGTCACGGACACCATCAGACCGGGTTCTGGGCAAGGACACCTTCACACCGGGTTCTGGGTTCTGGCCACGGACAAAATCATACCAGGTCCTGGCCACGGACACCATCATACCGGGTTCTGGCCACAGACACCATCAGATCGGTTTCTGGGTTCATGCCAATGACACCAACAGACCGGGTTCTGGGTTCTGGCCACAGACACCATCAGACTTGGTATTGGCCACAGACACCATCAGACTGGGTTCTGGCCACGGAAACTATCAGACCGGGTTCTGACCACGGACACCATCAGACTGGGTTCTGGGTTCTGGCCAAGGACACCATCAGACCGGGTTCTGGCCAAAGACAACATCAGACCGGGTTCTGGCCAAGGACACCATCAGACCGGTTTCTGGCCACGAACACCATCAGACCGGGTTCTGGGTTATGGCCACAGACACCATCAAACTGGGTTATCGCCACAGACACCATCAGACCGGGTTCTGGCCACGGACACCATCATACCGGGTTCTGGCCACGGACACCATCAGACCCGATTCTGGGTTCTGGCTACAGACACCATCAGACCGGGTTCTAGCCACGGACACCATCAGACCGGGTTTTGGCCACAGACACCATCAGACCGGGTTCTGGACGCAGACACCATCAGACCGGGTTTTGGCCACAGACACCATCAGACCGGGTTCTGGCCGCAGACACCATCAAACCGGATTCTGGCCACAGACACCATCAGACCGGGTTTTGGCCACAGACACCATCAGACCGGGTTCTGTGTTCTGGCCACGGTCACCATCAGTTCGGGTTTTGGCCACAGACACCTTCAGACCGGGTTCTGGCAACGGAGTCCATCAGACTTGGTTCTGACCACGGACACGTTCAGACCGAGTTCTGGGTTTTGGCCACTGACACCATCAGACCGGGTTCTGGCCGCAGACACCATCAAACCGGGTTCTGGCCATGGACACCATCAGACCGGGTTATGGCCACAGACACCATCATACCGGGTTCTGACCACGGACACCATCAGACTGGGTTCTGGCAAAGGACACCATGAGATCGGGTTATGGTTCTGGCAACAGACACCATCAGACCAGGTTCTGGGTTCTGGCCACAGACACCATCAGACCGGATTCTGGCCGCAGACACCATCAGACCGGGATCTGGCCACGGACACCATCAGACCGGGTCCTGGCCACGGACACCATCATAATGTGTTCTGGCCACGGACACCATCATAATGTGTTCTGGCCACGGACACCATCAGACCGGGCCCTGGCCACGGACACCATGATACCTGTTTCTGGCCACGGACACATTGATACCTGTTTCTGGCCACGGACACCATCAGACCGGGTTCTGGCCGCAGACACCATGAGACCGGGTTCTGGCCACAGACGCTCTCAGACCGGGTTCTGGCCACGGACACCATCAGACCGGGTTCTGGGTTCTGGCCACGGACACCATCAGACCGGGTTCTGGCCACGGACACCATCAGACCCGGTTCTGGGTTCTGGCTACTGACACCATCAGACCCGGTTCTGGCTACGGACACCATCAGACCCGGTTCTGGCCATGGACACAATCAGATCGGGTTCTGACCACAGACACCATCAGACCGGGATCTGGCCACGGACACCATCAGACCGGGTTCTGGCCACGGACACCATCATACCAGGTTCTGGCCACGGACAACATTAGAACGGGTTCTGGCCACGGACACCATCACAGCGGGTTCTGGGTTCTGGCCACGGACACCATTAGAACGGGTTCTGGCCACGGACACCATCACAGCGGGTTCTGGGTTCTGGCCACAGATACCATCAGACCGGGTTCTGGCCACGGACACCATCAGACCGGGTTCTGGGTTCTGGCCACGGACACCATCAGACCCCGTTCTGGGTTCTGGCTACTGACACCATCAGACCCGGTTCTGGCTACGGACACCATCAGACCCGGTTCTGGCCATGGACACAATCAGATCAGGTTCTGGCCACAGACACCATCAAACCGGATTCTGGCCACAGACACCATCAGACCGGGTTTTGGCCACAGACACCATCAGACCGGGTTCTGTGTTCTGGCCACGGTCACCATCAGTTCGGGTTTTGGCCACAGACACCATCAGACCGGGTTCTGGCAACGGAGTCCATCAGACTTGGTTCTGACCACGGACACGTTCAGACCGAGTTCTGGGTTTTGGCCACTGACACCATCAGACCCGGTTCTGGCTACGGACACCATCAGACCCGGTTCTGGCCATGGACACAATCAGATCAGGTTCTGGCCACAGACACCATCAGACCGGGATCTGGCCACGGACACCATCAGACCGGGTCCTGGCCACGGACACCATCATACCCGGTTCTGGGGTCTTGCAACTGACACCATCAGACCGGGTTCTTGGTTTTGACCACGGACACCATCAGACCGGGTTCTGGGTTCTGGCCACAGACACTCTCAGACCGGGTTCTGGCCGCAGACACCATCAAACCGGGTTATGGCCATGGACACCATCAGACCGGGTTCTGGCCACAGACACCATCAGACCGAGTTCTGGCCATGGACACCATCAGATTGGGTTCTAGGTTCTGGCCACAGACACCATCAGACCGGGTTCTGGGTTTTGGCCACAGACACTATCAGACCGGGTTCTGGCCACAGACACCATCAGACCGCGTTCCGGCCGCAGACACCATCAGACCGGGATCTGGCCACGGACACCATCTGACCCGGGTTCTGGCCATGGACACAATCAGACCGGGTTCTGGGTTTTGGCTACTGACACCATCATACCCGGTTCTGGCTACAGACACCATCAGACCCGGTTCTGGCCATGGACACCATCAGACCGGGTTCTGGCCACGGACACCATCAGACCTGGTTCTGGCAACGGAGTCCATCAGACTTGGTTCTGACCACGGACACAACCAGACCGCCTTCTGGGTTCTGGCCACAGACAACATCAGACCGGGTTCTGGCCACGGACACCATCAGACCGGGTTCTGGGATCTGGCCACAGACACCATCAGACCGGGTTCTGGCCACGGACACCATCAGACCGGGTTCTGGCCACGGACACCATCAGATCGGGTTCTGGCCACAGACAACATCAGACCGGGTTCTGGCCACGGACACCATCAGAACGGGTTCTGGCCACAGACACCATCAGACCGGGTTCTGGCCACGGACACCATCAGAACGGGTTCTGGCCACGGACACCATCAGACCAGGTTCTGGCCACAGACACTATCAGACCAGGTTCTGGCCATGGACACCATCAGACCAGGTTCTGGCCACAGACACTATCAGACCAGGTTCTGGCCACAGACACTATCAGACCAGGTTCTGGCCACAGACACTAACAGACCGGGTTCTGGGTTCTGGCCACAGACACCATCAGACCGGGTTCTGGCCATGGACACCATCAGACCGGGTTCTGGCCAAGGACACGGTCTGGAGACACGGTCTGGAGAAACTGTCTGGAGACACAGTCGGGAGACACAGCAGAGAGACACAGACACACAGTCTGGAGACACGGAGACACAGTCTGGAGACACAGTCTGGAGACACAGAGACACAGTCTCGAGACACAGTCTGGAGACACGGTGACAAAGTCTGGAGACACGGTCTGGAGACACGGATACACAGTCTGGAGACACGGAGACACAGTCTAGAGACACAGTCTGGAGACAAAGTCTGGAGACACGGATACACAGTCTGGAGACACGGAGAGACAGTCTAGAGACACAGTCTGGAGACACGGACACATAGTCTGGAGGTCTGGAGACACGGAGACACAGTCTTGAGACAAAGTCTGGACACACAGCATGTAGACACAGCCTAGAGACACGGCCTGGAGACACGGAGACACAGTCTGGAGACACAGTCTGGAGACACAGAGAAACTGTTTGGAGACAGGGATACACAGTCTGGAGACACAGTCTGGAGACACGGGCTGTAGACACAGTCTGGAGACACGGAGATACAGTCTAGAGACACAGTCTGGAGACACAGAGACACAGTCTGGAGACACAGTCTGGAGACACGGACACACAGTCTGGAGACACGGAGACACAGTCTGGAGACATGGTCTGGAGACACGGAGACACAGTCTGGAGACACGGAGACACAGTGTAGAGGCACAGTCTGGAGACAAAGTCTGGAGACATAGTCTAGAGACAGAGTCTGGAGACACAGTCTGGAGACACGGAGACACGGTCTAGAGACACAGCATGGAGACACGGAGAAACAGTCTAGAGACACAGTCTGGAGACACAGTGTAGAGACACAGTCGGGAGACACAGTCTGGAGACACGGGCTGGAGACACAGTCTGGAGACACAGAGACACAGTCTAGAGACACAGTCTGGAGACACGGAGGCACGGCCTGGAGACACAGTCGGGAGACATGGAGACACAGTCTGGAGACACATAGACACAGTCTGGAGACACGGTCTGGAGACACAGTCTAGAGACACAGTCTGGAGACAAAGTCTTGAGACACAGCCTGGAGACATGGTCTGGAGACACGGAGACACAGTCTAGAGACACGGTCTGGAAACACGGAGACACAGTCTAGAGACACAATCTGGAGACACGGAGACACAGTCTGGAGACACAGAGACACAGTCTGGAGACACTGTCTGGAGACACGGAGACACAGTCTGGAGACACAGAGACACAGTCTGGAGACACAGTCTGGAGACAAAGAGACACAGTCTAGTGACACAGTCTTGAGACATGGATACACAGTCTGGAGACACAGCATGGAGACACGGAGACACAGTCTGGAGACACGGAGACACAGTCTAGAGACACGGTCTGGAGACATGGATACACAGTCTGGAGACACAGTCTGGAGACACGGCATGGAGACACAGTGTGGAGTCACGGAGACACAGTCTAGAGACACAGTCTGGAGACAAAGTCTGGAGACACAGCCTGGAGACACGGTCTGGAGACACGGAGACACAGTCTAGAGACACGGTCTGGAAACACGGAGACACAGTCTAGAGACACAGTCTGGAGACACGGAGACACAGTCTGGAGACACAGAGACACAGTCTAGCTACACAATCTGGAGACATGGATACACAGTCTGGAGACACAGTCTGGAGACACAGCATGGAGACACGGAGACACAGTCTGGAAACACAGTCTGGAGACACGGAGACACAGTCTAGAGACACAGTCTGGAGACACGGAGACACAGTCTGGAGACACAGTCTGGAAACACGGTCTGGAGACACGGAGACAAAGTCTGGAGACACAGTCTGGAGACACGGAGACACAGTCTAGAGACACAGCATGGAGACACGGAGACACAGTCTGGAGACACGGCCTGGAGACACGGCCTGGAGACACGGGCTGGAGACACAGTCTGGAGACACGGAGACACGGCCTGGAGACACAGTCTGGAGACATGGATACACGGCCTGGAGACACAGTCTGGAGACACGGAGACATAGTCTGGAGACACGGTCTGGAGACACGGAGAAACAGTCTAGAGACACAGTCTGGAGACACAGTCTGGAGACACAGGCTGGAGACACAGTCTGGAGACACAGTCTGGAGACACGGAGACACAGTCTAGAGACACAGTCTGGAGACACAGAGACACAGTCTGGAGACACATTCTGGAGACACGGACACACAGTCTGGAGACACGGAGACACAGTCTGGAGAAACAGTCTGGAGACACAGGCTGGAGACACAGGCTGGAGACACAGGCTGGAGACACGGAGACACAGTCTAGAGACACAGTCTGGAGACACAGAGACACAGTCTGGAGACACATTCTGGAGACACGGACACACAGTCTGGAGACACGGAGACACAGTCTGGAGACACGGTCTGGAGACACGGAGACACAGTCTAGAAGCACGGTCTGGAGACATGGATACACAGTCTGGAGACACGGAGACACGTTCTGGAGTCACGGAGACACAGTCTAGAGACACAGTCTGGAGACAAAGTCTGGAGACACAGCCTGGAGACACGGTCTGGAGACACAGTCTGGAGACACAGCATGGAGACACGGAGACAGGTTGTGGGTTCTGGCCACAGATACCATCAGACCGGGTTCTGGCCACGGACAAGGTCTGGAGACACGGTCTGGAGAAACAGTCTGGAGACACAGTCGGGAGACACAGCCGAGAGACACAGACACACAGTCTGGAGACACGGAGACACAGTCTGGAGACACAGTCTGGAGACACAGCATGGAGACGCGGCCTGGAGACACAGTCTGGAGACACGGAGACACAGTCTGGAGACACCGTCTGGAGACACGGAGAAACAGTCTAGAGACACAGTCTGGAGACACGGCCACACGGCCTGGAGACACAGTCTGGAGACATGGAGACACAGTCTGGAGACACGGTCTGGAGACACGGAGACACAGTCTGGAGACACATAAACACAGTCTGGAGACACAGTCTGGAGACACGGTCTGGAGACACAGTCTGGAGACACGGAGACACAGTCTGGAGACACCGTCTGGAGACACGGAGAAACAGTCTAGAGACACAGTCTGGAGACACGGAGACACTGCCTGGAGACACAGTCTGGAGACACATAGACACAGTCTGGAGACACAGTCTGGAGACACGGTCTGGAGACACAGTCTGGAGACAAAGTCTGGAGACACAGCCTGGAGACACGGTCTGGAGACACGGAGACACAGTCTAGAGACACGGTCTGGAAACACAGAGACACAGTCTAGAGACACAGTCTGGAGACACGGAGACACAGTCTGGAGACACAGAGACACAGTCTGGAGACACGGTCTGGAGACACGGAGACACAGTCTAGAGACACAGTCTGGAGACACGGAGACACAGTCTGGAGACACAGAGACACAGTCTAGAGACACGGTCTGGAGACATGGATACACAGTCTGGAGAAACAGTCTGGAGACACAGTGTGGAGTCACGGAGACACAGTCTAGAGACACGGTCTGGAAACACGGAGACACAGTCTAGAGACACGGTCTGGAGACACGGAGACACAGTCTGGAGACACAGTCTGGAGACACGGTCTGGAGACATGGATACACAGTCTGGAGAAACAGTCTGGAGACACGGCATGGAGACACAGTGTGGAGTCACAGAGACACAGTCTAGAGACACGGTCTGGAAACACGGAGACACAGTCTAGAGACACGGTCTGGAGACACGGAGACACAGTCTAGAGACACGGTCTGGAAACACGGAGACACAGTCTAGAGACACAGTCTGGAGACACGGAGACACAGTCTGGAGACACAGTCTGGAGACACGGTCTTGAGACACGGAGACAAAGTCTAGAGACACAGTCTGGAGACACGGAGACACAGTCTGGAGACACAGAGACACAGTCTAGCAACACAATCTGGAGACATGGATACACAGTCTGGAGACACAGTCTGGAGACACAGCATGGAGACACGGAGACACAGTCTGGAAACACAGTCTGGAGACACGGAGACACAGTCTGGAGACACGGTCTGGAGACACGGAGACACAGTCTGGAGACACAGTCTGGAGACACGGAGACACAGTCTAGAGACACAGCATGGAGACACGGAGACAAAGTCTGGAGACACGGCCTGGAGACACGGCCTGGAGACACAGTCTGGAGACACGGTCTGGAGACATGGATACACAGTCTGGAGTCAAAGGGACACAGTCTAGAGACACAGTCTGGAGACAAAGTCTGGAGACACAGCCTGGAGACACGGTCTGGAGACACGGAGACACAGTCTGGAGACACGGTCTGGAGACACGGTCTGGAGACATGGATACACAGTCTGGAGTCAAAGGGACACAGTCTAGAGACACAGTCTGGAGACAAAGTCTGGAGACACAGCATGGAGACACGGAGACAGGTTGTGGGTTCTGGCCACAGATACCATCAGACCGGGTTCTGGCCACGGACACCATCAGACCAGGTTCTGGCCACAGACACCATCAGACCGGGTTCTGGCCACAGATACCATCAGACCAGGTTCTGGCCACAGACACCATCAGACCGGGTTCTGGCCACGGACACCATCAGACCAGGTTCTGGCCACAGACACCATCAGACCGGGTTCTGGCCACGGACACCATCAGACCGGGTTCTGGCCACGGACACCATCAGATCGGGTTCTGGCCACAGACAACATCAGACCGGGTTCTGGCCACGGACACCATCAGAACGGGTTCTGGCCACGGACACCTTAAGAGCGGGTTGTGGGTTCTGGCCACAGACACCATCAGACCGGGTTCTGGCCACGGACACCATCAGAACGGGTTCTGGCCACAGACACCATCAGACCAGGTTCTGGCCACAGACACTATCAGACCAGGTTCTGGCCATGGACACCATCAGACCAGGTTCTGGCCACGGACACCATCAGACCAGGTTCTGGCCACAGACACCATCAGACCGGGTTCTGGCCATGGACACCATCAGACCGGGTTCTGGCCACGGACACGGTCTGGAGACACGGTCTGGAGAAACAGTCTGGAGACACAGTCTGGAGACACGGACACACAGTCTGGAGACACGGAGACACAGTCTGGAGACACGGTCTGGAGACACGGAGACACAGTCTGGAGACACGGAGACACAGTGTAGAGGCACAGTCTGAAGACAAAGTCTGGAGACATAGTCTAGAGACACAGTCTGGAGACACAGTCTGGAGACACGGAGACACGGTCTGGAGACACGTTCTGGAGACACGGAGACCAGTCTGGAGACACGGAGACACAGTCTAGAGACACAGCATGGAGACACGGAGACACAGTCTAGAGACACAGTCTGGAGACACAGCATGGAGACACGGCGTGGAGACACAGTCTGGAGACACGGAGACACAGTCTAGAGACACAGCATGGAGACACGGAGAAACAGTCTAGAGACACAGTCTGGAGACACAGTGTAGAGACACAGTCGGGAGACACAGTCTGGAGACACGGGCTGGAGACACAGTCTGGAGACACAGAGACACAGTCTAGAGACACATTCTGGAGACACCGAGGCACGGCCTGGAGACACAGTCTGGAGACATGGAGACACAGTCTGGAGACACATAGACACAGTCTGGAGACACGGTCTGGAGACACAGTCTAGAGACACAGTCTGGAGACAAAGTCTTGAGACACAGCCTGGAGACATGGTCTGGAGACACGGAGACACAGTCTAGAGACACGGTCTGGAAACACGGAGACACAGTCTAGAGACACAATCTGGAGACACGGAGACACAGTCTGGAGACACAGAGACACAGTCTGGAGACACTGTCTGGAGACACAGAGACACAGTCTGGAGACACAGTCTGGAGACACGGAGACACAGTCTAGTGACACAGTCTTGAGACATGGATACACAGTCTGGAGACACAGCATGGAGACACGGAGACACAGTCTGTAGACACAGTCTGGAGACACGGAGACACAGTCTGGAGACACGGAGACACAGTCTAGAGACACGGTCTGGAGACATGGATACACAGTCTGGAGACACAGTCTGGAGACACGGCATGGAGACACAGTGTGGAGTAACGGAGACACAGTCTAGAGACACAGTCTGGAGACAAAGTCTGGAGACACAGCCTGGAGACACGGTCTGGAGACACGGAGACACAGACTAGAGACACGGTCTGGAAACACGGAGACACAGTCTAGAGACACAGTCTGGAGACACAGAGACACAGTCTAGCTACACAATCTGGAGACATGGATACACAGTCTGGAGACACAGTCTGGAGACACAGCATGGAGACACGGAGACACAGTCTGGAAACACAGTCTGGAGACACGGAGACACAGTCTAGAGACACAGTCTGGAGACACGGAGACACAGTCTGGAGACACAGTCTGGAAACACGGTCTGGAGACACGGAGACAAAGTCTGGAGACACAGTCTGGAGACACGGAGACACAGTCTAGAGACACAGCATGGAGACACGGAGACACAGTCTGGAGACACGGCCTGGAGACACGGCCTGGAGACACGGGCTGGAGACACAGTCTGGAGACACGGAGACACAGCCTGGAGACACAGTCTGGAGACATGGATACACGGCCTGGAGACACAGTCTGGAGACACGGAGACATAGTCTGGAGACACGGTCTGGAGACACGGAGAAACAGTCTAGAGACACAGTCTGGAGACACAGTCTGGAGACACAGGCTGGAGACACAGTCTGGAGACACGGAGACACAGTCTAGAGACACAGTCTGGAGACACAGAGACACAGTCTGGAGACACATTCTGGAGACACGGACACACAGTCTGGAGACACGGAGACACAGTCTGGAGACACGTTCTGGAGACACGGAGACACAGTCTAGAAGCACGGTCTGGAGACATGGATATACAGTCTGGAGACACGGAGACACGTTCTGGAGTCACGGAGACACAGTCTAGAGACACAGTCTGGAGACAAAGTCTGGAGACACAGCCTGGAGACACGGTCTGGAGACACAGTCTGGAGACACAGCATGGAGACACGGAGACAGGTTGTGGGTTCTGGCCACAGATACCATCAGACCGGGTTCTGGCCACGGACACGGTCTGGAGACACGGTCTGGAGAAACAGTCTGGAGACACAGTCGGGAGACACAGCCGAGAGACACAGACACACAGTCTGGAGACACGGAGACACAGTCTGGAGACACAGTCTGGAGACACAGCATGGAGACGCGGCCTGGAGACACAGTCTGGAGACACGGAGACACAGTCTGGAGACACCGTCTGGAGACACGGAGAAACAGTCTAGAGACACAGTCTGGAGACACGGCCACACGGCCTGGAGACACAGTCTGGAGACATGGAGACACAGTCTGGAGACACGGTCTGGAGACACGGAGACACAGTCTGGAGACACATAAACACAGTCTGGAGACACAGTCTGGAGACACGGTCTGGAGACACAGTCTGGAGACACGGAGACACAGTCTGGAGACACCGTCTGGAGACACGGAGAAACAGTCTAGAGACACAGTCTGGAGACACGGAGACACGGCCTGGAGACACAGTCTGGAGACACATAGACACAGTCTGGAGACACAGTCTGGAGACACGGTCTGGAGACACAGTCTGGAGACAAAGTCTGGAGACACAGCCTGGAGACACGGTCTGGAGACACGGAGACACAGTCTAGAGACACGGTCTGGAAACACGGAGACACAGTCTAGAGACACAGTCTGGAGACACGGAGACACAGTCTGGAGACACAGAGACACAGTCTGGAGACACGGTCTGGAGACACGGAGACACAGTCTAGAGACACAGTCTGGAGACACGGAGACACAGTCTGGAGACACAGAGACACAGTCTGGAGAAACAGTCTGGAGACACAGTGTGGAGTCACGGAGACACAGTCTAGAGACACGGTCTGGAAACACGGAGACACAGTCTAGAGACACGGTCTGGAGACACGGAGACACAGTCTGGAGACACAGTCTGGAGACACGGTCTGGAGACATGGATACACAGTCTGGAGAAACAGTCTGGAGACACGGCATGGAGACACAGTGTGGAGTCACAGAGACACAGTCTAGAGACACGGTCTGGAAACACGGAGACACAGTCTAGAGACACGGTCTGGAGACACGGAGACACAGTCTAGAGACACGGTCTGGAAACACGGAGACACAGTCTAGAGACACAGTCTGGAGACACGGAGACACAGTCTGGAGACACAGTCTGGAGACACGGTCTTGAGACACGGAGACAAAGTCTAGAGACACAGTCTGGAGACACGGAGACACAGTCTGGAGACACAGAGACACAGTCTAGCAACACAATCTGGAGACATGGATACACAGTCTGGAGACACAGTCTGGAGACACAGCATGGAGACACGGAGACACAGTCTGGAAACACAGTCTGGAGACACGGAGACACAGTCTGGAGACACGGTCTGGAGACACGGAGACACAGTCTGGAGACACAGTCTGGAGACACGGAGACACAGTCTAGAGACACAGCATGGAGACACGGAGACAAAGTCTGGAGACACGGCCTGGAGACACGGCCTGGAGACACAGTCTGGAGACACGGTCTGGAGACATGGATACACAGTCTGGAGTCAAAGGGACACAGTCTAGAGACACAGTCTGGAGACAAAGTCTGGAGACACAGCCTGGAGACACGGTCTGGAGACACGGAGACACAGTCTGGAGACACGGTCTGGAGACACGGTCTGGAGACATGGATACACAGTCTGGAGTCAAAGGGACACAGTCTAGAGACACAGTCTGGAGACAAAGTCTGGAGACACAGCATGGAGACACGGAGACAGGTTGTGGGTTCTGGCCACAGATACCATCAGACCGGGTTCTGGCCACGGACACCATCAGACCAGGTTCTGGCCACAGACACCATCAGACCGGGTTCTGGCCACAGATACCATCAGACCAGGTTCTGGCCACAGACACCATCAGACCGGGTTCTGGCCACGGACACCATCAGACCAGGTTCTGGCCACAGACACCATCAGACCGGGTTCTGGCCACGGACACCATCAGACCAGGTTCTGGCCACGGACACCATCAGATCGGGTTCTGGCCACGGACACCATCAGATCGGGTTCTGGCCACAGACAACATCAGACCGGGTTCTGGCCACGGACACCATCAGAACGGGTTCTGGCCACGGACACCTTAAGAGCGGGTTGTGGGTTCTGGCCACAGACACCATCAGACCGGGTTCTGGCCACGGACACCATCAGAACGGGTTCTGGCCACAGACACCATCAGACCAGGTTCTGGCCACAGACACTATCAGACCAGGTTCTGGCCACGGACACCATCAGACCAGGTTCTGGCCACAGACACCATCAGACCGGGTTCTGGCCATGGACACCATCAGACCAGGTTCTGGCCACGGACACCATCAGACCAGGTTCTGGCCACAGACACCATCAGACCGGGTTCTGGCCATGGACACCATCAGACCGGGTTCTGGCCACGGACACGGTCTGGAGACACGGTCTGGAGAAACAGTCTGGAGACACAGTCTGGAGACACGGACACACAGTCTGGAGACACGGAGACACAGTCTGGAGACACGGTCTGGAGACACGGAGACACAGTCTGGAGACACGGAGACACAGTGTAGAGGCACAGTCTGAAGACAAAGTCTGGAGACATAGTCTAGAGACACAGTCTGGAGACACAGTCTGGAGACACGGAGACACGGTCTGGAGACACGTTCTGGAGACACGGAGACCAGTCTGGAGACACGGAGACACAGTCTAGAGACACAGCATGGAGACACGGAGACACAGTCTAGAGACACAGTCTGGAGACACAGCATGGAGACACGGCGTGGAGACACAGTCTGGAGACACGGAGACACAGTCTAGAGACACAGCATGGAGACACGGAGAAACAGTCTAGAGACACAGTCTGGAGACACAGTGTAGAGACACAGTCGGGAGACACAGTCTGGAGACACGGGCTGGAGACACAGTCTGGAGACACAGAGACACAGTCTAGAGACACAGTCTGGAGACACCGAGGCACGGGCTGGAGACACAGTCTGGAGACATGGAGACACAGTCTGGAGACACATAGACACAGTCTGGAGACACGGTCTGGAGACACAGTCTAGAGACACAGTCTGGAGACAAAGTCTTGAGACACAGCCTGGAGACATGGTCTGGAGACACGGAGACACAGTCTAGAGACACGGTCTGGAAACACGGAGACACAGTCTAGAGACACAATCTGGAGACACGGAGACACAGTCTGGAGACACAGAGACACAGTCTGGAGACACTGTCTGGAGACACAGAGACACAGTCTGGAGACACAGTCTGGAGACACGGAGACACAGTCTAGTGACACAGTCTTGAGACATGGATACACAGTCTGGAGACACAGCATGGAGACACGGAGACACAGTCTGTAGACACAGTCTGGAGACACGGAGACACAGTCTGGAGACACGGAGACACAGTCTAGAGACACGGTCTGGAGACATGGATACACAGTCTGGAGACACAGTCTGGAGACACGGCATGGAGACACAGTGTGGAGTAACGGAGACACAGTCTAGAGACACAGTCTGGAGACAAAGTCTGGAGACACAGCCTGGAGACACGGTCTGGAGACACGGAGACACAGACTAGAGACACGGTCTGGAAACACGGAGACACAGTCTAGAGACACAGTCTGGAGACACGGAGACACAGTCTGGAGACACATAGACACGGTCTGGAGACACAGAGACACAGTCTAGCGACACAGTCTGGAGACATGGATACACAGTCTGGAGACACAGTCTGGAGACACAGCATGGAGACACGGAGACACGTTGTGGGTTCTGGCCACAGATACCATCAGACCTGGTTCTGGCCACGGACACCATCAGAACGGGTTCTGGCCACAGACACCATCAGACCGGGTTCTGGCCACGGACACCATCAGACCAGGTTCTGGCCACGGACACCATCAGACCAGGTTCTGGCCACAGACACCATCAGACCGGGTTCTGGCCATGGACACCATCAGACCGGGTTCTGGCCATGGACACGGTCTGGAGACACGGTCTGGAGAAACAGTCTGGAGACACAGTCGGGAGACACAGCCGAGAGACACAGTCTGGAGACACGGAGACACGTTCTGGAGTCACGGAGACACAGTCTAGAGACACAGTCTGGAGACAAAGTCTGGAGACACAGCCTGGAGACACGGTCTGGAGACACGGTCTGGAAACACGGAGACACAGTCTAGATACACAGTCTGGAGTCACGGAGACAAGGCCTGGAGACACAGTCTGGAGACATGGAGACACAGTCTGGAGACACGGTCTGGAGACACGGAGACACAGTCTAGAGACACAGTCTGGAGACACGGAGACACAGTCTGGAGACACATAGACACAGTCTGGAGACACAGTCTAGAGACACAGTCTGGAGACAAAGTCTGGAGACACAGCCTGGAGACTCGGTCTGGAGACACGGAGACACAGTCTAGAGACACGGTCTGGAAACACGGAGACACAGTCTAGAGACACAGTCTGGAGACACGGAGACACAGTCTCAGACATAGAGACACAGTCTGGAGACACGGTCTGGAGACACGGAGACACAGTCTAGAGACACAGTCTGGAGACACGGAGACACAGTCTGGAGACACATAGACACGGTCTGGAGACACAGAGACACAGTCTAGCGACACAGTCTGGAGACATGGATACACAGTCTGGAGACACAGTCTGGAGACACGTTCTGGAGACACGGAGACACAGTCTGGAGACACAGTCTGGAGACACGGAGACACGTTCTGGAGACACGGAGACACAGTCTAGAGACACGGTCTGGAGACATGGATACACAGTCTGGAGAAACAGTCTGGAGACACGGCATGGAGACACAGTGTGGAGTCACGTAGACACGGTCTAGAGACACAGTCTGGAGACAAAGTCTGGAGACACAGCCAAGAGACACGGTCTGGAGACACAGTGTAGAGACACAGTCTGGAGACACAGTCTGGAGACACAGTCTGGAGACACGGAGACACAGTCTAGAGACACAGTCTGGAGACACAGAGACACAGTCTGGAGACACAGTCTGGAGACACGGAGACGCAGTCTGGAGACACGGTCTGGAGACACGGAGACACAGTCTGGAGACACAGTCTGGAGACACATAGACACAGTCTGGAGACACAGTCTAGAGACACAGTCTGGAGACAAAGTCTGGAGACACAGCCTGGAGACTCGGTCTGGAGACACGGAGACACAGTCTAGAGACACGGTCTGGAAACACGGAGACACAGTCTAGAGACACAGTCTGGAGACACGGAGACACAGTCTGGAGACACGGTCTGGAGACACGGAGACACAGTCTAGAGACACAGTCTGGAGACACGGAGACACAGTCTGGAGACACATAGACACGGTCTGGAGACACAGAGACACAGTCTAGCGACACAGTCTGGAGACATGGATACACAGTCTGGAGACACAGTCTGGAGACACAGCATGGAGACACGGAGACACAGTCTGGAGACACAGTCTGGAGACACGGAGACACGTTCTGGAGACACGGAGACACAGTCTAGAGACACGGTCTGGAGACATGGATACACAGTCTGGAGAAACAGTCTGGAGACACGGCATGGAGACACAGTGTGGAGTCACGGAGACACAGTCTAGAGACACAGTCTGGAGACAAAGTCTGGAGACACAGCCAAGAGACACGGTCTGGAGACACAGTGTAGAGACACAGTCTGGAGACAGTCTGGAGACACAGTCTGGAGACACGGAGACACAGTCTAGAGACACAGTCTGGAGACACAGAGACACAGTCTGGAGACACAGTCTGGAGACACGGAGACACAGTCTGGAGACACAGTCTGGAGACACGGAGACACAGTCTGGAGACACGGTCTGGAGACACGGTCTGGAGACACGGAGACACAGTCTGGAGACACAGTCTGGAGACAAAGAGACACAGTCTAGTGACACAGTCTTGAGACATGGATACACAGTCTGGAGACACAGTCTGGAGACACGGAGACACAGTCTAGAGACACGGTCTGGAAACACGGAGACACAGTCTAGAGACACAATCTGGAGACACGGAGACACAGTCTGGAGACACAGAGACACAGTCTGGAGACACTGTCTGGAGACACGGAGACACAGTCTAGAGACACAGTCTGGAGACACAGAGACACAGTCTGGAGACACAGTCTGGAGACAAAGAGACACAGTCTAGTGACACAGTCTTGAGACACGGATACACAGTCTGGAGACACAGTCTGGAGACACGGAGACACAGTCTGGAGACACGGAGACACAGTCTAGAGACACGGTCTGGAGACATGGATACACAGTCTGGAGACACAGTCTGTAGACACGGCATGGAGACACAGTGTGGAGTCACGGAGACACAGTCTAGAGACACAGTCTGGAGACAAAGTCTGGAGACACAGCCAGGAGACACGGTCTGGAGACACGGAGACACAGTCTAGAGACACGGTCTGGAAACACGGAGACACAGTCTAGAGACACAGTCTGGAGACACGGAGACACAGTCTGGAGACACATAGACACGGTCTGGAGACACAGAGACACAGTCTAGCGACACAGTCTGGAGACATGGATACACAGTCTGGAGACACAGTCTGGAGACACAGCATGGAGACACGGAGACAGGTTGTGGGTTCTGGCCACAGATACCATCAGACCTGGTTCTGGCCACGGACACCATCAGAACGGGTTCTGGCCACAGACACCATCAGACCGGGTTCTGGGTTCTGGCCACAGACACTATCAGACCGGGTTCTGGCCACAGATACAATCAGACCAGGTTCTGGCCACAGACACCATCAGAACGGGTTCTGGCCACGGACACCATCAGAACGGGTTCTGGCCACAGACACTATCAGACCGGGTTCTGGCCACAGATACAATCAGACCGGGTTCTGGCCACGGACACCATCAGACCAGGTTCTGGCCACGGACACCATCAGACCAGGTTCTGGCCACAGACACCATCAGACCGGGTTCTGGCCATGGACACCATCAGACCCGGTTCTGGCCACGGACACGGTCTGGAGACACGGTCTGGAGAAACAGTCTGGAGACACAGTCGGGAGACACAGCCGAGAGACACGGTCTGGAGACACGGAGACACGTTCTGGAGTCACGGAGACACAGTCTAGAGACACAGTCTGGAGACAAAGTCTGGAGATACAGCCTGGAGACACAGTCTGGAGACACGGTCTGGAAACACGGAGACACAGTCTGGAGACACAGTCTGGAGTCACGGAGACACGGCCTGGAGACACAGTCTGGAGACATGGAGACACAGTCTGGAGACACGGTCTGGAGACACGGAGACACAGTCTAGAGACACAGTCTGGATACACGGAGACACAGTCTGGAGACACATAGACACAGTCTGGAGACACAGTCTAGAGACACAGTCTGGAGACAAAGTCTGGAGACACAGCCTGGAGACTCGGTCTGGAGACACGGAGACACAGTCTAGAGACACGGTCTGGAAACACGGAGACACAGTCTAGAGACACAGTCTGGAGACACGGAGACACAGTCTCAGACACAGAGACACAGTCTGGGGACACGGTCTGGAGACACAGAGACACAGTCTAGCGACACAGTCTGGAGACATGGATACACAGTCTGGAGACACAGTCTGGAGACACAGCATGGAGACACGGAGACACAGTCTGGAGACACAGTCTGGAGACATGGAGACACGTTCTGGAGACACGGAGACACAGTCTAGAGACACTGTCTGGAGACATGGATACACAGTCTGGAGAAACAGTCTGGAGACACGGCATGGAGACACAGTGTGGAGTCACGGAGACACAGTCTAGAGACACAGTCTGGAGACAAAGTATGGAGACACAGCCAAGAGACACGGTGTGGAGTCACGGAGACACAGTCTAGAGACACAGTCTGGAGACAAAGTCTGGAGACACAGCCAAGAGACACGGTCTGGAGACACAGTGTAGAGACACAGTCTGGAGACAGTCTGGAGACACAGTCTGGAGACACGGAGACACAGTCTAGAGACACAGTCTGGAGACACAGAGACACAGTCTGGAGACACAGTCTGGAGACACGGAGACGCAGTCTGGAGACACGGTCTGGAGACACGGAGACACAGTCTGGAGACACAGTCTGGAGACACATAGACACAGTCTGGAGACACAGTCTAGAGACACAGTCTGGAGACAAAGTCTGGAGACACAGCCTGGAGACTCGGTCTGGAGACACGGAGACACAGTCTAGAGACACGGTCTGGAAACACGGAGACACAGTCTAGAGACACAGTCTGGAGACACGGAGACACAGTCTCAGACACAGAGACACAGTCTGGAGACACGGTCTGGAGACACGGAGACACAGTCTAGAGACACAGTCTGGAGACACGGAGACACAGTCTGGAGACACATAGACACGGTCTGGAGACACAGAGACACAGTCTAGCGACACAGTCTGGAGACATGGATACACAGTCTGGAGACACAGTCTGGAGACACAGCATGGAGACACGGAGACACAGTCTGGAGACACAGTCTGGAGACACGGAGACACGTTCTGGAGACACGGAGACACAGTCTAGAGACACGGTCTGGAGACATGGATACACAGTCTGGAGAAACAGTCTGGAGACACGGCATGGAGACACAGTGTGGAGTCACGGAGACACAGTCTAGAGACACAGTCTGGAGACAAAGTCTGGAGACACAGCCAAGAGACACGGTCTGGACACACAGTGTAGAGACACAGTCTGGAGACAGTCTGGAGACACAGTCTGGAGACACGGAGACACAGTCTAGAGACACAGTCTGGAGACACAGAGACACAGTCTGGAGACACAGTCTGGAGACACGGAGACACAGTCTGGAGACACGGTCTGGAGACACGGAGACACAGTCTGGAGACACAGTCTGGAGACACGGAGACACGGTCTGGAGACACGTTCTGGAGACACGGAGACCAGTCTGGAGACATGGAGACAGTCTAGAGACACAGTCTGGAGACACGGATACATGGTCTGGAGACACGTTCTGGAGACACGGAGACACAGTCTGGAGACACAGCATGGAGACACGGCCTGGAGACACGGCCTGGAGACACGGGCTGGAGACACAGTCTGGAGACACAGTCTGGAGACACGGCCTGGAGACACAGTCTGGAGACACGGACAAACAGTCTGGAGACACAGTCTGGAGACACAGAGACACAGTCTGGAGACACGGAGACACGGCCTGGAGACACAGTCTGGAGACATGGAGACACAGTCTGGAGACACGGTCTGGAGACACGGAGTCACAGTCTAGAGACACAGTCTGGAGACAAAGTCTGGAGACACAGCCTGGAGACACGGTCTGGAGACACGGAGACACAGTCTAGAGACACGGTCTGGAAACACGGAGACACAGTCTAGAGACAAAGTCTGGAGACACGGCCTGGAGACACGGAGACACAGTCTGGAGACACAGTCTGGAGACACGGAGACACAGTCTGGATACAAAGTCATGAGACACAGCCTGGAGACAGTCTGGAGACACAGTCTGGAGACACGGAGACACAGTCTGGAGACACGGATACACAGTATGGAGACAGGGAGACACAGTCTGGAGACAGGGAGACACAGTCTGGAGACACAGAGACACAGTCTAGAGACACAGTCTGGAGAAACAGTCTTGAGACAGAGCCGAGAGACACAGACACACAGTCTGGAGACACAGTCTGGAGACACGGAGACACAATCTGGAGACACAGGCTGGAGACAAAGTCATGAGACACAGCCTGGAGACAGTCTGGAGACACAGTCTGGAGACACTGTGACACAGTCTGGAGACACGGAGACACAATCTGGAGACACAGTCTGGAGACAAAGTAATGAGACACAGCCTGGAGACAGTCTGGAGACACAGTCTGGAGACACGGAGACACAGTCTGGAGACACGGTCTGGAGACACGGAGACACAGTCTAGAGACACAGTCTGGAGACACAGTCTGGAGACACGGAGACCAGTCTGGAGACATGGAGACACAGTCTAGAGACACAGTCTGGAGACACAGCATGGAGACACGGAGACACAGTGTGGAGACATAGTCTGGAGACACAGCATGGAGACACGGCCAGGAGACACGGCCTGGAGACACGGGCTGGAGACACAGTCTGGAGACACAGTCTGGAGACACGGCCTGGAGACACAGTCTGGAGACACGGAGACACAGTCTGGAGACACAGTCTGGAGACACGTAGAAACAGTCTAGAGACAAAGTCTGGAGACACAGTGTAGAGACACAGTCAGGAGACACAGTCTGGAGACACAGAGACACAGTCTAGCGACACAGTCTGGAGACAGAGCCTGGAGACACAGACACACAGTCTGGAGACACGGAGACACAGTCTGGAGACACAGTCTGGAGACACAGCATGGAGACACGGCCTGGAGACACAGTCTGGAGACACGGAGACACAGTCTGGAGACACGGTATGGAGACACGGAGAAACAGTCTAGAGACACAGTCTGGAGACATGGAGACACGGCCTGGAGACACAGTCTGGAGACATGGAGACACAGTCTGGAGACACGGAGACACAGTCTAGAGACACAGTCTGGAGACACGGAGACACAGTCTGGAGACACATAGACACAGTCTGGAGACACAGTCTGGAGACACAGTCTAGAGACACAGTCTGGAGACACAGTCTGGAGACAGGGTCTGGAGACACAGTCTAGAGACACAGTCTGGAGACAAAGTCTGGAGACACAGCCTGGAGACACGGTCTGGAGACACGGAGACACAGTCTAGAGACACGGTCTGGAAACACGGAGACACAGTCTAGAGACACAGTCTGGAGACACGGAGACACAGTCTGGAGACACAGAGACACAGTCTGGAGACACGGTCTGGAGACACGGAGACACAGTCTAGAGACACAGTCTGGAGACACGGAGACACAGTCTGGAGACACAGAGACACAGTCTAGCTACACAGTCTGGAGACATGGATACACAGTCTGGAGACACAGCCTGGAGACACAGCATGGAGACACGGAGACACAGTCTGGAGACACCGAGACACGTTCTGGAGACACAGTCTGGAGACACGGCATGGAGACACAGTGTGGAGTCACGGAGACACAGTCTAGAGACACAGTCTGGAGACAAAGTCTGGAGACACAGCCTGGAGACACGGTCTGGAGACACGGAGACACAGTCTAGAGACACGGTCTGGAAACACGGAGACACAGTCTAGAGACACAGTTTGGAGACACGGAGACACAGTCTGGAGACACGGTCTGGAGACACGGAGACACAGTCTAGAGACACAGTCTGGAGACACGGAGACACAGTCTGGAGACACAGAGACACAGTCTAGCGACACAATCTGGAGACATGGATACACAGTCTGGAGACACAGTCTGGAGACACAGCATGGAGACACGGAGACACAGTCTGGAAACACAGTCTGGAGACACGGAGACACAGTCTGGAGACACGGTCTGGAGACTCGGAGACACAGTCTGGAGACACGGAGACACAGTCTAGAGACACAGCATGGAGACACGGAGACACAGTCTGGAGACACGGCCTGGAGACACGGGCTGGAGACACGGGCTGGAGACACAGTCTGGAGAAACGGAGACACGGCCTGGAGACACAGTCTGGAGACACGGTCTGGAGACATGGATACACAGTCTGGAGACACGGAGACACGTTCTGGAGTCACGGAGACACAGTCTAGAGACACAGTCTGGAGACAAAGTCTGGAGACACGGCCTGGAGACATGGTCTGGAGACACGGAGACACAGTCTGGAGACACGGTCTGGAAACACGGAGACACAGTCTAGAGACACAGTCTGGAGACACAGTCTGGAGACACGGAGACACAGTCTAGAGACACAGTCTGGAGACACGGAGACACAGTCTAGAGACACAGTCTGGAGACACAGTCTGGAGACACAGAGACACAGTCCAGAGACACAGTCTGGAGACACAGCATGGAGACACGGAGACAGGTTGTGGGTTCTGGCCACAGATACCATCAGACTGGGTTCTGGCCACGGACACCATCAGACTGGGTTCTGGGTTCTGGCCACAGACACTATCATACCGGGTTCTGGCCACAGACACCATCAGACCGGGTTCTGGCCATGGACACCATCAGACCGGGTTCTTGCCACGGACACGGTCTGGAGACACGGTCTGGAGAAACAGTCTGGAGACACAGTCGGGAAACACAGCCGAGAGACACAGACACACAGTCTGGAGACACGGAGACACAGTCTGGAGACACAGTCTGGAGACACGGAGACACGGCCTGGAGACACAGTCTGGAGACATGGAGACACAGTCTGGAGACACGGTCTGGGGACACGGAGACACCGTCTGGAGACACAGTCTGGAGACACAGCATGGAGACACGGCCTGGAGACACAGTCTGGAGACACGGAGACACAGTCTGGAGACACGGTATGGAGACACGGAGAAACAGTCTAGAGACACAGTCTGGAGACATGGAGACACGGCCTGGAGACACAGTCTGGAGACATGGAGACACAGTCTGGAGACACGGAGACACAGTCTAGAGACACAGTCTGGAGACACGGAGACACAGTCTGGAGACACATAGACACAGTCTGGAGACACAGTCTGGAGACACAGTCTAGAGACACAGTCTGGAGACACAGTCTGGAGACACGGTCTGGAGACACAGTCTAGAGACACAGTCTGGAGACAAAGTCTGGAGACACAGCCTGGAGACACGGTCTGGAGACACGGAGACACAGTCTAGAGACACGGTCTGGAAACACGGAGACACAGTCTAGAGACACAGTCTGGAGACACGGAGACACAGTCTGGAGACACGGTCTGGAGACACGGAGACACAGTCTAGAGACACAGTCTGGAGACACGGAGACACAGTCTGGAGACACCGAGACACGTTCTGGAGACACAGTCTGGAGACACGGCATGGAGACACAGTGTGGAGTCACGGAGACACAGTTTAGAGACACAGTCTGGAGACAAAGTCTGGAGACACAGCCTGGAGACACGGTCTGGAGACACGGAGACACAGTCTAGAGACACGGTCTGGAAACACGGAGACACAGTCTAGAGACACAGTCTGGAGACACGGAGACACAGTCTGGAGACACGGTCTGGAGACACGGAGACACAGTCTGGAGACACAGAAACACAGTCTAGCGACACAATCTGGAGACATGGATACACAGTCTGGAGACACAGTCTGGAGACACAGCATGGAGACACGGAGACACAGTCTGGAAACACAGTCTGGAGACACGGAGACACAGTCTGGAGACACGGTCTGGAGACTCGGAGACACAGTCTGGAGACACGGAGACACAGTCTAGAGACACAGCATGGAGACACGGAGACACAGTCTGGAGACACGGCCTGGAGACACGGGCTGGAGACACGGGCTGGAGACACAGTCTGGAGAAACGGAGACACGGCCTGGAGACACAGTCTGGAGACACGGTCTGGAGACATGGATACACAGTCTGGAGACACGGAGACACGTTCTGGAGTCACGGAGACACAGTCTAGAGACACAGTCTGGAGACAAAGTCTGGAGACACGGCCTGGAGACATGGTCTGGAGACACGGAGACACAGTCTGGAGACAGGGTCTGGAAACACGGAGACACAGTCTAGAGACACAGTCTGGAGACACAGTCTGGAGACACGGAGACACAGTCTAGAGACACAGTCTGGAGACACGGAGACACAGTCTAGAGACACAGTCTGGAGACACAGTCTGGAGACACAGAGACACAGTCCAGAGACACAGTCTGGAGACACAGCATGGAGACACGGAGACAGGTTGTGGGTTCTGGCCACAGATACCATCAGACTGGGTTCTGGCCACGGACACCATCAGAACGGGTTCTGGCCACGGACACCATCAGACTGGGTTCTGGGTTCTGGCCACAGACACTATCATACCGGGTTCTGGCCACAGACACCATCAGACCGGGTTCTGGCCATGGACACCATCAGACCGGGTTCTTGCCACGGACACGGTCTGGAGACACGGTCTGGAGAAACAGTCTGGAGACACAGTCGGGAAACACAGCCGAGAGACACAGACACACAGTCTGGAGACACGGAGACACAGTCTGGAGACACAGTCTGGAGACACGGAGACACGGCCTGGAGACACAGTCTGGAGACATGGAGACACAGTCTGGAGACAAAGTCTGGGGACACGGAGACACAGTCTAGAGACACAGTCTGGAGACACGGAGAAAAAGTCTAGAGACACAGTCTGGAGACACGGAGACACGGCCTGGAGACACAGTCTGGAGACATGGAGACACAGTCTGGAGACACGGTCTGGAGACACGGAGACACAGTCTAGAGACACAGTCTGGAGACACGGAGACACAGTCTTGAGACACATAGACACAGTCTGGAGACACAGTCTGGAGACACGGTCTGGAGACACAGTCTAGAGACACAGTCTGGAGACAAAGTCTGGAGACACAGCCTGGAGACTCTGTCTGGAGACACTGAGACAAAGTCTAGAGACACGGGCTGGAAACACGGAGACACAGTCTAGAGACACAGTCTGGAGACACGGAGACACAGTCTGGAGACACAGAGACACAGTCTGGAGACACGGTCTGGAGACACGGAGACACAGTCTAGAGACACAGTCTGGAGACACGGAGACACAGTCTGGAGACACATAGACACGGTCTGGAGACACAGAGACACAGTCTAGCGACACAGTCTGGAGACATGGATACACAGTCTGGAGACACAGTCTGGAGACACAGCATGGAGACACGGAGACACAGTCTGGAGACACAGTCTGGAGACACGGAGACACGTTCTGGAGACAAGGAGACACAGTCTAGAGACACGGTCTGGAGACATGGATACACAGTCTGGAGAAACAGTCTGGAGACACGGCATGGAGACACAGTGTGGAGACACAGTCGGGAGACACAGCCGAGAGACGCAGACACACAGTCTGGAGACACGGAGACACAGTCTGGAGACACAGCATGGAGACACGGCCTGGAGACACAGTCTGGAGACACGGAGACACAGTCTGGAGACACGGTCTGGAGACACGGAGAAACAGTCTAGAGACACAGTCTGGAGACACGGAGACACGGCCTGGAGACACAGTCTGGAGACATGGAGACACAGTCTGGAGACACGGTCTGGAGACACGGAGACACAGTCTAGAGACACAGTCTGGAGACACGGATAAACAGTCTGGAGACACATAGACACAGTCTGGAGACACAGTCTGGAGACACGGTCTGGAGACACAGTGTAGAGACACAGTCTGGAGACACAGTCTGGAGACACAGAGACACAGTCTAGCGACACAGTCTGGAGACATGGATACACAGTCTGAAGACACAGTCTGGAGACACAGCATGGAGACACGGAAACACAGTCTGGAGACACAGTCTGGAGACACAGCGTGGAGACACAGTCTGGAGACACAGCATGGAGACACGGAAACACAGTCTGGAGACACAGTCTGGAGACACGGAGACACGTTCTGGAGACACGGAGACACAGTCTAGAGACACGGTCTGGAGACATGGATACACAGTCTGGAGACACGGAGACACGTTCTGGAGTCACGGAGACACAGTCTAGAGACACAGTCTGGAGACAAAGTCTGGAGACACAGCCTGGAGACACGGTCTGGAGACACGGAGACACAGTCTGGAGACAGGGTCTGGAAACACGGAGACACAGTCTAGAGACACAGTCTGGAGACACGGAGACACAGTCTGGAGACACAGTCTGGAGACACGGACACACAGTCTAGAGACACAGTATGGAGACACGGAGACACAGTCTGGAGACACAGAGACACAGTTTAGCGACACAGTCTGGAGACATGGATACACAGTGTAGAGACACAGTCTGGAGACACAGTGTAGAGACACAGACTGGAGACACAGTCTGGAGACACAGTCTTGAGACACAGTCTGGAGACACGGAGACACAGTCTAGAGACACAGTCTGGAGACAAAGTCTGGAGACACAACCTGGAGACACAGTCTGGAGACACGTTCTGGAGACACGGAGACACAGTCTGGAGACATGGATACACAGTCTGGAGACACAGTCTGGAGACAGTCTGGAGACACGGCCTGGAGACACAGTCTGGAGACACAGTTTGGAGACACAGAGACACAGTCTAGAGACACAGTCTGGAGACATGGATACACAGTCTGGAGACACAGTCTGGAGACACGGCCTGGAGACACAGTCTGGAGACACTGGCTGGAGACACAGTCTGGAGACACGGAGACACAGTCTAGAGACACAGTCTGGGGATAAAGTCTGGAGACAAAGCCTGTAGACACAGTCTAGAGTCTGGAGACACGGAGACAATGTCTAGAGACACGGCCTGGAGACACAGTCTGGAGACACGGAGACACAGTCTGGAGACACGGTCTGGAGACACGGAGACACAGTCTGGAGACACAGTCTGGAGACACGGACACACAGTCTAGAGACACAGTCTGGAGACACGGAGACACAGTCTAGAGACACAGTCTGGAGACAAAGTCTGGAGACACAGCCTGGAGACACAGTCTGGAGACAAAGTCTGGAGACACAGCCTGGAGACACGGAGAAACAGTCTGGAGACACAGTCTGGAGACACGGAGACACAGTCTAGAGACACAGTCTGGAGACACAGAGACACAGTCTAGAGGCACAGTCTGGAGACACAGAGAAACAGTCTAGAGACACAGTCTGGAGACACATTCTGGAGACACTGCCTAGAGACACAGTCTGGAGACACGGTCTGGAGACACAGTCTGGAGACACGGAGACACAGTCTGGAGACATGGAGACACAGTCTGGATACACAACATGGAGACACAGTCTGGAGACACGGAGACACAGTGTAGAGACACAGTCTGGAGACAAAGTCTGGAGACACAGTCTAGAGACATGGAGACACGGTCTGGAGACACGGCCTGGAGACACAGTCTGGAGACATGGAGACACAGTCTGGAGACATGGAGACACAGTCTAGAGACACAGTTTGGAGAAACGGACACACAGTCTGGAGACACAGTCTGGAGACACGGAGACACAGTCTGGAGACACAGTCTGGAGACAGGGAGACACAGTGTAGAGACACAGTCTGGAGACAAAGTCTGGAGACACAGTCTAGACACACAGTCTGGAGACACGGAGACACGGTCTGGAGACACGGCCTGGAGACACAGTCTGGAGACACAGTCTGGAGACACAGCTTGGAGACACAGTCTGGAGACACAGTCTGGAGACACGGTCTGGAGACACGGAGACACAGTCTGGAGACACGGCCTGGAGACACAGTCTGGAGACACAGCTTGGAGACACAGTCTGGAGACACAGTCTGGAGACACGGTCTGGAGACACAGAGACACAGTCTAGAGACACAGCATGGAGACACGGAGACACAGTCTGGAGACAAAGTCTGGAGACGAAGTCTGGAGACACAGTCTAGAGACACAGACTGGGGATAAAGTCTGGAGACACAGCCTGGAGACACAGTCTAGAGTCTGGAGACACGGAGACAATGTCTAGAGACACGGCCTGGAGACACAGTCTGGAGACACGGAGACACAGTCTGGAGACACGGAGACACAGTCTAGAGACACAGTCTGGAGACACGGCCTGGAGACACAGTCTGGAGACACGGAGACACAGTCTGGAGACACGGTCTGAAGACACGGAGACACAGTCTGGAGACACAGTCTGGAGACACGGAGACACAGTCTAGAGACACAGTCTGGAGACACGGAGACACAGTCTAGAGACACAGTCTGGAGACAACGTCTGGAGACACAGTCTGGAGACAAAGTCTGGAGACACAGCCTGGAGACACGGAGACACAGTCTGGAGACACAGTCTGGAGACACGGAGACACAGTCTAGAGACACAGAGACACAGTCTAGAGACACAGTCTGGAGACACAGAGAAACAGTCTAGAGACACAGTCTGGAGACACATTCTGGAGACACTACCTCGAGACACAGTCTGGAGACACGGTCTGGAGACACAGTCTGGAGACACGGAGACACAGTCTGGAGACATGGAGACACAGTCTGGAGACACAACATGGAGACACAGTCTGGAGACACGGAGACACAGTGTAGAGACACAGTCTGGAGACAAAGTCTGGAGACACAGTCTAGAGACACGGTCTAGAGACATGGAGACACGGTCTGGAGACACGGCCTGGAGACACAGTCTGGAGACATGGAGACACAGTCTGGAGACATGGAGACACAGTCTAGAGACACAGTTTGGAGAAACGGACACACAGTCTGGAGACACAGTCTGGAGACACAGTCTGGAGACAGGGAGACACAGTGTAGAGACACAGTCTGGAGACAAAGTCTGGACACACAGTCTAGACACACAGTCCAGAGACACGGAGACACGGTCTGGAGACACGGCCTGGAGACACAGTCTGGAGACACAGTCTGGAGACACAGCTTGGAGACACAGTCTGGAGACACAGTCTGGAGACACGGTCTGGAGACACGGAGACACAGTCTGGAGACACGGCCTGGAGACACAGTCTGGAGACACAGCTTGGAGACACAGTCTGGAGACACAGTCTGGAGACACGGTCTGGAGACACGGAGACACAGTCTAGAGACACAGCATGGAGACACGGAGACACAGTCTGGAGACAAAGTCTGGAGACAAAGTCTGGAGACACAGTCTAGAGACACAGTTTGGAGAAACGGACACACAGTCTGGAGACACAGTCTGGAGACACAGTCTGGAGACAGGGAGACACAGTGTAGAGACACAGTCTGGAGACAAAGTCTGGACACACAGTCTAGACACACAGTCCAGAGACACGGAGACACGGTCTGGAGACACGGCCTGGAGACACAGTCTGGAGACACAGTCTGGAGACACAGCTTGGAGACACAGTCTGGAGACACAGTCTGGAGACACGGTCTGGAGACACGGAGACACAGTCTGGAGACACGGCCTGGAGACACAGTCTGGAGACACAGCTTGGAGACACAGTCTGGAGACACAGTCTGGAGACACGGTCTGGAGACACGGAGACACAGTCTAGAGACACAGCATGGAGACACGGAGACACAGTCTGGAGACAAAGTCTGGAGACAAAGTCTGGAGACACAGTCTAGAGAAACAGTCTAGAGGCACGGAGACACAGTCTGGAGACACGGAGACACAGTCTAGAGACACAGTCTGGAGACACGGAGACACAGTCTAGAGACACAGTCTGGGGATAAAGTCTGGAGACACAGCCTGGAGACACAGTCTAGAGTCTGGAGACACGGAGACAATGTCTAGGGACACGGCCTGGAGACACAGTCTGGAGACACGGAGACACAGTCTGGAGACACAGAGACACAGTCTAGAGACACAGTCTGGAGATACGGCCTGGATACACAGTCTGGAGACACGGAGACACAGTCTGGAGTCACGGTCTGGAGACACGGAGACACAGTCTGGAGAAACAGTCTGGAGACACGGAGACACAGTCTAGAGACACAGTCTGGAGACACGGAGACACAGTCTAGAGACACAGTCTGGAGACAAAGTCTGGAGACACAGTGTGGAGACAAAGTCTGGAGACACAGCCTGGAGACACGGAGACACAGTCTGGAGACACAGTCTGGAGACACGGAGACACAGTCTAGAGACACAGTCTGGAGACACGGCCTGGAGACACAGTCTGGAGACACGGAGACACAGTCTGGAGACACGGTCTGGAGACACGGAGACACAGTCTGGAGACACAGTCTGGAGACACGGAGACACAGACTAGAGACACAGTCTGGAGACACGGAGACACAGACTAGAGACACAGTCTGGAGACAAAGTCTGGAGACACAGTCTGGAGACAAAGTCTGGAGACACAGCCTGGAGACACAGTCTGGAGACAAGGTCTGGAGACACAGCCTGGAGACACGGAGACACAGTCTGGAGACACAGTCTGGAGACAAAGTCTGGAGACACAGTCTGGAGACAAAGTCTGGAGACACAGCCTGGAGACACAGTCTGGAGACAAAGTCTGGAGACACAGCCTGGAGACACGGAGACACAGTCTGGAGACACAGTCTGGAGACACGGAGACACAGTCTAGAGACACAGTCTGGAGACACAGAGACACAGTCTAGAGACACAGTCTGGAGACACAGAGAAACAGTCTAGGGACACAGTCTGGAGACACATTCTGGAGACACTGCCTAGAGACACAGTCTGGAGACACGGTCTGCAGACACAGTCTGGAGACACGGAGACACGGTCTGGAGACATGGAGACACAGTCTGGAGACACAACATGGAGACACAGTCTGGAGACACGGAGACACAGTGTAGAGACACAGTCTGGAGACAAAGTCTGGAGACACAGTCTAGAGACATGGAGACACGGTCTGGAGACACGGCCTGGAGACACAGTCTGGAGACATGGAGACACAGTCTGGAGACATGGAGACACAGTCTAGAGACACAATTTGGAGAAACGGACACACAGTCTGGAGACACAGTCTGGAGACACGGAGACACAGTCTGGAGACACAGTCTGGAGACAGGGAGACACAGTGTAGAGACACAGTCTGGAGACAAAGTCTGGAGACACAGTCTAGACACACAGTCCAGAGACACGGAGACACGGTCTGGAGACACGGCCCGGAGACACAGTCTGGAGACACAGTGTGGAGACACAGCTTGGAGACACAGTCTGGAGACACAGTCTGGAGACACGGTCTGGAGACACGGAGACACAGTCTGGAGACACGGCCTGGAGACACAGTCTGGAGACACACCTTGGAGACACAGTCTGGAGACACAGTCTGGAGACACGAAGACACAGTCTAGAGACACAGCATGGAGACACGGAGACACAGTCTGGAGACAAAGTCTGGAGACAAAGTCTGGAGACACAGTGTAGAGACAGAGTCTAGAGGCACGGAGACACAGTCTGGAGACACGGAGACACAGTCTAGAGACACAGTCTGGAGACACGGAGACACAGTCTAGAGACACAGTCTGGGGATAAAGTCTGGAGACACAGCCTGGAGACACAGTCTAGAGTCTGGAGACACGGAGACAATGTCTAGAGACACGGCCTGGAGACACAGTCTGGAGACACGGAGAAACAGTCTGGAGACACGGAGACACAGTCTAGAGACACAGTCTGGAGACACGGCCTGGAGACACAGTCTGGAGACACGGAGACACAGTCTGGGGACACGGTCTGGAGACACGGAGACACAGTCTGGAGACACAGTCTGGAGACACGGAGACACAGTCTAGAGACACAGTCTGGAGACACGGAGACACAGTCTAGAGACACAGTCTGGAGACAAAGTCTGGAGACACAGTCTGGAGACAAAGTCTGGAGACACAACCTGGAGACACGGAGACACAGTCTGGAGACACGGAGACACAGTCTAGAGACACAGAGACACAGTCTAGAGACACAGTCTGGAGACACAGAGAAACAGTCTAGAGACACAGTCTGGAGACACATTCTGGAGACACTGCCTAGAGACACAGTCTGGAGACACGGTCTGGAGACACAGTCTGGAGACACAGTCTGGAGACACGGAGACACAGTCTGGAGACACAGTCTGGAGACACGGAGACACAGTCTAGACACACAGAGACACAGTCTAGAGACACAGTCTGGAGACACAGAGAAACAGTCTAGAGACACAGTCTGGAGACACAGCCTGGAGACACGGAGACACAGTCTGGAGACACAGTCCGGAGACACGTAGACACAGTCTAGAGACACAGTCTGGAGACACAGTGTGGAGACAAAGTCTGGAGACACAGCCTGGAGACACGGAGACACAGTCTGGAGACACAGTCTGGAGACACGGAGACACAGTCTAGAGACACAGTCTGGAGACACGGCCTGGAGACACAGTCTGGAGACACGGAGACACAGTCTGGAGACACGGTCTGGAGACACGGAGATACAGTCTGGAGACACAGTCTGGAGACACGGAGACACAGACTGGAGACACAGTCTGGAGACACGGAGACACAGACTAGAGACACAGTCTGGAGACAAAGTCTGGAGACACAGTCTGGAGACAAAGTCTGGAGACACAGCCTGGAGACACAGTCTGGAGACAAAGTCTGGAGACACAGCCTGGAGACACGGAGACACAGTCTGGAGACACAGTCTGGAGACAAAGTCTGGAGACACAGTCTGGAGACAAAGTCTGGAGACACAGCCTGGAGACACAGTCTGGAGACAAAGTCTGGAGACACAGCCTGGAGACACGGAGACACAGTCTGGAGACACAGTCTGGAGACACGGAGACACAGTCTAGAGACACAGTCTGGAGACACAGAGACACAGTCTAGAGACACAGTCTGGAGACACAGAGAAACAGTCTAGAGACACAGTCTAGAGACACATTCTGGAGACACTGCCTAGAGACACAGTCTGGAGACACGGTCTGGAGACACAGTCTGGAGACACGGAGACACAGTCTGGAGACATGGAGACACAGTCTGGAGACACAACATGGAGACACAGTCTGGAGACACGGAGACACAGTGTAGAGGCACAGTCTGGAGACAAAGTCTGGAGACACAGTCTAGAGACATGGAGACACGGTCTGGAGACACGGCCTGGAGACACAGTCTGGAGACATGGAGACACAGTCTGGAGACATGGAGACACAGTCTAGAGACACAATTTGGAGAAACGGACACACAGTCTGGAGACACAGTCTGGAGACACGGAGACACAGTCTGGAGACACAGTCTGGAGACAGGGAGACACAGTGTAGAGACACAGTCTGGAGACAAAGTCTGGAGACACAGTCTAGACACACAGTCCAGAGACACGGAGACACGGTCTGGAGACACTGCCTGGAGACACAGTCTGGAGACACAGTGTGGAGACACAGCTTGGAGACACAGTCTGGAGACACAGTCTGGAGACACGGTCTGGAGACAAGGAGACACAGTCTGGAGACACGGCCTGGAGACACAGTCTGGAGACACACCTTGGAGACACAGTCTGGAGACATGGTCTGGAGACACGGAGACACAGTCTAGAGACACAGTCTGGGGATAAAGTCTGGAGACACAGCCTGGAGACACAGTCTGGAGACACGGTCTGGAGACACAGTCTGGAGACACAGTCTGGAGACACGGAGACACAGTCTAGAGACACAGTCTGGAGACACAGAGACACAGTCTAGAGACACAGTCTGGAGACACAGAGACACAGTCTAGAGACACAGTCTGGAGACACAGAGAAACAGTCTAGAGACACAGTCTGGGGATAAAGTCTGGAGACACAGCCTGGAGACACAGTCTAGAGTCTGGAGACACGGAGACAATGTCTAGAGACACGGCCTGGAGACACAGTCTGGAGACACGGAGACACAGTCTGGAGACACGGAGACACAGTCTAGAGACACAGTCTAGAGACACGGCCTGGAGACACAGTCTGGAGACACGGAGACACAGTCTGGAGACACAGTCTGGAGACACGGAGACAAAGTCTAGAGACACAGTCTGGAGACACGGAGACACAGTCTAGAGACACAGTCTGGAGACAAAGTCTGGAGACACAGTCTGGAGACAAAGTCTGGAGACACAGCCTGGAGACACGGAGACACAGTCTGGAGACACAGTCTGGAGACACGGCCTGGAGACACAGTCTGGAGACACGGACACACAGTCTGGAGACACGGTCTGGAGACACGGAGACACAGTCTGGAGACACAGTCTGGAGACACGGAGACACAGTCTGGAGACACAGTCTGGAGACACGGAGACACAGTCTAGAGACACAGTCTGGAGACAAAGTCTGGAGACACAGTCTGGAGACAAAGTCTGGAGACACAGCCTGGAGACACGGAGACACAGTCTGGAGAAACAGTCTGGAGACACGGAGACACAGTCTAGAGACACAGAGACACAGTCTAGAGACACAGTCTGGAGACACAGAGAAACAGTCTAGAGACACAGTCTGGAGACACATTCTGGAGACACTGCCTAGAGACACAGTCTGGAGACACGGTCTGGAGACACAGTCTGGAGACACGGAGACACAGTCTGGAGACATGGAGACACAGTCTGGAGACACAACATGGAGACACAGTCTGGAGACACGGAGACACAGTGTAGAGACACAGTCTGGAGACAAAGTCTGGAGACACAGTCTAGAGACACGGTCTAGAGACATGGAGACACGGTCTGGAGACACGGCCTGGAGACACAGTCTGGAGACATGGAGACACAGTCTAGAGACACAGTTTGGAGAAACGGACACACAGTCTGGAGACACAGTCTGGAGACAGGGAGACACAGTGTAGAGACACAGTCTGGAGACAAAGTCTGGACACACAGTCTAGACACACAGTCCAGAGACACGGAGACACGGTCTGGAGACACGGCCTGGAGACACAGCTTGGAGACACAGTCTGGAGACACAGTCTGGAGACACGGTCTGGAGACACGGAGACACAGTCTGGAGACACGGCCTGGAGACACAGTCTGGAGACACAGCTTGGAGACACAGTCTGGAGACACAGTCTGGAGACACGGTCTGGAGACACGGAGACACAGTCTAGAGACACAGCATGGAGACACGGAGACACAGTCTGGAGACAAAGTCTGGAGACAATGTCTGGAGACACAGTCTGCAGACACGGAGACACAGTCTAGAGACACAGTCTGGAGACACGGAGACACAGTCTAGAGACACAGTCTGGATAAAGTCTGGAGACACAGCCTGGAGACACAGTCTAGAGACTGGAGACACGGAGACAATGTCTAGGGACACGGCCTGGAGACACAGTCTGGAGACACGGAGACACAGTCTGGAGACACGGAGACACAGTCTAGAGACACAGTCTGGAGACACGGCCTGGATACACAGTCTGGAGACACGGAGACACAGTCTGGAGACACGGTCTGGAGACACGGAGACACAGTCTGGAGACACAGTCTGGAGACACGGAGACACAGTCTAGAGACACAGTCTGGAGACACGGAGACACAGTCTAGAGACACAGTCTGGAGACAAAGTCTGGAGACACAGTGTGGAGACAAAGTCTGGAGACACAGCCTGGAGACACGGAGACACAGTCTGGAGACACAGTCTGGAGAAACGGAGACACAGTCTAGAGACACAGTCTGGAGACACGGCCTGGAGACACAGTCTGGAGACACGGAGACACAGTCTGGACACACGGTCTGGAGACACGGAGACACAGTCTGGAGACACAGTCTGGAGACACGGAGACACAGACTAGAGACACAGTCTGGAGACACGGAGACACAGACTAGAGACACAGTCTGGAGACACGGAGACACAGTCTAGAGACACAGTCGGGATAAAGTCTGGAGACACAGCCTGGAGACACAGTCTAGAGACTGGAGACACGGAGACAATGTCTAGGGACACGGCCTGGAGACACAGTCTGGAGACACGGAGACACAGTCTGGAGACACGGAGACACAGTCTAGAGACACAGTCTGGAGACACGGCCTGGATACACAGTCTGGAGACACGGAGACACAGTCTGGAGACACGGTCTGGAGACACGGAGACACAGTCTGGAGACACAGTCTGGAGACACGGAGACACAGTCTAGAGACACAGTCTGGAGACACGGAGACACAGTCTAGAGACACAGTCTGGAGACAAAGTCTGGAGACACAGTGTGGAGACAAAGTCTGGAGACACAGCCTGGAGACACGGAGACACAGTCTGGAGACAAAGTCTGGAGACACAGTCTAGACACACAGTCCAGAGACACGGAGACACGGTCTGGAGACACGGCCTGGAGACACAGTCTGGAGACACAGTCTGGAGACACAGCTTGGAGACACAGTCTGGAGACACAGTCTGGAGACACGGTCTGGAGACACCGAGACACAGTCTGGAGACACGGCCTGGAGACACAGTCTGGAGACACACCTTGGAGACACAGTCTGGAGACACAGTCTGGAGACACGGAGACACAGTCTAGAGACACAGCATGGAGACACGGAGACACAGTCTGGAGACAAAGTCTGGAGACAAAGTCTGGAGACACAGTCTAGAGACACAGTCTAGAGGCACGGAGACACAGTCTGGAGACACGGAGACACAGTCTAGAGACACAGTCTGGAGACACGGAGACACAGTCTAGAGACACAGTCTGGGGATAAAGTCTGGAGACACAGCCTGGAGACACAGTCTAGAGTCTGGAGACACGGAGACAATGTGTAGAGACACGGCCTGGAGACACAGTCTGGAGACACGGAGAAACAGTCTGGAGACACGGAGACACAGTCTAGAGACACAGTCTGGAGACACGGCCTGGAGACACAGTCTGGAGACACGGAGACACAGTCTAGAGACACAGTCTGGAGACACGGAGACACAGTCTAGAGACACAGTCTGGAGACAAAGTCTGGAGACACAGTGTGGAGACAAAGTCTGGAGACACAGTCTGGAGACACGGAGACACAGTCTGGAGACACAGTCTGGAGACACGGAGACACAGTCTAGAGACACAGTCTGGAGACACGGCCTGGAGACACAGTCTGGAGACACGGAGACACAGTCTGGAGACACGGTCTGGAGACACGGAGACACAGTCTGGAGACACAGTCTGGAGACACGGAGACACAGACTAGAGACACAGTCTGGAGACACGGAGACACAGACTAGAGACACAGTCTGGAGACAAAGTCTGGAGACACAGTCTGGAGACAAAGTCTGGAGACACAGCCTGGAGACACAGTCTGGAGACAAAGTCTGGAGACACAGCCTGGAGACACGGAGACACAGTCTGGAGACACAGTCTGGAGACAAAGTCTGGAGACACAGTCTGGAGACAAAGTCTGGAGACACAGCCTGGAGACACAGTCTGGAGACAAAGTCTGGAGACACAGCCTGGAGACACGGAGACACAGTCTGGAGACACAGTCTGGAGACACAGAGAAACAGTCTAGAGACACAGTCTGGAGACACATTCTGGAGACACTGCCTAGAGACACAGTCTGGAGACACGGTCTGGAGACACAGTCTGGAGACACGGAGACACTGTCTGGAGACACAACATGGAGACACAGTCTGGAGACACGGAGACACAGTGTAGAGACACAGTCTGGAGACAAAGTCTGGAGACACAGTCTAGAGACATGGAGACACGGTCTGGAGACACGGCCTGGAGACACAGTCTGGAGACATGGAGACACAGTCTGGAGACATGGAGACACAGTCTAGAGACACAGTTTGGAGAAACGGACACACAGTCTGGAGACACAGTCTGGAGACACGGAGACACAGTCTGGAGACACAGTCTGGAGACAGGGAGACACAGTGTAGAGACACAGTCTGGAGACAAAGTCTGGAGACACAGTCTAGACACACAGTCCAGAGACACGGAGACACGGTCTGGAGACACGGCCTGGAGACACAGTCTGGAGACACAGTCTGGAGACACAGCTTGGAGACACAGTCTGGAGACACAGTCTGGAGACACGGTCTGGAGACACCGAGACACAGTCTGGAGACACGGCCTGGAGACACAGTCTGGAGACACAGCTTGGAGACACAGTCTGGAGACACAGTCTGGAGACACGGAGACACAGTCTAGAGACACAGCATGGAGACACGGAGACACAGTCTGGAGACAAAGTCTGGAGACAAAGTCTGGAGACACAGTCTAGAGACACAGTCTAGAGGCACGGAGACACAGTCTGGAGACACGGAGACACAGTCTAGAGACACAGTCTGGAGACACGGAGACACAGTCTAGAGACACAGTCTGGGGATAAAGTCTGGAGACACAGCCTGGAGACACAGTCTAGAGTCTGGAGACACGGAGACAATGTGTAGAGACACGGCCTGGAGACACAGTCTGGAGACACGGAGAAACAGTCTGGAGACACGGAGACACAGTCTAGAGACACAGTCTGGAGACACGGCCTGGAGACACAGTCTGGAGACACGGAGACACAGTCTGGAGACACGGTCTGGAGACACGGAGACACAGTCTGGAGACACAGTCTGGAGACACGGAGACACAGTCTAGAGACACAGTCTGGAGACACGGAGACACAGTCTAGAGACACAGTCTGGAGACAAAGTCTGGAGACACAGTCTGGAGACAAAGTCTGGAGACACAACCTGGAGACACGGAGACACAGTCTGGAGACACAGTCTGGAGACACGGAGACACAGTCTAGAGACACAGAGACACAGTCTAGAGACACAGTCTGGAGACACAGAGAAAAAGTCTAGAGACACAGTCTGGAGACACATTCTGGAGACACTGCCTAGAGACAGAGTCTGGAGACACGGTCTGGAGACACAGTCTGGAGACACGGAGACACAGTCTGGAGACATGGAGACACAGTCTGGAGACAAAGTCTGGAGACACAGCCTGGAGACACGGAGACACAGTCTGGAGACACAGTCTGGAGACACGGAGACACAGTCTAGAGACACAGAGACACAGTCTAGAGACACAGTCTGGAGACACAGAGAAACAGTCTAGAGACACAGTCTGGAGACACAGCCTGGAGACACGGAGACACAGTCTGGAGACACAGTCTGGAGACACGTAGACACAGTCTAGAGACACAGTCTGGAGACACAGAGAAACAGTCTAGAGACACAGTCTGGAGACACAGCCTGGAGACACGGAGACACAGTCTGGAGACACAGTCTGGAGACACGTAGACACAGTCTAGAGACACAGTCTGGAGACACAGAGACACAGTCTAGAGACACAGTCTGGAGACACAGAGACACAGTCTAAAGACACAGTCTGGAGACACAGAGAAACAGTCTAGAGACACAGTCTGGAGACACATTCTGGAGACACTGCCTAGAGACACAGTCTGGAGACACAGTCTGGAGACACGGAGACACAGTCTGGAGACATGGAGACACAGTCTGGAGACACAACATGGAGACACAGTCTGGAGACACGGAGACACAGTGTAGAGACACAGTCTGGAGACAAAGTCTGGAGACACAGTCTAGAGTCACAGTCTAGAGACATGGAGACACGGTCTGGAGACACGGCCTGGAGACACAGTCTGGAGACATGGAGACACAGTCTGGAGACACGGAGACACAGTCTGGAGACACAGTCTGGAGACAGGGACACACAGTGTAGAGACACAGTCTGGAGACAAAGTCTGGAGACACAGTCTAGACACACAGTCCAGAGACACGGAGACACGGTCTGGAGACACGGCCTGGAGACACAGTATGGAGACACAGCTTGGAGACACAATCTGGAGACACGGTCTGGAGACACGGAGACACTGTCTGGAGACACAACATGGAGACACAGTCTGGAGACACGGAGACACAGTGTAGAGACACAGTCTGGAGACAAAGTCTGGAGACACAGTCTAGAGACATGGAGACACGGTCTGGAGACACGGCCTGGAGACACAGTCTGGAGACATGGAGACACAGTCTGGAGACATGGAGACACAGTCTAGAGACACAGTTTGGAGACACGGAGACACAGTCTAGAGACACAGTCTGGGGATAAAGTCTGGAGACACAGCCTGGAGACACAGTCTAGAGTCTGGAGACACGGAGACAATGTGTAGAGACACGGCCTGGAGACACAGTCTGGAGACACGGAGAAACAGTCTGGAGACACGGAGACACAGTCTAGAGACACAGTCTGGAGACACGGCCTGGAGACACAGTCTGGAGACACGGAGACACAGTCTGGAGACACGGTCTGGAGACACGGAGACACAGTCTGGAGACACAGTCTGGAGACACGGAGACACAGTCTAGAGACACAGTCTGGAGACAAAGTCTGGAGACACAGTCTGGAGACAAAGTCTGGAGACACAACCTGGAGACACGGAGACACAGTCTGGAGACACAGTCTGGAGACACGGAGACACAGTCTAGAGACACAGAGACACAGTCTAGAGACACAGTCTGGAGACACAGAGAAAAAGTCTAGAGACACAGTCTGGAGACACATTCTGGAGACACTGCCTAGAGACAGAGTCTGGAGACACGGTCTGGAGACACAGTCTGGAGACACGGAGACACAGTCTGGAGACATGGAGACACAGTCTGGAGACAAAGTCTGGAGACACAGCCTGGAGACACGGAGACACAGTCTGGAGACACAGTCTGGAGACACGGAGACACAGTCTAGAGACACAGAGACACAGTCTAGAGACACAGTCTGGAGACACAGAGAAACAGTCTAGAGACACAGTCTGGAGACACAGCCTGGAGACACGGAGACACAGTCTGGAGACACAGTCTGGAGACACGTAGACACAGTCTAGAGACACAGTCTGGAGACACAGAGAAACAGTCTAGAGACACAGTCTGGAGACACAGCCTGGAGACACGGAGACACAGTCTGGAGACACGTAGACACAGTCTAGAGACACAGTCTGGAGACACAGAGACACAGTCTAGAGACACAGTCTGGAGACACAGAGACACAGTCTAAAGACACAGTCTGGAGACACAGAGAAACAGTCTAGAGACACAGTCTGGAGACACATTCTGGAGACACTGCCTAGAGACACAGTCTGGAGACACAGTCTGGAGACACGGAGACACAGTCTGGAGACATGGAGACACAGTCTGGAGACACAACATGGAGACACAGTCTGGAGACACGGAGACACAGTGTAGAGACACAGTCTGGAGACAAAGTCTGGAGACACAGTCTAGAGTCACAGTCTAGAGACATGGAGACACGGTCTGGAGACACGGCCTGGAGACACAGTCTGGAGACATGGAGACACAGTCTGGAGACACGGAGACACAGTCTGGAGACACAGTCTGGAGACAGGGACACACAGTGTAGAGACACAGTCTGGAGACAAAGTCTGGAGACACAGTCTAGACACACAGTCCAGAGACACGGAGACACGGTCTGGAGACACGGCCTGGAGACACAGTATGGAGACACAGCTTGGAGACACAATCTGGAGACACGGTCTGGAGACACGGAGACACAGTCTGGAGACACGGCCTGGAGACACAGTCTGGAGACACAGTTTGGAGACACAGTCTGGAGACACAGTCTGGAGACACGGTCTGGAGACACGGAGACACAGTCTAGAGACACAGCATGGAGACACGGAGACACAGTCTGGAGACAAAGTCTGGAAACAAAGTCTGGAGACACAGTCTAGAGACACAGTCTAGAGGCACGGAGACACAGTCTGTAGACACGGAGACACAGTCTAGAGACACAGTCTGGAGACACGGAGACACAGTCTAGAGACACAGTCTGGGGATAAAGTCTGGAGACACAGCCTGGAGACACAGTCTAGAGTCTGGAGACACGGAGACACAGTCTAGAGACACGGCCTGGAGACACAGTCTGGAGACACGGAGACACAGTCTGGAGACACGGAGACACAGTCTAGAGACACAGTCTGGAGACACGGCCTGGATACACAGTCTGGAGACACGGAGACACAGTCTGGAGACACGGTCTGGAGACACGGAGACACAGTCTGGAGACACAGTCTGGAGACACGGAGACACAGTCTAGAGACACAGTCTGGAGACACGGAGACACAGTCTAGAGACACAGTCTGGAGAAAAAGTCTGGAGACACAGTCTGGAGACAAAGTCTGGAGACACAGCCTGGAGACACGGAGACACAGTCTGGAGACACAGTCTGGAGACACGGAGACACAGTCTAGAGACACAGTCTGGAGACACGGCCTGGATACACAGTCTGGAGACACGGAGACACAGTCTGGAGACACGGTCTGGAGACACGGAGACACAGTCTGGAGACACAGTCTGGAGACACGGAGACACAGTCTAGAGACACAGTCTGGAGACACGGAGACACAGTCTAGAGACACAGTCTGGAGACAAAGTCTGGAGACACAGTGTGGAGACAAAGTCTGGAGACACAGCCTGGAGACACGGAGACACAGTCTGGAGACAAAGTCTGGAGACACAGTCTAGACACACAGTCCAGAGACACGGAGACACGGTCTGGAGACACGGCCTGGAGACACAGTCTGGAGACACAGTCTGGAGACACAGCTTGGAGACACAGTCTGGAGACACAGTCTGGAGACACGGTCTGGAGACACCGAGACACAGTCTGGAGACACGGCCTGGAGACACAGTCTGGAGACACACCTTGGAGACACAGTCTGGAGACACAGTCTGGAGACACGGAGACACAGTCTAGAGACACAGCATGGAGACACGGAGACACAGTCTGGAGACAAAGTCTGGAGACAAAGTCTGGAGACACAGTCTAGAGACACAGTCTAGAGGCACGGAGACACAGTCTGGAGACACGGAGACACAGTCTAGAGACACAGTCTGGAGACACGGAGACACAGTCTAGAGACACAGTCTGGGGATAAAGTCTGGAGACACAGCCTGGAGACACAGTCTAGAGTCTGGAGACACGGAGACAATGTGTAGAGACACGGCCTGGAGACACAGTCTGGAGACACGGAGAAACAGTCTGGAGACACGGAGACACAGTCTAGAGACACAGTCTGGAGACACGGCCTGGAGACACAGTCTGGAGACACGGAGACACAGTCTAGAGACACAGTCTGGAGACACGGAGACACAGTCTAGAGACACAGTCTGGAGACAAAGTCTGGAGACACAGTGTGGAGACAAAGTCTGGAGACACAGTCTGGAGACACGGAGACACAGTCTGGAGACACAGTCTGGAGACACGGAGACACAGTCTAGAGACACAGTCTGGAGACACGGCCTGGAGACACAGTCTGGAGACACGGAGACACAGTCTGGAGACACGGTCTGGAGACACGGAGACACAGTCTGGAGACACAGTCTGGAGACACGGAGACACAGACTAGAGACACAGTCTGGAGACACGGAGACACAGACTAGAGACACAGTCTGGAGACAAAGTCTGGAGACACAGTCTGGAGACAAAGTCTGGAGACACAGCCTGGAGACACAGTCTGGAGACAAAGTCTGGAGACACAGCCTGGAGACACGGAGACACAGTCTGGAGACACAGTCTGGAGACAAAGTCTGGAGACACAGTCTGGAGACAAAGTCTGGAGACACAGCCTGGAGACACAGTCTGGAGACAAAGTCTGGAGACACAGCCTGGAGACACGGAGACACAGTCTGGAGACACAGTCTGGAGACACAGAGAAACAGTCTAGAGACACAGTCTGGAGACACATTCTGGAGACACTGCCTAGAGACACAGTCTGGAGACACGGTCTGGAGACACAGTCTGGAGACACGGAGACACTGTCTGGAGACACAACATGGAGACACAGTCTGGAGACACGGAGACACAGTGTAGAGACACAGTCTGGAGACAAAGTCTGGAGACACAGTCTAGAGACATGGAGACACGGTCTGGAGACACGGCCTGGAGACACAGTCTGGAGACATGGAGACACAGTCTGGAGACATGGAGACACAGTCTAGAGACACAGTTTGGAGAAACGGACACACAGTCTGGAGACACAGTCTGGAGACACGGAGACACAGTCTGGAGACACAGTCTGGAGACAGGGAGACACAGTGTAGAGACACAGTCTGGAGACAAAGTCTGGAGACACAGTCTAGACACACAGTCCAGAGACACGGAGACACGGTCTGGAGACACGGCCTGGAGACACAGTCTGGAGACACAGTCTGGAGACACAGCTTGGAGACACAGTCTGGAGACACAGTCTGGAGACACGGTCTGGAGACACCGAGACACAGTCTGGAGACACGGCCTGGAGACACAGTCTGGAGACACACCTTGGAGACACAGTCTGGAGACACAGTCTGGAGACACGGAGACACAGTCTAGAGACACAGCATGGAGACACGGAGACACAGTCTGGAGACAAAGTCTGGAGACAAAGTCTGGAGACACAGTCTAGAGACACAGTCTAGAGGCACGGAGACACAGTCTGGAGACACGGAGACACAGTCTAGAGACACAGTCTGGAGACACGGAGACACAGTCTAGAGACACAGTCTGGGGATAAAGTCTGGAGACACAGCCTGGAGACACAGTCTAGAGTCTGGAGACACGGAGACAATGTGTAGAGACACGGCCTGGAGACACAGTCTGGAGACACGGAGAAACAGTCTGGAGACACGGAGACACAGTCTAGAGACACAGTCTGGAGACACGGCCTGGAGACACAGTCTGGAGACACGGAGACACAGTCTGGAGACACGGTCTGGAGACACGGAGACACAGTCTGGAGACACAGTCTGGAGACACGGAGACACAGTCTAGAGACACAGTCTGGAGACACGGAGACACAGTCTAGAGACACAGTCTGGAGACAAAGTCTGGAGACACAGTCTGGAGACAAAGTCTGGAGACACAACCTGGAGACACGGAGACACAGTCTGGAGACACAGTCTGGAGACACGGAGACACAGTCTAGAGACACAGAGACACAGTCTAGAGACACAGTCTGGAGACACAGAGAAAAAGTCTAGAGACACAGTCTGGAGACACATTCTGGAGACACTGCCTAGAGACAGAGTCTGGAGACACGGTCTGGAGACACAGTCTGGAGACACGGAGACACAGTCTGGAGACATGGAGACACAGTCTGGAGACAAAGTCTGGAGACACAGCCTGGAGACACGGAGACACAGTCTGGAGACACAGTCTGGAGACACGGAGACACAGTCTAGAGACACAGAGACACAGTCTAGAGACACAGTCTGGAGACACAGAGAAACAGTCTAGAGACACAGTCTGGAGACACAGCCTGGAGACACGGAGACACAGTCTGGAGACACAGTCTGGAGACACGTAGACACAGTCTAGAGACACAGTCTGGAGACACAGAGAAACAGTCTAGAGACACAGTCTGGAGACACAGCCTGGAGACACGGAGACACAGTCTGGAGACACAGTCTGGAGACACGTAGACACAGTCTAGAGACACAGTCTGGAGACACAGAGACACAGTCTAGAGACACAGTCTGGAGACACAGAGACACAGTCTAAAGACACAGTCTGGAGACACAGAGAAACAGTCTAGAGACACAGTCTGGAGACACATTCTGGAGACACTGCCTAGAGACACAGTCTGGAGACACAGTCTGGAGACACGGAGACACAGTCTGGAGACATGGAGACACAGTCTGGAGACACAACATGGAGACACAGTCTGGAGACACGGAGACACAGTGTAGAGACACAGTCTGGAGACAAAGTCTGGAGACACAGTCTAGAGTCACAGTCTAGAGACATGGAGACACGGTCTGGAGACACGGCCTGGAGACACAGTCTGGAGACATGGAGACACAGTCTGGAGACACGGAGACACAGTCTGGAGACACAGTCTGGAGACAGGGACACACAGTGTAGAGACACAGTCTGGAGACAAAGTCTGGAGACACAGTCTAGACACACAGTCCAGAGACACGGAGACACGGTCTGGAGACACGGCCTGGAGACACAGTATGGAGACACAGCTTGGAGACACAATCTGGAGACACGGTCTGGAGACACGGAGACACAGTCTGGAGACACGGCCTGGAGACACAGTCTGGAGACACAGCTTGGAGACACAGTCTGGAGACACAGTCTGGAGACACGGTCTGGAGACACGGAGACACAGTCTAGAGACACAGCATGGAGACACGGAGACACAGTCTGGAGACAAAGTCTGGAAACAAAGTCTGGAGACACAGTCTAGAGACACAGTCTAGAGGCACGGAGACACAGTCTGTAGACACGGAGACACAGTCTAGAGACACAGTCTGGAGACACGGAGACAAAGTCTAGAGACACAGTCTGGGGATAAAGTCTGGAGACACAGCCTGGAGACACAGTCTAGAGTCTGGAGACACGGAGACACAGTCTAGAGACACGGCCTGGAGACACAGTCTGGAGACACGGAGACACAGTCTGGAGACACGGAGACACAGTCTAGAGACACAGTCTGGAGACACGGCCTGGATACACAGTCTGGAGACACGGAGACACAGTCTGGAGACACGGTCTGGAGACACGGAGACACAGTCTGGAGACACAGTCTGGAGACACGGAGACACAGTCTAGAGACACAGTCTGGAGACACGGAGACACAGTCTAGAGACACAGTCTGGAGAAAAAGTCTGGAGACACAGTCTGGAGACAAAGTCTGGAGACACAGCCTGGAGACACGGAGACACAGTCTGGAGACACAGTCTGGAGACACGGAGACACAGTCTAGAGACACAGAGACACAGTCTAGAGACACAGTCTGGAGACACAGAGAAACAGTCTAGAGACACAGTCTGGAGACACATTATGGAGACACTGCCTAGAGACACAGTCTGGAGACACGGTCTGGAGACACAGTCTGGAGACACAGTCTGGAGACACGGAGACACAGTCTGGAGACATGGAGACACAGTCTGGAGACACAACATGGAGACACAGTCTGGAGACACGGAGACACAGTGTAGAGACACAGTCTGGAGACAAAGTCTGGAGACACAGTCTAGAGACACGGAGACACGGTCTGGAGACACGGCCTGGAGATACAGTCTGGAGACATGGAGACACAGTCTGGAGACATGGAGACACAGTCTGGAGACATGGAGACACAGTCTAGAGACACAGTTTGGAGAAACGGACACACAGTCTGGAGACACAGTCTGGAGACACGGAGACACAGTCTGGAGACACAGTCTGGAGACAGGGAGACACAGTCTAGAGACACAGTTTGGAGAAACGGACACACAGTCTGGAGACACAGTCTGGAGACACGGAGACACAGTCTGGAGACATGGAGACACAGTCTGGAGACATGGAGACACAGTCTAGAGACACAGTTTGGAGAAACGGACACACAGTCTGGAGACACAGTCTGGAGACACGGAGACACAGTCTGGAGACACAGTCTGGAGACAGGGAGACACAGTGTAGAGACAGAGTCTGGAGACAAAGTCTGGAGACACAGTCTAGACACACAGTCCAGAGACACGGAGACACGGTCTGGAGACACGGCCTGGAGACACAGTCTGGAGACACAGTCTGGAGACACAGCTTGGAGACACAGTCTGGAGACACAGTCTGGAGACACGGTCTGGAGACACGGAGACACAGTCTGGAGACACGGCCTGGAGACACAGTCTGGAGACACAGCTTGGAGACACAGTCTGGAGACACAGTCTGGAGACACGGTCTGGAGACACGGAGACACAGTCTAGAGACACAGCATGGAGACACGGAGACACAGTCTGGAGACACAGTCTGGAGACAAAGTCTGGAGACACAGTCTAGAGACACAGTCTAGAGGCACGGAGACACGGTCTGGAAACACGGCCTGGAGACACAGTCTGGAGACACAGTCTGGAGACACGGAGACACAGTCTGGAGACACGGAGACACAGTGTAGAGACACAGTCTGGAAACACGGCCTGGAGACACAGTCTGGAGACACAGTCTGGAGACACGGAGACACAGTCTGGAGACAAAGTCTGGAGACACGGAGACACAGTGTAGAGACACAGCCTGGAGACACAGGCTGGAGACACGGAGACACAGTCTGGAGACACAGCCTGGAGACACGGAGACAAAGTCTGGAGACACAGTGTAGAGACACAGTCTGGAGACACGGCCTGGAGACACAGTCTGGAGACACGGGCTGGAGACACAGTCTGGAGACACAGTCTGGAGACACGGAGACACTGTCTGGAGACACAGTCTGGAGACACGGAGACACAGTCTGGAGACACAGTCTGGAGACACAGTGTAGAGACACAGTCTGGAGACACGGCCTGGAGACACGGAGACACAGTCTAGAGACAAAGTCTGGAGACACAGCCTGGAGACACGGAGACACAGTCTGGAGACACAGTCTGGAGACATGGATACACAGTCTGCAGACACAGTCTTGAGACACAGTGTAGAGACACAGTCTGGAGACACGGGCTGGAGACACAGTCTGGAGACACAGTCTGGAGAAACGGAGACACAGTCTGGAGACACGGAGACACAGTCTGGAGACAAAGTCTGGAGACACAGCCTGGAGACAGCCTGTAGACACGGAGACACAGTCTGGAGACACAGTCTGGAGACACTGAGACACAGTCTGGAGACAAAGTCTGGAGACACGGAGACACAGTGTAGAGACACAGACTGGAGACACGGAGACACAGTCTGGAGACACGGGCTGGAGACACAGTCTGGAGACACAGTCTGGAGACACGGAGACACAGTCTGGAGACACGGAGACACTGTCTGGAGACACAGTCTGGAGACACGGACACACAGTCTAGAGACACAGTATAGAGACACAGCCTGGAGACACAGTCTGGAGACACGGAGACACGGTCTGTAGACACGGAGACACAGTCTGGAGACACAGTCTAGAGACACAGTCTAGACACACAGTCCAGAGACACGGAGACACGGTCTGGAGACACGGCCTGGAGACACAGTCTGGAGACACAGTCTGGAGACACAGCTTGGAGACACAGTCTGGAGACACAGTCTGGAGACACGGTCTGGAGACACGGAGACACAGTCTGGAGACACGGCCTGGAGACACAGTCTGGAGACACAGAGACGCAGTCTAGAGACACAGCATGGAGACATGGAGACACAGTGTGGAGACACAGTCTGGAGACACAGAGACACAGTCTAGAGACACAGCATGGAGACACGGAGACAAAGTCTGGAGACACAGTCTGGAGACACAGTCTAGAGGCACGGAGACACGGTCTGGAAACACGGCCTGGAGACACAGTCTGGATACACAGTCTGGAGACACGGGGACACAGTCTGGAGACACAGTCTGGAGACCTGGACACACAGTCTGGAGACACAGCCTGGAGACACAGCCTGGAGACACGGAGACACAGTCTGGAGACACAGCCTGGAGACACGGAGACACAGTCTGGAGACACAGTGTAGAGACACAGTCTGGAGACACGGACTGGAGACACAGTCTGGAGACACGGGCTGGAGACACAGTCTGGAGACACGGAGACACAGTCTGGAGACACAGTCTGGAGACACAGTGTAGAGACACAGTCTGGAGACACGGCCTGGAGACACGGAGACACAGTCTAGAGACAAAGTCTGGAGACACAGCCTGGAGACACGGAGACACAGTCTGGAGACACAGTCTGGAGACATGGATACACAGTCTGCAGACACAGTCTTGAGACACAGTGTAGAGACCCAGGCTGGAGACACAGTCTGGAGACACGGAGACACAGTCTGGAGACAAAGACTGGAGACACAGCCTGGAGACAGCCTGTAGACACGGAGACACAGTCTGGAGACACGGAGACACAGTCTGGAGACACAGTCTGGAGACAGGGAGACACAGTGTAGAGACACAGACTGGAGACACGGAGACACAGTCTGGAGACACAGTCTGGAGACACGGACACACAGTCTAGAGACACAGTCTGGAGACACAGCCTGGAGACACAGTCTGGAGACACGGAGACACGGTCTGGAGACACGGAGACACAGTCTGGAGACACAGTCTGGAGACACGGAGACACAGTGTAGAGACACAGTCTGGAGACACAGTCTGGAGACAAAGTCTGGAGACACAGTCTAGAGACACAGTCTAGAGACATGGAGACACAGTCTGGAGACACGGCATGGAGACACAGTCTGGAGACACGGGCTGGAGACACAGTCTGGAGACACAGTCTGGAGACACGGAGACACAGTCTGGAGACACGGAGACACTGTCTGGAGACACAGTCTTGAGACACGGACACACAGTCTAGAGACACAGTATATAAAGACACAGCCTGGAGACACAGTCTAGAGACACAGCCTGGAGACACAGTCTGGAGACACAGTCTGGAGACACGGATACACGGTCTGGAGACACAGTCTAGAGAAACAGCCTGGAGACACAGTCTGGAGACACAGTCCGGAGACACGGAGACACAGTCAGGAGACACAGTCCGGAGACACGGAGACACGGTCTCGAGACACGGCCTGGAGACACAGTCTGGAGACACAGTCTGGAGACACAGCCTGGAGACACAGCCTGTAGACACAGTCCGGAGACATGGAGACACAGTCTGGAGACACAGTCCGGAGACATGGATACACAGTCTGGAGACACAGTCTGGAGACAGTCTGGAGACACGGCCTGGAGACACAGTCTGGAGACACAGTCTGGAGACACGGAGACACAGTCTAGAGACACAGTCTGGAGACATGGATACACAGTCTGGAGACACAGTCTGGAGACACGGCCTGGAGACACAGTCTGGAGACACGTGCTGGAGACACAGTCTGGAGACACGGAGACACAGTCTGGAGACACGGAGACACAGTCTAGTGGCTGGAGACACGGAGACAAAGTCTAGAGACACGGCCTGGAGACACAGTCTGGAGACACGGAGACACAGTCTAGAGACACAGTCTGGAGACACGGAGACACAGTCTGGAGACACGGTCTGGAGACACAGAGACACAGTCTGGAGACATGGATACACGGCCTGGATACACAGTCTGGAGACACGGAGACACAGTCTGGAGACACGGTCTGGAGACACAGAGACACAGTCTGGAGACACAGTCTGGAGACACGGACACACAGTCTAGAGACACAGTCTGGAGACACGGAGACACAGTCTAGAGACACAGTCTGGAGACAAAGTCTGGAGAAACAGTCTGGAGACAAAGTCTGCAGACACAGCCTGGAGACACAGTCTGGAGACAAAGTCTGGAGACACAGCCTGGAGACACGGAGACACAGTCTGGAGACACAGTCTGGAGACACGGAGACACAGTCTAGAGACACAGTCTGGAGACACAGAGACACAGTCTAGAGACACAGTCTGGAGACACGGAGAAACAGTCTAGAGACACAGTCTGGAGACACTGCCTAGAGACACAGCCTGGAGACACAGTCTGGAGACACAGTCTGGAGACACGGAGACACAGTCTGGAGACACGGAGAAACAGTCTAGAGACACAGTCTGGAGACACTGCCTAGAGACACAGCCTGGAGACACAGTCTGGAGACACAGTCTGGAGACACGGAGACACAGTCTGGAGACACAGTCTGGAGACACAATCTGGAGACATGGATACACAGTCTGGAGACACAGTCTGGAGACAGTCTGGAGACACAGTGTAGAGACACAGTCTGGAGACACAGTCTGGAGACACGGCCTGGAGACACAGTCTGGAGACACGGGCTGGAGACACAGTCTGGAGACACGGTATGGAGACACGGAGACACAGTCTGGAGACACATAGACACAGTCTGGAGACATAGTCTGGAGACACGGAGACACAGTCTAGAGACACAGTATGGAGACAGAGTCTGGAGACACAGTCTGGAGACATGGATACACAGTCTGGAGACACAGTCTGGAGACATGGATACACAGTCTAGAGACACAGTCTGGAGACATGGATACACAGTCTGGAGACACAGTCTGGAGAAACAGTCTGGAGACACAGTGTAGAGACACAGACTGGAGACAGTCTGGAGACACGGCCTGGAGAAAAAGTCTAGAGACACAGTCTGGAGACACGGTCCGGAGACACGTTCTGGAGACACGGAGACACAGTCTGGAGACACGGCCTGGAGACACAGTCTGGAGACACAGTCTGGAGACACGGTCTGGAGACACGGATACACAGTCTGGAGACACAGTCTGGAGACACGGAGACACAGTGTAGAGACACAGTCTGGAGACACAGTCTGGAGACAAAGTCTGGAGACACAGTCTAGAGACACAGTCTAGAGACATGGAGACACAGTCTGGAGACACGGCATGGAGACACAGTCTGGAGACACGGGCTGGAGACACAGTCTGGAGACACAGTCTGGAGACACGGAGACACAGTCTGGAGACACGGAGACACTGTCTGGAGACACAGTCTTGAGACACGGACACACAGTCTAGAGACACAGTATATAAAGACACAGCCTGGAGACACAGTCTAGAGACACAGCCTGGAGACACAGTCTGGAGACACAGTCTGGAGACACGGATACACGGTCTGGAGACACAGTCTAGAGAAACAGCCTGGAGACACAGTCTGGAGACACAGTCCGGAGACACGGAGACACAGTCAGGAGACACAGTCCGGAGACACGGAGACACGGTCTCGAGACACGGCCTGGAGACACAGTCTGGAGACACAGTCTGGAGACACAGCCTGGAGACACAGCCTGTAGACACAGTCCGGAGACATGGAGACACAGTCTGGAGACACAGTCCGGAGACATGGATACACAGTCTGGAGACACAGTCTGGAGACAGTCTGGAGACACGGCCTGGAGACACAGTCTGGAGACACAGTCTGGAGACACGGAGACACAGTCTAGAGACACAGTCTGGAGACATGGATACACAGTCTGGAGACACAGTCTGGAGACACGGCCTGGAGACACAGTCTGGAGACACGTGCTGGAGACACAGTCTGGAGACACGGAGACACAGTCTGGAGACACGGAGACACAGTCTAGTGGCTGGAGACACGGAGACAAAGTCTAGAGACACGGCCTGGAGACACAGTCTGGAGACACGGAGACACAGTCTAGAGACACAGTCTGGAGACACGGAGACACAGTCTGGAGACACGGTCTGGAGACACAGAGACACAGTCTGGAGACATGGATACACGGCCTGGATACACAGTCTGGAGACACGGAGACACAGTCTGGAGACACGGTCTGGAGACACAGAGACACAGTCTGGAGACACAGTCTGGAGACACGGACACACAGTCTAGAGACACAGTCTGGAGACACGGAGACACAGTCTAGAGACACAGTCTGGAGACAAAGTCTGGAGAAACAGTCTGGAGACAAAGTCTGCAGACACAGCCTGGAGACACAGTCTGGAGACAAAGTCTGGAGACACAGCCTGGAGACACGGAGACACAGTCTGGAGACACAGTCTGGAGACACGGAGACACAGTCTAGAGACACAGTCTGGAGACACAGAGACACAGTCTAGAGACACAGTCTGGAGACACGGAGAAACAGTCTAGAGACACAGTCTGGAGACACTGCCTAGAGACACAGCCTGGAGACACAGTCTGGAGACACAGTCTGGAGACACGGAGACACAGTCTGGAGACACGGAGAAACAGTCTAGAGACACAGTCTGGAGACACTGCCTAGAGACACAGCCTGGAGACACAGTCTGGAGACACAGTCTGGAGACACGGAGACACAGTCTGGAGACACAGTCTGGAGACACAATCTGGAGACATGGATACACAGTCTGGAGACACAGTCTGGAGACAGTCTGGAGACACAGTGTAGAGACACAGTCTGGAGACACAGTCTGGAGACACGGCCTGGAGACACAGTCTGGAGACACGGGCTGGAGACACAGTCTGGAGACACGGTATGGAGACACGGAGACACAGTCTGGAGACACATAGACACAGTCTGGAGACATAGTCTGGAGACACGGAGACACAGTCTAGAGACACAGTATGGAGACAGAGTCTGGAGACACAGTCTGGAGACATGGATACACAGTCTGGAGACACAGTCTGGAGACATGGATACACAGTCTAGAGACACAGTCTGGAGACATGGATACACAGTCTGGAGACAGAGTCTGGAGACACAGCATGGATACACAGTCTGGAGACACAGTCTGGAGAAACAGTCTGGAGACACAGTGTAGAGACACAGACTGGAGACAGTCTGGAGACACGGCCTGGAGAAAAAGTCTAGAGACACAGTCTGGAGACACGGTCCGGAGACACGTTCTGGAGACACGGAGACACAGTCTGGAGACACGGCCTGGAGACACAGTCTGGAGACACAGTCTGGAGACACGGTCTGGAGACACGGATACACAGTCTAGAGACACAGCATGGAGACACGGAGACACAGTCTGGAGACACGGAGACACAGTCTGGAGACACGGAGAAACAGTCTGGAGACACAGTCTGGAGACACGGAGACACAGTTTAGAGACACAGACTGGAGACACGGAGACACAGTCTGGAGACACAGTCTGGTGACACAGACACACAGTCTAGAGACACAGTATAGAGACACAGCCTGGAGTCACAGTCTAGAGACACAGCCTGGAGACACAGCCTGGAGACACAGTCTGGAGACACGGAGACACGGTCTGGAGACACGGAGACACAGTCTGGAGACACAGTCTAGAGACACAGTCTAGAGAAACAGCCTGGAGACACAGTCTGGAGACACAGTCCGGAGACACGGAGACACAGTCTGGAGACACAGTCCGGAGACACGGAGACACGGTCTCGAGACACGGGCTGGAGACACAGTCTGGAGACACGGTCTGGAGACACGGAGACACAGTCTGGAGACACGGAGACACAGTCTAGAGAAACAGTCTGGAGACAAAGTCTGGAGACAAAGCCTGGAGACACAGTCTGGAGACACGGAGACACGGTCTGGAGACACGGTCTGGAGACACAGTCTGGAGACACAGTCTGGAGACAAGGAGACACAGTCTGGAGACATGGAGACACAGTCTGGAGACACAACATGGAGACACAGTCTGGAGACACAGTGTAAAGACATAGAGAGGAGACACGGAGACACAGTCTAGAGACACAGTCTGGAGACATGGATACACAGTCTGGAGACACATAGACACAGTCTGGAGACACAGTCTGGAGACACATAGACACAGTCTAGAGACACAGCCTGGAGACACAGCCTGGAGACACAGTCCGGAGACACGGAGACACAGTCTAGAGACACAGTTTGGAGACACGGACACACAGTCTGGGGACACGGAGACACAGTCTGCAGACACGGTCTGGAGACACGGAGACACAGTCTGGAGACACGGAGACACAGTCTGCAGACACGGTCTGGAGACACGGAGACACAGTCTGGAGACAAAGTCTGGAGACGCAGTCTAGAGACACGGAGACACGGTCTGGAGACACGGCCTGGAGACACAGTCTGGAGACACAGTCTGGAGACACGGAGACACAGTCTGGAGACACAGAGACACAGTCTGGAGACACGGAGAAACAGTCTGGAGACACAGTCTGGAGACACGGAGACACAGTGTAGAGACACAGACTGGAGACACGGAGACACAGTCTGGAGACACAGTCTGGAGACACGGACACACAGTCTAGAGACACAGTATAGAGACACAGCCTGGAGACACAGTCTAGAGACACAGCCTGGAGACACAGCCTGGAGACACAGTCTGGAGACACGGAGACACAGTCTGGAGACACAGTCTAGAGACACAGTCTAGAGAAACAGCCTGGAGACACTGTCTGGAGACACAGTCCGGAGACACGGAGACACAGTCTGGAGACACAGTCCGGAGACACGGAGACACGGTCTGTAGACACTGAGACACAGTCTGGAGACACGGAGACACAGTCTAGAGAAACAGTCTGGAGACAAAGTCTGGAGACAAAGCCTGGAGACACAGTCTGGAGACACGGAGACACGGTCTGGAGACACGGTCTGGAGACACAGTCTGGAAACACAGTCTGGAGACAAGGAGACAGTCTGGAGACATGGAGACACAGTCTGGAGACACAACATGGAGACACAGTCTGGAGACACAGTGTAAAGACATAGACAGGAGACACGGAGACACAGTCTAGAGACACAGTCTGGAGACATGGATACACAGTCTGGAGACACGGAGACACAGTCTAGAGACACATTTTGGAGACACAGTCTGGAGACACATAGACACAATCTGGAGACACAGTCTGGAGACATGGATACACAGTCTGGAGACACAGTCTGGAGACATGGATACACAGTCTAGAGACACAGTCTGGAGACATGGATACACGGTCTGGAGACACAGTCTGTAGACACAGCATGGAGACACATTCTGGAGACACGGAGACACAGTCTAGAGACACAGTCTGGAGACACGGTCTGGAGACACGGATACACAGTCTAGAGACACAGCATGGAGACACGGAGACACAGTCTGGAGACACGGAGACACAGTCTGGAGACACGGAGAAACAGTCTGGAGACACAGTCTGGAGACACGGAGACACAGTGTAGAGACACAGACTGGAGACACGGAGACACAGTCTGGAGACACAGTCTGGAGACACAGACACACAGTCTAGAGACACAGTATAGAGACACAGCCTGGAGACACAGTCTAGAGACACAGCCTAGAGACACAGCCTGGAGACACAGTCTGGAGACACGGAGACACGGTCTGGAGACACGGAGACACAGTCTGGAGACACAGTCTAGAGACACAGTCTAGAGAAACAGCCCGGAGACACAGTCTGGAGACACAGTCCGGAGACACGGAGACACAGTCTGGAGACACAGTCCGGAGACACGGAGACACGGTCTCGATACACGGCCTGGAGACACAGTCTGGAGACACAGTCTGGAGACACGGAGACACAGTCTGGAGACAGAGTCTAGAGACACAGCCTGGAGACACAGCCTGGAGACACAGTCCGGAGACACGGAGACACAGTCTGGAGACATTGTCCGGAGACACGGAGACACAGTCTAGAAACACAGTTTGGAGACACGGAGACACATTCTGGAGACACAGTCTGGAGACACGGAGACACAGTCTGCAGACACGGTCTGGAGACACGGAGACACATTCTGGAGACACAGTCTGGAGACACGGAGACACAGTCTGGAGACACGGAGAAACAGTCTGGAGACACAGTCTGGAGACACGGAGACACAGTGTAGAGACACAGACTGGAGACACGGAGACACAGTCTGGAGACACAGTCTGGAGACACAGCCTGGAGACACAGCCTGGAGACACAGTCTGGAGACACGGAGACACGGTCTGGAGACACGGAGACACAGTCTGGAGACACAGTCTAGAGACACAGTCTAGAGAAACAACCTGGAGACACAGTTTGGAGACACAGTCCGGAGACACGGAGACACAGTCTGGAGACACAGTCCGGAGACACGGCGACACGGTCTCGAGACACGGGCTGGAGACACAGTCTGGAGACACGGTCTGGAGACACGGAGACACAGTCTGGAGACACGGAGACACAGTCTGGAGACACGGAGACACAGTCTAGCGAAACAGTCTGGAGACAAAGTCTGGAGACAACGCCTGGAGACACAGTCTGGAGACACGGAGACACGGTCTGGAGACACGGTCTGGAGACACAGTCTGGAGACACAGTCTGGAGACAAGGAGACACAGTCTGGAGACATGGAGACACAGTCTGGAGACAAAACATGGAGACACAGTCTGGAGACACAACATGGAGACACAGTCTGGAGACACAGTGTAAAGACATAGACAGGAGACACGGAGACACAGTCTAGAGACACAGTCTGGAGACATGGATACACAGTCTGGAGACACATAGACACAGTCTGGAGACACAGTCTGGAGACACGGAGACACAGTCTAGAGACACAGTCTGGAGACACAGTCTGGAGACACATAGACACAGTCTGGAGACACAGTCTGGAGACATGGATACACAGTCTGGAGACACAGTCTGGAGACACAGCATGGAGACACAGTCTGGAGACACAGTCTGGAGACACAGTCTGGAGACACGGACACACAGTCTAGAGACACAGTATAGAGACACAGCCTGGAGACACAGTCTAGAGACACAGCCTGGAGACACAGCCTGGAGACACAGTCTGGAGACACGGAGACACGGTCTGGAGACACGGAGACACAGTCTGGAGACACAGTCTAGAGACACAGTCTAGAGAAACAGCCTGGAGACACAGTCTGGAGACACGGAGACACAGTCTGGAGACAGAGTCTAGAGACGCAGCCTGGAGACACAGTCTAGAGACACAGCCTGGAGACACAGTCTGGAGACACGGCCTGGAGACACGGAGACACAGTCTAGAGACACAGTCTAGAGACACGGACACACAGTCTGGAGACACGGAGACACAGTCTGCAGACACGGTCTGGAGACACGGAGACACAGTCTGGAGACACAGTCTGCAGACACGGAGACACAGTGTAGAGACAAAGTCTGGAGACACAGTCTAGAGACACAGTCTAGAGACACGGAGACACGGTCTGGAAACACGGCCTGGAGACACAGTCTGGAGACACAGTCTGGAGACACGGAGACACAGTCTGGAGACACAGTCTGGAGACATGGACACACAGTCTGGAGACACAGCCTGGAGACACAGCCTGGAGACACGGAGACACAGTCTGGAGACACAGTCTGGAGACATGGATACACAGTCTGGAGACACAGTCTGGAGACACAGTGTAGAGACACAGTCTGGAGACACAGCCTGGAGACACAGCCTGGAGACACGGAGACACAGTCTGGAGACACAGTCTGGAGACATGGATACACAGCCTGGAGACACAGTCTGGAGACACGGGCTGGAGACACAGTCTGGAGACACAGTCTGGAGACACGGAGACACAGTCTGGAGACACGGAGACACTGTCTGGAGACAAAGTCTGGAGACACGGAGACACAGTCTGGAGACACAGTGTAGAGACACAGTCTGGAGACACGGCCTGGAGACACGGAGACACAGTCTAGAGACAAAGTCTGGAGACACAGCCTGGAGACACGGAGCCACAGTCTGCAGACACAGTCTTGAGACACTGTGCAGAGACACAGTCTGGAGACACGGCCTGGAGACACAGTCTGGAGACACGGAGACACAGTCTGGAGACACAGTGTAGAGACACAGTCTGGAGACACGGCCTGGAGACACGGAGACACAGTCTAGAGACAAAGTCTGGAGACACAGCCTGGAGACACGGAGCCACAGTCTGGAGACACAGTCTGGAGACACGGAGACACAGTCTGGAGACACAGTCTAGAGACACAGTCTAGAGAAACAGCCTGGAGACACTGTCTGGAGACACAGTCCGGAGACACGGAGACACAGTCTGGAGACACAGTCTGGAGACACGGAGACACGGTCTGGAGACAAAGTCTGGAGACACAGCCTGGAGACAGCCTGTAGACACGGAGACACAGCCTGGGGACAGCCTGGAGACACGGAGACACAGTCTGGAGACACGGAGACACAGTCTGCAGACACAGTCTAGAGACACAGTCTAGGGAAACAGCCTGGAGACACAGTCTGGAGACACAGTCTGGAGACAAGGAGACACAGTCTGGAGACATGGAGACACAGTCTGCAGACACAACATGGAGACACAGTCTGGAGACACAACATGGAGACACAGTCTGGAGACACAGTGTAAAGACATAGACAGGAGACACGGAGACACAGTCTGGAGACACAGTCTGGAGACATGGATACACAGTCTGGAGACACATAGACACAGTCTGGAGACACAGTCTGGAGACACGGAGACACAGTCTGGAGACACGGAGACACAGTCTAGAGACACAGTCTGGAGACACATAGACACAGTCTGGAGACACAGTCTGGAGACATGGATACACAGTCTGGAGACACAGTCTGGAGACATGGATACACAGTCTAGAGACACAGTCTGGAGACATGGATACACAGTCTGGAGACAAAGTCTGGAGACACAGTGTAGAGACACAGACTGGAGAGACAGTCTGGAGACACGGCCTGGAGAAACAGTCTAGAGACACAGTCTGGAGACACGGTATGGAGACACGTTCTGGAGACACGGAGACACAGTCTGGAGACACGGCCTGGAGACACAGTCTGGAGACACAGTCTGGAGACACGGTCTGGAGACACGGATACACAGTCTAGAGACACAGCATGGAGACACGGAGACACAGTCTGGAGACACGGAGACACAGTCTGGAGACACAGAGAAACAGTCTGGAGACACAGTCTGGAGACATGGAGACACAGTGTAGAGAAACAGACTGGAGACACGGAGACACAGTCTGGAGACACAGTCTGGAGACACGGACACACAGTCTAGAGACACAGTATAGAGACACAGCCTGGAGACACAGTCTAGACACACAGCCTGGAGACACAGCCTGGAGAAACAGTCTGGAGACACGGAGACACGGTCTGGAGACACGGAGACACAGTCTGGAGACACAGTCTAGAGACACAGTCTAGAGAAACAGCGTGGAGACACAGTCTGGAGACAAAGTCCGGAGACACGGAGACACAGTCTGGAGACACAGTCAGGAGACACGGAGACACGGTCTCGAGACACGGCCTGGAGACACAGTCTGGAGACACAGTCTGGAGACACGGAGACACAGTCTGGAGACAGAGTCTAGAGACACAGCCTGGAGACACAGTCTAGAGACACAGCCTGGAGACACAGCCTGGAGACACAGTCCGGAGACACGGAGACACAGTCTGGAGACACAGTCCGGAGACACGGAGACACAATCTAGAGACACAGTCTAGAGACACGGACACACAGTCTGGAGACACGGAGACACAGTCTGCAGACACGGTCTGGAGACACGGAGACACAGTCTGGAGACACGGCCTGGAGACACAGTCTGGAGACACAGTCTGGAGACATGGAGACACAGTCTAGAGACACAGTGTAGAGACACAGTCTGGAGACACGGCCTGGATACACAGTCTGGAGACACAGTCTGGAGACACAGTGTAGAGACACAGTCTGGAGACACGGGCTGGAGACACAGTCTGGAGACACAGTCTGGAGACACGGAGACAAAGTCTGGAGACACGGAGACACAGTCTGGAGACACAGTGTAGAGACACAGTCTGGAGACACGGCCTGGAGACACAGAGACACAGTCTAGAGACAAAGTCTGGAGACACAGCCTGGAGACACGGAGACACAGTCTGGAGACACAGTCTGGAGACACAGTCTGGAGACACGGAGACACAGTCTGGAGACACAGTGTAGAGACACAGTCTGGAGACACGGCCTGGAGACACAGAGACACAGTCTAGAGACAAAGTCTGGAGACACAGCCTGGAGACACGGAGACACAGTCTGGAGACACAGTCTGGAGACATGGATACACAGTCTGCAGATACAGTCTTGAGACACAGTGCAGAGACACAGTCTGGAGACACGGCCGGGAGACACAGTCTGGAGACACGGAGACACAGTCTGGAGATAAAGTCTGGAGACACAGCCTGGAGACACGGAGACACAGTCTGGAGACACGGAGACACAGTCTGCAGACACAGTCTGGAGACACGGAGACACAGTCTGGAGACACGGAGACACAGTGTAGAGACACAGTCTGGAGACAGAGTCTGTAGACACAGTCTAGAGACACGGAGACACGGTCTGGAGACACGGCCTGGAGACACAGTCTGGAGACACAGTCTGGAGACATGGAGACACAGTCTAGAGACACAGTTTGGAGACACGGACACACAGTCTGGAGACACGGAGACACAGTCTGGAGACACAGTCTGGAGACACGGAGACACAGTGTAGAGACACAGTCTGGAGACAAAGTCTGGAGACACAGTCTAGAGAAACAGTCTAGAGACACGGAGACACAGTCTGGAGACACAGTCTGGAGACATGGACACACAGTCTGGAGACACAGCCTGGAGACACAGCCTGGAGACACGGAGACACAGTCTGGAGACATGGATACACAGTGTGGAGAAACAGTCTGGAGACACAGTGTAGAGACACAGTCTGGAGACAGGGCCTGGAGACACAGTCTGGAGACACGGGCTGGAGACACAGTCTGGAGACACGGAGACACTGTCTGGAGACACAGTCTGGAGACACAGTGTAGAGACACAGTCTGGAGACACAGTCCGGAGACACGGAGACACAGTCTAGAGACACAGTCTAGAGACACGGACACACAGTCTGGAGACACGGAGACACAGTCTGCAGACACGGTCTGGAGACACGGAGACACAGTCTGGAGACACGGCCTGGAGACACAGTCTGGAGACACAGTCTGGAGACATGGAGACACAGTCTAGAGACACAGTGTAGAGACACAGTCTGGAGACACGGCCTGGATACACAGTCTGGAGACACAGTCTGGAGACACAGTGTAGAGACACAGTCTGGAGACACGGGCTGGAGACACAGTCTGGAGACACAGTCTGGAGACACGGAAACACAGTCTGGAGACACGGAGACACAGCCTGGAGACACAGTCTGGAGACACAGTCTGGAGACACTGTCTGGAGACACGGATACACAGTCTAGAGACACAGCATGGAGACACGGAGACACAGTCTGGAGACACGGAGACACAGTCTGGAGACACAGAGAAACAGTCTGGAGACACAGTCTGGAGACATGGAGACACAGTGTAGAGAAACAGACTGGAGACACGGAGACACAGTCTGGAGACACAGTCTGGAGACACGGACACACAGTCTAGAGACACAGTATAGAGACACAGCCTGGAGACACAGTCTAGAGACACAGCCTGGAGACACAGCCTGGAGAAACAGTCTGGAGACACGGAGACACGGTCTGGAGACACGGAGACACAGTCTGGAGACACAGTCTAGAGACACAGTCTAGAGAAACAGCGTGGAGACACAGTCTGGAGACAAAGTCCGGAGACACGGAGACACAGTCTGGAGACACAGTCCGGAGACACGGAGACACGGTCTCGAGACACGGCCTGGAGACACAGTCTGGAGACACAGTCTGGAGACACGGAGACACAGTCTGGAGACAGAGTCTAGAGACACAGCCTGGAGACACAGTCTAGAGACACAGCCTGGAGACACAGCCTGGAGACACAGTCCGGAGACACGGAGACACAGTCTGGAGACACAGTCCGGAGACACGGAGACACAATCTAGAGACACAGTCTAGAGACACGGACACACAGTCTGGAGACACGGAGACACAGTCTGCAGACACGGTCTGGAGACACGGAGACACAGTCTGGAGACACGGCCTGGAGACACAGTCTGGAGACACAGTCTGGAGACATGGAGACACAGTCTAGAGACACAGTGTAGAGACACAGTCTGGAGACACGGCCTGGATAAACAGTCTGGAGACACAGTCTGGAGACACAGTGTAGAGACACAGTCTGGAGACACGGGCTGGAGACACAGTCTGGAGACACAGTCTGGAGACACGGAGACACAGTCTGGAGACACGGAGACACAGTCTGGAGACACAGTCCGGAGACACGGAGACACAGTCTGGAGACAGAGTCTAGAGACACAGCCTGGAGACACAGTCTAGAGACACAGCCAGGAGACACAGCCTGGAGACACAGTCCGGAGACACGGAGACACAGTCTGGAGACACAGTCCGGAGACACGGAGACACAGTCTAGAGACACAGTTTGGAGACACGGACACACAGTCTGGAGACACGGAGACACAGTCTGCAGACACAGTCTGGAGACACGGAGACACAGTCTGGAGACACAGTCTGGAGACACGGAGACACAGTGTAGAGACACAGTCTGGAGACAGAGTCTGGAGACACAGTCTAGAGACACGGAGACACGGTCTGGAGACACGGCCTGGAGACACAGTCTGGAGACACGGCCTGGAGACACAGTCTGGAGACACAGTCTGGAGACACAGTCTGGAGACACAATCTGGAGACACGGAGACACAGTCTGGAGACACGGAGACACTGTCTGGAGACACAGTCTGGAGACACGGAGACACAGTCTGGAGACACAGTCTGGAGACATGGATACACAGTCTGCAGATACAGTCTTGAGACACAGTGCAGAGACACAGTCTGGAGACACGGCCGGGAGACACAGTCTGGAGACACGGAGACACAGTCTGGAGATAAAGTCTGGAGACACAGCCTGGAGACACGGAGACACAGTCTGGAGACAAAGTCTGGAGACACAGCCTGGAGACAGCCTGTAGACACGGAGACACAGCCTGGGGACAGCCTGGAGACACGGAGACACAGTCTGGAGACACGGAGACACAGTCTGCAGACACAGTCTAGAGACACAGTCTAGAGAAACAGCCTGGAGACACAGTCTGGAGACACAGTCCGGAGACACGGAGACACAGTCTGGAGACACAGTCCGGAGACACGGAGACACAGTCTGGAGACAGAGTCTAGAAACACAGCCTGGAGACACAGTCTAGAGACACAGCCTGGAGACACAGCCTGGAGACACAGTCCGGAGACACGGAGACACAGTCTGGAGACACAGTCCGGAGACACGGAGACACAGTCTGGAGACACAGTTTGGAGACACGGACACACAGTCTGGAGACACGGAGACACAGTCTGCAGACACAGTCTGGAGACACGGAGACACAGTCTGGAGACACAGTCTGGAGACACAGTCTGGAGACACGGAGACACAGTGTAGAGACACAGTCTGGAGACAGAGTCTGGAGACACAGTCTAGAGACACGGAGACACGGTCTGGAGACACGGCCTGGAGACACAGTCTGGAGACACGGCCTGGAGACACAGTCTGGAGACACAGTCTGGAGACACAGTCTGGAGACATGGAGACACAGTCTAGAGACACAGTTTGGAGACACGGACACACAGTCTGGAGACACGGAGACACAGTCTGGAGACACAGTCTGGAGACACGGAGACACAGTGTAGAGACACAGTCTGGAGACAAAGTCTGGAGACACAGTCTAGAGAAACAGTCTAGAGACACGGAGACACAGTCTGGAGACACAGTCTGGAGACATGGACACACAGTCTGGAGACACAGCCTGGAGACACAGCCTGGAGACACGGAGACACAGTCTGGAGACACAGTCTGGAGACATGGATACACAGTGTGGAGACACAGTCTGGAGACACAGTGTAGAGACACAGTCTGGAGACACGGCCTGGAGACACAGTCTGGAGACACGGGCTGGAGACACAGTCTGGAGACACGGAGACAGAGTCTGGAGACACGGAGACACTGTCTGGAGACACAGTCTGGAGACACAGTCTGGAGACACAGTGTAGAGACACAGTCTGGAGACACGGCCTGGAGACACGGAGACACAGTCTAGAGACAAAGTCTGGAGACACAGCCTGGAGACACGGAGACACAGTCTGGAGACACAGTATGGAGACATGGATACACAGTCTGCAGACACAGTCTTGAGACACAGTGCAGAGACACAGTCTGGAGACACGGCCTGGAGACACAGTCTGGAGACACGGGCTGGAGACACAGTCTGGAGACACAGCTTGGAGACACAGTCTGGAGACACAGTCTGGAGACATGGACACACAGTCTGGAGACACAGTCTGGAGACACAGTTTGGAGACACGGACACACAGTCTGGAGACACGGAGACACAGTCTGCAGACACAGTCTGGAGACACGGAGACACAGTCTGGAGACACAGTCTGGAGACACGGAGACACAGTGTAGAGACACAGTCTGGAGACAGAGTCTGGAGACACAGTCTAGAGACACGGAGACACGGTCTGGAGACACGGCCTGGAGACACAGTCTGGAGACACAGTCTGGAGACACAGTCTGGAGACATGGAGACACAGTCTAGAGACACAGTTTGGAGACACGGACACACAGTCTGGAGACACGGAGACACAGTCTGGAGACACAGTCTGGAGACACGGAGACACAGTGTAGAGACACAGTCTGGAGACAAAGTCTGGAGACACAGTCTAGAGAAACAGTCTAGAGACACGGAGACACAGTCTGGAGACACAGTCTGGAGACATGGACACACAGTCTGGAGACACAGCCTGGAGACACAGCCTGGAGACACGGAGACACAGTCTGGAGACACAGTCTGGAGACATGGATACACAGTGTGGAGACACAGTCTGGAGACACAGTGTAGAGACACAGTCTGGAGACACGGCCTGGAGACACATTCTGGAGACACGGGCTGGAGAAACAGTCTGGAGACACGGAGACACTGTCTGGAGACACAGTCTGGAGACACAGTCTGGAGACACAGTGTAGAGACACAGTCTGGAGACACGGCCTGGAGACACGGAGACACAGTCTAGAGACAAAGTCTGGAGACACAGCCTGGAGACACGGAGACACAGTTTGGAGACACAGTATGGAGACATGGATACACAGTCTGCAGACACAGTCTTGAGACACAGTGCAGAGACACAGTCTGGAGACACGGCCTGGAGACACAGTCTGGAGACACGGGCTGGAGACACAGTCTGGAGACACAGTCTGGAGACACGGAGACACAGTCTGGAGACAAAGTCTGGAGATACAGCCTGGAGACAGCCTGGAGACACGGAGACACAGTCTGGAGAAACAGTCTGGAGACACGGAGACACAGTCTGGAGACACATTCTGGAGACACGGAGACACAGTGTAGAGACACAGACAGGAGACACGGAGACACGGTCTGGAGACACAGTCTGGAGACACAGCTTGGAGACACAGTCTGGAGACACAGTCTGGAGACATGGACACACAGTCTGGAGACACAGTCTGGAGACACAGTTTGGAGACACGGACACACAGTCTGGAGACACGGAGACACAGTCTGGAGACACAGTCTGGAGACACGGAGAAACAGTGTAGAGACACAGTCTGGAGACAAAGTCTGGAGACACAGTCTAGAGACACGGAGACACGGTCTGGAAACACGGCCTGGAGACACAGTCTGGAGACACGGAGACACAGTCTGGAGACACAGTCTGGAGACATGGACACACAGTCTGGAGACACAGCCTGGAGACACAGCCTGGAGACACGGAGACACAGTCTGGAGACACAGTCTGGAGACATGGATACACAGTCTGGAGACACAGTCTGGAGACACAGTGTAGAGACACAGTCTGGAGACACGGCCTGGAGACACAGTCTGGAGACACGGGCTGGAGACACAGTCTGGAGACACAGTCTGGAGACACGGAGACACAGTCTGGAGACACGGAGACACTGTCTGGAGACACAGTCTGGAGACACGGAGACACAGTCTGGAGACACAGTCTGGAGACACAGTGTAGAGACACAGTCTGGAGACACGGCCTGGAGACACGGAGACACAGTCTAGAGACAAAGTCTGGAGACACAGCCTGGAGACACGGAGACACAGTCTGGAGACACAGTCTGGAGACATGGACACACAGTCTGGAGACACGGCCTGGAGACACAGCCTGGAGACACGGAGACACAGTCTGGAGACACAGTCTGGAGACATGGATACACAGTCTGGAGACACAGTCTGGAGACACAGTGTAGAGACACAGTCTGGAGACACGGCCTGGAGACACAGTCTTGAGACACGGGCTGGAGACACAGTCTGGAGACACAATCTGGAGACACGGAGACACAGTCTGGAGACACGGAGACACTGTCTGGAGACACAGTCTGGAGACACGGAGACACAGTCTGGAGACACAGTCTGGAGACACAGTGTAGAGACACAGTCTGGAGACACGGACACACAGTCTAGAGACACAGTCTGGAGACACAGCCTGGAGACACAGTCTAGAGACACAGCATGGAGACACAGCCTGGAGACACAGTCTGGAGACACGGAGACACAGTCTGGAGACACAGTCTAAAGACACAGTCTAGAGACACGGAGACACGGTCTGGAGACACAGTCTGGAGACACAGTCTGGAGACATGGAGACACAGTCTAGAGACACAGTTTGGAGACACGGACACACAGTCTGGAGACACAGTCTGGAGACACAGCCTGGAGACACGGAGACACAGTCTGGAGACACAGTCTGGAGACATGGATACACAGTCTGGAGACACAGTCTGGAGACACAGTCTGGAGACACAGTCTGGAGACACAGTGTAGAGACACAGTCTAGAGACACGGCCTGGAGAAACAGTCGGGAGACACGGGCTGGAGACACAGTCTGTAGACACAGTCTGGAGACACGGAGACACAGTCTGGAGAAACGGAGACACTGTCTGGAGACACAGTCTGGAGACACAGTGTAGAGACACAGTCTGGAGACACGGACACACAGTCTAGAGACACAGTCTGGAGACACAGCCTGGAGACACAGTCAAGAGACACAGCATGGAGACACAGCCTGGAGACACAGTCTGGAGACACGGAGACACAGTCTGGAGACACAGTCTGGAGACACAGTGTAGAGACACAGTCTGGAGACACGGCCTGGAGACACGGAGACACAGTCTAGAGACAAAGTCTGGAGACACAGCCTGGAGACACGGACACACAGTCTGGAGACACAGTCTGGAGACATGGACACACAGTCTGGAGACACGGCCTGGAGACACAGCCTGGAGACACGGAGACACAGTCTGGAGACACAGTCTGGAGACATGGATACACAGTCTGGAGACACAGTCTGGAGACACAGTGTAGAGACACAGTCTGGAGACACGGCCTGTAGACACAGTCTTGAGACACGGGCTGGAGACACAGTCTGGAGACACAATCTGGAGACACGGAGACACAGTCTGGAGACACGGAGACACTGTCTGGAGACACAGTCTGGAGACACGGAGACACAGTCTGGAGACACAGTCTGGAGACACAGTGTAGAGACACAGTCTGGAGACACGGACACACAGTCTAGAGACACAGCCTGGAGACACAGTCTAGAGACACAGCATGGAGACACAGCCTGGAGACACAGTCTGGAGACACGGAGACACGGTCTGGAGACACGGAGACACAGTCTGGAGACACAGTCTGGAGACACGGAGACACCGTGTAGAGACACAGTCTGGAGACAAAGTCTGGAGACACAGTCTAAAGACACAGTCTAGAGACACGGAGACACGGTCTGGAGACACAGTCTGGAGACATGGAGACACAGTCTAGAGACACAGTTTGGAGACACGGACACACAGTCTGGAGACACAGTCTGGAGACACGGAGACACAGTCTGGAGACACAGTCTGGAGACAGGGAGACACAGTGTAGAATCACAGTCTGGAGACACAGTCTGGAGACATGGACACACAGTCTGGAGACACAGTCTGGAGACATGGATACACAGTCTGGAGACACAGTCTGGAGACACAGTGTAGAGACACAGTCTGGAGAAACGGCCTGGAGACACAGTCTGGAGACACGGGCTGGAGACACAGTTTGGAGACACAGTCTGGAGACACGGAGACACAGTCTGGAGACACGGAGACACTGTCTGGAGACACAGTCTGGAGACACAGTCTGGAGACACAGTGTAGAGACACAGTCTGGAGACACGGCCTGGAGACACGGAGACACAGTCTAGAGACAAAGTCTGGAGACACAGCCTGGAGACACGGAGACACAGTCTGGAGACACAGTATGGAGACATGGATACACAGTCTGCAGACACTGTCTTGAGACACAGTGCAGAAACACAGTCTGGAGACACGGCCTGGAGACACAGTCTGGAGACACGGGCTGGAGACACAGTCTGGAGACACAGTCTGGAGACACGGAGACACAGTCTGGAGACACGGAGACACAGTCTGGAGACAAAGTCTGGAGACATAGCCTGGAGACAGCCTGGAGACACGGAGACACAGTCTGGAGAAACAGTCTGGAGACACGGAGACACAGTCTGGAGACACAGTCTGGAGACACGGAGACACAGTGTAGAGACACAGACTGGAGACACGGAGACAAAGTCTGGAGACACAGTCTGGAGACACGGAGAAACAGTGTAGAGACACAGTCTGGAGACAAAGTCTGGAGACACAGTCTGGAGACATGGACACACAGTCTGGAGACACAGCCTGGAGACACAGCCTGGAGACACGGAGACACAGTCTGGAGACACAGTCTGGAGACATGGATACACAGTCTGGAGACACAGTCTGGAGACACAGTGTAGAGACACAGTCTGGAGAGACGGCCTGAAGACACAGTCTGGAGACATAGTCTAGAGACACAGCATGGAGACACAGCCTGGAGACACAGTCTGGAGACACGGAGACACGGTCTGGAGACACGGAGACACAGTCTGGAGACACAGTCTGGAGACACGGAGACACCGTGTAGAGACACAGTCTGGAGACAAAGTCTGGAGACACAGTCTAGAGACACAGTCTAGAGACACGGAGACACGGTCTGGAGACACAGTCTGGAGACATGGAGACACAGTATAGAGACACAGTTTGGAGACACGGACACACAGTCTGGAGACACAGTCTGGAGACACGGAGACACAGTCTGGAGACACAGTCTGGAGACAGGGAGAGACAGTGTAGAGACACAGTCTGGAGACAAAGTCTGGAGACACAGTCTAAACACACAGTCCAGGGACACGGAGACACGGTCTGGAGACACGGCCTGGAGACACAGTCTGGAGACACAGTCTGGAGACACAGCTTGGAGACACAGTCTGGAGACACAGTCTGGAGACACAGTGTAGAGACACAGTTTGGAGACACGGCCTGGAGACACGGAGACACAGTCTAGAGACACAGTCTGGAGACACAGCCTGGAGACACGGAGACACAGTCTGGAGACACAGTCTGGAGACATGGACACACAGTCTGGAGACACGGCCTGGAGACACAGCCTGGAGACACGGAGACACAGTCTGGAGACACAGTCTGGAGACATGGATACACAGTCTGGAGACACAGTCTGGAGACACAGTGTAGAGACACAGTCTGGAGACACGGCCTGGAGACACAGTCTTGAGACACGGGCTGGAGACACGGAGACACAGTCTGGAGACACGGAGACACTGTCTGGAGACACAGTCTGGAGACACGGAGACACAGTCTGGAGACACAGTCTGGAGACACAGTGTAGAGACACAGTATGGAGACACGGACACACAGTCTAGAGACACAGTCTGGAGACAGTGCCTGGAGACACAGTCTAGAGACACAGCATGGAGACACAGCCTGGAGACACAGTCTGGAGACACGGAGACACGGTCTGGAGACACGGAGACACAGTCTGGAGACACAGTCTGGAGACACGGAGACACCGTGTAGAGACACAGTCTGGAGACAAAGTCTGGAGACACAGTCTAAAGACACAGTCTGGAGAAACGGAGACACGGTCTGGAGACACAGTCTGGAGACACAGTCTGGAGACATGGAGACACAGTCTAGAGACACAGTTTGGAGACACGGACACACAGTCTGGAGACACAGTCTTTAGACACGGAGACACAGTCTGGAGACACAGTCTGGAGACAGGGAGACACAGTGTAGAGACACAGTCTGGAGACACAGTCTGGAGACATGGACACACAGTCTGGAGACACAGCCTGGAGACACGGAGACACAGTCTGGAGACACAGTCTGGAGACATGGATACACAGTCTGGAGACACAGTCTGGAGACACAGTGTAGAGACACAGTCTGGAGACACGGCCTGGAGACACAGTCTGGAGACACGGGCTGGAGACACAGTCTGGAGACACAGTCTGGAGACACGGAGACACAGTCTGGAGACACAGTCTGGAGACACAGTCTAGAGACACAGTCTGGAGACACAGTATGGAGACACAGTGTAGAGACACAGTCTGGAGACACGGCCTGGAGACACGGAGACACAGTCTAGAGACAAAGTCTGGAGACACAGCCTGGAGACACGGAGACACAGTCTGGAGACACAGTATGGAGACATGGATACACAGTCTGCAGACACAGTCTTGAGACACAGTGCAGAGACACAGTCTGGAGACACGGCCTGGAGACACAGTCTGGAGACACGGGCTGGAGACACAGTCTGGAGACACAGTCTGGAGACACGGAGACACAGTCTGGAGACACGGAGACACAGTCTGGAGACAAAGTCTGGAGACACAGCATGGAGACAGCCTGGAGACACGGAGACACAGTCTGGAGAAACAGTCTGGAGACACGGAGACACAGTCTGGAGACACAGTCTGGAGACACGGAGACACAGTGTAGAGACACAGACTGGAGACACGGAGACAAAGTCTGGAGACACTTTCCGGAGACACGGAGACACAGTGTAGAGACACAGTCTGGAGACAAAGTCTGGAGACACAGTCTGGAGACACAGTTTGGAGACATGGACACACAGTCTGGAGACACAGCCTGGAGACACGGAGACACAGTCTGGAGACACAGTCTGGAGACATGGATACACAGTCTGGAGACACAGTCTGGAGACACAGTGTAGAGACACAGTCTGGAGACACGGCCTGAAGACACAGTCTGGAGACACGGGCTGGAGACACAGTCTGGAGACACGGAGACACAGTCTGGAGACACGGAGACACTGTCTGGAGACACAGTCTGGAGACACGGAGACACAGTCTGGAGACACAGTGTAGAGACACAGTCTGGAGACACGGCCTGGAGACACGGAGACACAGTCTAGAGACAAAGTCTGGAGAAACAGCCTGGAGACACGGAGACACAGTCTGGAGACACGGCCTGGAGACACAGTCTGGAGTCACGGGCTGGAGACACAGTCTGGAGACACAGTCTGGAGACACGGAGACACAGTCTGGAGACAAAGTCTGGAGACACAGCCTGGAGACAGCCTGGAGACACGGAGACACAGTCTGGAGAAACAGTCTGGAGACACGGAGACACAGTCTGGAGACACAGTCTGGAGACACGGAGACACAGTCTAGAGACACAGTCTGGAGACACAGTCTGGAGACACAGTCTGGAGACACGGACACACAGTCTAGAGACACAGTCTGGAGACACAGCCTGGAGACATAGTCTAGAGACACAGCATGGAGACACAGCCTGGAGACACAGTCTGGAGACACGGAGACACGGTCTGGAGACACGGAGACACAGTCTGGAGACACAGTCTGGAGACACAGTCTGGAGACATGGAGACACAGTCTAGAGACACAGTTTGGAGACACGGACACACAGTCTGGAGACACAGTCTGGAGACACGGAGACACAGTCTGGAGACACAGTCTGGAGACAGGGAGACACAGTGTAGAGACACAGTCTAGAGACAAAGTCTGGAGACACAGTCTAGACACACAGTCCAGCGACACAGAGACACGGTCTGGAGACACGGCCTGGAGACACAGTCTGGAGACACAGTCTGGAGACACAGCTTGGAGACACAGTCTGGAGACACAGTCTGGAGACACGGTCTGGAGACACGGAGACACAGTCTGGAGACACGGCCTGGAGACACAGTCTGGAGACACAGCTTGGAGACACAGTCTGGAGACACAGTCTGGAGACACAGTCTTGAGACACGGTCTGGAGACACAGTCTAGAGACACAGCATGGAGACACGGAGACACAGTCTGGAGACACGGTCTGGAGACACGGAGACACAGTCTAGAGACACAGTCTGGAGACACGGTCTGGAGACACGGAGACACAGTCTGGAGACACAGTCTGGAGACACAGTCTGGAGACACGGCCTGGAGACACAGTCTGGAGTCGCGTAGACACAGTCTGGAGACACGGAGACACAGTCTGGAGACACAGTCTGGAGACACAGTCTGGAGACACGGAGACACGGCCTGGAGACACAGTCTGGAGTCGCGGAGACACAGTCTGGAGACAAGGTCTGGAGACACGGAGACACAGTCTAGAGACACAGTCTGGAGACACGGAGACACAGTCTGGAGACACAGTCTGGAGACACAGCCTGGAGACACAGTCTGGAGACACGGTCTGGAGACACGGAGACACAGTCTGGAGACACGGCCTGGAGACACAGTCTAGAGACACAGCATGGAGACAGTCTGGAGACACAGCATGGAGACACGGCCTGGAGACACGGAGACACAGTCTAGAGACACAGCATGGAGACACGGAGACACAGTCTGGAGACACAGTCTGGAGTCACAGCATGGAGACACAGTCTGGAGACACGGAGACACAGTCTGGAGACACAGTCTGGAGACACAGCATGGAGACACAGTCTGGAGACACAGTCTGGAGACACGGGCTGGAGACACAGTCTGGAGACACAGTCTCGAGACACGGAGACACAGTCTGGCGACACAGTCTGGAGACACGGAGACACAGTGTAGAGACACAGACTGGAGACACGGAGACACAGTCTAGAGACACAGTCTAGAGACACAGCCTGGAGACACAGCCTGGAGACACAGTCTGGAGACACGGAGACACGGTCTGGAGACACGGAGACACAGTCTGGAGACACAGTCTAGTGACACAGTCTAGAGAAACAGCCTGGAGACACAGTCTGGAGACACAGTCCGGAGACACGGAGACACAGTCTGGAAACACAGTCCGGAGACACGGAGACACGGTCTCGAGACACGGCCTGGAGACACAGTCTGGAGACACAGTCTGGAGACACGGAGACACAGTGTAGAGACACAGTCTGGAGACAAAGTCTGGAGACACAGTCTGGAGACACGGAGACACAGTGTAGAGACACAGTCTGGAGACACAGTCTAGAGACACGGAGACACGGTCTGGAGACACGGCCTGGAGACACAGTCTGGAGACACAGTCCGGAGACACAGTCTTGAGACACAGTCTGGAGACACGGAGACACAGTCTAGAGACACAGTTTGGAGACACGGACACACAGTCTGGAGACACGGAGACACAGTCTGGAGACACAGTCTGGAGACACGGAGACACAGTGTAGAGACACAGTCTGGAGACAAAGTCTGGAGACACAGTCTGGAGACACGGAGACACAGTGTAGAGACACAGTCTGGAGACACAGTCTAGAGACACGGAGACACGGTCTGGAGACACGGCCTGGAGACACAGTCTGGAGACACAGTCTGGAGACATGGAGACACAGTCTAGAGACACTGTTTGGAGACACGGACACACAGTCTGGAGACACGGAGACACATTCTGGAGACACGGAGACACAGTGTAGAGACACAGTCTGGAGACAAAGTCTGGAGACACAGTCTAGAGACACGGAGACACAGTCTGGAGACACAGCCTGGAGACACAGCCTGGAGACACGGAGACACAGTCTGGAGACATGGATACACAGTCTGGAGACACAGTCTGGAGACACAGTGTAGAGACACAGTCTGGAGACACGGCCTGGAGACACAGTCTGGAGACACAGTCTGGAGACACAGTGTGGACACAGTGTGGAGACACGGCCTGGAGACACGGAGACACAGTCTAGAGACAAAGTCTGGAGACACAGCCTGGAGACACGGAGACACAGTCTGGAGACACAGTGCAGAGACACAGTCTGGAGACACGGCCTGGAGACACAGTCTGGAGACACGGAGACACAGTCTGGAGACACGGAGACACAGTCTGGAGACAAAGTCTGGAGACACAGCCTGGAGACAGCCTGGAGACACGGAGACACAGTCTGGAGAAACAGTCTGGAGACACGGAGACACAGAATGGAGACACAGTCTGGAGACACGGAGACACAGTGTAGAGACACAGACTGGAGACACGGAGACACAGTCTAGAGACACAGTCTGGAAACACAGCCTGGAGACACAGTCTAGAGACACAGCCTGGAGACACAGCCTGGAGACACAGTCTGGAGACACGGAGACACGGTCTGGAGACACGGAGACACAGTCTGGAGACACAGTCTGGAGACACGGAGACACCGTGTAGAGACACAGTCTGGAGACAAAGTCTGGAGACACAGTCTAGAGACACGGAGACACGGTCTGGAGACACAGTCTGGAGACACAGTCTGGAGACATGGAGACACAGTCTAGAGACACAGTTTGGAGACACGGACACACAGTCTGGAGACACATTCTGGAGACACTGAGACACAGTCTGGAGACAAAGTCTGGAGACACAGTCTAGACACACAGTCCAGAGACACGGAGACACGGCATGGAGACACAGTCTGGAGACACAGTCTGGAGACACAGCTTGGAGATACAGTCTGGAGACACAGTCTGGAGACACGGTCTGGAGACACGGAGACACAGTCTGGAGACACGGCCTGGAGACACAGTCTGGAGACACAGCTTGGAGACACAGTCTGGAGACACAGTCTGGAGACACGGTCTGGAGACACGGAGAAACAGTCTAGAGACACAGCATCGAGACACGGAGACACAGTCTGGAGACACAGTCTGGAGACACAGCATGGAGACACGGCCTGGAGACACAGTCTGGAGACACAGTCTGGAGACACGGAGACACAGTCTAGAGACACAGTCTGGAGACACGGAGACACAGTCTGGAGACACGGAGACACGGCCTGGAGACACAGTCTGGAGACACGGAGACACGGTCTGGAGACACGGAGACACAGTCTAGAGACACAGTCTGGAGAAACGGAGACACAGTCTGGAGACACATAGACACAGTCTGGAGACACAGTCTGGAGACACGGAGACACAGTCTGGACACACAGTCTGGAGACACAGCCTGGAGACACAGTCTGGAGACACAGCTTGGAGACACAGTCTGGAGACACAGTCTGGAGACACGGAGATACAGTCTGGAGACACGGCCTGGAGACACAGTCTGGAGACACAGCTTGGAGACACAGTCTGGAGACACAGTCTGGAGACACGGTCTGGAGACAAGGAGACACAGTCTAGAGACACAGCATGGAGACACGGAGACACAGTCTGGAGACATGGTCTTGAGACACGGAGACACAGTCTAGAGAAACAGCATGGAGACACGGAGACACAGTCTGGAGACACAGCATGGAGACACGGCCTGGAGACACAGTCTGGAGACACAGTCTGGAGACACGGAGACACGGCCTGGAGACACAGTCTGGAGTCGCGGAGACACAGTCTGGAGTCACGGTCTGGAGACACGGAGACACAGTCTAGAGACACAGTCTGGAGACACGGAGACACAGTCTGGAGACACGGAGACACGGCCTGGAGACACAGTCTGGAGACACGGAGACACAGTCTGGACACACGGTCTGGAGACACGGAGACACAGTCTAGAGACACAGTCTGGAGACACAGCCTGGAGACACAGCCTGGAGACACGGTCTGGAGACACGGAGACACAGTCTAGAGACACGGTCTGGAGACATGGATACATAGTCTGGAGACAGTCCAGAGAAACAGTCTGGAGACACAGTGTAGAGAAACAGACTGGAGACACAGTGTAGAGACACAGACTGGTGACACAGTCTGGACACAAGGCCTGGAGACACAGTCTGGAGACAGTCTAGAGACACAGTCTGGAGACACAGTCTGGAGACACGGAGACACAGTCTGGACACAAGGCCTGGAGACACAGTCTGGAGACACAGTCTGGAGACACCGAGACACAGTCTGGAGACACAGTCTGGAGACAAAGTCTGGAGACACAGTCTGGAGACAAAGTCTGGAGACACGGAGACACAGTCTAGAGACACAGTCTGGAGACACAGTCTGGAGACAGCCTGGAGACACGGTCTGGAGACACGGAGACACAGTCTGGAGACACAGTCTGGAGACACGGAGACACAGTCTAGAGACACAGTCTAGAGACACAGTCTGGAGACACAGTCTGGAGACACGGGCTGGAGAAACGGGCTGGAGACACAGTCTGGAGACACAGTCTCGAGACACGGAGACACAGTCTCGCGACACGGTCTGGAGACACGGAGACACAGTCTGGAGACACAGTCTGGAGACACGGAGACACAGTCTGGAGACACAGTCTGGAGACACAGCATGGACACACAGTCTGGAGACACAGTCTGGAGACACGGGCTGGAGACACAGTCTGGAGACACGGAGACACAGTCTGGAGACACAGTCTGGAGACACGGTCTGGAGACACGGAGAAACAGTCTAGAGACACAGCATCGAGACACGGAGACACAGTCTGGAGACACAGTCTGGAGACACAGCATGGAGACACGGCCTGGAGACACAGTCTGGAGACACAGTCTGGAGACACGGAGACACAGTCTAGAGACACAGTCTGGAGACACGGAGACACAGTCTGGAGACACGGAGACACGGCCTGGAGACACAGTCTGGAGACACGGAGACACGGTCTGGAGACACGGAGACACAGTCTAGAGACACAGTCTGGAGAAACGGAGACACAGTCTGGAGACACATAGACACAGTCTGGAGACACAGTCTGGAGACACGGAGACACAGTCTGGACACACAGTCTGGAGACACAGCCTGGAGACACAGTCTGGAGACACAGCTTGGAGACACAGTCTGGAGACACAGTCTGGAGACACGGAGATACAGTCTGGAGACACGGCCTGGAGACACAGTCTGGAGACACAGCTTGGAGACACAGTCTGGAGACACAGTCTGGAGACACGGTCTGGAGACAAGGAGACACAGTCTAGAGACACAGCATGGAGACACGGAGACACAGTCTGGAGACATGGTCTTGAGACACGGAGACACAGTCTAGAGAAACAGCATGGAGACACGGAGACACAGTCTGGAGACACAGCATGGAGACACGGCCTGGAGACACAGTCTGGAGACACAGTCTGGAGACACGGAGACACGGCCTGGAGACACAGTCTGGAGTCGCGGAGACACAGTCTGGAGTCACGGTCTGGAGACACGGAGACACAGTCTAGAGACACAGTCTGGAGACACGGAGACACAGTCTGGAGACACGGAGACACGGCCTGGAGACACAGTCTGGAGACACGGAGACACAGTCTGGACACACGGTCTGGAGACACGGAGACACAGTCTAGAGACACAGTCTGGAGACACAGCCTGGAGACACAGCCTGGAGACACGGTCTGGAGACACGGAGACACAGTCTAGAGACACGGTCTGGAGACATGGATACATAGTCTGGAGACAGTCCAGAGAAACAGTCTGGAGACACAGTGTAGAGAAACAGACTGGAGACACAGTGTAGAGACACAGACTGGTGACACAGTCTGGACACAAGGCCTGGAGACACAGTCTGGAGACAGTCTAGAGACACAGTCTGGAGACACAGTCTGGAGACACGGAGACACAGTCTGGACACAAGGCCTGGAGACACAGTCTGGAGACACAGTCTGGAGACACCGAGACACAGTCTGGAGACACAGTCTGGAGACAAAGTCTGGAGACACAGTCTGGAGACAAAGTCTGGAGACACGGAGACACAGTCTAGAGACACAGTCTGGAGACACAGTCTGGAGACAGCCTGGAGACACGGTCTGGAGACACGGAGACACAGTCTGGAGACACAGTCTGGAGACACGGAGACACAGTCTAGAGACACAGTCTAGAGACACAGTCTGGAGACACAGTCTGGAGACACGGGCTGGAGAAACGGGCTGGAGACACAGTCTGGAGACACAGTCTCGAGACACGGAGACACAGTCTCGCGACACGGTCTGGAGACACGGAGACACAGTCTGGAGACACAGTCTGGAGACACGGAGACACAGTCTGGAGACACAGTCTGGAGACACAGCATGGACACACAGTCTGGAGACACAGTCTGGAGACACGGGCTGGAGACACAGTCTGGAGACACGGAGACACAGTCTGGAGACACAGTCTGGAAACAAGGTCTGGAGACACGGAGACACAGTCTAGAGACACAGCATGGAGACACGGAGACAGAGTCTGGAGACACAGTCTGGAGACACAGCATGGAGACACGGCCTGGAGACACAGTCTGGAGACACAGTCTGGAGACACGGAGACACAGTCTAGAGACACAGTCTGGAGACACGGAGACACAGTCGGGACACACGGAGACACGGCCTGGAGACACAGTCTGGAGACACGGAGACACAGTCTGGACACACGGTCTGGAGACACGGAGACACGGTCTGGAGACACGGAGACACAGTCTAGAGACACAGTCTGGAGAAACGGAGAAACAGTCTGGAGACACATAGACACAGTCTGGAGACACAGTCTGGAGACACGGAGACACAGTCTGGAGACACAGTCTGGAGACACAGTCTGGAGACACGGAGACACAGTCTGGAGACACAGCCTGGAGACACAGTCTGGAGACACAGCTTGGAGACACAGTCTGGAGACACAGTCTGGAGAAACGGAGACACAGTCTTTAGACACATAGACACAGTCTGGAGACACAGTCTGGAGACACGGAGACACAGTCTGGAGACACAGCATGGAGACACGGAGACACAGTCTGGAGACATGGTCTTGAGACACGGAGACACAGTCTAGAGACACAGCATGGAGACACGGAGACACAGTCTGGAGACACAGCATGGAGACACGGAGACACAGTCTGGAGACACAGTCTGGAGACACGGAGACACAGTCTGGAGATACGGCCTGGAGAAACAGTCTGGAGACACGGAGACACAGTCTGGAGACATGGTCTTGAGACACGGAGACACAGTCTAGAGACACAGCATGGAGACACGGAGACACAGTCTGGAGACACAGTCTGGAGACACGGCCTGGAGACACAGTCTGGAGACACAGTCTGGAGACACGGAGACACAGTCTGGAGACACGGCCTGGAGACACAGTCTGGAGACACGGAGACACAGTCTGGAGACATGGTCTTGAGACACGGAGACACAGTCTAGAGACACAGCATGGAGACACGGAGACACAGTCTGGAGACACAGCATGGAGACACGGCCTGGAGACACAGTCTGGAGACACAGTCTGGAGACACGGAGACACAGTCTGGAGACACGGCCTGGAGACACAGTCTGGAGACACGGAGACACAGTCTGGAGACATGGTCTTGAGACACGGAGACACAGTCTAGAGACACAGCATGGAGACACGGAGACACAGTCTGGAGACACAGCATGGAGACACGGCCTGGAGACACAGTCTGGAGACACGGAGACACAGTCTGGAGACACATAGACACAGTCTGGAGACACAGTCTGGAGACACAGCCTGGAGACACAGCCTGGAGACACGGTCTGGAGACACGGAGACACAGTCTAGAGACACAGTCTGGAGACACGGAGACACAGTCTGGACACAAGGCCTGGAGACACAGTCTGGAGACAGTCTAGAGACACAGTCTGGAGACACAGTCTGGAGACACGGAGACACAGTCTGGACACAAGGCCTGGAGACACAGTCTGGAGACAAAGTCTGGAGACACAGTCTGGAGACACCGAGACACAGTCTGGAGACACAGTCTGGAGACAAAGTCTGGAGACACAGTCTGGAGACAAAGTCTGGAGACACGGAGACACAGTCTAGAAAAACAGTCTGGAGACACAGTCTGGAGACAGCCTGGAGACACGGTCTGGAGACACGGAGACACAGTCTGGAGACACAGTCTGGAGACACGGAGACACAGTCTAGAGACACAGTCTAGAGACACAGTCTGGAGACACAGTCTGGAGACACGGGCTGGAGAAACGGGCTGGAGACACAGTCTGGAGACACAGTCTCGAGACACGGAGACACAGTCTCGCGACACGGTCTGGAGACACGGAGACACAGTCTGGAGACACAGTCTGGAGACACGGAGACACAGTCTGGAGACACAGCATGGAGACACAGTCTGGAGACACAGTCTGGAGACACGGGCTGGAGACACAGTCTGGAGACACGGAGACAAAGTGTGGAGAACCAGTCTGGAGACAGGGAGACACAGTCTGGAGACACGGCCTGGAGACACAGTCTGGAGACACGGTCTGGAGACACGGAGACACAGTCTAGAGACACAGCATGGAGACACGGAGACACAGTCTGGAGACACAGTCTGGAGACACAGCATGGAGACACGGCCTGGAGACACAGTCTGGAGACACAGTCTGGAGACACGGAGACACAGTCTAGAGACACAGTCTGGAGACACGGAGACACAGTCGGGAGACACGGAGACACGGCCTGGAGACACAGTCTGGAGATACGGAGACACAGTCTGGACACACGGTCTGGAGACACGGAGACACAGTCTGGAGACACGGTCTGGAGACACGGAGACACAGTCTAGAGACACAGTCTGGAGAAACGGAGACACAGTCTGGAGACACATAGACACAGTCTGGAGACACAGTCTGGAGACACGGAGACACAGTCTGGAGACACAGCCTGGGGACACAGTCTGGAGACACAGCTTGGAGACACAGTCTGGAGACACAGTCTGGAGACACAGTCTGGAGACACAGCTTGGAGACACAGTCTGGAGACACAGTCTGGAGACACGGAGACACAGTCTGGAGACACGGCCTGGAGACACAGTCTGGACACACAGCTTGGAGACACAGTCTGGAGACACAGTCTGGAGAAACGGAGACACAGTCTGGAGACACATAGACACAGTCTGGAGACACAGTCTGGAGACACAGTCTGGAGACACGGAGACACAGTCTGGAGACACAGTCTGGAGACACAGCCTGGAGACACAGTCTGGAGACACAGCTTGGAGACACAGTCTGGAGACACAGTCTGGAGACACAGTCTGGAGACACGGAGATACAGTCTGGAGACACGGCCTGGAGACACAGTCTGGAGACACAGCTTGGAGACACAGTCTGGAGACACAGTCTGGAGACACGGTCTGGAGACACGGAGACACAGTCTAGAGAAACAGCATGGAGACACGGAGACACAGTCTGGAGACATGGTCTTGAGACACGGAGACACAGTCTAGAGACACAGCATGGAGACACGGAGACACAGTCTGGAGACACAGCATGGAGACACGGCTTGGAGACACAGTCTGGAGACACAGTCTGGAGACACGGAGACACGGCCTGGAGACACAGTCTGGAGTCGCGGAGACACAGTCTGGAGTCACGGTCTGGAGACACGGAGACACAGTCTAGAGACACAGTCTGGAGACACGGAGACACAGTCTGGAGACACGGAGACACGGCCTGGAGACACAGTCTGGAGACACGGAGACACAGTCTGGACACACGGTCTGGAGACACGGAGACACAGTCTAGAGACACAGTCTGGGGAAACCGAGACACAGTCTGGAGACACATAGACACAGTCTGGAGACACAGTCTGGAGACACAGCCTGGAGACACAGCCTGGAGACACGGTCTGGAGACACGGAGACACGGTCTGGAGACATGGATACACAGTCTGGAGACAGTCCAGAGAAACAGTCTGGAGAAACAGTGTAGAGAAACAGACTGGAGACACAGTGTAGAGACACAGACTGGAGACACAGTCTGGACACAAGGCCTGGTGACACAGTCTGGAGACAGTCTAGAGACACAGTCTGGAGACACAGTCTGGAGACACGGAGACACAGTCTGGAGACAAAGTCTGGAGACACAGTCTGGAGACACCGAGACACAGTCTGGAGACACAGTCTGGAGACAAAGTCTGGAGACACAGTCTGGAGACACAGTCTGGAGACAAAGTCTGCAGACACGGAGACACAGTCTAGAGACACAGTCTGGAGACACAGTCTGGAGACAGCCTGGAGACACGGTCTGGAGACACGGAGACACAGTCTGGAGACACAGTCTGGAGACACGGAGACACAGTCTAGAGACACAGTCTAGAGACACAGTCTGGAGACACAGTCTGGAGACACGGGCTGGAGAAACGGGCTGGAGACACAGTCTGGAGACACAGTCTCGAGACACGGAGACACAGTCTCGCGACACGGTCTGGAGACACGGAGACACAGTCTGGAGACACAGTCTGGAGACACGGAGACACAGTCTGGAGACACAGTCTGGAGACACAGCATGGAGACACAGTCTGGAGACACAGTCTGGAGACACGGAGACAAAGTGTGGAGAACCAGTCTGGAGACAGGGAGACACAGTCTGGAGACACGGCCTCGAGACACAGTCTGGAGACACAGTCTGGAGACACGGTCTGGAGACACGGAGACACAGTCTAGAGACACAGCATGGAGACACGGAGACACAGTCTGGAGACACAGTCTGGAGACACAGCATGGAGACACGGCCTGGAGACACAGTCTGGAGACACAGTCTGGAGACACGGAGACACAGTCTAGAGACACAGTCTGGAGACACGGAGACACAGTCGGGAGACACGGAGACACGGCCTGGAGACACAGTCTGGAGACACGGAGACACAGTCTGGACACACGGTCTGGAGACACGGAGACACAGTCTGGAGACACGGTCTGGAGACACGGAGACACAGTCTAGAGACACAGTCTGGAGAAACGGAGACACAGTCTGGAGACACAGTGTAGAGACACAGTCTGGAGACACGGCCTGGAGACACAGAGACACAGTCTAGAGACAAAGTCTGGAGACACAGCCTGGAGACACGGAGACACAGTCTGGAGACACAGTCTGGAGACATGGATACACAGTCTGCAGATACAGTCTTGAGACACAGTGCAGAGACACAGTCTGGAGACACGGCCGGAAGACACAGTCTGGAGAAACGGAGACACAGTCTGGAGACACAGAGACACAGTCTGGAGACACAGTCTGGAGACACGGAGACACAGTCTGGAGACACAGTCTGGAGACACAGTCTGGAGACACGGAGACACAGTCTGGAGACACAGCCTGGAGACACAGTCTGGAGACACAGCTTGGAGACACAGTCTGGAGACACAGTCTGGAGACACAGCTTGGAGACACAGTCTGGAGACACAGTCTGGAGACACGGAGACACAGTCTGGAGACACGGCCTGGAGACACAGTCTGGAGACACAGCTTGGAGACACAGTCTGGAGACACAGTCTGGAGACACGGTCTGGAGACACGGAGACACAGTCTAGAGACACAGCATGGAGACACGGAGACACAGTCTGGCCACACGGTCTGGAGACTCTGAGACACAGTCTGGAGACACAGTCTGGAGACACAGTCTGGAGACACAGCTTGGAGACACAGTAAGGAGACACGGTCTGGAGACACGGAGACACAGTCTGGAGACACGGCCTGGAGACACAGCGTGGAGACACAGTCTGGAGACACGGTCTGGAGACACGGAGACACAGTCTAGAGACACAGCATGGAGACACGGAGACACAGTCTGGAGACACAGTCTGGAGACACATCATGGAGACACGGCCTGGAGACACAGTCTGGAGACACGGAGACACAGTCTGGAGACACGGAGACACAGTCTGGAGACACGGAGACACGGCCTGGAGACACAGTCTGGAGACACGGAGACACAGTCTGGACACACGGTATGGAGACACGGAGACACAGTCTGGAGACACGGTCTGGAGACACGGAGACACAGTCTAGAGACACAGTCTGGAGAAACGGAGACACAGTCTGTAGACACAGTCTGGAGACACAGCCTGGAGACACAGTCTGGAGACACAGCTTGGAGACACAGTCTGGAGACACAGTCTGGAGACACGGTCTGGAGACACGGAGACACAGTCTAGAGACACAGCATGGAGACACGGAGACACAGTCTGGAGACATGGTCTGGAGACACGGAGACACAGTCTAGAGACACAGCATGGAGACACGGAGACACAGTCTGGAGACACAGCATGGAGACACGGCCTGGAGACAAAGTATGGAGACACAGTCTGGAGACACCGAGACACAGTCTGGAGACACAGTCTGGAGACAAAGTCTGGAGACACAGTCTGGAGACACAGTCTGGAGACAAAGTCTGGAGACACGGAGACACAGTCTAGAGACACAGTCTGGAGACACAGTCTGGAGACAGCCTGGAGACACGGTCTGGAGACACGGAGACACAGTCTAGAGACACAGCATGGAGACACGGAGACACAGTCTGGAGACATGGTCTGGAGACACGGAGACACAGTCTAGAGACACAGCATGGAGACACGGAGACACAGTCTGGAGACACAGCATGGAGACACGGCCTGGAGACAAAGTCTGGAGACACAGTCTGGAGACACCGAGACACAGTCTGGAGACAAAGTCTGGAGACACAGTCTGGAGACACTGTCAGGAGACAAAGTCTGGAGACACGGAGACACAGTCTAGAGACACAGTCTGGAGACACAGTCTGGAGACAGCCTGGAGACACGGTCTGGAGACACGGAGACACAGTCTGGAGACACAGTCTCGAGACACGGAGACACAGTCTCGCGACACGGTCTGGAGACACGGAGACACAGTCTGGAGACACAGTCTGGAGACACAGAATGGAGACACAGTCTGGAGACACAGTCTGGAGACACGGGCTGGAGACACAGTCTGGAGACACAGTCTGGAGACACAGCTTGGAGACACAGTCTGGAGACACAGTCTGGAGACACGGAGACACAGTCTGGAGACACGGCCTGGAGACACAGTCTGGAGACACAGCTTGGAGACACAGTCTGGAGACACAGTCTGGAGACACGGTCTGGAGACACGGAGACACAGTCTAGAGACACAGCATGGAGACACGGAGACACAGTCTGGAGACATGGTCTGGAGACACGGAGACACAGTCTAGAGACACAGCATGGAGACACGGAGACACAGTCTGGAGACACAGCATGGAGACACAGTCTGGAGACAAAGTCTGGAGACACAGTCTGGAGACACAGTCTGGAGACAAAGTCTGGAGACACGGAGACACAGTCTAGAGACACAGTCTGGAGACACAGTCTGGAGACAGCCTGGAGACACGGTCTGGAGACACGGAGACACAGTCTGGAGACACAGTCTGGAGACACGGAGACACAGTCTAGAGACACAGTCTAGAGACACAGTCTGGAGACACAGTCTGGAGACACGGGCTGGAGAAACGGGCTGGAGACACAGTCTGGAGACACAGTCTCGAGACACGGAGACACAGTCTCGCGACACGGTCTGGAGACACGGAGACACAGTCTGGAGACACAGTCTGGAGACACGGAGACACAGTCTGGAGACACAGTCTGGAGACACAGCATGGAGACACAGTCTGGAGACACAGTCTGGAGACACGGAGACAAAGTGTGGAGAACCAGTCTGGAGACATGGAGACACAGTCTGGAGACACGGCCTGGAGACACAGTCTGGAGACACAGTCTGGAGACACGGTCTGGAGACACGGAGACACAGTTTAGAGACACAGTCTGGAGACACAGCATGGAGACACGGCCTGGAGACACAGTCTGGAGACACAGTCTGGAGACACGGAGACACAGTCTAGAGACACAGTCTGGAGACACAGCATGGAGACACGGCCTGGAGACACAGTCTGGAGACACAGTCTGGAGACACGGAGACACAGTCTAGAGACACAGTCTGGAGACACGGAGACACAGTCGGGAGACACGGAGACACGGCCTGGAGACACAGTCTGGAGACACGGAGACACAGTCTGGACACACGGTCTGGAGACACGTACACACAGTCTGGAGACACGGTCTGGAGACACGGAGACACAGTCTAGAGACACAGTCTGGAGAAACGGAGACACAGTCTGGAGACACATAGACACAGTCTGGAGACACAGTCTGGAGACACGGAGACACAGTCTAGAGACACAGTCTAGAGACACAGTCTGGAGACACAGTCTGGAGACACGGGCTGGAGAAACGGGCTGGAGACACAGTCTGGAGACACAGTCTCGAGACACGGAGACACAGTCTCGCGACACGGTCTGGAGACACGGAGACACAGTCTGGAGACACAGTCTGGAGACACGGAGACACAGTCTGGAGACACAGTCTGGAGACACAGCATGGAGACACAGTCTGGAGACACAGTCTGGAGACACGGGCTGGAGACACAGTCTGGAGACACGGAGACAAAGTGTGGAGAACCAGTCTGGAGACAGGGAGACACAGTCTGGAGACACGGCCTGGAGACACAGTCTGGAGACACAGTCTGGAGACACGGTCTGGAGACACGGAGACACAGTCTAGAGACACAGTCTGGAGACACAGCATGGAGACACGGCCTGGAGACACAGTCTGGAGACACAGTCTGGAGACACGGAGACACAGTCTAGAGACACAGTCTGGAGACACAGCATGGAGACACGGCCTGGAGACACAGTCTGGAGACACAGTCTGGAGACAAGGAGACACAGTCTAGAGACACAGTCTGGAGACACGGAGACACAGTCGGGAGACACGGAGACACGGCCTGGAGACACAGTCTGGAGACACGGAGACACAGTCTGGAGACACGGACACACAGTCTGGAGACACGGTCTGGAGACACGGAGACACAGTCTAGAGACACAGTCTGGAGAAACGGAGACACAGTCTGGAAACACATAGACACAGTCTGGAGACACAGTCTGGAGACACGGAGACACAGTCTGGAGACACAGTCTGGAGACACAGTCTGGAGACACGGAGACACAGTCTGGAGACACAGCCTGGAGACACAGTCTGGAGACACAGCTTGGAGACACAGTCTGGAGACACAGTCTGGAGACACAGTCTGGAGACACAGCTTGGAGACACAGTCTGGATACACAGTCTGGAGACACGGAGACACAGTCTGGAGACACGGCCTGGAGACACAGTCTGGAGACACAGCTTGGAGACACAGTCTGGACACACAGTCTGGAGACACGGTCTGGAGACACGGAGACACAGTCTAGAGACACAGCATGGAGACACGGAGACACAGTCTGGAGACACGGTCTGGAGACTCTGAGACACAGTCTGGAGACACAGTCTGGAGACACAGCGTGGAGACACAGTCTGGAGACACGGTCTGGAGACACGGAGACACAGTCTAGAGACACAGCATGGAGACACGGAGACACAGTCTGGAGACACAGTCTGGAGACACATCATGGAGACACGGCCTGGAGACACAGTCTGGAGACACGGAGACACAGTCTGGAGACACGGAGACACAGTCTGGAGACACGGAGACACGGCCTGGAGACACAGTCTGGAGACACGGAGACACAGTCTGGACACACGGTATGGAGACACGGAGACACAGTCTGGAGACACGGTCTGGAGACACGGAGACACAGTCTGGAGAAACGGAGACACAGTCTGGAGACACATAGACACAGTCTGGAGACACAGTCTGGAGACACAGCCTGGAGACACAGTCTGGAGACACAGCTTGGCGACACAGTCTGGAGACACAGTCTGGAGACACGGAGACACAGTCTGGAGACACGGCCTTGAGACACAGTCTGGAGACACAGCTTGGAGACACAGTCTGGAGACACAGTCTGGAGACACGGTCTGGAGACACGGAGACACAGTCTAGAGACACAGCATGGAGACACGGAGACACAGTCTGGAGACATGGTCTGGAGACACGGAGACACAGTCTAGAGACACAGCATGGAGACACGGAGACACAGTCTGGAGACACAGCATGGAGACACGGCCTGGAGACACAGTCTGGAGACACAGTCTGGAGACACGGAGACACAGTCTAGAGACACAGTCTGGAGTCGCGGAGACACAGTCTGGAGTCACGGTCTGGAGACACGGAGACACAGTCTAGAGACACAGTCTGGAGACACGGAGACACAGTCTGGAGACACGGAGACACGGCCTGGAGACACAGTCTGGAGACACGGAGACACAGTCTGGACACACGGTCTGGAGACACGGAGACACAGTCTAGAGACACAGTCTGGAGACACGGAGACACAGTCTGGAGACACGGAGACACGGCCTGGAGACACAGTCTGGAGACACGGAGACACAGTCTGGACACACGGTCTGGAGAAACGGAGACACAGTCTGGAGACACATAGACACAGTCTGGAGACACAGTCTGGAGACACAGCCTGGAGACACAGCCTGGAGACACGGTCTGGAGACACAGAGACACAGTCTAGAGACACAGTCTGGAGACATGTATACACAGTCTGGAGACAGTCCAGAGAAATAGTCTGGAAACACAGTGTAGAGAAACAGACTGGAGACACAATATAGAGACACAGACTGGAGACACAGTCTGGACACAAGGCCTGAAGACACAGTCTGGAGACAGTCTAGAGACACAGTCTGGAGACACAGTCTGGAGACACCGAGAAACAGTCTAGAGACACAGTCTGGAGACAAAGTCTGGAGACACAGTCTGGAGACACAGTCTGGAGACAAAGTCTGGAGATACGGAGACACAGTCTAGAGACACAGTCTGGAGACAGCCTGGAGACACGGTCTGGAGACACGGAGACACAGTCTGGAGACACAGTCTGGAGACACGGAGACACAGTCTAGAGACACAGTCTGGAGGCACAGTCTGGAGACACGGGCTGGAGAAACGGGCTGGAGACACAGTCTGGAGACACAGTCTCGAGACACGGAGACACAGTCTCGCGACACGGTCTGGAGACACGGAGACACAGTCTGGAGACACAGTCTGGAGACACGGAGACACAGTCTGGAGACACGGAGACACAGTCTGGAGACACAGTCTGGAGACACAGCATGGAGACACAGTCTGGAGACACAGTCTGGAGACACAGTCTGGAGACACGGAGACAAAGTGTGGAGAACCAGTCTGGAGACAAAGTCTGGAGACACAGTCTAGACACACAGTCCAGAGACACGGAGACACGGCCTGGAGACACAGTCTGGAGACACAGTCTGGAGACACAGCTTGGAGACACAGTCTGGAGACACAGTCTGGAGACACGGTCTGGAGACACGGAGACACAGTCTGGAGACACGGCCTGGAGACACAGTCTGGAGACACAGCTTGGAGACACAGTCTGGAGACACAGTCTGGAGACAAGGTCTGGAGACACGGAGACACAGTCTGGAGACACAGCATGGAGACACGGCCTGGAGACACAGTCTGGAGACACAGTCTGGAGACACGGAGACACAGTCTAGAGACACAGTCTGGAGACACGGAGACACGGCCTGGAGACACAGTCTGGAGACACAGCATGGAGACACAGCATGGAGACACGGCCTGGAGACACAGTCTGGAGACACAGTCTGGAGACACGGAGACACAGTCTAGAGACACAGTCTGGAGACACGGAGACACAGTCTAGAGACACAGTCTGGAGACACGGAGACACGGCCTGGAGACACAGTCTGGAGACACAGTCTGGAGACACAGCATGGAGACACGGCCTGGAGACACAGTCTGGAGACACAGTCTGGAGACACGGAGACACAGTCTAGAGACACAGTCTAGAGACACGGAGACACAGTCTGGACACACGGTCTGGAGACACGGAGACAAAGTCTAGATACACAGTCTGGAGAAACGGAGACACAGTCTGGAGACACATAGACACAGTCTGGAGACACAGCCTGGAGACACAGTCTGGAGACACAGCTTGGAGACACAGTCTGGAGACACAGTCTGGAGACACAGTCTGGAGACACGGAGACACAGTCTGGAGACACGGCCTGGAGACACAGTCTGGAGACACAGCTTGGAGACACAGTCTGGAGACACAGTCTGGAGACACGGTCTGGAGACACGGAGACACAGTCTAGAGACACAGCATGGAGACACGGAGACACAGTCTGGAGACACGGTCTGGAGACACGGAGACACAGTCTAGAGACACAGCATGGAGACACGGAGACACAGTCTGGAGACACAGCATGGAGACACGGCCTGGAGACACAGTCTGGAGACACAGTCTGGAGATACGGAGACACGGCCTGAAGACACAGTCTGGAGTCGCGGAGACACAGTCTGGAGTCACGGTCTGCAGACACGGAGACACAGTCTAGAGACACAGTCTGGAGACACGGAGACACAGTCTGGAGACACGGAGACACGGCCTGGAGACACAGTCTGGAGACACGGAGACACAGTCTGGACACACGGTCTGGAGACACGGAGACACAGTCTGGAGACACGGTCTGGAGACACGGAGACACAGTCTAGAGACTCAGTCTGGAGAAACGGAGACACAGTCTGGAGACACATAGACAGAGTCTGGAGACACAGTCTGGAGACACAGTCTGGAGACACGGAGACACAGTCTGGAGACACAGTCTGGAGAACCAGCCTGGAGACACAGTCTGGAGATACGGTCTGGAGACACGGAGACACAGTCCAGAGAAACAGTCTGGAGACACAGTGTAGAGAAACAGACTGGAGACACAGTCTGGACACAAGGCCTGGAGACACAGTCTGGAGACAGTCTAGAGACACAGTCTGGAGACACAGTCTGGAGACACGGAGACACAGTCTGGACACAAGGCCTGGAGACACAGTCTGGAGACAAAGTGTGGAGACACAGTCTGGAGACACAGTCTGGAGACAAAGTCTGGAGACACGGAGACACAGTCTAGAGACACAGTCTGGAGACACAGTCTGGAGACAGCCTGGAGACACGGTCTGGAGACACGGAGACACAGTCTGGAGACACAGTCTGGAGACACAGTCTGGAGACACGGAGACACAGTCTAGAGACACAGTCTGGAGACACAGTCTGGAGACACAGTCTGGAGACAAAGTCTGGAGACACGGAGACACAGTCTAGAGACACAGTCTGGAGACACAGTCTGGAGACAGCCTGGAGACACGGTCTGGAGACACGGAGACACAGTCTGGAGACACAGTCTGGAGACACGGAGACACAGTCTAGAGACACAGTCTGGAGACACAGTCTGGAGACACGGAGACACAGTCTAGAGACACAGTCTGGAGACACAGTCTGGAGACACAGGCTGGAGAAACGGGCTGGAGACACAGTCTGGAGACACAGGCTGGAGAAAAGGGCTGGAGACACAGTCTGGAGACACAGTCTCGAGACACGGAGACACAGTCTGGAGACACAGTCTGGAGACACGGAGACACAGTCTGGAGACACAGTCTGGAGACACGGAGACACAGTCTGGAGACACAGTCTGGAGACACGGGATGGAGAAATGGGCTTGAGACACAGTCTGGAGACACGGTATGGAGACAGGGAGACAGTCTCGCGACACGGTCTGGAGACACGGAGACACAGTCTGGAGACACAGTCTGGAGACAGTCTGGAGACACGGGCTGGAGACACAGTCTGGAGACACAGTCTCGAGACACGGAGACACAGTCTGGCGACACGGTCTGGAGACACGGAGACAGTCTGGAGACACAGTCTGGAGACACGGAGACACAGTGTAGAGACACAGACTGGAGACACGGACACACAGTCTGGAGACACAGTCTGGAGACACGGACACACAGTCTAGAGACACAGTATAGAGACACAGCCTGGAGACACAGTCTAGAGACACAGCCTGGAGACACAGCCTGGAGACACAGTCTGGAGACACGGAGACACGGTCTGGAGACACGGAGACACAGTCTGGAGACACAGCCTAGAGACACAGTCTAGAGAAACAGCCTGGAGACACAGTCTGGAAACACAGTCCGGAGACAAGGAGACACAGTCTAGAGACACAGTCTGGAGACACGGAGACACAGTCTGGAGACAGTCTAGAGACACAGTCTGGAGACACGGACACATAGTCTGGACACAAGGCCTGGAGACACAGTCTGGAGACAAAGTCTGGAGACACAGTCTGGAGACACCAAGACACAGTCTAGAGACACAGTCTGGAGACAAAGTCTGGAGACACAGTCTGGAGACAAAGTCTGGAGACACGGAGACACAGTCTAGAGACACAGTCTGGAGACACAGTCTGGAGACACAGCCTGGAGACACGGTCTGGAGACACGGAGACACAGTCTGGAGACACGGAGACACAGTCTGGAGACACAGTCTAGAGACACAGTCTGGAGACACGGTCTGGAGACACGGAGACACAGTCTGGAGACACAGTCTGGAGACACGGAGACACAGTCTGGAGACACAGCATGGAGACACAGTCTGGAGACACAGTCTGGAGACACGGGCTGGAGACACAGTCTGGAGACACAGTCTCGAGACTCGGAGACACAGTCTGGCGACACGGTCTGGAGACACGGAGACAGTCTGGAGACACAGTCTGGAGACACGGAGACACAGTCTAGAGACACAGCCTGGAGACACAGCCTGGAGACACGGAGATACGGTCTGGAGACACAGAGACACAGTCTGGAGACAAGGAGACAGAGTCTAGAGACACAGTTTGGAGACACGCACACACAGTCTGGAGACACGGACACACAGTCTGGAGACACAGTCTGGAGACACGGAGACACAGTGTAGAGACACAGTCTGGAGACAAAGTCTGGAGACACAGTCAAGAGACATAGTCTAGAGACACGGAGACACGGTCTGGAGACACGGCCTGGAGACACAGTCTGGAGACACAGTCTGGAGACACGGAGACCCATTCTAGAGACACAGTTTAGAGACACAGTGTAGAGACACAGTCTGGAGACACAGCCTGGAGACACAGTCTGGAGACACAGGCTGGAGACACAGTCTGGAGACACAGTCTGGAGACACGGAGACACAGTCTGGAGACACTGTCTGGAGACACGGAGACACAGTCTGGAGACACAGTCTGGAGACACAGTGTAGAGACACAGTCTGGAGACACGGCCTGGAGACGCGGAGACACAGTCTAGAGACAAAGTCTGGAGACACAGCCTGGAGACACGGAGACACAGTCTGGAGACAAAGTCTGGAGACACAGTCAAGAAACATAGTCTAGAGACACGGAGACACGGTCTGGAGACACGGCCTGGAGACACGGAGACTCAGTCTAGAGACACAGTTTGGAGACACAGTGTAGAGACACAGTCTGGAGACACAGCCTGGAGACACGGAGACACAGTCTGGAGACACAGTTTGGAGACACAGTGTAGAGACACAGTCTGGAGGCACGGCCTGGAGACACAGTCTGGAGACACGGGCTGGAGACACAGTCTGGAGACACAGTCTGCAGACACGGAGACACAGTATGGAGACAAAGTCTGGAGACACTGCCTGGAGACACATCCTGGAGACACGGAGACACAGTTTGGAGACACAGTCTGGAGACATGGATACACAGTCTGGAGACACAGTCTGGAGACACAGTGTAGAGACACAGTCTGGAGACACAGCCTGGAGTCACAGCCTGGAGACACAGAGACACAGTTTGGAGACACAGTCTGGAGACATGGATACACAGTCTGGAGACACAGTCTGGAGACACAGTGTAGAGACACAGTCTGGAGAAACGGCCTGGAGACACAGTCTGGAGACACGGGCTGGAGACACAGTTTGGAGACACAGTCTGGAGACATGGAGACACAGTCTGGATACACAGTCTGGAGACACAGTCTGTAGACACAGTGTAGAGACACAGTCTGGAGAAACGGCCTGGAGACAAAGCCTGGAGACACAGTCTAGAGACACTGCCTAGAGACACAGTCTGGAGACACGGAGACACGGTCTGGAGACACAGTCTGGAGACACGGAGACACAGTCCTGAGACATGGAGACACAGTCTGGAGACACAATGTAAAGACACAGACTGGAGACACGGAGACACAGTCTAGAGACACAGTCTGGAGACATGGATACACAGTCTGGAGACACAGTCTGGAGACACAGCATGGAGACACAGTCTGGAGACACAGTCTGGAGACACGGCCTGGAGACACAGTCTGGAGACACGGGCTGGAGACACAGTCTAGAGACACAGCATGGAGACACGGAGACACAGTCTGGAGACACAGTCTGGAGACACGGAGACACAGTCTGGAGACACGGAGACACAGTGTAGAGACACAGACTGGAGACACGGAGACACGGTCTGGAGACACAGTCTGGAGACACGGAGACACGGTCTGGAGACACGGAGACACAGTCTGGAGAAACAGCATGGAGACACAGTCTGGAGACACAGTGTAGAGACACAGTCTGGAGACACGGGCTGGAGACACAGTCTGGAGACACGGTCTGGAGACACGGAGACACAGTCTAGAGACACAGTCTGGAGAAAAAGTCTGGAGACAAAGCTTGGAGACACAGTCTAGAAACACTGCCTAGAGACACAGTCTGGAGACACGGAGACACGGTCTGGAGACACGGAGACACAGTCTAGAGACACAGTCTGGAGACATGGATACACAGTCTGGAGACACAGTCTTGAGACACAGCATGGAGACACAGTCTGGAGACACGGAGACACAGTCTGGAGACACAGTCTGGAGACACGGAGACATGGATACACAGTCTGGAGACACAGTCCGGAGAAACAGTCTGGAGACACAGTGTAGAGACAAAGACTGGAGACACAGTCTGGAGACACGGCCTGGAGACACAGTCTGGAGACACAGTCTAGAGACACAGTCTGGAGACACGGTCTGGAGACACGGTCTGGAGACACGTTCTGGAGACACGGAGACACAGTCTGGAGACACGGCATGGAGACACAGTCTGCAGACACAGTCTGGAGACACGGAGACACAGTCTAGAGACACAGCATGGAGACACGGAGACACAGTCTGGAGACACAGTCTGGAGACACAGTCTGGAGACACGGTCTGGAGACACGGAGACACAGTCTGGAGACACAGTCTGGAGACACGGAGACACAGTGTAGAGACACAGACTGGAGACACGGAGACACAGTCTGGAGACACAGTCTGGAGACACGGACACAGTCTAGAGACACAGTCTAGAGACACAGCCTGGAGACACAGTCTAGAGACACAGCCTGGAGACACAGTCTGGAGACATGGAGACACGGTCTGGAGATACGGAGACACAGTCTGGAGACACAGCATGGAGACACAGTCTGGAGACACGGAGACACAGTCTGGAGACACAGTCTAGAGACACAGTCTAGAGACACAGCCTGGAGACACAGTCTAGAGACACAGCCTGGAGACACAGCCTTGAGACACAGCCTGGAGACACGGAGATACGGTCTGGAGACACAGTCCGGAGACACGGAGACACAGTCTAGAGACACAGTCTAGAGACACGGAGACACAGTCTGGAGACACGGCCTGGAGACACAGTCTGGAGACACGGAGACACAGTCTAGAGACACAGTTTGGAGACACGGACACACAGTCTGGAGACACAGTCTGGAGACAAAGTCTGGAGACACAGTCTAGAGACACAGTCTAGAGACACGGAGACACAGTCTGGAGACACGGCCTGGAGACACAGTCTGGAGACACAGCTTGGAGACACAGTCTGGAGACACAGTCTGGAGACACGGAGACACAGTCAAGAGACACAGTTTGGAGACACGGACACACAGTCTGGAGACACAGTCTGGAGACACAGTCTGGAGACACGGAGACACAGTCAAGAGACACAGTTTGGAGACACGGACACACAGTGTAGAGACACAGTCTGGATACAAAGTCTGGAGACACAGTCTAGAGACACAGTCTAGAGACACGGAGACACGGTCTGGAGACACGGCCTGGAGACACAGTCTGGAGACACAGTCTGGATACACAGCTTGGAGACACAGTCTAGAGACACAGTCTGGAGACACGGTCTGGAGACACGGAGACACAGTCTAGAGACACGGCCTGGAGACACAGTCTGGAGACACAGCTTGGAGACACAGTCTGGAGACACAGTCTGGATACACGTTCTGGAGACACGGAGACACAGTCTAGAGACACAGCATGGAGACACGGAGACACAGTCTGGAGAAACAGTCTGGAGACACAGGCTGGAGACACGGAGACACAGTCTGGAGACACAGTCTGGAGACACAGGCTGGAGACACGGAGACACGGCCTGGAGACACAGTCTGGAGACACAGGCTGGAGACACGGAGACACAGTCTGGAGACACGGTCTGGAGACACCGAGACACAGTCTAGAGACACAGTCTGGAGACACGGACACAGTCTGGAGACACGGAGACACGGCCTGGAGACACAGTCTGGAGACACGGAGACACAGTCTAGAGACACAGTCTGGAGACACAGTCTGGAGACACAGCCTGGAGATACGGTCTGGAGACATGGAGACACAGTCTAGAGACACAGTCTGGAGACACGTAGACACGTTCTGGAGACACGGAGACACGGTCTGGAGACACGGAGACATTGTCTGGAGACACGTTCTGGAGACACGGCGACACAGTCTAGAGACACGGTCTGGAGACATGGATACACAGTCTGGAGACACAGTCTGGAGACACGGAGACACAGTCTTGAGACACAGTCTTGAGACATGGATACACAGTCTGGAGACACGGTCTTGAGACACGGAGACACAGCCTGGAGACACAGTCTAGAGACACAGCCTGGAGACACAGCCTGGAGACACAGTCTGGAGACACGGAGACACGGTCTGGAGATACGGAGACACAGTCTGGAGACACAGCATGGAGACACAGTCTGGAGACACGGAGACACAGTCTGGAGACACAGTCTAGAGACACAGTCTAGAGACACAGCCTGGAGACACATTCTAGAGACACAGCCTGGAGACACAGCCTTGAGACACAGCCTGGAGACACGGAGATACGGTCTGGAGACACAGTCCGGAGACACGGAGACACAGTCTAGAGACACAGTCTAGAGACACGGAGACACAGTCTGGAGACACGGAGACACAGTCTAGAGACACAGTTTGGAGACACGGACACACAGTCTGGAGACACAGTCTGGAGACAAAGTCTGGAGACACAGTCTAGAGACACAGTCTAGAGACACGGAGACACGGTCTGGAGACACGGCCTGGAGACACAGTCTGGAGACACAGCTTGGAGACACAGTCTGGAGACACAATCTGGAGACACGGAGACACAGTCTAGAGACACAGTTTGGAGACACGGACACACAGTCTGGAGACACAGTCTGGAGACACGGAGACACAGTGTAGAGACACATTCTGGATACAAAGTCTGGAGACACAGTCTAGAGACACAGTCTAGAGACACGGAGACACGGTCTGGAGACACGGCCTGGAGACACAGTCTGGAGACACAGTCTGGATACACAGCTTGGAGACACAGTCTAGAGACACAGTCTGGAGACACGGTCTGGAGACACGGAGACACAGTCTGGAGACACGGTCTGGAGACACGGAGACACAGTCTGGAGACACGGTCTGGAGACACGGAGACACAGTCTGGAGACACGGCCTGGAGACACAGTCTAGAGACACAGCATGGAGACACGGAGACACAGTCTGGAGAAATAGTCTGGAGACACAGCACGGAGACACGGCCTGGAGACACAGTCTGGAGACACAGGCTGGAGACACGGAGACACAGTCTGGAGACACGGTCTGGAGACACCGAGACACAGTCTAGAGACACAGTCTGGAGACACGGACACAGTCTGGAGACACGGAGACACGGCCTGGAGACACAGTCTGGAGACACAGTCTAGAGACACAGTCTAGAGACACAGCCTGGAGATACGGTCTGGAGACACGGAGACACGGTCTGGAGACACGTTCTGGAGACACGGCGACACAGTCTAGAGACACGGTCTGGAGACATGGATACACAGTCTGGAGACACAGTCTGGAGACACGGAGACACAGTCTTGAGACACAGTCTTGAGACATGGATACACAGTCTGGAGACACGGTCTGGAGACACGGAGACACAGTCTGGAGACACGGAGACACAGTCTAGAGACACAGTCTGGAGACACGTAGACACGTTCTGGAGACACGGAGACACAGTCTAGAGACACAGTCTGGAGACACGTAGACACGTTCTGGAGACACGGAGACACAGTTTGGAGACACGGAGACACGGTCTGGAGACACGGTCTGGAGACACAGTCTGGAGACACAGGTTGGAGACACGGAGACACAGTCTGGAGACATGGAGACACAGTCTGGAGACACAACATGGAGACACAGTCTGGAGACACAGTGTAAAGACACAGACTGGAGACACGGAGACACAGTCTAGAGACACAGTCTGGAGACACAGCATGGAGACACAGTCTGGAGACACGGAGACACAGTCTAGAGACACAGTCTGGAGACATGGATACACAGTCTGGAGACACAGTCTGGAGACACAGCATGGAGACACAGTCTGGAGACACGGAGACACAGTCTGGAGACACAGTCTGGAGACACGGCCTGGAGACACAGTCTGGAGACACGGGCTGGAGACACAGTCTAGAGACACAGCATGGAGACACGGAGAAGCAGTCTGGAGACACAGTCTGGAGACACGGAGACACAGTCTGGAGACACAGTCTGGCGACACGGAGACACAGTCTGGAGACACAGTCTGGAGACATGGACACACAGTCTAGAGACACAGTCTAGAGACACAGCCTGGAGACACAGCCTGGAGACACAGTCTGGAGACACGGAGACACGGTCTGGAGAAACAGCATGGAGACACAGTCTGGAGACACGGAGACACAGTCTGGAGACACAGTGTAGAGACACAGTCTGGAGACACGGCCTGGAGACACAGTCTGGAGACACGGGCTGGAGACAAAGTCTGGAGACACAGTCTGGAGACACGGAGACACAGTCTGGAGACACAGTCTGGAGACACGGAGACACAGTCTAGAGACACAGTCTGGAGAAAAAGTCTGGAGACAAAGCTTGGAGACACAGTCTAGAAACACTGACTAGAGACACAGTCTGGAGACACGGAGACACGGTCTGGAGACACGGTCTGGAGACACAATCTGGAGACACGGAGACACAGTCTGGAGACATGGAGACACAGTCTGGAGACACAACATGGAGACACAGTCTGGAGACACAGTGTAAAGAAACAGACTGGAGACACGGAGACACAGTCTAGAGACACAGTCTTGAGACATGGATACACAGTCTGGAGACACAGCATGGAGACACAGTCTGGAGACACGGAGACACAGTCTGGAGACAAAGTCTGGAGACACGGACACACAGTCTGGAGACACGGCCTGGAGACACAGTCTGGAGACACAGCTTGGAGACACAGTCTGGAGACACAGTCTGGAGACACGGAGACACAGTCTAGAGACACAGTTTGGAGACACGGACACACAGTCTGAAGACACAGTCTGGAGACACAGTCTGGAGACACGGAGACACAGTCTAGAGACACAGTTTGGAGACACGGACACACAGTGTAGAGACACAGTCTGGATACAAAGTCTGGAGACACAGTCTAGAGACACAGTCTAGAGACACGGAGACACGGTCTGGAGACACGGCCTGGAGACACAGTCTGGAGACACAGTCTGGATACACAGCTTGGAGACACAGTCTAGAGACACAGTCTGGAGACACGGTCTGGAGACAACGAGACACAGTCTGGAGACACGGCCTGGAGACACAGTCTGGAGACACAGCTTGGAGACACAGTCTGGAGACACAGTCTGGATACACGGTCTGGAGACACGGAGACACAGTCTAGAGACACAGCATGGAGACACGGAGACACAGTCTGGAGAAACAGTCTGGAGACACAGCACGGAGACACGGCCTGGAGAAACAGTCTGGAGACACAGGCTGGAGACACGGAGACACAGTCTGGAGACACGGTCTGGAGACACCGAGACACAGTCTAGAGACACAGTCTGGAGACACGGACACAGTCTGGAGACACGGAGACACGGCCTGGAGACACAGTCTGGAGACACGGAGACACAGTCTAGAGACACAGTCTGGAGACACAGTCTGGAGACACAGCCTGGAGATACGGTCTGGAGACATGGAGACACAGTCTAGAGACACAGTCTGGAGACACGTAGACACGTTCTGGAGACACGGAGACACGGTCTGGAGACACGGAGACACGGTCTGGAGACACGGTCTGGAGACACGTTCTGGAGACACGGCGACACAGTCTAGAGACACGGTCTGGAGACATGGATACACAGTCTGGAGACACAGTCTGGAGACACGGAGACACAGTCTTGAGACACAGTCTTGAGACATGGATACACAGTCTGGAGACACGGTCTGGAGACACGGAGACACAGCCTGGAGACACAGTCTAGAGACACAGCCTGGAGACACAGCCTGGAGACACAGTCTGGAGACACGGAGACACGGTCTGGAGATACGGAGACACAGTCTGGAGACACAGCATGGAGACACAGTCTGGAGACACAGTCTGGAGACACGGAGACACGGTCTGGAGATACGGAGACACAGTCTGGAGACACAGCATGGAGACACAGTCTGGAGACACGGAGACACAGTCTGGAGACACAGTCTAGAGACACAGTCTAGAGACACAGCCTGGAGACACAGTCTAGAGACACAGCCTGGAGACACAGCCTTGAGACACAGCCTGGAGACACGGAGATACGGTCTGGAGACACAGTCCGGAGACACGGAGACACAGTCTAGAGACACAGTCTAGAGACACGGAGACACAGTCTGGAGACACGGCCTGGAGACACAGTCTGGAGACACGGAGACACAGTCTAGAGACACAGTTTGGAGACACGGACACACAGTCTGGAGACACAGTCTGGAGACACGGAGACAGTGTAGAGACACAGTCTGGATACAAAGTCTGGAGACACAGTCTAGAGACACAGTCTAGAGACACGGAGACACGGTCTGGAGACACGGCCTGGAGACACAGTCTGGAGACACAGTCTGGATACACAGCTTGGAGACACAGTCTAGAGACACAGTCTGGAGACACGGTCTGGAGACACGGAGACACAGTCTGGAGACACGGTCTGGAGACACGGAGACACAGTCTGGAGACACGGTCTGGAGACACGGAGACACAGTCTGGAGACACGGCCTGGAGACACAGTCTGGAGACACAGCTTGGAGACACAGTCTGGAGACACAGTCTGGATACACGGTCTGGAGACACGGAGACACAGTCTAGAGACAAAGCATGGAGACACGGAGACACAGTCTGGAGAAACAGTCTGGAGACACAGCACGGAGACACGGCCTGGAGACACAGTCTGGAGACACAGGCTGGAGACACGGAGACACAGTCTGGAGACACGGTCTGGAGACACCGAGACACAGTCTAGAGACACAGTCTGGAGACACGGACACAGTCTGGAGACACGGAGACACGGCCTGGAGACACAGTCTGGAGACACGGAGACACAGTCTAGAGACACAGTCTGGAGACACAGTCTGGAGACACAGCCTGGAGATACGGTCTGGAGACATGGAGACACAGTCTAGAGACACAGTCTGGAGACAAGTAGACACGTTCTGGAGACACGGAGACACGGTCTGGAGACACGGAGACACGGTCTGGAGACACGTTCTGGAGACACGGCGACACAGTCTAGAGACACTGTCTGGAGACATGGATACACAGTCTGGAGACACAGTCTGGAGACACGGAGACACAGTCTTGAGACACAGTCTTGAGACATGGATACACAGTCTGGAGACACGGTCTGGAGACACGGAGACACAGTCTAGAGACACAGTCTGGAGACACGGAGACACAGTCTAGAGACACAGTCTGGAGACACGTAGACACGTTCTGGAGACACGGAGACACAGTCTGGAGACACGGAGACACGGTCTTGAGACACGTTCTGGAGACACGGCGACACAGTCTAGAGACACGGTCTGGAGACACGGTCTGGAGACAAAGTCTGGAGACACAGGTTGGAGACACGGAGACACAGTCTGGAGACATGGAGACACAGTCTGGAGACACAACATGGAGACACAGTGTAAAGACACAGACTGGAGACACGGAGACACAGTCTAGAGACACAGTCTGGAGACATGGATACACAGTCTGGAGACACAGTCTGGAGACACAGCATGGAGACACAGTCTGGAGACACGGAGACACAGTCTAGAGACACAGTCTGGAGACATGGATACACAGTCTGGAGACACAGTCTGGAGACACAGCATGGAGACACAGTCTGGAGACACGGAGACACAGTCTGGAGACACAGTCTGGAGACACGGCCTGGAGACACAGTCTGGAGACACGGGCTGGAGACACAGTCTAGAGACACAGCATGGAGACACGGAGACACAGTCTGGAGACACAGTCTGGCGACACGGAGACACAGTGTAGAGACACAGACTGGAGACACGGAGACACGGTCTGGAGACACAGTCTGGAGACATGGACACACAGTCTAGAGACACAGTCTAGAGACACAGCCTGGAAACACAGCCTGGAGACACAGTCTGGAGACACGGAGACACGGTCTGGAGAAACAGCATGGAGACACAGTCTGGAGACACGGAGACACAGTCTGGAGACACAGTGTAGAGACACAGTCTGGAGACACGGCCTGGAGACACAGTCTGGAGACACGGGCTGGAGACAAAGTCTGGAGACACAGTCTGGAGACACGGAGACACAGTCTGGAGACACAGTCTGGAGACACGGAGACACAGTCTAGAGACACAGTCTGGAGAAAAAGTCTGGAGACAAAGCTTGGAGACACAGTCTAGAAACACTGCCTAGAGACACAGTCTGGAGACACGGAGACACGGTCTGGAGACACGGTCTGGAGACACAATCTGGAGACACGGAGACACAGTCTGGAGACATGGAGACACAGTCTGGAGACACAGTGTAAAGAAACAGACTGGAGACACGGAGACACAGTCTAGAGACACAGTCTTGAGACATGGATACACAGTCTGGAGACACAGCATGGAGACACAGTCTGGAGACACGGAGACACAGTCTGGAGACAAAGTCTGGAGACACGGACACACAGTCTAGAGACACAGTCTGGAGACACAGTCTAGAGACACGGAGACACGGTCTGGAGACACGGCCTGGAGACACAGTCTGGAGACACAGCTTGGAGACACAGTCTGGAGACACAGTCTGGAGACACGGAGACACAGTCTAGAGACACAGTTTGGAGACACGGACACACAGTCTGGAGACACAGTCTGGAGACACAGTCTGGAGACACGGAGACACAGTCTAGAGACACAGTATGGAGACACGGACACACAGTGTAGAGACACAGTCTGGATACAAAGTCTGGAGACACAGTCTAGAGATACAGTCTAGAGACACGGAGACACGGTCTGGAGACACGGCCTGGAGACACAGTCTGGAGACACAGTCTGGATACACAGCTTGGAGACACAGTCTAGAGACACAGTCTGGAGACACGGTCTGGAGACACGGAGACACAGTCTGGAGACACGGCCTGGAGACACAGTCTGGAGACACAGCTTGGAGAAACAGTCTGGAGACACAGCACGGAGACACGGCCTGGAGACACAGTCTGGAGACACAGGCTGGAGACACGGAGACACAGTCTGGAGACACGGTCTGGAGACACCGAGACACAGTCTAGAGACACAGTCTGGAGACACGGACACAGTCTGGAGACACGGAGACACGGCCTGGAGACACAGTCTGGAGACACGGAGACACAGTCTAGAGACACAGCATGGAGACACGGAGACACAGTCTGGAGAAACAGTCTGGAGACACAGCACGGAGACACTGCCTGGAGACACAGTCTGGAGACACAGGCTGGAGACACGGAGACACAGTCTGGAGACACGGTCTGGAGACACCGAGACACAGTGTAGAGACACAGTCTGGAGACACGGACACAGTCTGGAGACACGGAGACACGGCCTGGAGACACAGTCTGGAGACACGGAGACACAGTCTGGAGACACAGTCTGGAGACACGGTCTGGAGACACGGTCTGGAGACACGTAGACACAGTCTAGAGACACAGTATTGAGACACGGAGACACAGTCTAGAGACACAGTCTAGAGACACAGCCTGGAGACACAGCCTGGAGACACGGAGACACGGTCTGGAGACACAGTCTGGAGACACGGAGACACAGCACGGAGACACGGCCTGGAGACACAGTCTGGAGACACAGGCTGGAGACACGGAGACACAGTCTGGAGACACGGTCTGGAGACACCGAGACACAGTCTAGAGACACAGTCTGGAGACACGGACACAGTCTGGAGACACGGAGACACGGCCTGGAGACACAGTCTGGAGACACGGAGACACAGTCTAGAGACACAGCATGGAGACACGGAGACACAGTCTGGAGAAACAGTCTGGAGACACAGCACGGAGACACTGCCTGGAGACACAGTCTGGAGACACAGGCTGGAGACACGGAGACACAGTCTGGAGACACGGTCTGGAGACACCGAGACACAGTGTAGAGACACAGTCTGGAGACACGGACACAGTCTGGAGACACGGAGACACGGCCTGGAGACACAGTCTGGAGACACGGAGACACAGTCTAGAGACACAGTCTGGAGACACAGTCTGGAGACACAGCCTGGAGATACGGTCTGGAGACATGGAGACACAGTCTAGAGTCACAGTCTGGAGACACGTAGACACGTTCTGGAGACACGGAGACACAGTCTAGAGACACGGTCTGGAGACATGGATACACAGTCTGGAGACACAGTCTGGAGACACGGAGACACAGTGTAGAGACACAGTCTTGAGACATGGATACACATTCTGGAGACACGGTCTGGAGACACCGAGACACAGCCTGGAGACACAGTCTAGAGACACAGCCTGGAGACACAGCCTGGAGACACAGTCTGGAGACACGGAGACACGGTCTGGAGATACGGAGACACAGTCTGGAGACACAGCATGGAGACACAGTCTGGAGACACGGAGACACAGTCTGGAGACACAGTCTAGAGACACAGTCTAGAGACACAGCCTGGAGACACAGTATGGAGACACAGCCTGGAGACACAGCCTTGAGACACAGCCTGGAGACACGGAGATACGGTCTGGAGACACAGTCCGGAGACACGGAGACACAGTCTAGAGACACAGTCTAGAGACACGGAGACACAGTCTGGAGACACGGCCTGGAGACACAGTCTGGAGACACAGCTTGGAGACACAGTCTGGAGACACAATCTGGAGACACGGAGACACAGTCTAGAGACACAGTTTGGAGACACGGACACACAGTCTGGAGACACAGTCTGGAGACAGGGAGACACAGTGTAGAGACACAGTCTGGATACAAAGTCTGGAGACACAGTCTAGAGACACAGTCTAGAGACACGGAGACACGGTCTGGAGACACGGCCTGGAGACACAGTCTGGAGACACAGTCTGGATACACAGCTTGGAGACACAGTCTAGAGACACAGTCTGGAGACACGGTCTGGAGACACGGAGACACAGTCTAGAGACACAGTCTGGAGACACGGAGACACAGTCTAGAGACACAGTCTGGAGACACGTAGACACGTTCTGGAGACACGGAGACACGGTCTGGAGACACGGAGACACGGTCTTGAGACACGTTCTGGAGACACGGCGACACAGTCTAGAGACACGGTCTGGAGACACGGTCTGGAGACACAGTCTGGAGACACAGTGTAAAGACACAGACTGGAGACACGGAGACACAGTCTAGAGACACAGTCTGGAGACATGGATACACAGTCTGGAGACACAGTCTGGAGACACAGCATGGAGACACGGCCTGGAGACACAGTCTGGAGACACGGGCTGGAGACACAGTCTAGAGACACAGCATGGAGACACGGAGACACAGTCTGGAGACACAGTCTGGAGACACGGAGACACAGTCTGGAGACACAGTCTGGCGACACGGAGACACAGTGTAGAGACACAGACTGGAGACACGGAGACACGGTCTGGAGACACAGTCTGGAGACACGGACACACAGTCTAGAGACACAGTCTAGAGACACAGCCTGGAGACACAGCCTGGAGACACAGTCTGGAGACACGGAGACAAGGTCTGGAGAAACAGCATGGAGACACAGTCTGGAGACACGGAGACACAGTCTGGAGACACAGTGTAGAGATACAGTCTGGAGACACGGCCTGGAGACACAGTCTGGAGACGCGGGCTGGAGACAGAGTCTGGAGACACAGTCTGGAGACACGGAGACACAGTCTGGAGACACAGTCTGGAGACACGGAGACACAGTCTAGAGACACAGTCTGGAGAAAAAGTCTGGAGACAAAGCTTGGAGACAAAGCTTGGAGACACAGTCTAGAAACACTGCCTAGAGACACAGTCTGGAGACACGGAGACACGGTCTGGAGACACGGTCTGGAGACACAATCTGGAGACACGGAGACACAGTCTGGAGACATGGAGACACAGTCTGGAGACACAACATGGAGACACAGTCTGGAGACACAGTGTAAAGAAACAGACTGGAGACACGGAGACACAGTCTAGAGACACAGTCTGGAGACATGGATACACAGTCTGGAGACACAGTCTGGAGACACAGCATGGAGACACAGTCTGGAGACACGGAGACACAGTCTGGAGACACAGTCTGGAGACACGGAGACACAGTCTAGAGACACAGTCTGGAGACACAGTCTAGAGACACGGAGACACGGTCTGGAGACACGGCCTGGAGACACAGTCTGGAGACACAGCTTGGAGACACAGTCTGGAGACACAGTCTGGAGACACGGAGACACAGTCTAGAGACACAGTTTGGAGACACGGACACACAGTCTGGAGACACAGTCTGGAGACACAGTCTGGAGACACGGAGACACAGTCTAGAGACACAGTTTGGAGACACGGACACACAGTGTAGAGACACAGTCTGGATACAAAGTCTGGATACACAGTCTAGAGACACAGTCTAGAGACACGGAGACACGGTCTGGAGACACGGCCTGGAGACACGGTCTGGAGACACAGTCTGGATACACAGCTTGGAGACACAGTCTAGAGACACAGTCTGGAGACACGGTCTGGAGACACGGAGACACAGTCTGGAGACACGGCCTGGAGACACAGTCTGGAGACACAGCTTGGAGACACAGTCTGGAGACACAGTCTGGATACACGGTCTGGAGACACGGAGACACAGTCTAGAGACACGGCCTGGAGACACAGCCTGGAGACACAGTCTGGAGACACGGAGACACGGTCTGGAGATACGGAGACACAGTCTGGAGACACAGCATGGAGACACAGTCTGGAGACACGGAGACACAGTCTGGAGACACAGTCTAGAGACACAGTCTAGAGACACAGCCTGGAGACACAGTCTAGAGACACAGGCTGGAGACACAGCCTGGAGACACGGAGATACGGTCTGGAGACAAAGTCCGGAGACACGGAGACACAGTCTAGAGACACAGTCTAGAGACACGGAGACACAGTCTGGAGACACGGCCTGGAGACACAGTCTGGAGACACAGCTTGGAGACACAGTCTGGAGACACAATCTGGAGACACGGAGACACAGTCTAGAGACACAATTTGGAGACACGGACACACAGTCTGGAGACACAGTCTGGAGACAGGGAGACACAGTGTAGAGACACAGTCTGGATACAAAGTCTGGAGACACAGTCTAGAGACACAGTCTAGAGACACGGAGACACGGTCTGGAGACACGGCCTGGAGACACAGTCTGGAGACACAGTCTGGATACACAGCTTGGAGACACAGTCTAGAGACACAGTCTGGAGACACGGTCTGGAGACACGGAGACACAGTCTAGAGACACAGTCTGGAGACACGGAGACACAGTCTAGAGACACAGTCTGGAGACACGTAGACACGTTCTGGAGACACGGAGACACGGTCTGGAGACACGGAGACACGGTCTTGAGACACGTTCTGGAGACACGGCGACACAGTCTAGAGACAAGGTCTGGAGACACGGTCTGGAGACACAGTCTGGAGACACAGGTTGGAGACACGGAGACACAGTCTGGAGACATGGAGACACAGTCTGGAGACACAACATGGAGACACAGTCTGGAGACACAGTGTAAAGACACAGACTGGAGACACGGAGACACAGTCTAGAGACACAGTCTGGAGACATGGATACACAGTCTGGAGACACAGTCTGGAGACACAGCATGGAGACACAGTCTGGAGACACGGAGACACAGTCAGGAGACACAGTCTGGAGACACGGCCTGGAGACACAGTCTGGAGACACGGGCTGGAGACACAGTCTAGAGACACAGCATGGAGACACGGAGACACAGTCTGGAGACACAGTCCGGAGACACGGAGACACAGTCTGGAGACACAGTCTGGCGACACGGAGACACAGTGTAGAGACACAGACTGGAGACACGGAGACACGGTCTGGAGACACAGTCTGGAGACACGGACACACAGTCTAGAGACACAGTCTAGAGACACAGCCTGGAGACACAGCCTGGAGACACAGTCTGGAGACACGGAGACACGGTCTGGAGAAACAGCATGGAGAAACAGTCTGGAGACACGGAGACACAGTCTGGAGACACAGTGTAGAGACACAGTCTGGAGACACGGCCTGGAGACACAGTCTGGAGACACGGGCTGGAGACACAGTCTGGAGACACAGTCTGGAGACACGGAGACACAGTCTGGAGACATGGAGACACAGTCTGGAGACACAACATGGAGACACAGTCTGGAGACACAGTGTAAAGAAACAGACTGGAGACACGGAGACACAGTCTAGAGACACAGTCTGGAGACATGGATACACAGTCTGGAGACACAGTCTGGAGACACAGCATGGAGACACAGTCTGGAGACACGGAGACACAGTCTGGAGACACAGTCTGGAGACACGGAGACACAGTCTAGAGACACAGTCTGGAGACACAGTCTAGAGACACGGAGACACGGTCTGGAGACACGGCCTGGAGACACAGTCTGGAGACACAGCTTGGAGACACAGTCTGGAGACACAGTCTGGAGACACGGAGACACAGTCTAGAGACACAGTTTGGAGACACGGATACACAGTCTGGAGACACAGTCTGGATACACAGTCTGGAGACACGGAGACACAGTCTAGAGACACAGTTTGGAGACACGGACACACAGTGTAGAGACAAGTCTGGATACAAAGTCTGGAGACACAGTCTAGAGACACAGTCTAGAGACACGGAGACACAGTCTAGAGACACGGCCTGGAGACACAGTCTGGAGACACAGTCTGGAGATACAGCTTGGAGACACAGTCTGGAGACACAGTCTGGAGACACGGTCTGGAGACACAGAGACACAGTCTAGAGACACAGCATGGAGACACGGAGACACAGTCTGGAGACACAGCATGGAGACACGGCCTGGAGACACAGTCTGGAAACACAGTCTGGAGACACGGAGACACGGCCTGGAGACACAGTCTGGAGACACGGAGACACAGTCTGGAGACACGGTCTGGAGACACGTAGACACAGTCTAGAGACACAGTATTGAGACACGGAGACACAGTCTGGAGACACGGAGACACGGCCTGGAGACAAAGTCTGGAGACACGGAGACACAGTCTGGAGACACAGAGACACAGTCTGGAGACATGGAGACAGTCTAGAGACACAGTCTGGAGACACAGTCTGGAGACACGGAGACACGGTCTGGAGACATGGATACACAGTCTGGAGACACGGTCTGGAGACACGGAGACACAGTCTAGAGACACAGTCTGGAGACACGGAGACACAGTCTGCAGACACAGAGACACAGTCTGGAGACACAGTCTAGAGACACAGTCTGGAGACACAGTCTGGAGACACAACCTGGAGACACTGTCTCGAGACACGTTCTGGAGACACGGCGAAACAGTCTACAGACACGGTCTGGAGACATGGATACACAGTCTGGAGACACAGTCTGGAGACACGGAGACACAGTCTAGAGACACAGTCTGGAGACACAGTCTAGAGACACGGAGACACGGTCTGGAGACACGGCCTGGAGACACAGTCTGGAGACACAGCTTGGAGACACAGTCTGGAGACACAGTCTGGAGACACGGAGACACAGTCTAGAGACACAGTTTGGAGACACGGATACACAGTCTGGAGACACAGTCTGGATACACAGTCTGGAGACACGGAGACACAGTCTAGAGACACAGTTTGGAGACACGGACACACAGTGTAGAGACAAGTCTGGATACAAAGTCTGGAGACACAGTCTAGAGACACAGCATGGAGACACGGAGACACAGTCTGGAGACACAGCATGGAGACACGGCCTGGAGACACAGTCTGGAAACACAGTCGGGAGACACGGAGACACGGCCTGGAGACACAGTCTGGAGACACGGAGACACAGTCTGGAGACACGGTCTGGAGACACGTAGACACAGTCTAGAGACACAGTATTGAGACACGGAGACACAGTCTGGAGACACGGAGACACGGCCTGGAGACAAAGTCTGGAGACACGGAGACACAGTCTGGAGACACAGAGACACAGTCTGGAGACATGGAGACAGTCTAGAGACACAGTCTGGAGACACAGTCTGGAGACACGGAGACACGGTCTGGAGACATGGATACACAGTCTGGAGACACGGTCTGGAGACACGGAGACACAGTCTAGAGACACAGTCTGGAGACACGGAGACACAGTCTGCAGACACAGAGACACAGTCTGGAGACACAGTCTAGAGACACAGTCTGGAGACACAGTCTGGAGACACAACCTGGAGACACGGTGACACAGTCTGGAGACACGGAGACACTGTCTCGAGACACGTTCTGGAGACACGGCGAAACAGTCTACAGACACGGTCTGGAGACATGGATACACAGTCTGGAGACACGGAGACACAATCTTGAGACACAGTCTTGAGACATGGATACACAGTCTGGAGACACGGTCTGGAGACACGGAGACACAGTCTAGAGACACAGTCTGGAGACACAGTCTGGAGACATGTAGACACGTTCTGGAGACACGGAGACACAGTCTAGAGACACAGTCTGGAGACACAGTCTGGAGACATGTAGACACGTTCTGGAGACACGGAGACACGGTCTGGAGACACGGAGACACAGTCTTGAGACACGTTCTGGAGACACGGCGACACAGTCTAGAGACACTGTCTGGAGACACGGTCTGGAGACACGGAGACACAGTCTGGAGACACGGCCTGGAGACACAGTCTGGAGACACGGAGACACAGTCTGGAGACACGGAGACACAGTCTGGAGACACGGTCTGGAGACACGGAGACACAGTCTGGAGACACGGCCTGGAGACACAGTCTGGAGACACAGTCCGGAGATACAGCTTGGAGACACAGTCTGGAGACACAGTCTGGAGACACGGTCTGGAGACACAGAGACACAGTCTAGAGACACAGCATGGAGACACGAAGACACAGTCTGGAGACACAGCCTGGAGACACAGTCTGGAGACACGGAGACACAGTCTGGAGACACAGTCTGGGGACACAGTCTAGAGACACAGCCTGGAGACACAGTCTGGAGACACGGAGACACAGTCTGGAGACACAGCCTGGAGACACAGTCTGGAAACACAGTCTGGAGACACGGAGACACGGCCTGGAGACACAGTCTGGAGACACGGAGACACAGTCTGGAGACACGGTCTGGAGACACGTAGACACAGTCTAGAGACACAGTATTGAGACACGGAGACACAGTCTAGAGACACAGTCTAGAGACACAGCCTGGAGACACAGCCTGGAGACACGGAGACACGGTCTGGAGACACAGTCTGGAGACACGGAGACACAGTCTGGAGACACAGAGACACAGTCTGGAGACACGGAGACACAGTCTAGAGACACAGTCTGGAGACACGGAGACACGGTCTGGAGACATGGATACACAGTCTGGAGAAACGGTCTGGAGACACGGAGACACAGTCTAGAGACACAGTCTGGAGACACGGAGACAAAGTCTGGAGACACAGAGACACAGTCTGGAGACACAGTCTAGAAACACAGTCTGGAGACACGTTCTGGAGACACGTTCTGGAGACACGGCGACACAGTCTAGAGACACAGTCTGGAGACACAGTCTGGAGACACGGCCTGGAGACACAGTCTGGAGACACGGAGACACAGTCTGGAGACACAGTCTGGAGACACAGCATGGAAACACAGTCTGGAGACAAAGTCTGGAGACACAGCCTGGAGACACAGTCTAGAGACACAGCCTGGAGACACGGAGACACAGTCTGGAGACACGGAGACACAGTCTAGAGACACAGTCTTGAGACATGGATACACAGTCTGGAGACACAGCATGGAGACACAGTCTGGAGACACGGCCTGGAGACACAGTCTGGAGACACGGAGACACAGTCTGGAGACACAGTCTGGAGACACAGCATTGAAACACAGTCTGGAGACAAAGTCTGGAGACACAGCCTGGAGACACAGTCTAGAGACACGGAGACACAGTCTGGAGACACAGTCTGGAGACACAGCATTGAAACACAGTCTGGAGACAAAGTCTGGAGACACAGCCTGGAGACACAGTCTGGAGACACGGAGACACAGTCTGGAGACACAGTCTGGAGACACAGCATTGAAACACAGTCTGGAGACAAAGTCTGGAGACACAGCCTGGAGACACAGTCTGGAGACACGGAGACACAGTCTGGAGACACAGCCTGGAGACACAGTCTGGAGACACGGAGACACAGTCTGGAGACACAGTCTGGGGACACAGTCTAGAGACACAGCCTGGAGACACAGTCTGGAGACACGGAGACACAGTCTGGAGACACAGCCTGGAGACACAGCCTGGAGACACAGTCTGGAGACACGGAGACACAGTCTGGAGACACAGCATGGAGACACAGTCTGGAGACACAGTCTGGAGACACTGAGACACAGTCTGGAGACACAGTCTGGAGACACGGAGACACAGTCTGGAGACACAGTCTGGAGACACGGAGACACAGCATGGAAACACAGTCTGGAGACAAAGTCTGGAGACACAGCCTGGAGACACAGTCTGGAGACACGGAGACACAGTCTGGAGACACAGTCTGGAGACACAGCCTGGAGACACAGCCTGGAGACACGGAGACACAGTCTAGAGACACAGTCTGGAGACACAGCCTGGAGACACAGCCTGGAGACACGGAGACATAGTCTGGAGACACAGTCTGGAGACACAGTCTGGGGACACAGTCTGGAGACATAGTCTGGAGACACGGAGACACATTCTGCAGACACTGAGACAGTCTGGAGACACGGAGACACGGTCTGGAGACACGGACACACAGTCTGGAGACACAGAGACACAGTCTGGAGACACAGTCTGGAGACACGGAGACACGGTATGGAGACACGGAGACACAGTCTGGAGACACAGTCTGGAGACACGGAGACACAGTCTGGAGACACAGTCTGGAGACACGGAGACACAGTCTGGAGACACAGTCTGGAGACACGGAGACACGGTCTGGAGACACGGAGACACAGTCTGGAGACACAGTCTGGAGACACGGAGACACAGTCTGGAGACACAGTCTGGAGACACAGCCTGGAGACACGGAGACAAAGTCTGGAGACACAGTCTGGAGACACAGCCTGGAGACACAGCCTGGAGACACGGAGACACAGTCTGGAGACACAGTCTGGAGACATAGTCTGGAGACACGGAGACACAGTCTGGAGACACTGAGACAGTCTGGAGACACGGAGACACGGTCTGGAGACACGGAGACACAGTCTGGAGACAGTCTGGAGACACAGAGACACAGTCTGGAGACACAATCTGGAGACACGGAGACACGGTCTGGAGACACGGAGACACAGTCTGGAGACACAGTCTGGAGACACGGAGACACAGTCTGGAGACACAGTCTGGAGACACGGAGACACGGTCTGGAGACACAGTCTGGAGACACGGAGACACGGTCTGGAGACACTGAGACATAGTCTGGAGACACAGTCTGGAGACACGGAGACACAGTCTGGAGACACAGTCTGGAGACACAGCCTGGAGACACGGAGACACAGTCTAGAGACACAGTCTGGAGACACAGTCTGGAGACACAGCCTGGAGACACGGAGACACAGTCTGGAGACACAGTCTGGGGACACAGTCTGGAGACACGGGCTGGAGACACAGTCTGGAGACACAGCGTGGAGACACGGAGACACAGTCCGGAGACACAGTCTGGAGACACGGAGACACGGTCTGGAGACACGGAGACACAGTCTGGAGACACAGAGACACGGTCTGGAGACACAGAGACACGGTCTGGAGACACGGAGACACGGTCTGGAGACAATGAGACACGGTCTGGAGACAGTCTGGAGACACGGAGACAAGGTCTGGAGACACAGTCTGGAGACACAGAGACACAGTCTGGAGACACGGACACAAAGTCTGGAGACACAGTCTGGAGACACGGACACACAGTCTGGAGACACGGAGACACACTCTGGAGACACGGAGACACAGTCTTGAGACACAGTCTTGAGACATGGACACACAGTATGGAGACACGGAGACACACTCTGGAGACACGGAGACACAGTCTAGAGACACAGTCTGGAGACACGGAGACACAGTCTAGAGACACAGTCTGGAGACACGTAGACACGTTCTGGAGACACGGAGACACGGTCTGGAGACACAGAGACACGGTCTTGAGACACGGTCTGGAGACACGGTCTGGAGACACAGTCTGGAGACACAGGTTGGAGACACGGAGACACAGTCTGGAGACATGGAGACACAGTCTGGAGACACAACATGGAGACACAGTCTGGAGACACAGTGTAAAGACACAGACTGGAGACACGGAGACACAGTCTAGAGACACAGTCTGGAGACATGGATACACAGTCTGGAGACACAGTCTGGAGACACAGCATGGAGACACAGTCTGGAGACACGGAGACAAAGTCTGGAGACACAGTCTGGAGACACGGCCTGGAGACACAGTCTGGAGACACGGGCTGGAGACACAGTCTAGAGACACAGCATGGAGACACGGAGACACAGTCTGGAGACACAGTCTGGAGACACGGAGACACAGTCTGGAGACACAGTCTGGAGACACGGCCTGGAGACACAGTCTGGAGACACGGGCTGGAGACACAGTCTAGAGACACAGCATGGAGACACGGAGACACAGTCTGGAGACACAGTCTGGAGACACGGAGACACGGTCTGGAGACACGGCCTGGAGACACAGTCTGGAGACACAGTCTGGAGACACGGAGACACAGTCTGGAGACACGGCCTGGAGACACAGTCTGGAGACACAGCTTGGAGACACAGTCTGGAGACACAGTCTGGATACACGGTCTAGAGACACGGAGACACAGTGTAGAGACACGGCCTGGAGACACAGTCTGGAGACACAGTCTGGAGATGCAGCTTGGAGACACAGTCTGGAGACACAGTCTGGAGACACAGTCTGGAGACATAGAGACACAGTCTAGAGACACAGCATGGAGACACGGAGACACAGTCTGGAGACACAGCATGGAGACACGGCCTGGAGACACAGTCTGGAAACACAGTCTGGAGACACGGAGACACGGCCTGGAGACACAGTCTGGAGACACGGAGACACAGTCTAGAGACACAGTATTGAGACACGGAGACACAGTCTGGAGACACGGAGACACGGCCTGGAGACACAGTCTGGAGACACGGAGACACAGTCTGGAGACATGGAGACAGTCTAGAGACACAGTCTGGAGACACAGTCTGGAGACACGGAGACACGGTCTGGAGACATGGATACACAGTCTGGAGACACTGTCTGGAGACACGGAGACACAGTCTAGAGACACAGTCTGGAGACACGGAGACACAGTCTGCAGACACAGAGACACAGTCTGGAGACACAGTCTAGAGACACAGTCTGGAGACACAGTCTGGAGACACAGTCTGGAGACACGGAGACACAATCTTGAGACACAGTCTTGAGACATGGATACACAGTCTGGAGACACGGTCTGGAGACACGGAGACACAGTCTAGAGACACAGTCTGGAGACACGGAGACACAGTCTAGAGACACAGCCTGGAGACATGTAGACACGTTCTGGAGACACGGAGACACGGTCTGGAGACACGGAGACACAGTCTTGAGACACGTTCTGGAGACACGGCGACACGGTCTAGAGACACGGTCTGGAGACACGGTCTGGAGACACGGAGACACAGTCTGGAGACACGGCCTGGAGACACAGTCTGGAGAGACGGAGACACAGTCTGGAGACACAGTCTGGAGACACGGAGACACAGTCTGGAGACACGGTCTGGAGACACGGAGACACAGTCTGGAGACACGGCCTGGAGACACAGTCTGGAGACACAATCTGGAGATACAGCTTGGAGACACAGTCTGGAGACACAGTCTGGAGACACGGTCTGGAGACACAGAGACACAGTCTAGAGACACAGCATGGAGACACGGAGACACAGTCTGGAGACACAGCATGGAGACACGGCCTGGAGACACAGTCTGGAAACACAGTCTGGAGACACGGAGACACGACCTGGAGACACAGTCTGGAGACACGGAGACACAGTCTGGAGACACGGTCTGGAGACACGTAGACACAGTCTAGAGACACAGTATTGAGACACGGAGACACAGTCTAGAGACACAGTCTAGAGACACAGCCTGGAGACACAGTCTGGAGACAAGGAGACACGGTCTGGAGAAACAGCATGGAGACACAGTCTGGAGACACGGAGACACGGCCTGGAGACACAGTCTGGAGACACGGAGACACAGTCTGGAGACACAGAGACACAGTCTGGAGACACGGAGACACAGTCTAGAGACACAGTCTGGAGACACGGTCTGGAGACACGGAGACACAGTCTGGAGACACGGCCTGGAGACACAGTCTGGAGACACAGCTTGGAGACACAGTCTGGAGACACAGTCTGGAGATACAGCTTGGAGACACAGTCTGGAGACACAGTCTGGAGACACGGTCTGGAGACACAGAGACACAGTCTAGAGACACAGCATGGAGACACGGAGACACAGTCTGGAGACACAGCATGGAGACACGGCCTGGAGACACAGTCTGGAAACACAGTCTGGAGACACGGAGACACGGCCTGGAGACACAGTCTGGAGACACGGAGACACAGTCTGGAGACACGGTCTGGAGACACGTAGACACAGTCTAGAGACACAGTATTGAGACACGGAGACACAGTCTGGAGACACGGAGACACGGCCTGGAGACACAGTCTGGAGACACGGAGACACAGTCTGGAGACACAGAGACACAGTCTGGAGACATGGAGACAGTCTAGAGACACAGTCTGGAGACACAGTCTGGAGACACGGAGACACGGTCTGGAGACATGGATACACAGTCTGGAGACACGGTCTGGAGACACGGAGACACAGTCTAGAGACACAGTCTGGAGACACGGAGACACAGTCTGCAGACACAGAGACACAGTCTGGAGACACAGTCTAGAGACACAGTCTGGAGACACAGTCTGGAGACACAGCCTGGAGACACGGTGACACAGTCTAGAGACACAGTCTGGAGACACGGAGACACGGTCTCGAGACACGATCTGGAGACACGGCGACACAGTCTACAGACACGGTCTGGAGACATGGATACACAGTCTGGAGACACGGTCTGGAGACACGGAGACACAGTCTAGAGACACAGTCTGGAGACACGGAGACACAGTCTAGAGACACAGTCTGGAGACATGTAGACACGTTCTGGAGACACGGAGACACGGTCTGGAGACACGGAGACACAGTCTTGAGACACGTTCTGGAGACACGGCGACACAGTCTAGAGACACGGTCTGGAGACACGGTCTGGAGACACGGAGACACAGTCTGGAGACACGGCCTGGAGACACAGTCTGGAGACACGGAGACACAGTCTGGAGACACAGTCTGGAGACACGGAGACACAGTCTGGAGACACGGTCTGGAGACACGGAGACACAGTCTGGAGACACGGCCTGGAGACACAGTTTGGAGACACAGTCTGGAGGTACAGCTTGGAGACACAGTCTGGAGACACAGTCTGGAGACACGGTCTGGAGACACAGAGACACAGTCTAGAGACACAGCATGGAGACACGGAGACACAGTCTGGAGACACAGCATGGAGACACGGCCTGGAGACACAGTCTGGAGACACGGAGACACAGTCTGGAGACACGGTCTGGAGACACGTAGACACAGTCTAGAGACACAGTATTGAGACACGGAGACACAGTCTAGAGACACAGTCTAGAGACACAGCCTGGAGACACAGCCTGGAGACACAGTCTGGAGACACGGAGACACAGTCTGGAGACACACCCTGGAGACACAGTCTGGAGACACGGAGACACAGTCTGGAGACACAGTCTGGGGACACAGTCTAGAGACACAGCCTGGAGACACAGTCTGGAGACACGGAGACACAGTCTGGAGACACAGCCTGGAGACACAGCCTGGAGACACAGTCTGGAGACACGGAGACACAGTCTGGAGACACGGTCTGGAGACACAGCATGGAGACACAGTCTGGATACACAGTCTGGAGACACGGAGACACAGTCTGGAGACACAGTCTGGAGACACGGAGACACAGTCTGGAGACACAGCATGGAAACACAGTCTGGAGACAAAGTCTGGAGACACAGCCTGGAGACACAGTCTGGAGACACGGAGACACAGTCTGGAGACACAGTCTGGAGACACAGCCTGGAGACACAGCCTGGAGACACGGAGACACAGTCTAGAGATACAGTCTGGAGACACAGCCTGGAGACACAGCCTGGAGACACGGAGACACAGTCTGGAGACACAGTCTGGAGACACAGTCTGGGGACACAGTCTGGAGACATAGTCTGGAGACACGGAGACACAGTCTGGAGACACAGTCTGGAGACACGGAGACACAGTCTGGAGACACAGTCTGGAGACACAGCATGGAAACACAGTCTGGAGACAAAGTCTGGAGACACAGCCTGGAGACACAGTCTGGAGACACGGAGACACAGTCTGGAGAAACAGTCTGGAGACACAGCCTGGAGACACAGCCTGGAGACACGGAGACACAGTCTAGAGACACAGTCTGGAGACACAGCCTGGAGACACAGCCTGGAGACACGGAGACACAGTCTGGAGACACAGTCTGGAGACACAGTCTAGAAACACAGTCTGGAGACACGTTCTGGAGACACGTTCTGGAGACACGGCGACACAGTCTAGAGACACAGTCTGGAGACACAGTCTGGAGACACGGCCTGGAGACACAGTCTGGAGACACGGAGACACAGTCTGGAGACACAGCATGGAAACACAGTCTGGAGACAAAGTCTGGAGACACAGCCTGGAGACACAGTCTAGAGACACAGCCTGGAGACACGGAGACACAGTCTGGAGACACGGAGACACAGTCTAGAGACACAGTCTTGAGACATGGATACACAGTCTGGAGACACAGCATGGAGACACAGTCTGGAGACACGGCCTGGAGACACAGTCTGGAGACACGGAGACACAGTCTGGAGACACAGTCTGGAGACACAGCATGGAAACACAGTCTGGAGACAAAGTCTGGAGACACAGCCTGGAGACACAGTCTAGAGACACAGCCTGGAGACACAGTCTGGAGACACGGAGACACTGTCTGGAGACACAGTCTGGAGACATGGACACACAGTCTGGAGACACAGTCTGGGGACACAGTCTAGAGACACAGCCTGGAGACACAGTCTAGAGACACAGTCTAGAGACACGGCCTGGAGACACAGTCTGGAGACACGGAGACACAGTCTGGAGACACAGTCTGGAGACACAGCATGGAAACACAGTCTGGAGACAAAGTCTGGAGACACAGCCTGGAGACACAGTCTAGAGACACAGCCTGGAGACACAGTCTGGAGACACGGAGACACTGTCTGGAGACACAGTCTGGAGACATGGACACACAGTCTGGAGACACAGTCTGGGGACACAGTCTAGAGACACAGCCTGGAGACACAGTCTGGAGACACGGAGACACAGTCCTGAGACACAGCCTGGAGACACAGCCTGGAGACACAGTCTGGAGACACGGAGACACAGTCTGGAGACACGGTCTGGAGACACAGCATGGAGACACAGTCTGGAGACACGGAGACACAGTCTGGAGACACAGTCTGGAGACACGGAGACACAGTCTGGAGACACAGTCTGGAGACACAGCATGGAAACACAGTCTGGAGACAAAGTCTGGAGACACAGCCTGGAGACACAGTCTGGAGACACGGAGACACAGTCTGGAGATACAGTCTGGAGACACAGCCTGGAGACACAGCCTGGAGACACGGAGACACAGTCTAGAGACACAGTCTGGAGACACAGCCTGGAGACACAGCCTGGAGACACGGAGACACAGTCTGGAGACACAGTCTGGAGACACAGTCTGGGGACACAGTCTGGAGACATAGTCTGGAGACACGGAGACACAGTCTGCAGACACTGAGACAGTCTGGAGACACGGAGACACGGTCTGGAGACACGGAGACACAGTCTGGAGACACAGAGACACAGTCTGGAGACACAGTCTGGAGACACGGAGACACGGTCTGGAGACACGGAGACACAGTCTGGAGACACGGAGACACAGTCTGGAGACACAGTCTGGAGACACAGCCTGGAGACACGGAGACAAAGTCTAGTGACACAGTCTGGAGACACAGCCTGGAGACACAGCCTGGAGACACGGAGACACAGTCTGGAGACACAGTCTGGAGACATAGTCTGGAGACACGGAGACACAGTCTGGAGACACTGAGACAGTCTGGAGACACGGAGACACAGTCTGGAGACAGTCTGGAGACACAGAGACACAGTCTGGAGACACAGTCTGGAGACACGGAGACACGGTCTGGAGACACGGAGACACAGTCTGGAGACACAGTCTGGAGACACGGAGACACAGTCTGGAGACACAGTCTGGAGACACGGTCTGGAGACACAGTCTGGAGACACGGAGACACGGTCTGGAGACACGGAGACACAGTCTGGAGACACAGTCTGGAGACACGGAGACACAGTCTGGAGACACAGTCTGGAGACACAGCCTGGAGACACGGAGACACAGTCTAGAGACACAGTCTGGAGACACAGTCTGGAGACACAGCCTGGAGACACGGAGACACAGTCTGGAGACACAGTCTGGGGACACAGTCTGGAGACATAGTCTGGAGACACGGAGACACAGTCTGGAGACACTGAGACAGTCTGGAGACACAGCGTGGAGACACGGAGACACAGTCTGGAGACACAGTCTGGAGACACGGAGACACGGTCTGGAGACACGGAGACACAGTCTGGAGACACGGAGACACGGTCTGGAGACACAGAGACACGGTCTGAAGACACGGTCTGGAGACACAGTCTGGAGACACGGAGACACGGTCTGGAGACACGGAGACACAGTCTGGAGACACGGAGACACGGTCTGGAGACACAGAGACACGGTCTGAAGACACGGTCTGGAGACACAGTCTGGAGACACAGAGACACAGTCTGGAGACACGGAGACACGGTCTGGAGACACGGAGACACGGTCTGGAGACACAGAGACACGGTCTGGAGACACGGAGACACGGTCTGGAGACACAGAGACACAGTCTGGAGACACAGTCTGGAGACACGGAGACACAGTCTGGAGACACAGTCTGGAGACACAGAGACACAGTCTGGAGACACGGACACACAGTCTGGAGACACAGTCTGGAGACACGGACACACAGTCTGGAGACACGGAGACACGGTCTGGAGACACAGTCTGGAGACACGGTCTGGAGACACGGAGACTCGGAACCTCGCATCGTAAGTCATTAAAAGCACTTTGTTTGGCCTTTATTATCTCTGTCTTCACCTTTTGTTGTATCTTCCTGTATTTCTGTCCACTCTCTTCAGTCTTCTCAGTGTCCCATTTCTTCTTAACTAACCTTTTTTCCTGTATACATTTCTGAACTTCATCATTTGCCCACCAGGTCTCCTTCCAGAGGACACACCCAGTACTCCCCTACCTGTCTCCATGATCACATCAGCTGTACTTGTCCAGTCATCCAAGCAACTCTTGACCATCTAGAACCTGTCTCAGCTCTTCTCTAAAAGTCACACAACAGTCTTCCTTTTTCAGCTTACACCCCTTTGTCCTCTGTTTTGCCTTTGCTCTCTTCATCTTCCCCCAACTGTCAGGGTTTTGTTTTTTATGGTTTGTGTATTTGTTCCTGTGGTAAATTGTTTTTCCTTTTTCCCCCTCCTCCATTTATTTTAGGCTTGTGCAGCAGTCCGAGGCGTGTCAGCACACCTGCATTCCATCATCGCTTCCTACTGTACTTCAGGAGGGTTGCCTCTCTCAGTCTTTGCCAGATGGTCGTCAGTGGTGCACAGCTCTTGGGTGTGTGGCTGCCCAGGACTGCTGCCTGCATTGCTCCTGAGTTAGACTTTTTTGTTTTTCCCTAGTGTTTTTTGGGAAGTTGCTCATTTTTTTATTTTTTGATATAGATATTGATTGAGATATAGAAACCCAGCCTGCAGGTACCCATGTGATAAAATGAGTATTCAAGATGTCCAGATCAGGTGAATATTGTTAATGTTACAAATATAAGACTGTGCTGTGAATCTTTGATACAATGTGATTTCATTTTTGTGCCACATTTTTCTGCATTCAGAAATGTTACTTCGACTCACCATAGCCCATGGTCCATTGACTGTCCTGTTAATATCTGTAAAGCACTGAATAATCACTTGGATCATCTCATCATGGTGCTCGTAGCGGGTTCCAAACAGAACTTTACAGATGATGTTGGATGCTGCATTATGAAACAAAAGCTGAGGACTCAGGGTTTTACCTGGAAAAGACAGAACTCAGACTTAGGATGCTTTCCCAACAGGATAATCTGCTAGACTTGGTTCAACCAGGATAGTCCACTAAACTAGGTCCTATCAAGATAGTTTGCTAGACTCAGTCTGATCTTGGTCTGATCAGGATAGTCCTCTAGGCTTGATCCTATCAACATTATTTGTTAGACTTGGTCTGATTTCGGTACGACCACAACAGTTCCCTAGCCTTGATCCCATCTTGGTCTGATCAGGACAGGCTAGAATTAGTCCAACAGGGATATTCCATGATACTCAGTCCAACCATCATTGTCTGCTGGACTCACTCTAACTACAGTAGTTGGTTAGACTTGGTCCAGCCTTCACTTGATCACCATAGTCCACTAAACTAGGCCCTATCTGCTAGACTCAGTCCAATCTTGGTCCAATTAGGACAGTCCTGCTTGACATAGTCTGATCTCTGTCTGACCAGAATAGTCCACTGGGCTCTGTCCAATAAGGACAGTTCGCTCATATGAACAAATAAATAAATAAAACATGAGCCAACCCATGCTGATGACGTACCAATGTTCTGTTCAAGTGTAGGTGTAGCGAAGCTCCTCATAAATTCTGTGCTCCATCGTTTTCTTCCCCAAACCAAAGTTCTTTAAGGTCATCAATGCAAATCGTCGATGCTCCCTCCAAGGTGTACCGAAGTCTGCCATAATCATTCCTACAAAGCAACGAGGGTTTACACAGCCATTAGTCCTTCTACACCAGAAACATATTCACGATTCAGTCCTGAGTCCATCCCTGACACCATCACTACTCCACTCTCATCCTTACAGTCAAGAACTACGTTAGGTGGTCAGGTGCCTGAAGATGGACCACAGCTGTTTCAGACAGACTTTAGGACACCTGTGGGAGAGCTGGCTGCTAGCTTGAAGGAGCACAGCACAAAAAGACGATGAGAAACTTGGCCATGGTTGCCATGGCAGCGCCAAAGTGACATTAGCATAGTTCGCAACTGGCTCGGGTGAGGCTGTCAACGTGGCTTCTGTTGTCAGATCAGCCTGTTGTTTATCTGTTGGATGTGAATATTAAGAAAAATCCATTTCAGTTCTAAAAATAAAACTTGCAAAATTGCTGAATGGAATTTTGATGCTGATGTGAATATTCCTGTTGACATTAATTCCATAAAAAATACTGGCATGTAAATTATTGGGAGCTAATATTCGTACTTGGTGTTTAGTTACTGAAAGGATGAGGGTGAAGTCAGCCAGGCTCTGTTTCTGCTTCTGGTCCCAGTCTGATCCTCTGACCCTGTAAATCCAGCGAGGAAAAATAAAATTATGATTGAGCTTTTACTGATGTTTCTTAAAGCAAACCTGCTCTAATACCACAAAAGAGTGCAAGTACTTACATCGAGTACTATCTGATACTAAGTACTGAGATGAGAACTAATAAATCCCATTTAACCAATCAGTTTAACCAACATTGACCTCTATGATGATGAAAAACGTGGGCATAAATGTTCCCTTGCCCGGATGCGGGTCACCGGGACCCCTTCTGGAGCCAGGCCTGGGGGTGGGGTACAAGAGAGAGCGTCTGGTGGCCGGGCCTTTGCCTGTGGGGCAAAGGCCTCGCATGGGCTCACCATCTGCGGGAGAAGCTGTAGGGGTTGGTGGCAATGTGAGCTGGGTGGACAAGCATGAGCTTGTGTGTGAGGTCGAGCGGTTCAGACTAGATATAGTTGGACTCACCTCAACGCATGGCTTGGGCTCTGGAACCAGTACCCTCGAGAGGGGCTGGACCTTCTTCCACTCTGGAGTTGCTCATGGTGAGAGGCGCCGAGAAGGTGTGGGCATTCTCATCGGCCCCTGCCTTGGTGCCTGCACATTGGGGTTTACCCCGGTGGATGAAAGGGTAGTTTCCCTCCGCCTCCAGGTGGGGGGACGGGTCCTGACTGTTGTCTGTGCTTATGCGCCGAACAGCAGTTCAGAGTACCCACCCTTTCTGGAGTCCTTGGAGGGAGTGCTGGAGGGTGCTCCTTCTGGGGACTCCATTGTTCTGCTGGGGGACTTCAATGCTCACGTGGGCAATGACAGTGAGACCTGGAGGGGAGTGATTGGGAGGCATGGTCCCCCCCCCTCTGACCCCAAATGGTGTTTTGTTATTGGACTTCTGTGTCAGTCATGGATTGTCCATAACGAACACCATGTTCCAACATAAGAGTGTCCATATGTACACCTGGCATCAGGATTCCCTGGGATGCAATTCAATGATTGATTTTGTAGTCGTATCGTCGGACCTACGGCCACATGCCTTGGACACTCGGGTGAAGAGGGGGGCGGAGCTGTCAACTGATCACCACCTGGTGGTGAGTTGGCTCAGATGGTGGAGGAGGAAGCCGGTCAGATCTGGCAGGCCCAAACGTGTTGTGAGGGTCTGCCGGGAACGTCTGGCTGAGTCCCTTGTCAGAGCGAGCTTCAACTCCCACCTTCAGCAGAGCTTCAACCATGTCCCGAGTGAGACGGGGGACATTGAGTCCGAATGGGCTGTGTTCCGTGCCTCTATTGGTGGGGCGGCCAGCCGGAGCTGTGGCTGTAAGGTCGTTGGTGCCTGTCGTGGCGGTAATCCCAGAACTCATTGGTGGACACCAGCAGTGAGGGATGCCATCAAGCTGAAGAAGGAGTCCTATCGGGCTTTTTTGGCCTGTGGGACTCTGGAGGCAGCAGATGGGTACCGACAGGCTAAGCAGCATGTGGCATCGGCTGTCGCCAAGGCAAAAACTCGGGCGTGGGAGGAGTTCAGTGAGGCCATGGAAAAAGTCTTTCAGACGACTTTGAGGCAATTCTGGTCCACCATCCGGCGGCTCAGGAGGGGGAAGCAGTGCTCCATTAACACTGTGTACAGTGGAGATGGGGAGCTGCTGACCTCAACTCGGGACGTTGTGGGTCGGTGGAGGGAATACTTCGAAAATGTCCTCAATCCTACCAACAAATCTTCCGATGAGGAAGCAGAGCTGGTGGACTCAGGAGTGGACTCTCCTATCTCTGGGGCTGAAGTCACTGAGGTGGTCAAAAAGTCCTTGGTGGCAAGGCCCCGGGGATGGATGAAATTCGCCCGGAGTTCCTTAAGGCTCTGGATGCTGTGGGGCTGTCCTGGCTGACACGCCTCTGCAGCATCGCGTGAACATCGGGGGCAGTGCCTCTGGATTGGCAGACTGTGGTGGTGGTTCCCCTTTTCAAGAAGGGGGACCAGAGGGTGTGTTCCAATTACAGGGGAATCACACTCCTCAGCCTCCCTGGTAAGGTCTATTCAGGGATCCTGGAGAGGAGGGTCTGCCGGATAGTTGAATCTCGGATTGAGGAGGAGCAGTGTGGTTTTCGTCCTGGTTGCGGAACAGTGGACCAACTCTATACACTCTTTGGGGTCCTGGAGGGGGCATGGGAGTTTGCCCAACCAGTCTACATGTGCTTTGTGGACCTGGAGAAGGCGTTCGATCGTGTCCCCTGGGGACTCCTGTGGGGGGTATGGGGTACCGGACCCCCTTGTACGAGCTGCCGGGTCCCTGTACAACAGGTGTTGTTTCCAGTGAGGGTTGGACTCCGCCAAGGCTGCCCTTTATCGCCAATTCTGCTCATCACTAATATGGACAGAATTTCTAGGCGCAGCCAAGGTGTTGAGGGGATCCAGCTTGGTGGCCTCAGGATTGGGTCCCTGATTTTTGCAGATGACGTGGTCCTGTTGGCTTCATCTGGTCGTGATCTCCAGCTCTCACTTGAGCAATTCACAGCCGAGTGTGAAGCGGCTGGGATGAGATTCAGCACCTCCAAATCTGAGACCATGGTCCTCAGCCGGAATAGGGTGGATTGCCCTCTCCGGGTCGGGAGTGAGGTCCTGCCTCAAGTGGAGGAGTTTAAATATCTCGGGGTCTTGTTCACGAATGCGGACTCTGCGCCGGTCTGTCGTGGTGAAGAAGGAGCTGAGCCAGAAGGCGAAGCTCTCGATTTACCAGTCGATCTACGTTCCTACCCTCACCTATGGTCATGAGCTGTGGGTCGTGACCGAAAGAAGGAGATCTCGTATACAGGCGGCTGAAATGAGTTTCCTCCGCAGGGTGGCCGGGCTCTCCCTTAGAGATAGGGTGAGGAGCTCGGTCATCCGGGAGGAGATCAGAGTAGAGCCGCTGCTCCTCCGCATCGAGAGGAACCAGTTGAGGTGGCTCGGGCATCTGGTCAGGATGCCTCCTGGACCTCCCTGCTGAGGTGTTCCAGGCACGTCCCTCTGGGAGGAGACCCCGGGGAAGACCCAGGACACGCTGGAGGGATTATATCTCTCGGCTGGCCTGGGAACGCCTCGGGATCCCCCCCACAGAGCTGGTAAATGTGGCTGGGGAGAGGGAAGTCTGGGCTTCCCTGCTAAGGCTGCTGCCCCCGCAACCCGACCCCGGATAAACGGCATGAAGACGAGACGAGGTTTGGTTTTTAAAAAATATTTCTATTGAACCAGAATTAGAAAATAATGTCATGGTTTTTATAACACTTTCATTTATTATTACTATTGTCAATTTCATCTTATTTCCCAGGCAGCTGTTTTCTCCTTCTTTAATGGGAGGGTATGAATACATATGAGGACGACTGTATATGTGTCTAAGAAGGATTATTTTCCACTGAAGTTAACGTCAGCTTGACAGGATGAGCTGTCAGCCAGAGGAGAGCTCGTCTAAACCGCTTCATGTTGCTCATTTACACACAAAGGAAAATGAAAATAAATCAAAGTTTAATTACTGGCACCATTTTCTGTCATTTAAAAAATATTTTTGTGTCTTTTTGTGGAAGAATTGGATCAGTAGTTAGATGAACTTGTCATATGTAGTTGCCAGGCAACGAAGGACTGGAGCACTATGGGTAATTCTTGTCCACTAGATAGGTTGTCTCATTTTACTGGCAGTAAGCGCACTTTGGTGTGTGCAGACCACGTAGAACACTTCGTTGCCTACGCAGTCTGCGCACTTGAAAGTGTGCAGACCATGAATTGAGAAACACCCTTTGTTTATATATCCTCCCAGGAAAAAGGGAGCTCCAGATCCTGGTCCAGAGAAAGTCCACATTTAAACCCAAAAATAATCACAAGTGTGACCTAAAAGGTAGAAAAACAGGGTTAACACATTCAGGTTCCAGCTGCAGAGGATCTGAAAAGGGAAGGCTGAAACCAGAATATAGCTGAGAAATATAGCTGAGAAGCAGAAGTGGAACCGCAAGGTAATAATCACAATCAGAGAACCAATCAAATGGTGACATCAGCCATGTTTACTTTATTACATGTTCAGGTACGCAATGCTCTTCAAGGTCAGTCCTGAACCAGGGATCAGGATAAAACCAACTCGGGATCTCTGTCCGTTATGTGGATAACTCACTCAGACAAAGGTGGTCATCAGCTCAGCAATCACATAAAAGAGGTGGAATTTGCTAAATTTAACAAGAGACTTAACATACAGTTGTTGCGTTCATGTGAAAACTGCTGCAGATACAAGAGACATTAAAGAGTAGTGAGACGGGAAGTCATTCTGATGAGTTTCACTTCACAAGACATAAATGGATAAAAAGTCAGTATGTTAAATTTAGATGATTAATGTGTAAAAGATCTGAGCTGATCAGTGGAATCTGGGATGAGAAACACTGGCTACCATCCAAACTGAATAAAAACATTATCTTTTGCTTAAGGTTACCTGCTGCAACACAACATGACTGTTGTGAATAATGACATGGTTTTCCACACTGAGCTGTGTGTTATTCAGTCAGACCAGCTGCCTTTTGATGGGGCAGCACACCTTCACTGGGGCTTTTGTGTGGACCTGGTATTGTTTCAGGCAGCCAATTGTCAGTGGGAGGCCACAGCTAGGGTGGATGCTGACATGGACCTTCTGTGGTGACATTTAGTTTGATGACCGCTGTGGTTAGAAGAAGATAGAAAAGGTCCTTAGGGAGCACGGAGCCCAGCAAGCTGCTTCACCTGACATGGAATCACAAAGACTCAGACAGACTTGGGATTATGAGTGACAGATAAACAGATGTGGATTTAACTGATCATGGACTAATCTGGGACCACATACAGTTACACAGAGTTGGTTTCCAAAGATCAGCATGCAAGAATCTCCAGGAGCCGTGGGTGTGGATGGAAGCTATGCTAGTAATGTTCCGGCCTTCCTTACCAAGCTGTGGACACTGGTGGAGGATCCAGACACCAATCATCTGATCTGCTGGAGCACAGTAAGGCCACTTTACCATCTTTTCACCATGTTACCATCCCAAACACATTACATCATGTTACCGTCCCAAGACATTACATCATGTTACCATCTGTAGCAACCTCCCATGGCCGAATTAATCCCCGAGTCAGATAAGAACTCAGGAAGTTCTTATCCGAGGAGGTCCATCCACACATCTCCAAAACAGAGCTCAATGAAAGCCCTAAAAATCAGATCCATCTTAATCCAGGTAGACAGAACTCCACTCTAAACCAGGAACCCTGCTGGTTTTATCTTGTTCCTGGTAGGAAATGTCTACACAGACAGACTGTGGCACCCTTTTGAAGTTGGAACCTATTAAGAGCATGTTGTCCATCACCCCAGGAGGTCCCTTTGTATCCACAGCACACAAAGACCAGATTCCAGAGCAGAACCTTTAAGCTCTGAATTCTAAACTGTATAAAATCCTGGATGTATCCTCAGCACACCTGGATGAATGGACTCTTCTTCCTTTCTAAATTAATACCATTTTTCAGATGTGAAATCAACAGAAGTTATCAAGTTAGTTCATTTCTGTGATTCCTTGGATGAAGCAACGGCGCCATCTAGCAGACACCCTCGAACAGGTTGAGATATGCATTTCAGGCTGATTAAATACACTGTGATTAACATTATATGCTGTTGTTATTAACGACTCTGACTCAAAGTAAGAACTTGTTTGATTTCTTGACCCACCAGGTTTGTGGAAAGTGAAAATCATCGATGAAGTGTATTGAAATGTCTTGATGAAATGTCTTGTACCTGTTAACAAACCTTTTCCCCTTTTAACAGCAGCAAAACTGTTTTAAGGTTCATGTTTATAAGGATCATTCATACTTCTTCTCATCTATAAATGGATTTTATAAACACGTTTTGAGGTTGGAAAAATGTTAAGTTTAATTCCCCAAGAACTTAGTATTTTGACCAAACCTTCAGACCCCATGTCCTGACCCCTGCGCTCTGATTGGATAATCAGAGTCTGCCCCAGAGCGCCGGCAAATTTAACTGCAGGTCTTCCCGGAACTCGCTCTCTTCTTCTTAGTTTTTTTTCTCTTCTTTTTCGTTTTTCCGCTCTTGTTTTTCTGCTCTTCTCTTTTTTTTCTGCTCTTGTTTTTTCGTCTTGTTTTGTTCTTCTGTTCGTTTTCGTTTGATGTGTGCTTTAGTCGTGTTTTTGTCCGTCTGGCGTCATGTTCATTTTTATTAATTAAGTAAGCTCGCTCGACTGCTTAACACCAGAAAACTCATCCAATTCTGGCTGAACAATTTTTTTGCTTCTGACACACCATCGTAGCTGCTCTCCCGGCCCACAAAGACTGTGACCAGTAACGTACGGACGACCCGAACGTTACTGCTCCAGCTGATCCCAGGACTTTGCCGACTCCCGTGACCCGTGGATTCTAATCATAGTTGGTCCAGCTTCAGACGTCGAACCAGGCGGTTCCAGGCGAGCTCCTGACTTCTGTGGAGGTCCCCTTTGGACAAGTGTCAGGACGACCACTGAATCCTTGCCCACGGGACCCAAGGTTCGGGTTCTCGACCACCAAGGTGCTGAAGTAAGGCCGACCCATTATTCCATTGCCTCCGATCCAGCTGGTGTCTTAGCAGAAGCTGCCCTTTTTGAATCCATTCCCCCGGTATCCGCCTGATAGTCTACCCTGACATATTTAGTTAACTTCATTAGACTTGCCATCTTTCCAACCTTCCTAGTTGTGTAAGTTATGTAAGCTGCTTACATAACTTTACCCTTAATAATTTTATTTTAGATTTTTGTTGTTGGCTCGGCTCGAGCTTCCATACTCTCTCCCTCTCTCTCTCTCTCTCTCTCTCTCTCTCTCTCTCTCTCTCTCTCTCTCTCTCTCTCTCTCTCTCTCATCTTGGCTAATTCAGTATTTGATGCTTGCTGACACTATTTCTGGTTTACATTATTAATTTCATTTGTCCTTGATGATTTTAACCGGTGTGGTTTTTTAATAGAGTGTGTTATATTTTAAGAAGTCGTGGTCACCTGATCGATCTTTGAGAAGTGATTTGTTCCCTCTGACGAGAACTTCCAGTAAGCGTATTTTGAGACTGACGGTTATCTGTTATTAGACAAATATCATTTTCATATTACGGTATTCCCTGCCTGCCCCGAGATCGTCCGCTTGTCTAAGGACACAGCAAATTATTAATTAAAACACCCACTGTCGCTCCAACATTGGATCACAGGTTAACGTTAATGATAATACGCTACACATCCCAACACATTACCATCCCAACACATTACATCACGTTAGCATCCCAACACATTACAGCACGTTACCATCCCAACACATTACATCACGTTACCATCCCAACACATTACATTACGTTAGCATCCCAACACATTACAGCACGTTACCATCCCAACACATTACATTACGTTAGCATCCCAACACATTACAGCACATTACCATCCCAACACATTACATCACGTTAGCATCCCAACACATTACAGCACGTTACCATCCCAACACATTACATCACGTTAGCATCCCAACACATTACAGCACGTTACCATCCCAACACATTACATCACGTTACCATCTCAACACATTACATCACGTTAGCATCCCAACACATTACAGCACGTTACCATCCCAACACATTACATCACGTTACCATCCCAACACATTACATCACGTTAGCATCCCAACACATTACATCACGTTAGCATCCCAACACATTACATCACGTTACCATCCCAACACATTACACCATGTTACCATCCCAACACATTACATCACGTTACCATCCCAACACATTATGCCATGTTACCATCCCAACACATTACATCACGTTAGCATCCCAACACATTACATCACGTTACCATCCCAACACATTACGCCATGTTACCATCCCCACACATTACATCACGTTACCATCCCAACACATTATGCCATGTTACCATCCAAACACATTACGCCATGTTACCATCCCAACACATTACGCCATGTTACCATCCCAACACATTATGCCATGTTACCATCCCAAGACATTATGTCATGTTACCATCCCAACACATTACGCCATGTTACCATCCCAACGCATTATGCCATGTTACCATCCCAAGACATTACGTCATGTTACCATCCCAAGACATTACGTCATATTACCATCCCAACACATTACGCCATGTTACCATCCCAACACATTACATCATGTTACCATCCCAAAACATTACATCATGTAACCATCCCAACACATTACGCCGTGTTAAAGCTGTTACGTGTTACGTTCTATATGTTATAGCTGCTGGGTGATCCTTTCTTCATGTTACTGCTGTTACATGTTCTTTTTCTACATGTTACAGCTGTCAGCAGCTCCTTTCTACATGTTACAACCGTTACATGTTACTTTCTACATGTTACTACTGTAAAGAAATTTTCTAAAAAATTGAAACCAATGAGCCCTGTCTGTGTCAACTGGAATGGTAATCTTTGGGCGACATAATTAGGGTTGCCACCTTTCAAAAATTAAAATAAGGGACATCCACTATAGCCCCAATGCAGGCTTGTGGGGAGCCCACAGCATTGGTTTATTTTGTGCTAACATTTTAAATAAAGGAGTGATGAAGTAATCAATTAATCAAACTTAAAGATTGAAATACTTTATACATTGTTTGTTGTGCAACATTGTTGGATATAAAGTGTTGCTAATTAGGCAACATAAAGCTGTGATTACATGGATCTTTACTAACATTAAGAAAATGTTTTATATAATAAAGTGCCATTTAGACTATACTTCGTTGTGTAATTAATTAACCTAGTTAATATGAATCACAAGGCAACAGCATTAGTGGCACTTAAAGATTTCTGTGTGTAGCAGGTATAACATTGAACAAAAAAATAACACCTGTGACACTTCACTTGCATGCGGTAAGAGGGCAGGAGTGGGATGACACATTTATATCATTTATACTGTGGTCAGTAATAGTTGGGCAAATGAAATTACTGTCTTATCATTCCATTACGGCATCACCATAACAACGTGCTGCTTGTTTAGCATGAAAACAACAACAAGGCCATCAAATAGCATCTACTTTAGCGAGTGTTGTAAAAACAGAAATAAACATATGCTATAAAATGTTTACAGTGCGGGACCATGGTGGGAAGCTGTGCATCGTGGTGTTCGAGACTCCGTCGTGCTGTGAAATGCGCCTCCTGGTTGTTTAGTCCTTACATGTTGGACTGCATCTGTTTGCTGTATCTCATGACTTGAAGGGAAGTCATGTCATACTTAGAGTTTAACAACACTAATAAAATTATTTGTTGAATGATTACTGAACACAGATTCCTTAAAAAACTGACATGAAAAAACCCATGAAGCTCTAAACATGTAACCATAGGAAATGCATATATTTTAAAAATAAATGTTTCACCTTAGCTATATTTATTTCTGCGTGTAATTATTAACTTTCCATCCATTAGAAATATGTTTTTAATGGCCATATATGTTATTTATATTGACTAATACAGCATATAAATAAATTATCCTGTTCTCGTGATGCTGTTAGATGTCGGACAGTCCGCCATGTGCAGCTAAACAGTCGCTGACACTTTGTACAGTTTGCCTTGTAAACATCGTCACTGTCACTGCAGCCTTTGTGCTCACGTCTGTTTTGCAGCACTTTGATTTTAGGATGTTCAGCTATCAACCAGGTACAGAAGACATTTTACAAGGCGTGGGTATTCTGAGGAGCATACATGAGTCATGTCTGTCTCCAGGCAACCGTGACTGTCCAACATGTAGGCAGACAGCGGAGGGGGCGGGGCCTGTGCAGATTCTGTCCAAAATGACATTTTTCAGACTGAGTGTTGATGTGTGTGACCGACACGTGGAAAGTTATGAAAATACAGAACAAAGTGCGTCCGGGATTGAACCAATACGGGACGCGACATTTGTCTGTTAATTGAAGGATGACTCCGTATTGTACGAGATGGGTGGCAACCCATGATGACATTACCCTGTAAGAAGGACAACAACATGGCGAATGTCGAGTTTGTGCAGCTGCATGTTTTTAATTAATTTGATCTGTTGAAGCAAAACTTGGTAGAACAGCGTCAGCAAAGAAGCGCCAGATAGCTAGCAGTTAGCATGCTACGCTTTGGTTGTATAGTGTTAAGTGCACACCTGGGTGTGCTAATAAAAAGTTTTACTGCCCTCTGGAGGTCTGGCATGTGCACTACATTGTGTTCTGCATTTCACGCTCTGCGTGGAAACAGCCGGAGGTGTTAATGTGTGTTGAGTTGTGAGTCTGTGTAACTCGGTTTTGCTTCTGGCATGTGAAGATTTGTTAACTGTGTGAACTATTTATCTTACTGTGTACTTTTATATTGTGACAAGCTGATGTGCAGCTCATCAGTTTTCCAGTGAGAGTAAATCTTCTGCTTGTTTCGTGTTGTAAAGTCTGGATGATGATGCTGCCGTGTACCTGCTTCACCCAGCCAGGCTTATTATCAGACCCGGTTGGCCTCGTCCTTCTCCTCTTCCTCACGCTGCTCTGCTTCTGCTAGCAGTGTTTGCGTCCACTGAGGTGCCAACGCTGTGGTTCCTAGTGGTAAGGCCCATGTGATGAGTCAGTGTGCAGATCAGGACATGAACATGGCGAAAAACAGTGACTTCGTATGAAAACAGGAGCTTTTCTGTCTGACATGCAGAGACGTGTGAGTGGTTTTCCACCTGCAGTCTGACTGTGGAGCAGGAGGAGGAGTTTATCAGAGCCGGTTCAGAAAGCCGATGGACAATAAATAATGAATATAGAACACTGTAATTATGAATTTCTTCTGTAAAATCCTAAAATGTTGATTTACAGGTAATAAATAACAGGTTCATGATAGGAGATGTCAAAGTAAAGAGAATCTCAGTCAGTCAGGAGTCTTTTTGTTCTGACGAAGATCCTGATTGTCTTCCTCAGACTGGAACCAGTTTTCACGTGTTCGATCAGGGACGCTTCGCCAAGGAAGTTCTGCCAAAATACTTCAAACACAACAACATGGCAAGCTTCGTGCGACAGCTCAACATGTGTAAGTACACCTTCTGCTTAGGCCCGCTGGGATCGCCAGCGTCCGTCTTCCGTCTGGCTTCAGGGTCAGGTGAGACCTGTGTGAGTCACCGGGGAAAACGAAACCAGCAGAGCAGAGCTGGACAATGTCGTTTCCGTGACGACTGCAGCGATGGCAGAACACACAGCATATTCCTTCATCATCATGACTTCAGATGCGCTGTGCCTCCTTTTTGTCTTCACTTCTGTTGCTTTTTATTGTTTCCATGTGGCCGACACGAGGGAGCAGAACCTCCCTGGAGCCCCTCCTTATTATCATTATTGTTATTACTATTATTATCATTATTTATTTTTATTTTTTTTTGTATTGTTGTTATAATTAAGTGTTTGTGGGGGGGTGGATAACATGAGAGGGGGGCATTAAGGTGTTGTGAGAAAAGTAGCATATACACTGATAAATCCTACTGTATGTCTGAATGGAACACATCCATATGATGAAGATGATGTGAAATGATTGTCCATGCGCTACGTTGGCATAAGCTCCAGTTATGCTTCATATTTATGAAAGTGGAATAACTTGCAGGCTGCAGGACACATTGTGTTGCTTTGTTAAAGCACATCAGCCTGCCCAGGTTTTATTGCAGTAATTGGAATAAATACTGAAAACATTACATTTAGGTCCTGTCAGCGAGAGTTTCGTCCAATCAGGTTCTGTTATCTACGGTGGCCCGCAAGCTGCAGCTGCTGAGCTGTAGCTGCACTCTGACTGCAGTCAGTGGCTGTGTGTTGCACTTCATACAGCCAAAGTCCAACCAGTCCAATCCTCTTCTCTTTCCTCCGCTTCTCATTCTTCCTCTTCTGACTGGTTGGACTTTGGCTACATGCAGCGCAACATGTCTTGGAAGCAAGAGATTGTGGTCCTGGAGTTCTGCATGCATTCCCAGGTGCCTTTAAGATCCTCACCACACAAGTACAGACCATTGTGGGGAGGAGGGGGCTACAAGGAGGTTCTGCTCCCTCGTCTAGACCACATGTTGGCAATAAGAAGGAACAGAAGTTCTTCCATCTCTGCAGTCGTCACATCTTTTCATATGACTCACGCCTGACCAGCAGGTCGACAGTCGTCGTCCCAAAGGCCTTGTTTCTGCTTCTGCTTACCTCTGCATCTTCCAGATGGTTTCCGCAAAGTGGTGAACATCGAGCAGAGCGGTCTGGTGAAGCCTGAGAGAGATGACACAGAGTTCCAACATCTGTATTTCCTTCAGGGCCATGAACACATGCTGGAGCACATCAAGAGGAAGGTGGGAGTGCAGAAAACATGGCTGCAGGGCTTTTAAATGCCGTATATGCAGTTAATCAGACTTCTAAACTCCCATTTCTGTCAGAAACAAAAAAACTGATGTTTTGTTTCAGCATCCTGTGGCTCTGAGAAAAATGAGCAGCTTTCACGTTTTTATGCATTTGCCTTTTCATTTTAAATATTACTGAAACATCTTTATTTGAATAAGATCTATACTTGTGATTAATAATATATGGAAAGATTTCAGCAGTAATTAATGCTAATACACCCTGCACATGTAAACACATGCTAGCACAAGCTAACGCTGTGTTAGAAACGTCCTGATATCCAGCTGGGCGGGTTTGATGGGACCTTCTTTCTCACAGTCAGACTAGTTAAATGATATTTTCCAAAGTTGTTCTTTCATAAATCTGATAAATATTGGTGAACATCACCGACCTGGATGAAGTGAAAAGTTTTCTGAAGGAGGTCAAACTGTGTGCAGGTGTCCATAGTGAAGAGCGAAGAGACCAAAGTGCGTCAGGAGGACCTCAGCAAGCTGCTGTATGAAGTCCAGCTCCTCAGGACACAGCAGGACAATATGGAGTGTCAGATGCAGGACATGAAGCAGTGAGTACAGCAGCTCTGAAAGGTGTGTGTGTGTGTGTGAGACAGATGGAGGAGAAGGATGGGTTGATCTCGCTTGTAATTTCAGGGTTTTAACCACTTAACAGTCACCCCCCAAAATGCCAAATATGCCCGAAAAAGACATAGCCAAATGAAAGTAGATGCTGTTCTTGAACCCTTTGGAGTAGATTCAAAAGCATGGTCTCTTTATAAAGAAAACACTAAAGTTTTACCCTCAGCTTTCAGATGGATTGTAACTGTAAGCAGCATAAAGTTATTGAAGTTGGAACACAAGGAAATTTCAGGTTTTTTTCCCTGGTCTGAATTTCTCTTCTACTTTGTCAACATGCTGCTCATGGAGAGATGGAGATATGGACTGGAAAATCAGATGGAGCTGTAGCCTGAAGCTTTTCCTATGACCAGTTAAAGTTTGGTGGCAATAGCAGCCACAGTTATTATTCTATGAGGGTTTTACTGTAAGTATGTTCATGCGCTCCCCAAAGTGGCCATTTGGAGTCTCCAACTTCAATAAGCTCTAACTCCAGAACACTTCAATAAGCTCTAACTCCAGAACACTTCAATAAGCTCTAACTCCAGAACACTTCAATAAGCTCTAACTCCAGAACACTTCAATAAGCTCTAACTCCAGAACACTTCAATAAGCTCTAACTCCAGAACACTTCAATAAGCTCTAACTCCAGAACACTTCAATAAGCTATAACTCCAGAACACTTCAATAAGCTCTAACTCCAGAACACTTCAATAAGCTCTAACTCCAGAACACTTCAATAAGCTATAACTCCAGAACACTTCAATAAGCTCTAACTCCAGAACACTTCAATAAGCTCTAACTCCAGAACACTTCAATAAGCTCTAACTCCAGAACACTTCAATAAGCTCTAACTCCAGAACACTTCAATAAGCTCTAACTCCAGAACACTTCAATAAGCTCTAACTCCAGAACACTTCAATAAGCTCTAACTCCAGAACACTTCAATAAGCTCTAACTCCAGAACACTTCAATAAGCTCTAACTCCAGAACACTTCAATAAGCTCTAACTCCAGAACACTTCAATAAGCTCTAACTCCAGAACACTTCAATAAGCTCTAACTCCAGAACACTTCAATAAGCTCTAACTCCAGAACACTTCAATAAGCTATAACTCCAGAACACTTCAATAAGCTCTAACTCCAGAACACTTCAATAAGCTCTAACTCCAGAACACTTCAATAAGCTATAACTCCAGAACACTTCAATAAGCTCTAACTCCAGAACACTTCAATAAGCTCTAACTCCAGAACACTTCAATAAGCTCTAACTCCAGAACACTTCAATAAGCTATAACTCCAGAACACTTCAATAAGCTATAACTCCAGAACACTTCAATAAGCTCTAACTCCAGAACACTTCAATAAGCTCTAACTCCAGAACACTTCAATAAGCTCTAACTCCAGAACACTTCAATAAGCTATAACTCCAGAACACTTCAATAAGCTCTAACTCCAGAACACTTCAATAAGCTGTAACTCCAGAACACTTCAATAAGCTCTAACTCCAGAACACTTCAATAAGCTCTAACTCCAGAACACTTCAATAAGCTATAACTCCAGAACACTTCAATAAGCTCTAACTCCAGAACACTTCAATAAGCTCTAACTCCAGAACACTTCAATAAGCTCTAACTCCAGAACACTTCAATAAGCTCTAACTCCAGAACACTTCAATAAGCTCTAACTCCAGAACACTTCAATAAGCTCTAACTCCAGAACACTTCAATAAGCTCTAACTCCAGAACACTTCAATAAGCTCTAACTCCAGAACACTTCAATAAGCTCTAACTCCAGAACACTTCAATAAGCTCTAACTCCAGAACACTTCAATAAGCTCTAACTCCAGAACACTTCAATAAGCTCTAACTCCAGAACACTTCAATAAGCTCTAACTCCAGAACACTTCAATAAGCTATAACTCCAGAACACTTCAATAAGCTCTAACTCCAGAACACTTCAATAAGCTATAACTCCAGAACACTTCAATAAGCTCTAACTCCAGAACACTTCAATAAGCTCTAACTCCAGAACACTTCAATAAGCTCTAACTGCAGAACACTTCAATAAGCTCTAACTCCAGAACACTTCAATAAGCTCTAACTCCAGAACACTTCAATAAGCTATAACTCCAGAACACTTCAATAAGCTCTAACTCCAGAACACTTCAATAAGCTCTAACTCCAGAACACTTCAATAAGCTCTAACTCCAGAACACTTCAATAAGCTCTAACTCCAGAACACTTCAATAAGCTATAACTCCAGAACACTTCAATAAGCTCTAACTCCAGAACACTTCAATAAGCTCTAACTCCAGAACACTTCAATAAGCTCTAACTCCAGAACACTTCAATAAGCTCTAACTCCAGAACACTTCAATAAGCTCTAACTCCAGAACACTTCAATAAGCTCTAACTCCAGAACACTTCAATAAGCTCTAACTCCAGAACACTTCAATAAGCTCTAACTCCAGAACACTTCAATAAGCTCTAACTCCAGAACACTTCAATAAGCTCTAACTCCAGAACACTTCAATAAGCTCTAACTCCAGAACACTTCAATAAGCTCTAACTCCAGAACACTTCAATAAGCTCTAACTCCAGAACACTTCAATAAGCTCTAACTCCAGAACACTTCAATAAGCTCTAACTCCAGAACACTTCAATAAGCTCTAACTCCAGAACACTTCAATAAGCTCTAACTCCAGAACACTTCAATAAGCTCTAACTCCAGAACACTTCAATAAGCTCTAACTCCAGAACACTTCAATAAGCTCTAACTCCAGAACACTTCAATAAGCTCTAACTCCAGAACACTTCAATAAGCTCTAACTCCAGAACACTTCAATAAGCTATAACTCCAGAACACTTCAATAAGCTCTAACTCCAGAACACTTCAATAAGCTCTAACTCCAGAACACTTCAACATACAGTCATCAATGAGACTCTAATGAAAGGCGGCATCAAGAGGAATCCTGTAATATATTCATATTTACTATCAGTATTATTGAAATTCACCAGGTGATGCATAAACACACTAAAAGCTTATTTTTTCTACTGTGCATTATAATAAAAGAGTCAGAATAAGTTTTACGGTCATCATGTTTATTTATGTAAACAATATAATGCCATGTTATGGAATGTAAATAAATGTAATAATAAAAACACCAGAACACAATAGAATTTACATATTTACATTAGATTAGAACTATTGTCTGATAAAGACTGTTTGTAAAAGTAAAGTAAAAAGCAGGAGAGCAGAATATGTAGCTGTTATGATGAGCAGGGGTCCTGGTGGTCTGAAGGGCAGGAATGTAGGCTGAGATTAAATCTGCCTCATCAGCACCATGTCAGCTTTCCAAACCTGGAGTTGATGACTCTCCTCTCCTGCTGCTGCTTCTTCTTCCCCTCACTGTTGTCCCTCTTCCTCTTCCTCTTCCTCCTCCTCTGGAAGGAGCTGGTCCTTCTTCATCTGAAGAGCTGGTGTCATCAGCTCTGCTTGCTCCCCTGCTCTTTAGTTCCCTTGTTTTCTTTAGTCTTTGTTCCTGTTCATCAGCTTGACCTGGACTCATTAGTTAGGTCATTACACCAGTGTCTTGTTTGGTTTCCCTGCATTTCTGCCTCTTGGTTTCTGTTCCCAACGCTGGTTAATGGCGTGTGTTTCCTTGTAGTTCCACTCTACTACTGGAACTTGATTGTTCTCGTTATGGGATGGTGGAAAGTTCTCACTACAGGACAACAGAACGTTGTCGCTACAGGATGATGGAACGTTGTCGCTACAGGAGGACGGAACGTTGTCGCTACAGGATGATGGAATGTTGTCGCTATATGATGATGGAATGTTGTCGCTACAGGACGACGGAACGTTGTCGCTACAGGACGACGGAACGTTGTCGCTACAGGATGATGGAATGTTGTCGCTATATGATGATGGAATGTTGTCGCTACAGGACGACGGAACGTTGTCGCTACAGGATGATGGAATGTTGTCGCTACAGGATGATGGAATGTTGTCGCTACAGGATGATGGAATGTTGTCGCTACAGGATGATGGAATGTTGTCGCTACAGGACGACGGAACGTTGTCGCTACAGGATGACGGAATGTTGTCGCTACAGGATGATGGAATGTTGTCGCTACAGGACGACGGAACGTTGTCGCTACAGGATGATGGAATGTTGTCGCTATATGATGATGGAATGTTGTCGCTACAGGACGACGGAACGTTGTCGCTACAGGATGATGGAATGTTGTTGCTATATGATGATGGAATGTTGTCGCTATATGATGATGGAATGTTGTCGCTACAGGATGATGGAATGTTGTCGCTACAGGATGACGGAATGTTGTCGCTACAGGATGATGGAATGTTGTCGCTATATGATGATGGAATGTTGTCGCTACAGGATGATGGAATGTTGTCGCTACAGGATGATGGAATGTTGTCGCTATATGATGATGGAATGTTGTCGCTACAGGACGACGGAACGTTGTCGCTACAGGATGATGGAATGTTGTTGCTATATGATGATGGAATGTTGTCGCTATATGATGATGGAATGTTGTCGCTACAGGATGATGGAATGTTGTCGCTACAGGATGACGGAATAATGTCGCTACAGGATGATGGAATGTTGTCGCTACATGATGATGGAATGTTGTCGCTACAGGATGATGGAACGTTGTCGCTACAGGATGATGGAACGTTGTCGCTACAGGATGACGGAACGTTGTCGCTACAGGATGACGGAATGTTGTCGCTACAGGATGATGGAATGTTGTCGCTAAAGGATGACGGAATGTTGTCGCTAAAGGATGATGGAATGTTGTCGCTACAGGATGATGGAATGTTGTCGCTACAGGATGACGGAATGTTGTCGCTAAAGGATGATGGAATGTTGTCGCTACAGGATGATGGAACGTTGTCGCTACATGATGATGGAATGTTGTCGGTACAGGATGATGGAACGTTGTCGCTACAGGATGATGGAACGTTGTCGCTACAGGATGACGGAATGTTGTCGCTAAAGGATGATGGAAGGTTGTCGCTACAGGATGACGGAATGTTGTCGCTAAAGGATGATGGAAGGTTGTCGCTACAGGATGATGGAATGTTGTCGCTACAGGATGACGGAATGTTGTCGCTAAAGGATGATGGAATGTTGTCGCTACAGGATGATGGAATGTTGTCGCTACAGGATGACGGAATGCTTTCGCTACAGGATGACGGAATGTTGTCGCTACAGGATGACGGAATGTTGTCGCTACAGGATGACGGAATGTTGTCGCTACAGGATGACGGAATGTTGTCGCTATATGATGACGGAATGTTGTCGCTACAGGATGATGGAATGTTGTCGCTACAGGATGACGGAATGTTGTCGCTATATGATGACGGAATGTTGTCGCTACAGGATGATGGAATGTTGTCGCTAAAGGATGACGGAATGTTGTCGCTAAAGGATGATGGAAGGTTGTCGCTACAGGATGATGGAATGTTGTCGCTACAGGATGACGGAATGTTGTCGCTAAAGGATGATGGAATGTTGTCGCTACAGGATGATGGAATGTTGTCGCTACAGGATGACGGAATGCTTTCGCTACAGGATGACGGAATGTTGTCGCTACAGGATGACGGAATGTTGTCGCTACAGGATGACGGAATGTTGTCGCTACAGGATGACGGAATGTTGTCGCTATATGATGACGGAATGTTGTCGCTACAGGATGATGGAATGTTGTCGCTACAGGATGATGGAATGTTGTCGCTACAGGATGACGGAATGTTGTCGCTACAGGATGACGGAATGTTGTCGCTACAGGATGACGGAATGTTGTCGGTACAGGATGATGGAATGTTGTCGCTACAGGATGACGGAATGTTGTCGGTACAGGATGATGGAATGTTGTCGCTACAGGATGACGGAATGTTGTCGGTACAGGATGATGGAATGTTGTCGGTACAGGATGACGGAATGTTGTCGGTACAGGATGATGGAATGTTGTCGGTACAGGATGACGGAATGTTGTCGCTACAGGATGACGGAATGTTGTCGGTACAGGATGATGGAATGTTGTCGCTACAGGATGACGGAATGTTGTCGCTACAGGATGACGGAATGTTGTCGCTACAGGATGATGGAATGTTGTCGCTACAGGATGACGGAAGGTTTTTCGCTACAGGATGACGGAACGTTGTCGCGAAAGGATGATGGAATTTTTTTCGCTACAGGAAGACGGAACGTTGTTGCTACAGGATGAGAGAATGTTGTCGGTACAGGATGATGGAATGTTGTCGCTACAGGATGACGGAATGTTGTCGGTACAGGATAATGGAATGTTGTCGCTACAGGATGATGGAATGTTGTCGCGACAGGATGACGGAAGGTTTTTCGGTACAGGATGATGGAATGTTGTCGCTACAGGATGACGGAATGTTGTCGCTGCAGGATGACGGAACGTTGTCGCTACATGATGATGGAATGTTGTCGCTACTGGATGATGGAATGTTGTCGCTACAGGATGACGGAATGTTGTCGCTACAGGATGACGGAATGTTGTCGCTACATGATGATGGAATGTTGTCGGTACAGGGTGATGGAACGTTCTTGCTACAGGATGATGGAACGTTGTCGCTACATGATGATGGAATGTTGTCGCTACAGGATGACGGAATGTTGTCGCTACAGGATGATGGAATGTTGTCGCTATATGATGACGGAATGTTGTCGGTATAGGATGATGGAATGTTGTCGGTACAGGATGATGGAATGTTGTCGGTACAGGATGATGGAATGTTGTCGCTACAGGATGACGGAATGTTGTCGGTACAGGATGACGGAATGTTGTCGCTACAGGATGATCGAATGTTGTCGCTACAGGATGATGGAATGTTGTCGCTACAGGATGATGGAATGTTGTCGCTACAGGATGACGGAATGTTGTCGCTACAGGATGACGGAATGTTGTCGCTACAGGATGACGGAATGTTGTCGCTATATGATGACGGAATGTTGTCGCTACAGGATGATGGAATGTTGTCGCTACAGGATGATGGAATGTTGTCGCTACAGGATGATGGAATGTTGTCGCTACAGGATGACGGAATGTTGTCGCTACAGGATGACGGAATGTTGTCGCTACAGGATGACGGAATGCTTTCGCTACAGGATGACGGAATGTTGTCGGTACAGGATGATGGAATGTTGTCGGTACAGGATGAAGGAATGTTGTCGCTACAGGATGACGGAATGTTGTCGGTACAGGATGATGGAATGTTGTCGCTACAGGATGACGGAATGTTGTCGCTACAGGATGATGGAATGTTGTCGCTACAGGATGATGGAATGTTGTCGCTACAGGATGACGGAAGGTTTTTCGCTACAGGATGACGGAACGTTGTCGCTACAGGATGAGAGAATGTTGTCGGTACAGGATGATGGAATGTTGTCGCTACAGGATGACGGAATGTTGTCGGTACAGGATGATGGAATGTTGTCGCTACAGCAATCCCTCCAAGGACCCCAGAAAGGGTGGGTACTCTGAACTGCTGTTCGGTGCATAAGCACAGACAACAGTCAGGACCCGTCCCCCCACCCGGAGGCGGAGGGAAACTACCCTTTCATCCACCGGGGTAAACCCCAACGTGCAGGCACCAAGCTGGGGGCTGATGAGAATGCCCACACCTGCTCGGCGCCTCTCACCATGAGCAACTCCAGAGTGGAAGAAGGTCCAGCCCCTCTCGAGGGTACTGGTTCCAGAGCCCAAGCCATGCGTCGAGGTGAGTCCAACTATATCTAGCCGGAACCGCTCAACCTCGCGCACAAGCTCAGGCTCCTTCCCCACCAGAGAGGTGACGTTCCACGTCCCTAGAGCCAGCTTCTGCAGCCGGGGATCGGACCGCCAGGGTCCCCGCCCCTTGCTGCCGCCCAGCTCACACTGCACCCGACCCCTACGGCTCCTCCCACAGATGGTGAGACCATGGGAGGTGGGGCCCATGTAACCCTTTCGGACTGAGCCCGACCGAGCCTGTCCAAGCCCCACGGGCAAAGGCCCGGCCACCAGACACTCTCTCTCGTGCCCCACTCCCAGGCCTGGCTCCAGAAGGGGGTCCCGGTAACCTGCAAGGGGAACATTTTCGCCCAGCTTTGTTGTCATCATAGAGGTGTATGAGCCGCATAGACCTGTAACAGGATGATGGAACGTTGTTGCTGAAGGATGTTGGAATGTTATCAGAACAGGATGTTGGCACATTGTTGTCACAAGTTGACGGAATGTTCTCGTCACAACATTGTGGGATTTTGTCACTACAAGATGATGGAAGCTTTTCACTACAATATGTTGGAACTTTTTCATGACAGGATGTTGAAACATTCCCATTGCAGTCTGAAAAAGTTTTTGTTTTAAAATCATATAAATAAAAAGTTGCATCTTTCTGTTCTTCTCCAGTTACATTTTTTCAAATTCCCTGTTGGCTGATGGGACTTGTTCTCTGGAGGCCATTGTGGCTGAAAATAGCTGCTTTGTTCTCTCCGTTGTTTGCTGATGTGAGAAGAGAATGTTCCCTTGCTCACCTGACTGACACACACACACACACACACACACACACACACATACGCACCGACAGCACAGGTGTGCTCAAAGAGGATGACAACATCTGTGCAAATACAGATGTGTCCATGTGCAGATGTTTGTTGCTTCCTGCTTTTTATTTGCAGAGAAGGTAAATGAAGTGTTCTGAACAAAGCTGTTATTTCTGATGTTTCCTGATAAAAATGAGAACTTGCCTGAGTGAAACTGTGGAAGTTAAAGAGACCTTAAAATCAGGCTTAATCTGAGTCAATTAAACCACTTAGTCCATCTCTAAAACCTCTGTTTGCTAAAAATTTGCGGAGTTTTCTTTCTTTCTTTCTTTCTTTCTTTATTCATTTATTTATATCTTTTTTTCTTTTCTTTTTCAAAAATAAACTAAATATTATTTTAAAAAATTAATAAAATAAAAAGTCAAGAGATTATAAAGAAAACACCTATGTTTCAGAGCAGAAATCACACACCCATCCAGGCAGACGTCTGTTTGTATCCTGGCTGAAGCTCTTTATTTTATGTAGACCAACATCCTTCACTTCCCCAGCAAACCGTTCAAGCCTGTTTTTAGATGCCAGTGTATCATAAACACAATCAACTTACAACATTCACTGCTACTAGATGTATAATGTCTATGATAAAATGTATATTTTTATTAATTTATTATATTTAATTTAACAATATTTCCTCACCACAGAGAGGAAACAGAGAGAAATTAACTTGTTATAGCAGAATTGACAGGTGAAGTTTTGCTGACCTGGAATCTCCTAATCCTTGTCAATGTTTTCAAAGAACCACCTTAAAAGGCAAGGCAAGTTCATTTCTACAGCACAACATGCAGATTTGGACTTGAAGTGAATTATAAATGATTTTGAATAAAAGCTACAGAAATGCAGCAGAGAACAGGAGGGTCTTTCTCCTTGTTCTCCTATTGAAATAAACTGGATGTTCCAGCTGATCTGAGGCTTTCTGGAAGTTTCTTCAGCATAGAAGCTGAATGCTGCTTCTCCATGTGTGCTTCTGACTCTGGGGACTGGTAAAAGACCAGATCCACACGACCTTAGGGGTCTGGTAGGTTCATACTGGACCAAGAGGTCTCTCGCAAAGACCACTTTCTTGGTCTTAGTGAAGGCTGGAGCAGCAGAGTTCTGGATTAGCTGCAGGTGTCTCATAGAGTTTTTAAGACAACACATAAAAACACTCCTACAGTAACTAAGCCGACTAAAGATGTAAGTTTGGAACAGTTTTTCCAGGTCCTGCTGTGAGATCAGTTTTTTTTTTTTGTTTTTTTTTTTGTTTTTTTTATCTTTGATATATTTTTAAGGTGATAGTAATGAAATTAAATAAAAAATACTTTATTAATCTCCAAAGGGAATTCAATAGACCTGACCTATTGTAAGCTGTATAGTATAGTATAGTATATCACAGTATAGTACAGTATAGCATAGCATAGCATAGCATAGCATAGTATAGTATAGTATAGTATAGTACAGTATAGCATAGCATAGCATAGCATAGCATAGCATAACATAGTATAGTATAGTATAGTACAGTATAGCATAGCATAGCATAGTATAGTATAATACAGTACAGTATAGTATAGTATTGTATAGTATAGCATAGCTGTATGGTAAGGTGACTTTGTTGTTCCATTTTTTTTTATTTCAGTCTGAGTCCATTACTGTACCCAGATTTCTGGCCTGGTTTGTGGTTTTCAGGTGTTTTGATAGATGCTCTGGGGTGAACATTCTTAAATAGACATCTATGGACATCTGGGGACTTCATAGAAAAGATTTCTAGCTTTAGAAATGCATCTGTTACTCTGAGTAAATGTCATTGAAACAAGAGAAATGTGTTTTATTTCTCTAACTGAGGATAACATCATGCCAACACCATGTTAACATTGTACTAAGTCAGTGTTTCTCAAACATTTTCAGTCCAAGGACCCATACAACAAATATTCATGGACCACCTAAACATAAGTTCACAAGTTTACAGCATACAGTGCAGCTCTTATAATCTTTTTGTCTTTACTTACTCATTGTTGTCTTTTTCCATTTTAATGAGAAGAATGGTGCTGCATTTTCTGTGCCATAAGTGAAGCAATATCTGCTCCAAATCTGAGAGTTTCAGTCTCATATCATAGATAGATGATAGATAAATACTTTATTAATCCCCCGTAGGGGCAATTCAAGTGTCCAGCAGCTGTACATTCACACAAATTCACATTCAGTACAGGTTAAAAAGTTAAAAGTTACTATCAATAGTAATAAAAAGTGCACATGATCAGACTGAGCTGTTATACAGTCTTATAGCAGCAGGAAGGAACGACTTCCTGAACCGTTCCGTTCTACACCGTAGGGAGAGAAGCCTGTCACTGTGGTTGCTCTTCTGAGCAGACAGACATTGGTGTAGTGGGTACCTGGTGTTACTCAGGATGCCCTGCATGAGAGACCTCATCCTTCTCTCCAGGATCTCTCCCACAGTGTCCACCCTCCTCCCCATCACAGAAACAGTCCACACTAATCCTGTTGCGCTGCTTTGTTTTCAGACCAACAAGTGCTGAAAATCCAGCTTTACAGTTGTAGGTGGATGGAAACGGCATCAAGAGTTTCAGAGCAGTGTCAGTGAGCTCGGGATGCTCGGGTGGATGTGGAGCCAAAATTCTGTTAAACTTTTCTCTGTGAAAGTTTTCTTCAATGCCCCATCTGATGCAGTATCCACAAGGCTGTCTGCCTTTCAGTGGGAGCTTGGAAGGGATTTCCTGGATGCGTGTTTTGTCCCCAAATGGATATCTGATCCACTCAAAGCTTGCTTCCAACTCTGGGAAATATAATTCCAGCTGAGAGTTGGAGGCCTTGCAGATGTTGTTTGAAGGATGCAACAGTGCTGTCTTCCACATTCTCCCCAGCAGTGAGGAGAAAATCTTCAAGTGTTGGAAAGTTGTCAAATTGCCCACGATCCAGACGGTCACACCACAATTCCATCTTCAGGCTTTTGACCTTTATTTTGTCCTAGACATCGAAGATGGTCACAGTTTTCCCTTGCAGTGCCACATTTAAACTACTGAGAATGCTGAAAATGTCAGTCAAGTATGCCAACTTTGTGAGCCACTGGAAGTGCTGCATTCTATCATGGAGTTCATCACTGGGGTGCAAGAAGAACAATATCTCATCTCGTAGCTCAAACAGACGGGTGAGAACCTTTCCACGTGACAACCAGCAAACTTCGGTGAGAAAAAGGAGTTTTGTGTGTTCGCTTCCTATTTCTTCACACAGAGTTTTAAAAAGACGTGCGTTCAGGGGTTTACCTTTGATCTTGTTGACTATTTTCACAGACTCGACCAGAACTGATTTCAGGCTTAACAGCATTTTTTTCACGGCGAGTTGTTCTTGATGGATGCAACAGTGCATTTCCGCTGCAGCTGGTGCAACTGCCTGGACGCGCGCTACTGGTCCTTTATGTTTTCCCGTCATTGCAGCTGCACCATCGGTGCAAATGCCGACACATCTTGACCAGTCCAGGTTGTTTTTCACAATGAAATCATTGAGGGAGTAAAAAAATGGCTTCTCCCATGGTGTTGGTCGGCAGGGAACGACAAAATGGAAACTCATCATGTATTCCACCGGCATAGATGTATCTCACAAAACACAGCAGACTAGCTTCATTTCCCACGTCAGTGGACTCATCCAGTGGTAATGAAAAAAACTGGTTTTGGCCCAAACGTGTTACCAACTGGTCTTCCACATTTTCAACCATAGATTTTATGCTGAACGTTGTCATTGGAGAGAGGAATTTTGTTAATTTTGTCACGTTACAATGCCACAATGATACAATATGTTAGCCATCACCTTTGCAGCTGGTTTAACTAGATTCTCACCTATTGAATGAAGTTTTCCTGCTTTGGCAATCAAGAGGGACACCTTGGAAGAAGCTTCGGTGATTTTTGCATTTTCCTCGGGTGCAAGAAATTGTGAGGCTTCCTTCATCGTGTGCTTCTTCAGTTCGTCACATTTTCTTTCAAAAAAATCCAACAGGTTTTCCCAAATATTCATTGTGTTTAGTTTCCAAATGTCTCTTCAACGTTACAGGTTTCATAGCCTCATTAGCCAAAGTTTTGTAGCACAAAACACAGTGCGGCTTGGGATTATTTTCATCACCTGTCCAATAAAAACCGAACTGCACATAATCGCGATGGTATTTTTGTTTCACTTTGTTGTCAGATTTTACGTGTTCATGGCGAGGTTCAGAGCTTGGCGCCGAGGTAGCAAACAGCAATTTCCCCTCGGCAATGTTAGCTGAGCTACATGGATTTGTATCAAGCTGTTGCTCCTTTCCTGTTGTATCAGAGGTTTCATGTGGTTTTCTTTTAAGTGATCCTGTCTTCAGCCACTGCTCCATAGTTATTTAGATATAAGACAGTTTTGGTGTCGCAAAGGTTGCAAAACTGAGTCTGACAACGCTTTCAAGCAGGTAATTCAAATAAATACGTTGTTCAACTCGCGGACCACCAGGGGGCGCTCACGGACCACTAGTGGTCCGGGTACCACACTTTCAGGAGTGCTGTACTAAGTCCATGCTTACATTACACCACCATCATGGTACAATTCTTCCAATACTACACTAACTATGACATTTTTACAGCACGCTAATATCATATAAACAATAGGGCTGTGTATGCCTTTGTCCCAATTTCATTCAATTCCGAGTTTTTGGGTGCTGATGCAATTTAAATCGTGACTCTCACAATTCTTTGATACTTTTGTAGACTATAAACAAAACAAAAAATTGGAAAACTTGTTTTGCTTGTCATTTTACTTAATTTCAGTTAGGAAAAACAACACACCATCATTCTGCTGGTATAATGCCCAAGAAGACGAGTAAAAAGATCAATAAAAAGTAAAAATGACAAAACATTTATAATGGATTATTTTTATTTGAAAAAAAAACCTTTTTCACAGAAAATTGATTTAAAAATTGTGAAGCAAAACATCCTGATAGTCGATTTTTCAATTTGATTTTCCACCCCTAATAAACACCATGCTAAGATCATTTGAGCATCATGCTAACATCATAATGCTAACACCATACTGACAATATAATAGAAACTTGCTAAAATTATGCTAAGAACATATTAACACCATGTCAACATCATGCTTACAGTACCATTTTAACATGCAATATGCTAAATCCATACTGAAAAAAATGCTAACATCATACTAACACCATGCTAACACCATGCTAATGCCATGCATCATGCTAACAGTGATTCACTAACATAGATGCCACTCTCAGCTACCAACTCATTTATTGCACTACTTTGGTCCAAATACCCTCAGAATCATTAATGAGTTTAACAAATATTTCTAACAAGCAAATTTTCTGATCAGTTTTCTCAGTGAAGATGCAAAAATTATGTGTGGGATGAAGTTTGGTTTTAAGTCTTGCTTTTAGAAAATGTATAACTTTTCCAGAAACTGAGGTAGTATGTTGGTAGATGTGTGAATGTGAGACCTGTAGTTCAGTTTGACAGTTCTTCATGTTTTACACACTGGTCCTTTAAAGTTGTTTTTGTTTTCTGCCATAGGGTCCGAACTGAGACATGTTTGAGAGTTCTAACAAGTCTAACTGAAGCAGTAAATCTGCTGTTTCAGACTTTGACAAGCAGCTTAGAGGAAAACCAGCTGGCAAACATCCATTATAGCGGCTGTGTCTGAGAGTTAAACAGGAAAAGAGTTTTCACCAGAATCAATGAAATTTAATTCATCTGAAGAGATTAAAACTGGTTCCATAAAATGGAAGCTAGTCTTCGGTCTTAAGTTTGTTCAGAAAATGTTCTGTAGCAAAGGATGGAGTTGTCTTCATGAAAAATATTATTTTCTTTTTGTGTTTGCAGGCAAAATGAGGTATTGTGGAGAGAGGTGGTCTCACTGAGACAGAACCACACACAGCAGCAGAAAGTCATGAATAAGGTGTGGATGTATGGATAGACAGATGATGGACAGATGGATGGATGATGGATGGATGGTGCTGCTATGCTACATGTTAACATTGCTGCTATGCTACATGTTGACGTTGCTGCTATGCTACATGTTGACGTTGCTGCTATGCTACATGGTAACATTGCTGCTATGCTACATTTTAACGTTGCTGCTATGCTACATGTTAACGTTGCTGCTATGCTACATGGTAACGTTGCTGCTATGCTACATGTTAACGTTGCTGCTATGCTACATGTTAAAGTTGCTGCTATGCTACATGTTGACGTTGCTGCTATGCTACATGGTAACGTTGCTGCTATGCTACATTTTAACGTTGCTGCTATGCTACATGTTAAAGTTGCTGCTATGCTACATGTTGACGTTGCTGCTATGCTACATGTTGACGTTGCTGCTATGCTACATGGTAACATTGCTGCTATGCTACATGTTAATGTTGCTGCTATGCTACATGCTTAGAGAGTTTAAATATTTTCTAGCTCTGTGTTTCTATGAAAGATTTTTCATCCTAAAATAGATTGAAGTACTTTTTCTGATATGAAATGAGGGGAGGATGCTGACTCATGCTGTGTTCTCTCTCTCTTTTTCTCTCTGCCAGCTGATCCAGTTTCTGTTCAGCCAGATGCAGTCCAACACACCCAGCACTGTTGGCCTCAAGAGAAAGCTGTGAGTGTGCACACACACATGCACACACACATTAGCAGATCAGTCAACAACAACTAGCTCAGCTGACATGCCGAACAGGCTGTGAATGGAAACGAGTGCTGAATCAGTCATCCACACACACACATGCAGCAGAGTTCACAACCCTGCAGTGAAACGCTGCCTCAGCTTGCTGTCTCAACCTGAATGAGGCCGCGTGAAAGAGGTGGCACAAAGAAACTCCCATGTATGCCACACAACCTTTCACACCTGTTTGACCATTTTCTTCTTAAAGCTTGTAACCAATGTGCCGTTACACCAAAGAACATCTTTGTTAATCAATGTGATGAAATTCTGTTCAGGAATCCCAGAAAAATGAATTAAATGCTTAATGTAAATGATTACAATAATGTGGGAGCTTTTAAGCACTTTTATTTAAGTCCCTCTGGCTGTCTGATCGTCAGCTGCAGAAACTGGCTCTAGGGATATGGAATGTCATTAGTTTGAGCAATTCCAGCCAGACACAAGCTGCATTTCCATTATATGTGTAAGTTTAAAAAAAAAAAAATGTATATTTTGTGTAAGATATGTGTAAGTTTTAAAAAAAATTGCCCATGGGGGCATTCACATTATTGTGTTCCTGTTCTTTCTATCGTATTATTAATGTGAATGCCCATGAGACAGTAGGCCACTTTGAACAAGATGGTGTATAAGTTCAGTTTTGAACAATGGTAGAGGGTCAATGTTTCATAGCTCAGATGGGAGAAAGTTCCAGAGCGACTGAAGGTTCTGCTCCCCATGGTGATGAGGTGGGCAGAGGGAACCGTAAGATGAATGGAGAATGAGAACCTCAGGGTATGGGAGGGAGTAGCAATGTGGCTAACAGGTAAGGAGGGGCCAGATTATGGATGCTTTTGAAAGTGAGGAGCAGGATCTTGAAGTTGATTCCGTGTTTTATTGAAAGCCAGTGGAGCTGTTGAAGGACTGGGGTAATATGTTCAGAAGAAGAGGTGCAGGTGGAGGAGTTGTCAATGTTGATGGGGAAACTGTCAGATTTGTCAGAGTACAGGGAGAGCAGACAAGCAAAACTTCTGCTTTACTGCTGTTGAGTTTGAGAAAATTGGAAGAGAACCGCGCTTTGATTTTCTGAAGACAGTCAGAGAGGCAGGTGGGTGGAAGAGAGGAGTTAGGTTTGGTGGAGATGTAGAGCTGGATGTCGTCTACATAGAAGTGGAGGTGGATGCTGTATTTAAGAATATGTGGCAGAGGCGGAGAACATTGGTGATGAACAGAAGGGGTGCCAGGACTGACCCCTGGGGAACACCTGCTGTGACGGGGAACGTTATCCTTCAGTTAAATAAACTGCGCGGTTGGAGAGATATGAAGAGAACCAAATGAGCGGTTGATAGGAGACCCCGAGGGATGCCAGTCTGTTTTGCAGGATGCTATGAGAAATGGTTTCAGTTGCTGTATTAACATCTAGGAGGTTGAGAATTTTTAAGAGACTGGAGTCAGCTGCCATGAGAAGGTCATTGGTGATTTTTAGAAGGGCTGATTCTGTGCTGTGAAGGGAACAGAAGCCAGACTAGAATTGTTCGAACAGGTTATTATTAGTGAAGTGTTTGTGGAGCTGAGAGGAAACAACCTTTTCAACAGTTTTAGAGATGAAAGGAAGGTTGGAAATTGTACAAAACCTATTGCGATCAGATGGTTCAGTACCAAGTTTTTAAGATCTGAGTGACATCAGCTGTCCTGAAGGCTGATGAAACATGACCGGTGTTGTGGGAGGAATGAACAATGGCCGTGATACGAGAAACCTGTGAAGGGATACAAGCCTTGACTAAGACTGTTGGGAGAGGCTCAAGCAGGCAGGTGGAAGGTTTGTATTTCTAAATCTGTTCAGATATATTGGATGCTGCCCCCCCCAAGGTTTATGGTTTAGAAGTAATATTATCTCAAAATTTGGTATAATTAGGGGCATGCCCTCTTGATTGACAGGTACCCAATATCCCGCTTCAAGAAGGAGGTATGTAGAACAACTGCAGTTTTAGCTGGGAAACAGTGTGACATAGCTTTAGCCCACTCCTGCTCTCAGCGAATGCGGACGCTTCTATCTGCGTTCCTGTTTCCTCCCTCTCCTCCCACTCTGGCCGGCGACTTGTCCTGTCTGACTCTGAGCCTCTTTTTACATCTCTTTACTGCCACTCAAACTACATTATGGATTTGATCGGCTGGTCTATCAACGCAATTCATCAAATTTTCTCAACTCAAAGATCGGGCAGAGGGGAGCCCGCATGTCCTGAGGGGACGCTTCCGGCTGGATACGTTTAGGACTCATGGGCCAGATGGAGACCGATGTGTCTGGCAGTTCTGTCCTCTGAGGACGTGGAGGATGTTTACATCTTTGGATTATTGGTGATCGGGATTCTGCTGATTGGCGCTGGTGGAGTCCTGATCTACCTCAAGACCCGTGAGATTCTGGCAACAACTGGCAGGCTGCCTGAATTCTGCAACGGTATGTGCCGGGCTAGCAGTGCACAGACTCTTGCGTTGACCGGACTCGACCGTAAGCAGGATACCAGTCTGGCCCACACTGGTCATCTGGCCGCAGTCCCGGAGCTGGTCTGCAATATCAATAACAACATGGAGAAAATGTCTGCTAGGATCGGTGGAAATTGACCCCCCCATTCGGCTGTCTGGAGCTGCCTGCCTGAGATCAGCTATGGACTGAAGGCCGAGGGCAAATTGTTTTCCTCGCCTGGAACCCAAACAACAATCATATCTGGATTCGGCTTCCCAGCGGCCTAGGGCTGGCGCAACCCCCCATGAGAACGGAAGAAGACATGTTCATAGATGCTCTGTCCCCCTCCTCATCTACCCCCAGCCCCCTCCCTCATGACTCACCACCTTCCTGGACTTTGTCTTGTTCAGTCTGTGCTTCAGTGTATGAGTTTTTTTTCTCTCTGTATTTTCGGACCGCGTCTTCCCAGAGTTACATGACCTTTTTTTGCCCTCGACCCCGTATGATCCTAATGTATCTCTGTTCTTATCTATTGTAAGGCAGCGCTGGTATAATAGCTGCATGGCCTGAGCTTAAGCTCGGATCTGTATTGCTCTTTTGTCATGAATGTTACATGTTTGTATGTCTAACCTTGGACAAGCTGGCTTGAACTCTGAATTCCCCCTCGGGGATGAATAAAGTATCTTTGATTTGATTTATTTGATTTGATTATCTCTGTTAGCTGGTTAGTTCTTGTTAGTTCTTACCAACAGGCAGATAGAAGATTGATAGATATCAATCATCCACAACCACACTCACAGTCTCCCTCTAAGTTCTACCTCTTTGACCATTTTTGGATTTTCTTGGAGAGATGACATGCATGACGCTGCCAAGATGGTGATGGGAGGAAACGCTCAATGAGCTTCTATTCAGCTGTTCAGAAACCTATGGGTGACGTTGTTATCGAGAGAAACTAGACTGTCAGGAGGGGAGAAACTGCATGTCGTGGGGAGGTAGTTTATGGAGAATGTATCAAGATTGAAAACCTTGATTTTCCTGAAAGATATAGCAGAGAAAGTGGATTTTGGTGAGAGAGACACTATGTTGAAATAGATCAGTTTATGATCGGAGAAGGAAATGTGATGAGCTTTACAATCAGCAGGAGTAACACCAGCGTAGCAAACCAAGTCCAGAGTATGATCTTTAGAGTGAGTGGAGAAGTTTGTATATTGTTATAGACCAAAGCTGCTTAATCTTCTTTCCAAAGTCTCTGGAAAGAGGATTATTGTTATTATCCATATGAATGTTTAAGTCACCGAACATTATCAGATTCAGAGAGTGAGGACAGAATCGTGAAGTCATTTAGAAAGTCCTTATTAGGTTTGGGTGGTCAGTACACAATACATAAAATAGTGGGAGTTATGAGGCCGCAAACTCAAAAGAGTTGAACACCAGAGCATCCAGGGGCTTTACTTTCCATTGCTGGTTGTAAATTACCCCCCCCCTTTCTGAGCCGTGAGGTGTGGACATGTAAACAAACTTGGGTGTGTTGAGATGAATGATGTCATTGAGCTGTTGCCATTTTTTAGTCAAACAAATAAAATCCGACTTAGGATCAGATATGAGATCCTGGTGATGGAGTTATTTAATCTAACCAGGTGGGCTAACACAGACTGTTCAATGGCATGGCAAATTCTGAGATTCCCGGGATTTACGCTGCTCTGACAGGCGAACAGGCGGGAACAGGTCCACGAAGCCAGTGACAGGAGCGAGGCAGACATCAGGTGGATTCAGCCAGGAAAGCATGTCAGGATGAATGGATCAAGATCCTGGTTGAGAAAACAATGAGAAGTGTGCCAAGGATCCCTTCAGCTTCACCAGATGGACACTGTGTTTACCTTGCTTGGGGTTGTATTTTTCACGAGGAAGGAGGGCCCTGAGCAAGTGAGCCAAAATACCAGACAACAGCGGGCAGACAGTTTTATGTTGATTAAAATAATATGTTGATAAAACTCTGACAATATACTGAAAACAATCAATAGAAACCTGACAATTATACATCAGCATGTAGGAGGCCAAGGAACAGGATCAGCAGGAGAACGAATCAGAGGGAGGGTAGGAGAGGAGCAGCCATATACACTGAATACCATCTTTGAACTCTCAGAAGCTTAGTGCAGAAACGTCAGTTCTCGTAAAATCTTGTTCGGTTGAAGATAGTTGCAGCTCACGCAGGTGGCCATGTAGCATTATTTTGGAGTTTTCCATTTGCTGCAGAGAATTTGCTATGGCTTTTTGAAGCCTTTTCCCCTCATTTCCTTTTCTGAAACTTTGAAAATGGCTGTTATTTGTTTCATTCTGTGCCATCTTTACCGGAAATGAACTGGTCACATGACCCCAGGGGGACGGGTCCTGACTCTTGTTTGTGCTTATGCACCAAACAGCAGTTCAGAGTACCCACCCTCTCTGGAGTTCTTGGAGGGAGTGTTGGAGTGTGCTCTCTCTGGGAACTCCCTTGTTTTGCTGGGGGGCTTCAATGCTCACGTGGGGGACCTGGAGGGGAGCGATTGGGAGGCATGACCACCCTAATGTGAACTAGTGTGGTGTTTTGTTGTTGGACTTCTGTGCTCGTCACAGATTGTACATAACGAACACCATTATTAAGAATAAGTGTCCATTTGCGCACTTGGTACCAGAACAATCTAGGCTACAGTTCGATGATCAACTTTGTAGTCATATTTTTGGACTTGCAGCCACATGCCTTGGACACTGGGGTGAAGAGGGGGGGCGCTGTTAACTGATCGCCACCTTTGTGGTGAGTTGGTTCAGATGGTGGGGGAAGCAGAATCACTGAGTTGTCCTGCATGTTTACTCAGTAATAGACATTATCTGATAATTCATTTTTGTGTGTTTCTGTTTATATTTATCTCTGCTGCTCCTTCCAGTTGCTGTCTTTGTCTTCCTGCAGCGGGACCATGAGATGCTCTTTATGTTTTCATACAGGTGTAGCAGATGGTGAATAATCTGTGATTAGATTGCAGTGTTCCGTACGTTGTGTATTTCATTCTCCTTTTTGTCTTCTGTTTATTTTCCTTTACCTTTTTGTTTACATTCTTTCCCTTTTTTGTCTTCTTTTCCAGTCAGGTCCAGCAGTACTATGTAAACTTAGTAAAACAAACATTTAAGTAAAATAGACAAAGGAATAAGGTGACAAAAAAACTCAAATTATCAAGGGGATGTTTATAAATCTCGTGTCAAAAAAGAAACATAACAATCAGACCATTATTCTGCTTGTTTTAATGCTGGATAGGCCAAGTTTAAATTAAAAAAAAGATGGTGGGGGAGATCTGGCAGGCCCAAATGTATTGTGAGGGTCTGCTGGGAACGTCTGGCAGAGTACCCTATCAGAGAGAGTTTCAACTGTTTCTGTTAACATTGTGTACAATGTTAACAGAGCCCCCTCGGGGCATTGTGGGATGGCGGAGGGAATACTTCGAAGACCTCTTCAATTCTACCAACACGTCTTTTGATGAGGAAGCAGAGCTGGAGGAATCAGGGGTGGGTTCTCCTATCCCCAGGGGCTTAGGTCACTGGAGTGGTTAAAAAACTCCTCATTGCAAGGCCCTGGGGGTGGATGAGATCCACTGGCAGTTTCTAAAGGCTCTGAACAGTGTGGGGCTGTTCTGGCTGATCTGCAGCATTGTGTGAACATTGGAGATAGGCAGGTCATCCTCTTAAGAAGGGAAAGTGGAGGGTGTGCTCCAAGTATATTCAGTGATCCTGAAGACTAAGGTCGTAGTTGAATTCTGGATTTAGGAGGAGCAGTGTGGTTTCCATCCCGTTCATGGATAAGTGGACCAGCTCTATACCCTCTTCAGGGTCCCAGAGGGGGCATGAGAGTGTGCCCAACGAGTCTACACGTTCTTTGTGGACCTGGAGAATGTGTTCAACTGTGTCTCCTGGAGACTCCTGACAGGGGTACTTTGGGAGCCAGGTGTACCAGATGGGCTGTCCAGTTGCTGTATGAATGGTGAAAAAGATCTTGCATGTGGTAGAAAGGATGTCACATCGTGAAAAATGTCTTTTGGCAGTCTGTATGAACATTGTCACATTGTGAAAAATGTGTCCTTGCAGTCTGCATAAAGAATGTTGCATTGTAAAAAACATCTTGTGACTTTCATTAAGTATAGCATCACATTGTGAAGGAAGTGTTCTTGCAGTTTTGTAAAATGGACCTCACTTCGTGAAAAATGTCTAGTGGCAATTGGTACAAAGAAAGTTGCATTGTGAGAAATATTTTCTTTCATTTGGTATGAAGGATGTCACGTTTAAAATAAAAGGTCTTGCAGTTGGTACTAAAAATGTTGCGTTGCGAAACGTGTTTTTGCAGTTGGTCCTCCACCGGTCCTCGAGTACCAGAATTGGGCATCCCTAATTTAGAGTATATCTTGCTGTCACCTTGAGACCTGTCTAGGGTGTACCCTGCCTCTTGATCAATGTTCGCTGGAGTAGGCTTCAGCTTCCCGCAACCCTGAAATGGCCCAAGTGGTAAAGAAAATGAATGGAATGATCTTGGTGTCATCTCTCCTTTGACCATCAATAACCAGGTAGTTGAGTTAATGAGTATAAGTACTCAGGCCTCTTGGTTGGTGTTAATCAAATCAAGTCAAAGATACTTTATATATCTTCGAGGGGAAATTCAAGGTTCAAGCCAGTTCATCCAAGGTTAGACATATAGACATTTAACATTTACAGAACTGAACTGAAGCTTAGGCCCTGCAGCCAGTTTTACCGGCTTATAAATGTGGAAAAGATGACATGAGGAAGGATGGGTGGGTGTTGGGAAAAAAAGAAGTATCTCTACACTTTACCTAAAGGGGAAGGATAAAGATGTAACAAAAAAAAAGAACACACCTCTAAACATAAGCGCAAATTCCGACAATAGACAACACACAATATGGGAGGGGGGTGGGTGTGGTCTCCCAGACAGCCAAGTGAGGTTGCAGCCAGCCAAGCAGCGCGCCCATCCAACTCGTCATCCGTGAGTGGAGGGAGGGGCGAGGTCCGGAGAAGGCAGTGAAAGATAGGAGAGTGTGTCTGTAGCAGTGTGTGTGAGTGTGTGTGTTCAGTGAGTGAGTCTGTGAACTTTCCCCAGTTCATCTGTGCCACCTGATGTAAATGCAGCCTTGAGAGCTGAGTTCAGTTTAAGTTCCACGGGGGAGGGGGGGTTAGGAGGGGGGCTGAGCATCAGACAGCATTACATTCCAGGAGACGTGATAACCAGCCTGCCCAAGGCCAGTCAGGGAGCCAGATTCAGATAACAGCTTTGCTTTGGGTCAAGCTAAGCTTCATTTGGCTCAGCTTTGAGTCCTTAGTGGTCTCTGTCGGACTCCGAAACAGCCGAATCAGGGGTCAGTTTCCACCAAAACCAAGCAACTGCTTCTCCAAGATGTTTTCCCCCTATGGATGAGCTCCAGAACCACGACCAGCCTGCCAGGTCGGGCCAGACTGGGATCCAGTCGTGGTCCAGTATTGTCACGTAGTTGCTCGGCATAGTCCATCACAGATCTTCCAAAATTTGCGACACACCAGAAAACTGCACACACCAAACAGCAGAAACCCAGTTATTATAAATCCAATTGTGTAGAAATCCTCCACAGAAAGAAGCAGCTGCACATGACCATCATGACGTATCCAGCAGCATGCAATCCGTCGGGACCTGCAGGATCCCCTTCGCCCATTCTTTGGGGAAAAAAGATTTGATGAGTTGCATTGAGAGACCAGACATCCATGATTTAAATCAGAAGGAAATGGAGTAGAGGCTCAGATAAATAGACTAACAATACAAAGAAGCAGCAGGTCAGAGTGGGAACGGGAGGGAGAGAAAAAGCGTCCGTCCTCTCAGAGAGCAGGAAGCAAAGCGCTCACATTTCTGCCAAAGGTACATGCTGTGTGCAAGAAAGTGCATCAAAAATGGTTCTTTGATTGCAAACTCTTAAACTTTAATTTGGATGATGTGTTCTTAAGAATGTTTTATTTGTGTTTATTGAATCTCTGCTCACGTTTTCCTTTGTCTAATTGTCTGTGCTTCTGAGCCAAACAAGCAGAAATCCACTCCAGGGATTTGTCGAGCTTTGCAGAAAGGATGAGGGATCCCCCTTGACAACCTGGAGGACAGTTTAAACACCAGGACACTTGAGGAGGAGGTTCTGTCTTGGCAGACTGAAGCCACCTCCTTCATAGCTATTTTATGCTGTTTCCCTTAGGCTGCAGGTCTCCGATGCCACCAGGGAACAGATTTGAACCTGTTTCTCTGCCTGGCTGTTAAAGCTGGGTGATTGTCATTTGCTACCTTCTGTAAAACCAAAGGATAGCTTTCAACTCTGACTCTCACTTGAGCTTTTATACGTTTCAGACAATATACAGGATAGACATAAAACAACATCATAATTTATTGACGTAGATGATGAACTTGATGAGGATGATGATAATGGTGATGATGATAAAGGTGGCGGTGATAATTATGATGGTAATGATGATGATGATTATGATAATAATAAAGATTATCTTTCCTCTTCCCATCAGGCCCCTCATGTTGGATGAAGGTTCTCCCAGCCCTCCTGCCTCCAAGTTCAGCCATATTCACCAGATGGAGCCAATCCAAGAGCCTTTCTTCATTCAGTCTGTGAGTGAACACATCAGCATCATCACACCTGATGAAAAATCATCATCTCTGTTTAATATTTAAAATGAAATTTTCCAGCCCATTTGATGGACTTGTCATGAAACACCCATTCAGCCCAGATCCAATAACTGGTGATCAAAAATGTCTATCTATCTATCTATCTATCTATCTATCTATCTATCTATCTATCTATCTATCTATCTATCTATCTATCTATCTATCTATCTATCTATCTATCTATCTATCTATCTCTCTGTCTCTTTGTCTATCCATCCATCCATATCTAGACTGCGGTCCTCGGGTTATGCGGTTCTTGACTTATGTCGTTATGACTTTATGACGTTTATTACATAAATGTAAATGTAAATTTAAAAAGTAGAGCAAGTTATAAAGTTACGAGGGTCCATTAAAGCTCTTATGATACATTACACAGAGGCTGAGACGATGCCTCAATGCATATTTTAATTGCCTGTACTGTTTTTCTATTAATATGATGTGTAATACATGTATTTAGATAGTTATTCAGTGATCAAGGAGGCAATATGGGGTATTTAAGAATAAAAATCCGACTTACGCAGAATTTCGGGTTACATTGCAGTGGTAGAAACAGAACTCGTTTGTACATTATATTATACATTATACACATGTATATATATATATATATATATATATATATATATATATATATATATATATATATATATATATATATATATATATATATATATTTATATGTATATATATATATATATATATATATATATATATATATATATATATATATATATATATATATATGTATATATGTATATATATATATATATATATACTCACACATACTCACAAAAATTCAGAGTAGGATGACATCATGTCATCCTACTCTGAGTGCGGCTCTTGTTGCAGTAACATTGACTATCACTGACCTACGACGATGTTCTCTAGCTTTATTTATTAATTTAAACCATGTCGTCTCTCTACTGCACCACCATCATTCAGACTGACCAGAAGGAAAGCTCCGCCTTTCCCCCTCTCTTTTCCGCCGCGTCTGCCGCTTGCTCCAGACAAGCAGCAAACGCAGCAGTAGCGTTTTGGGCGTCAGACACAAAAGTGGCAGTTTAGTGACCTGCGTGAGCGTTCAGCGTTTTGAGTGTTTTTTCAAAATGCGTTTGGTCTGAACACACTGTTATTCCTGAAACAAATTCCCCTTTTTATTAGAATATTTCCCCTGCACTGCCGTCATCAGTTTTCTTCATTAAATACATTTCACGATTACATTTCACATGTGTTTTTTGTTTAGTTCTCCAAATCCTTGAAAAATAAAGCAAGTAAAGGAATCAACCCTGATACAGAACACAGAGCAGAGGCGCTCAATTTTCCAACATACGGGTTACAAGTTGCCACGTAACTCTTAACAGGGAGAATCTTGTTTGCGGACAGTTTCTGGGTCCTCCCCTCTGTGGTGTTAAGAGAAATTTCCTCCACTTTTCCACAACAAGGGCAGGTGGCTATTCATTTCAAGCATTTGAGTTTGAGGGTCCCATGCAGTATCGTAGCTGTTCCTGGGACTGCTACCTTTCTCTGCTGCTTATCCATCATCACTGTGTCCGGCTGGTTGGCCATCAACATCTTTTTGGTCTGAATCTGTAAGCCTTGGGAGGTGTCCTATTGGGACTTGGCGGTCTCCAGTCCATATTCTGCACAATTGTTTTTGTTGATAAGGGTTTAATTTTTATCACTTCCGCATAGGTTGAAATCTTAACGTACCTCTCCATTCAACAGAGATCACCAACATTGTTCATGCTAAAAGTCACGGGTGGAGGTGAAGGTGTGGACCCAAATGCAGAGATGAGGGAAACAGGGATTCCAGACTAATTTAATTAAACAGAGGCACTCAGGGGACTTACACAAACAATGAAGCACAACAAAATGATCCAGCAACCGACAACTAAAACTGAGGTGTATAAATACACTGGGGAACCAAACAAAAAACAGGTGTATGGAATGAACTGAAACAAGACCAAGTGAACTCAATGAACAGGAAATCAATAAAGCTAAACAAACAAGAGAACCAAACAGGAAAAACTACAAAATAAAACAGGAAAACTGAAACTAAGGCACAGCACAAACCACATCATGACAGCTAAACAGGAAGTGAAAGGAGCTGTAAAACAAACAGAGCTCACCGTCCTGTCCACTTTCTCCACAGCCTTCCAGTGACTCTGCTTCCTGCTCTGTGGGTGGGCTGACAGGAGGACCAATCATATCAGACGTTACTGACATGTCTCAGGCAGGCTTGGCTCTCCAGATGCAGCCGGATGAGACCAGGTGACCCATGTTCATGCTGTCAGTCCTCAGGCATTGTGTCATGTGACCAAGTGAAACAGTCTGATGCTAACCGTCTCTGTGTCACCAGCAGGGACAAGTGCATGATGCTGATCAAGGAGGAACCAGTGAGTCCAGGAGTGAGAGGGGGAGGGAGTATTGGGGGAGGAGATGCCCTGACCTCCACCTGTGAGGTGTGCTCTTTAGAACCTCCTGTGCTCCCCGTTGCCATGGTGCAGTCAGTTTTGGAGGGGAGGGGCTCCATGGTGGAGAGGAGGAGCAAGAGACCTGCCCTGGACAGGTAAGACCGAGCAGTCCTGGTGGGGTTGTGTGTGTGCAAATGTTACAAACATGTAAATATCTTCCGTGTGTAGATATTAAATGTGTGTGTAACTCCTGCATGCATGTGTCCAGGATGGATGTTCCAGACAGTGTGGACAATGTGGACATGAGTCTGGAGGAGCTGCAGCAGCTGTTGCTCAGGAGTCACCAACAGAATACGGTGGAAGCGGGAAGCAGCACCGTCATGGATGTCAGTAGATCTTCATCCTCATCATCTTCATTTTTATCATCATCATCATCATCATCAGTGATCTTTTTTTTGTGTATCTTTGTAGCCTTTCAGTCTGAACCTTCCTCTTACCGAGTGGAACTTCACAGACATGGAGTCGAACCTCAAATCAGTAAGAGAAGCATTTGTTCTTCTGATTCAGATTCTGCATCCTGATCCTTTATTCTGATGATGGAAAACATTTTGTTCTAGTATAATAATGTTTCTCAGCATCAGGATGTGTCATGATGATGGTGTGTTGGGGTGACATCCTAACAGAACAGAGACATGTCATAAAATATGGAAGGTAAAAAAGTTCAATGAAATACACAAATACACCACTACGTAATTCCGATCTGTCCTTTTTTTATTAAAAGTAGAAATAAATATATTAAATTAATAAATCTATCCAAAAATGCCCATCCATCCGTTTTGTGTCGCTAATCCGGGGTCGGGTCGTGGGGGCAGCAGCCTAAGCAGGGAAGCCCAGACTTCCCTCTCCCCAGCCACATTTGCCAACTCTGCGGGGGGGATCCCGAGGCGTTCCCAGGCCAGCTGAGAGATATAATCCCTCCAGCGCGTCCTGGGTCTTCCCCGGGGTCTCCTCCCAGAGGGACGTGCCTGGAACACCTCACCAGGGAGGTCCAGGAGGCATCCTGACCAGATGCCTGAGCCACCTCAACTGGTTCCTCTCGATGCGGAGGAGCAGCGGCTCTACTCTGATCTCCTCCCGGATGACCGAGCTCCTCACCCTATCTCTAAGGGAGATCCCGGCCACCCTGCGGAGGAAACTCATTTCAGCCGCCTGTATACGAGATCTCGTTCTTTCTAGAACCAGATAGAAGCAGGTAAAATATGGTAGATCTAGGTAGAACCAGGAAGATCCAGGTAGAACCAGATCGAAGCAGGTAGAACATGGTAGATCTTGGTAGAACCAGATAGAAGCAGGTAAAACATGGTAGATCTATGTAGAACCAGATAGAAGCAGGTAGAACATGGTAGATCCAGATAGAACCAGACAGAAGCAGGTAGAACATGGTAGATCTATGTAGAACCAGATAGAATCAGGTAGAATATGGTGGATCTATGTAGAACCAGATAGAAGCAGGTAGAACATGATAGATCTATGTAGAACCAGATTGAAGCAGGTAAAACATGGTAGATCCAGGTAGTACCAGACAGAAGCAGGTAGAACATGGTAGATCTAGGTAGAACCAGATAGAATCAGGCAGATCTATTTCGAATCGGACAGAAGCAGGTAGAACATGGTAGATCTATGTAGAACCATACAGAACCAGGAAGATCCAGTTAGAACCAGGTAGAAGCAGGTAGAACATGTTAGATCTATGTAGATCTATGTAGAACCAGATAGAATCAGGTAGAATATGATAGATCTAGGTAGAAGCAGGTAGAAGCAGGTAGAACATGGTAGATCCAGGTAGAACAAGATAGAAGCAGGTAGGACATGGTAGATCCAGGAAGAACCAGATAGAAGCAGGTAGACCATGGTAGATCTATGTAAAACTAGATAGAATCAGGTAGAATATGATAGATCTAGGTAGAACCAGATAGAAGCAGGTAGATCTATGTAGAACCAGATAGAAAAAGGTAGAACATGGTAGATCTATGTAAAACCAGATAGAACATGGTAGATCTAGGTAGAACCAGATAGAAGCAGGTAGAACATGGTAGATCCAGGTAGAACCAGATAGAAGCAGGATTAACATGGTAGATCCAGATAGAATCAGATAGAAGCGTGTAGAATATGGTAGATCTATGTGGAACCAGAAAGAACTAGGAAGAAAGAGATAGAACCAGATAGAAACATGTAGATCTAGGCATACCAGATAGAAACAGGTAGCTCTAGGTAGAACGAGATAGAAGCAGGTATTACATGGTAGATCTATGTAGAATCAGATTTAATCAGGTTCAATATTGTAGATCTAGGTTGAACCTGATAGAAGTAGGTAGAACATGATAGATCTATGTAGAACCAGATTGAAGCAGGTAAAACATGGTAGATCCAGGTAGTACCAGATAGAAGCAGGTAGAACATGGTAGATCTATGTATAACCAAATGGAATCAGGTAGAATATGGTAGATCTAGGTAGCACCAGATCAAATCAGGTGGAATATGGTAGATCTAGGTAGAACCAGACAGAAGCAGGTAGGACATGGTAGATCTAGGTAGAACCAGATAGAATCAGGCAGATCTATTTCGAATCGGACAGAAGCAGGTAGAACATGGTAGATCTATGTAGAACCAGACAGAACCAGGAAGATCCAGTTAGAACCAGGTAGAAGCAGGTAGAACATCTTAGATCTATGTAGATCTATGTAGAACCAGATAGAATCAGGTAGAATATGGTAGATCTAGGTAGAACCAGGTAGAAGCAGGTAGAACATGGTAGTTCCAGGCAGAACAAGATAGAAGCAGGTAGAACATGGTAGATCTATGTAGAACCAGATAGAATCAGGTAGAATATGGTGGATCTATGTAGAACCAGATAGAAGCAGGTAGAACATGATAGATCTATGTAGAACCAGATTGAAGCAGGTAAAACATGGTAGATTCAGGTAGTACCAGATAGAAGCAGGTAGAACATGGTAGATCTATGTATAACCAAATGGAATCAGGTAGAATATGGTAGATCTAGGTAGCACCAGATCAGATCAGGTAGAATATGGTAGATCTAGGTAGAACCAGATAGAATCAGGCAGATCTATTTCGAATCGGACAGAAGCAGGTAGAACATGGTAGATCTATGTAGAACCAGACAGAACCAGGAAGATCCAGTTAGAACCAGGTAGAAGATGTAAGAACATGTTAGATCTATGTAGATCTATGTAGAACCAGATAGAATCAGGTAGAATATGATAGATCTAGGTAGAAGCAGGTAGAACATGGTAGATCCAGGTAGAACAAGATAGAAGCAGGTAGAACATGGTAGATCTATGTAGAACCAGATAGAATCAGGTAGACTATGATGGATCTAGGTAGAACCAGATAGATGCAGGTAAACCATGGTAGATCCAGGTAGAACCATATAGAAGCAGGTAGACCATGGTAGATCTATGTAAAACTAGATAGAATCAGGTAGAATATGGTAGATCTAGGTAGAACCAGATAGAAGCAGGTAGATCTATGTAGAACCAGATAGAAATAGGTAGAACATGGTAGATCTATTTAAAACCAGATAGAACATGGTAGATCAAGGTAGAACCAGATAGAAGCAAGTAGACCATGGTAGATCTAGGTAGAACCAGATAGAAGCAGGTATTACATGGTAGATCAATGTAGAATCAGATAGAATCAGGTTCAATATTGTAGATCTAGGTAGAACCTGATAGAAGTAGGTAGAACATTGTAGATCTAGATAGAACCAGATAGAAGCAGTTACAACATGGTAGATCTATGTAGAACTAGATAGAAGCAGGTAGAACATGGTAGATCCAGGTAGAACCATATAGAAGCAGGTAGAACATGGTAGATCTAGGTAGAACCATATAGAACATGGTAGATCCACGTAGAACCAGATAGAAACAGGTAGAACATTGTAGATCTAGGTAGAACCAGACAGAAACAGGAAGATCAAGGTAGAACACGATAGAAAAAGGTGGATCTAGTTAGAACCAGATAGAAGCAGGGAGAACATGGTAGATCTAGGTAGAACCAGGTAGAACATGGTAGATCCAGGTAGAACCAGATAGAAACAGGAAGATCCAGATAGAACCAGATAGAATCAGGTAGAATATGGTGGATCTATGTCGAACCAGATAGAAGCAGTTAGAACATGATAGATCTAGGTAGAACCAGAGAGAAGCAGGTAGAACATGGTAAATCTATGTAGAACTAGATGAAAGCAGGTTGAACATGGTAGATCCAGGTAGAACCAGATAGAAGCAGGTAGAACATGGTAGATCTAGCTAGAACCAGATTGAATCAGGTCGAACATGGTAGATCCAAGTAGAACCACATAGAAGCAGGTAGAACATGGTAGATCTAGCTAGAACCAGATTGAATCAGGTAAAACATGGTAGATCTAGGTAGAACCAGATAGAATCAGGCAGATCTATTTCGAATCGGACAGAAGCAGGTAGAACATGGTAGATCTATGTAAAACTAGATAGAATCATTTAGAATATGGTAGATCTAGGTAGAACCAGATAGAAGCAGGTAGATCTATGTAGAACCAGATAGAAATAGGTAGAACATGGTAGATCTAGGTAAAACCAGATAGAAGCAGGTAGTAAATGGTAGATCTATGTATAACCAGAGAGAAGCAGGTAGAACATGGTAGATCTAGGTAGAACCAGATAGAAGCAGGTAGAACATGGTAGATCTACGTAGAAACAAATAGAAGCAGGTAGAACATGGTAGATCCAGGTAGAACCATATAGAAGCAGGTAGAATATGGTAGATCTATGTAGAACCAGATAAAAGGAGGTAGAACATGGTAGATCCAGGTAGAACCAGATAGAAGCAGGTAGAACATGGTAGATCCAGGTAGAACCAGATAGAAGCAGGTAGAACATGGTAGATCTATGTAGAAACAGATAGAAGCAGGAAGAACATGGTAGAACTATGTAGAACCAGATAGAATCAGGTAGAACATGGTAGATCTAAGTAGAACCAGATAGAAGCAGGTAGAACATGGTAGATCTAGGTAGAACCTGATAGAAGCAGGTAGAACATGGTAGATCTATGTAGAACCAGATAGAATCAGGTAGAATATGGTGGATCTATGTAGAACCAGATAGAAGCAGGTAGAACATGATAGATCTATGTAGAACCAGATTGAAGCAGGTAAAACATGGTAGATTCAGGTAGTACCAGATAGAAGCAGGTAGAACATGGTAGATCTATGTATAACCAAATGGAATCAGGTAGAATATGGTAGATCTAGGTAGCACCAGATCAAATCAGGTAGAATATGGTAGATCTAGGTAGAACCAGATAGAATCAGGCAGATCTATTTCGAATCGGACAGAAGCAGGTAGAACATGGTAGATCTATGTAGAACCAGACAGAACCAGGAAGATCCAGTTAGAACCAGGTAGAAGATGTAAGAACATGTTAGATCTATGTAGATCTATGTAGAACCAGATAGAATCAGGTAGAATATGATAGATCTAGGTAGAAGCAGGTAGAACATGGTAGATCCAGGTAGAACAAGATAGAAGCAGGTAGAACATGGTAGATCTATGTAGAACCAGATAGAATCAGGTAGACTATGATGGATCTAGGTAGAACAAGATAGATGCAGGTAAACCATGGTAGATCCAGGTAGAACCATATAGAAGCAGGTAGACCATGGTAGATCTATGTAAAACTAGATAGAATCAGGTAGAATATGGTAGATCTAGGTAGAACCAGATAGAAGCAGGTAGATCTATGTAGAACCAGATAGAAATAGGTAGAACATGGTAGATCTATTTAAAACCAGATAGAACATGGTAGATCAAGGTAGAACCAGATAGAAGCAAGTAGACCATGGTAGATCTAGGTAGAACCAGATAGAAGCAGGTATTACATGGTAGATCAATGTAGAATCAGATAGAATCAGGTTCAATATTGTAGATCTAGGTAGAACCTGATAGAAGTAGGTAGAACATTGTAGATCTAGATAGAACCAGATAGAAGCAGTTACAACATGGTAGATCTATGTAGAACTAGATAGAAGCAGGTAGAACATGGTAGATCCAGGTAGAACCATATAGAAGCAGGTAGAACATGGTAGATCTAGGTAGAACCATATAGAACATGGTAGATCCACGTAGAACCAGATAGAAACAGGTAGAACATTGTAGATCTAGGTAGAACCAGACAGAAACAGGAAGATCAAGGTAGAACACGATAGAAAAAGGTGGATCTAGTTAGAACCAGATAGAAGCAGGGAGAACATGGTAGATCTAGGTAGAACCAGGTAGAACATGGTAGATCCAGGTAGAACCAGATAGAAACAGGAAGATCCAGATAGAACCAGATAGAATCAGGTAGAATATGGTGGATCTATGTCGAACCAGATAGAAGCAGTTAGAACATGATAGATCTAGGTAGAACCAGAGAGAAGCAGGTAGAACATGGTAAATCTATGTAGAACTAGATGAAAGCAGGTTGAACATGGTAGATCCAGGTAGAACCAGATAGAAGCAGGTAGAACATGGTAGATCTAGCTAGAACCAGATTGAATCAGGTCGAACATGGTAGATCCAAGTAGAACCACATAGAAGCAGGTAGAACATGGTAGATCTAGCTAGAACCAGATTGAATCAGGTAAAACATGGTAGATCTAGGTAGAACCAGATAGAATCAGGCAGATCTATTTCGAATCGGACAGAAGCAGGTAGAACATGGTAGATCTATGTAAAACTAGATAGAATCATTTAGAATATGGTAGATCTAGGTAGAACCAGATAGAAGCAGGTAGATCTATGTAGAACCAGATAGAAATAGGTAGAACATGGTAGATCTAGGTAAAACCAGATAGAAGCAGGTAGTAAATGGTAGATCTATGTATAACCAGAGAGAAGCAGGTAGAACATGGTAGATCCAGGTAGAACCATATAGAAGCAGGTAGAATATGGTAGATCTATGTAGAACCAGATAAAAGGAGGTAGAACATGGTAGATCTATGTAGAACCAGATAAAAGGAGGTAGAACATGGTAGATCCAGGTAGAACCAGATAGAAGCAGGTAGAACATGGTAGATCCAGGTAGAACCAGATAGAAGCAGGTAGAACATGGTAGATCTATGTAGAAACAGATAGAAGCAGGAAGAACATGGTAGAACTATGTAGAACCAGATAGAATCAGGTAGAACATGGTAGATCTAAGTAGAACCAGATAGAAGCAGGTAGAACATGGTAGATCTAGGTAGAACCTGATAGAAGCAGGTTGAACATGGTAGATCCAGGTAGAACCATATGGAAGCAGGTAGAACATGGTAGATCCAGGTAGAACCATATAGAAGCAGGTAGAACATGGTAGATCCAGGCAGAACCAGATAGAAGCAGGTAGAACATGGTAGATCTAGGTAGAACCAGATAGAAGCAGGTGGAACATGGTAGATCTATGTAGAACCAGAGAGAAGCAGGTAGAACATGGTAGATCCAGGTAGAAGAAGGTAGAACATGGTAGATCCAGGTAGAACCAGATAGAAGCAGGTAGAACATGGTAGATCTAGGTAGAACCAGATCGAAGTCGGTAGAACATATTAGATCTATATAGAACCAGACAGAAGCAGGTAGATCATGGTTGATCCAGGTAGAACCAGATAGAAAAATTTAGAATATGGTAGATCCAGGTAGAACCAGATAGAAGCAGGTAGAACATGGTAGATCGAGGTAGAACCACATAAAATCAGGTAAAACATGGTAGATCCAGGTAGAACCAGATAGAAGCAGGTAGAACATGGTAGATCTAGGTGGAACCAGATAGAAGCAGGTAGAACATGGCAGATCTATGTATAACCAGAAAGAAGCAGGTAGAACATGACAGATCTATGTATAACCAGATAGAAGCAGGTAGAACATGGCAGATCTATGTATAACCAGATAGAAGCAGGTAGAACATGACAGATCTATGTATAACCAGATAGAAACAGGTAGAACATGGTAGATCTAGGTAGAACCAGACAGAAACAGGAAGATCAAGGTAGAACACGATAGAAACAGGTGGATCTAGTTAGAACCAGATAGAAGCAGGGAGAACATGGTAGATCTAGGTAGAACCAGGTAGAACATGGTAGATTCAGGTAGAACCAGATAGAAATAGGAAGATCCAGATAGAAACAGGTAGATACATGTAGATCTAGGTAGAACCAGAAAGAAACAGGAAGATCCAGATAGAACCAGATAGAAACAGGTAGATACAGGTAGAACCAGATAGAAGCAGGTAGGACATGGTAGATCTATGTAAAACTAGATAGAATCGGGTAGAATATGGTAGATCTATGTAGAACCAGATAGAAGCAGGTAGAACATGGTAGATCCAGGTAGAACCATATAGAAGCAGGTAGAACATGGTAGATCCAGGTAGAACCAGATAGAAGGAAGTAGAAGATGGTAGATCTATGTAGAATCAGATAGAAGCAGGTAGAACATGGTAGATCTATCTAGAACCAGATAGAAGCAGGTAGAACATGGTAGATATAGGTAGAACCAGATAGAAGCAGGTAGAACATGGTAGATCCAGATAGAACCAGATAGAAGCAGGTAGAACATGGTAGATCTATCTAGAACCAGATAGAAGCAGGTAGAACATGGTAGATATAGGTAGAACCAGATAGAAGCAGGTAGAACATGGTAGATCTATCTAGAACCAGATAGAAGCAGGTAGAACATGGTAGATCTATCTAGAACCAGATAGAAGCAGGTAGAACATGGTAGATCCAGGTAGAATCAGATAGAAGCAGGTCGAACATGGTAGATCTATCTAGAACCAGATAGAAGCAGGTAGAACATGGTAGATCTATCTAGAACCAGATAGAAGCAGGTAGAACATGGTAGATCCAGGTAGAATCAGATAGAAGCAGGTCGAACATGGTAGATCTATCTAGAACCAGATAGAAGCAGGTAGAACATGGTAGATCCAGGTAGAATCAGATAGAAGCAGGTCGAACATGGTAGATATAGGTAGAACCAGATAGAAGCAGGTAGAACATGGTAGATATAGGTAGAACCAGATAGAAGCAGGTAGAACATGGTAGATATAGGTAGAACCAGATAGAAGCAGGTAGAACATGGTAGATCTATCTAGAACCAGATAGAAGCAGGTAGAACATGGTAGATCCAGGTAGAATCAGATAGAAGCAGGTAGAACATGGTAGATCCAGGTAGAACCAGATAGAAGCAGGTAGAACATGGTAGATATAGGTAGAACCAGATAGAAGCAGGTAGAACATGGTAGATATAGGTAGAACCAGATAGAAGCAGGTAGAACATGGTAGATCCAGGTAGAACCAGATAGAAGCAGGTAGAACATGGTAGATATAGGTAGAACCAGATAGAAGCAGGTAGAACATGGTAGATCTATCTAGAACCAGATAGAAGCAGGTAGAACATGGTAGATCCAGGTAGAACCAGATAGAAGCAGGTAGAACATGGTAGATATAGGTAGAACCAGATAGAAGCAGGTAGAACATGGTAGATATAGGTAGAACCAGATAGAGTCATGTAATCTCTCTGGTTTCGTACTTCAAACCATTTGTTAATTAGAACCATTTTACAGACAAGAAATCAGGAGAAAATAAAACGTTTTGTCTCGGAAGGAAACTTCTCTGCAAAGGTGATCTTTAGCTTAGGCTTAGCATTCGCTCATCCTGCATATTCTTTTGCTTTCTCAGTCCATACTTGTGATTTTTTTCCCAGTACATGTTCCAGAACCAGGAGGCAGAAGCTTTTCCAGCTGCCAGCTGTGAGGAACACTGACTCTGACGTTCTTCATCCTTTAGGAACTGAAAGGTAACAATTCTGTAATTTACTAGAAATACAAACGTCAGCCTTTTCAATTCATATGTAAGCTCAATTCACTATTTTTTCATTAGCTAAAAGACTCAATTCAGCTGAGTGGATTTAAAGTTTCTTCCTGGTAAAATCCTGCTTTCCATCAAAACCAGGATCAAAACCAGGATTAATATCTCAGGCTATGTTGGGAAAATAATTAGTTCCTCATTAGTTGTTACTTGTGACAACATAACTAAAGTAATGTCACTTTTTTTTCCTATTTTTGTGAACCAGAGCTTATAGCTGAGCTGCCCAGTAGTCACTTTTCAGATGTGGGAGGGCTAAGTCGCTGTATCCTTTCAGGGAGTTTAATGTTTCAAGCCTCACTCTGGGTCGTTTATTTTGCCAAATAAATTTAGACATAAGTTTATCCATCAATTTAGTAGTAGTAGTTATAGGTACTGTGACTGGGAGAGAGTGGAAAAACATTCATCCTAATAGTTTCAATTCTAAAGAAAGATAGAGGGAGTATCTGCCACCTTTCTAAATCATTTTTGACTTGGGTTATGAGCTTTGTAAATCCAATTCTGTTGTAATTGTATTTACAAAATTTTGAGGAATCTTTAGTTAAGGTCACTCCCAGGTACCTGAACTCCACTTATGTTCATCTAAACTTTACATCAGTATTCAGTTGGGTTGGCCAGTGTCCTGTAATCATCATTCCTTTGGATTTCCCTGCATTTATCTTGTAGCCAGAGATGTTGCCAAACCTACTCAGACAGTGCATGAGAGAAGGAATAGATGACAAAGGATTTTTAACATACAACAGTATGTCATTGGCAAACAAAGATATTTTGTGTTCTAGACCCCAATGATCCTGTATTCCCTCTATTTGATTATTTGTTCTGATCCATTCTGCTAACCGTTCAATGCAGAGAGCAAAGAGAATTGGATCCACCAGGCTGCCCTGGTATACCCCCCTTTTTATATAGAAATATTCGGAGCAATGGGCATTTACACAAATTCTTGACATTGGGTCCCTGTTCAGTGTATTAATCCAACTAAATAAAGTAGAGCTAAATCCAAATTTCTCCAATGCAAAGTTTAAATATACCAAGTCCACCCTATCAAACGCCTTCTCAGTGTCCAGCGCAAGTAGCATTGAAGGTTGGACGGATTTATTAGCAACAGATTGAATATTTAATGCTCTTCTAATATTATTTGAGCCTTGCCATCCTGCAATAAACTGAATCACACTCCTCAGCCTCCCTGGTAAGGTCTATTCAGGGGTCCTGGAGAGGAGGGTCCGCTGGATAGTCGAATCTTGGATTGAGGAGGAGCAGTGTGGTTTTCGTCCTGGGAGTGGAACAGTGGACCAGCTCTATATCCTCTTTGGGGTCCTGGAGGGGGCATGGGAGTTTGCCCAACCAGTCTACATGTGTTTTGTGGACCTGGAGAAGGCGTTCGACCGTGTCCCCCGGGGGCTCCTGTGGGGGGTACTCCGGGAGTATGGGGTACCGGACCCCCTTGTATGGGCTGTCCGGTCCCTGTACGACAGGTGTCAGAGCTTGGTCCGGCAGTAAGTCGGATTCGTTTCCGGTGAGGGTTGGACTCCGCCAAGGCTGCCCTTTATCACCGATTCTGTTCATAACTTATATGGACAGAATTTCTAGATGCAGCCGAGGTGTTGAGGGGATCCGGCTTGGTGGCCTCAGGATTGGGTCCCTGCTTTTTGCAGATGACGTGGTCCTGTTGGCTTCATCTGGTCGTGATCTCCAGCTCTCACTTGAGCGATTCGCGGCCGAGTGTGAAGCGGCTGGGATGAGAATCAGCACCTCCAAATCTGAGACCATGGTCCTCAGCCGGAATAGGGTGGATTGCCCTCTCCGGGTCGGGAGTCAGGTCCTGCCTCAAGTGGAGGAGTTTAAATATCTCGGGGTCTTGTTCACGGGTAACGGTGTGTTCAGACCAAACACATTTTGGCCGTCGAAAGCGCTCAAAATGCTGAATGCTCGAAGCTGGTCACTAAACTGCCACTTTTTTGTTCAACGCCCTGTTCAAAACGCTCCCAAAGCTCCTGCCGCATCTGCCGTTTGTCTGGAGCGAGCGGCAAATGCGGCGGAAAAGAGAGGCGGGAAAGGCAAAGCTTTTCTTCCGGTCAGTTTGAATGATGGCGCATTCAGTAGAGGAGCTGCGATCTGATCGCTCTGATTGGTTGACGCCCTGCGGCAAAAGTTCAGCTTTGCCCGTCTCTGGCTTTTGAAGCGTGTTCTGCGCGGAACGCCGAAGCCCAAAACGTGACGCGAGACAGCTCGACACCCCCTTGCCATGCCTCCACATAGACTTTACATGGAAACTTCCCGCTCTTGACACTCAAAACGCGTTTCGTCTGAACACACCGTAAGGGAAGTAATGCGGACTCTGCGCCAGTCTGTTGTGGTGAAGAAGGAGCTGAGCCAGAATGGGAAGCTCTTGATTTACCAGTCGATCTACGTTCCTACCCTCACCTATGGTCATGAGCTGTGGGTCGTGACCGAAAGAAGGAGATCTCGTATACAGGCGGCTGAAATGAGTTTCCTCCGCAGGGTGGCCGGGCTCTCCCTTAGAGATAGGGTGAGGAGCTCAGTCATCCGGGAGGAGATCAGAGTAGAGCCGCTGCTCCTCCGCATCGAGAGGAACCAGTTGAGGTGGCTCGGGCATCTGGTCAGGATGCCTCCTGGACCTCCCTGGTGAGGTGTTCCAGGCACGTCCCTCTGGGAGGAGACCCCGGGGAAGACCCAGGACACGCTGGAGGGATTATATCTCTCGGCTGGCCTGGGAACGCCTCGGGATCCCCCCCGCAGAGTTGACACATGTGGCTGGGGAGAGGGAAGTCTGGGCTTCCCTGCTTAGTTTGTTGCCCCTGCAACCCGACCCCAGATAAGCAGCATGAAGACGAGATGAGACGAGGTCCTGTTTAGATATACATATCATATCTATCCTTGAGTATGTGCCATGCACTTTAGATAGGAAGGTATAATCTTTTATGTTTGGTTTTAATGCTCTCCAGGTTTCAATCAATCCTAATTCTCCTAATAAATGATTCACAGCTTTACTTTCTTTTACTTGGGGTGGTGTGTTCTGGGGGTAAATTATTTTGCTACAAATCTAGGACACAATTAAAGTCTCTTCCGAGTACAATCATACCTTTGGATTCTTTAGCAGGAATAGATGCTATCTTCATAAAAAAAAAAGAGGGATCATCTTCATTTGGGGCATATATATTCATAATTGTCATATCTATGCCTCCCAGAGTGCCAATTAACCCTATATATCTTCCTTGTGGATACTTCAGTTCTTTCTGTGCCGTAAAACAAGTATTTCGGTGAATTAAAATTGCCACGCCTCTCTTTCTGCTCTTTGGACAACTAGCAAAAAACACTTGGCCACCCACCCTCTTTTTAATTTCTTGTGTTCCAAGTCGTTAAGGTGAGTCTCTTGTAATGGAGCCACCGAGCATTTGAAAAATTTCAATTGGCTTAATATCATTTTTCTCTTAATCGTATGGCTCAGTCCTTTAACATTGTAGCTAGTAATGTTTACCTCTGGCATATAATTGGGGAAATTTCTAATATTATTGACTCATCTTTCATTAGGAATCTTGTAGCCATTTCTGTAAGTTTTTTATTTGTATTTAACAAAACTAAACAAACCTTTCATGTTATATATAGCGAGTGTAGGAACAAGAACGTGTCAAGGGGAATTTAAAAAAAATTGAACTTAAAAAACAAAGGAAACTCCCAAAAAATTGGCCAGTTGTTGGTTTAACATTAACTGGCCCCTGTTGTTTTCCAGGCAGAGCCGTGTGACCTCTCCGCTCTAGGAGATTGGTACTAAGTGCCCACCAAATCACAAACCCAGATGGGAAAAAAAAACCTGTTTGTGACATTTAAACCTGAACTCAGGTCCCATAAGGATAAGCAAACATCACTACTGGCATCCCGTGGTTAAACAGATATTTTAACACTTATTAAACATTGTGACATAGGCTTTGATAACACATTTCTTGCCCCTACTGTTAAAAAAAAAAGCAAAGGAAATTACATACCTTTAAATTCTGTCAGATGTGCTCTCTTATAATACAAATTAAACATAAGCTCGCAAGTCCGGGTCAGATAGCGAATTATATCCTCCTGCTCTCCTGTTCTCACGTGTTCTCCAAAGCTCCCTGAAAGTTCTCTGTCTATCTTCTCTCTTTCGCTCACTTGCACAAAAACAGCCAGCTCGTGAAGTGTCGGTATGGCCCAGACCAGCATTGGAAGGTCTTTGGTCCGCTGTCTAGGTCAATTCGGCTGCGCTGGGAAACAACGCCGCACACGTGCTCCCTTTTCCTTCAGCTGCTTTATCACACCATGCAGTCGTTCCCTCTTCTTCTGGACTTCTGGGGAGTAGTCCCGATCGAAGAATATGATCTTGCCTTGAAACGTCGCCTGCTTTTGAGCCCAAGTCTGTCACAGAACAGCCTCTTTCACTGTGTAATCCATGAAACAGACAATTATAGAACGAGGGGGATCCATGTTGTATGGTCTTAGCCCAAGCGTCCTATGGGCACTTTCAATCCGAATGCCCTCCTGTGTGAAGCATAGCTCGGTTTTAATGAGCCCTTTCACAAAACCAATCATGTCGTTTTTCACTTCCCTCAGTAACTTGGTATATGCGCAAATTAATTCTCCAAAGGCGATTTTGTAAGTCATCACAATGACTAGTAAGGGCAGCCTCCCTATGTAGCAAGTATCGGAGCGCCCTCTCATTCCGCTGGCCAGCATCCTCCGTTGAGCTAATCCTGCCCTCCGCCTCCTCAGCGCGGTTTTCCAGGGCATTCAGTTGTTCCTTCATGTCTTTCATTGAGCCTTCAAGTCTGTCCAGGGATGCCTTTGTTTCTGTGAAAGATGTCTGGTTCTCTCGTATTAAATCTTGTAGTTCACAAAGAATCTCCACCATGTTTAGTTCGTTAGCTGATAGGCTAGTGTTAGCATCAGTTTGTTGAGAGTCCGTTCTTTCATTGTCTCCGTTTAGTATAGTCTGCTTTGCTGTGGTGAGTCTCCTAGATGTCATCCTTTGCCTTCACTTGTGTTGAAGGGAAATCAGTTATCTTGTGGAAATGTAGCCTAGTTATCACAAAGTTAGTGAAAATGTTGCATCTTGTTCAGAACATGGCACCACCGGAAGTTTGCTCCGACCATTTTGGTTGGAGTTACGTGCACAAATGTTAAAAATGACATCACAACATTAAAGAACCCTTTAAAAAAATTCCTGGATCCAAACAGTGATCTGGATCACCACTAAAATCAAATCAGTTCTTCCTTTTCACATTCCAAAAGCTCTTGAAAATTTCATGCAAATCTGTAACTTTTCAAGTTATCTTCAACAAACAACAAAGAAACAGATAAACGGCAGTTAAAGCATGGCCTCCTTGGCGGAGGAAATGAGAAGAGAGAGAAATTTGGCTGTGAATGCAGGAAATAAGCGCAGTATGTCAAGAGTCATGGTGCAACGCAGGATGAACAAACATCAATACAAACCAGTTCATGTAAAACCACCAAAACTCCTGTTAGTGGCTGAAACACCATCCCACACCAGTACACCTCCTGTGACTACTTGTTTGTCAGTGAGTTACAGACTGAGAAAAAAAACGTGTAAACACATGATGAAATAATAATATGATAATGTTGCAATATATGTACAAACGGCTCCTAATTGTTGAATTTACAGTGAAGATGAACAACTTACAATTGTGGCAGGCAGGTGGTGGGGTTGAGCCCGATCTAAAGGACAGGGACTACCTTGTGTCTACAGGAAAATATACACTGCTCAAAAAAAATGAATAGAACACCGAAACAACACAATGTAACTCCAAGTCAAACACACTTCTGTGTGTGTGTGTGTGTGTGTATATATATATATATATATATATATATATATATATATATATATATATATATATATATATATATATATATATATATATATATATATATATATATATATATATATACATATATATATGAACTTTCTTAATTGTTTTTATGTGGTTTTGTCCTCAGGTCAGAGAAGCTGCTGTTCTACTCTGGATGAGTTTGATGTGAAGGTCCTGCCAGGCTGAATCATTACACGCACCAACAACACAAACAGGCTTGTTAAAGTGACTTCTTATATTTAATGGTTAGCTGGCTGCCATTATCTCCATCAGCTCCATGGGAATGAGCAACGCCTCCATGTACAGCTAACCAAACAAACACGTGTGTTCTGACATGATTAGACTCCAACATAATGGCAGCTGGATGCAGACGATGCATTCAGGGCTCTTGCACTTTAGTCTTTGTGTGAGAGGAAGGGACTTTTTCTTCCTAAAAAGAGACTTTCATTGATGTAAACATGATTCTTTTCTATGATTTCGGCTGTTAAGATATTGTATCTGTACTGAATAGCAACCACCGGATGCTCTGTGTGAGGGCTCCTCAAATGCATCACACACATCAGATCATGGCAGCAGATGGAGGGTGTGTTTGCCTGTATGATACCATGCCAGGCTACGGTTAACCCTTTAAACATCTGTTAAATGTTTCTTTGCACAGATCTGACACGTAGCCAGAGACTTATTTATATCTCTTCTGTCTATTTAAATGTAAAATATGACGAGTTGGATTTATTTGAGAAAAGCATGAACATGACTGCATTTTTGCACTATCTAGATCTCTGGTTTGAACGGATCATGACTACAGGTCATTTCTCTCAAGAGCTTCCAGGAGCAAAAGCATCTCCCAGTCAGGTTCTGGAAAGTAAAACCAAACATTAGTGAGAAGATCCGAACCCTGATGAGTCCAGGAAATCTGACATCCAACTGTCTCGGAGCTAATTTCATCCTGGATGACTGTTTTAGTAAATGTATGATGGCGTGGTTAACTAAGAGTTTAATCTGTTGTAAAGACATAAATACCTGTTTGAAGAAATGCATCTGAATTCTAACGATATGAAAAATAACTAGCCTGTTGTGTCCCTAGATGTAAGAGATTGGTGCTTAGCACTGGTTGCAGGCAACAGTTTCATCTTTGAGCTTAACATGATGATGGGAGAAGTTGAATTGTGCAATATTGTACAGAACTGTGAGGAAAATGCAATAAGTGGATGGTCCATAGGAATGTAGGAGACCGAACTACGAGTGGTAGACTGGAATGCACCATGGAGAGATGCACGGCTGAGGGACGATGCTGGTCCTGAAACCTTGCTAAACAAACAGACATGTTCATGTTTAGCTGTTCACGCTGAGCTAGTTCAAATAAGCTGGACAGAAGCTTTAAACTGGAGTTAGCATTAGCATAGAGCAGCCTGCAGCCTGCAGTGAGGGAGGGTTACCATCCAGCCCAACCTGCTGTTCCAAGAAGAAATCATGCAAAATTAGGGATGAATTTTTCCTGGAATATCTACAGATTTTGTCCACAGTGTGAATGTAAGCAATGGACTCGTAGCATAGCTAAAAAGCTTGCTGCAGTTTGCATTAGTCTTCACAAAAAGTATTCATTTGAATTTAGTTCAATTCTTCTTCACCTGCAGCTGGATTTAACAAAAAAAACATCCAAGAAAGAAAGAAAGTTTGAGTTAAGAACCGGAAGCTGTTCCCTGCAGGCTAACGTCCCCGAGGCAGAAGATGGGAAGAAAAGCTAACTGATGGAAAACATGTGAATGCACTAAAATCACAGCTGTACTGACATCAGAGAATACAGGCTAGATTTTAGCTTTATTCCTGTTTGTCATGATGACTTTTCCAGGAGTGATGAACCTTCAGCGGCTGTTTTTACTTTTTCTCTTTCCATTTGAAGCCTTTGCACTGGAAACGACCTGCCCTGTTCAGCTGACGGGTTGCAGATAGAAAACTGTTGTTGTTCCGAGTGAAAAGACCAAAGCTGCAACGAAGCCTGGAATCCCACAAGCACCCGAAAACACCGGGAGGTAGACCTGAGCCCAGTCCTGCTAGCCTAGACCTGAGCCCAGTCCTAGACCTGAGCCCAGTCCTAGACCTGAGCCCAGTCCTGCTAGCCTAGACCTGAGCCCAGTCCTAGACCTGAGCCCAGTCCTACTAACCTAGACCTTAGCCCAGTCCTAGACCTGAGCCCAGTCCTAGACCTGAGCCCAGTCCTGCTAGCCTAGACCTGAGCCCAGTCCTAGACCTGAGCCCAGTCCTACTAACCTAGACCTGAGCCCAGTCCTAGACCTGAGCCCAGTCCTGCTAACCTAGACCTGAGCCCAGTCCTGCTAGCCTAGACCTGAGCCCAGTCCTACTAACCTAGACCTGAGCCCAGTCCTAGACCTGAGCCCAGTCCTAGACCTGAGCCCAGTCCTGCTAACCTAGACCTGAGCCCAGTCCTAGACCTGTGCCCAGTCCTACTAACCTAGACCTGAGCCCAGTCCTAGACCTGAGCCCAGTCCTAGACCTGAGCCCAGTCCTGCTAGCCTAGACCTGAGCCCAGTCCTGCTAGCCTAGACCTGAGCCCAGTCCTGCTAGCCTAGACCTGAGCCCAGTCCTGCTAACCTAGACCGGTGCCCAGTCCTGCTAACCTAGACCTGTGCCCAGTCCTGGTAGCCTAGACCTGAGCCCAGTCCTCCTAGCCTAGACCTGAGCCCAGTCCTAGACCTGAGCCCAGTCCTGGTAGCCTAGACCTGAGCCCAGTCCTGCTAACCTAAACCTAAGCCCAGTCCTGCTAACCTAGACCTGTGCCCAGTCCTGCTAACCTAGACCTGTGCCCAGTCCTGGTAGCCTAGACCTGAGCCCAGTTCTGATAGCCTAGACCTGAGCCCAGTCCTGCTAGCCTAGACCTGAGCCCAGTCCTGCTAGCCTAGACCTGAGCCCAATCCTGCTAAACTAGACCTGAGCCCAGTCCTGCTAACCTAGACCTGAGCCCAGTTCTGATAGCCTAGACCTGAGCCCAGTCCTGCTAACCTAAACCTAAGCCCAGTCCTGCTAGCCTAGACCTGAGCCCAGTCCTGCTAGCCTAGACCTGAGCCCAGTCCTGATAACCTAGACCTGTGCCCAGTCCTGGTAGCCTAGACCTGAGCCCAGTCCTGCTAGCCTAGACCTGAGCCCAGTCCTGCTAACCTAGACCTGAGCCCAGTCTTGCTAATCTAGACCTAAGACCAGTCCTGGTAACCTAGACCTGTGCCCAGTCCTGGTAGCCTAGACCTGAGCCCAGTCCTGCTAATCTAGACCTAAGACCAGTCCTGGTAACCTAGACTTGAGCCCAGTCCTGATAGCCTAGACCAGAGCCCAGTCCTGCTAACCTAGACCTGAGCCCAGTCCTGGTAGCCTAGACCTGAGCCCAGTCCTGGTAGCCTAGACCTGAGCCCAGTCCTGGTAACCTAGACCTGAGCCCAGTCTTGCTAATCTAGACCTAAGACCAGTCCTGGTAACCTAGACTTGAGCCCAGTCCTGATAGCCTAGACCAGAGCCCAGTCCTGCTAACCTAGACCTGAGCCCAGTCCTAGTAGCCTAGACCTGAGCCCAGTCCTGCTAGCCTAAACCTAAGCCCAGTCCTGCTAACCTAGACCTGAGCCCAGTCCTAGACCTGTGCCCAGTCCTACTAACCTAGACCTGAGCCCAGTCCTGCTAGCCTAGACCTGAGCCCAGTCCTAGACCTGAGCCCAGTCCTGGTAGCCTAGACCTGAGCCCAGTCCTGCTAACCTAAACCTAAGCCCAGTCCTGGTAGCCTAGACCTGTGCCCAGTCCTGCTAACATAGACCTGTGCCCAGTCCTGCTAACCTAGACCTGTGCCCAGTCCTGGTAGCCTAGACCTGAGCCCAGTCCTGCTAGCCTAGACCTGAGCCCAGTCCTAGACCTGAGCCTAGACCTGAGCCCAGTCCTGCTAACCTAAACCTAAGCCCAGTCCTGCTAACCTAGACCTGTGCCCAGTCCTGCTAACCTAGACCTGTGCCCAGTCCTGGTAGCCTAGACCTGAGCCCAGTCCTGGTAGCCTAAACCTAAGCCCAGTCCTGCTAGCCTAGACCTGAGCCCAGTCCTAGACCTGAGCCCAGTCCTACTAACCTAGACCTGAGCCCAGTCCTGCTAACCTAAACCTAAGCCCAGTCCTGCTAGCCTAGACCTGAGCCCAGTCCTGATAACCTAGACCTGTGCCCAGTCCTGGTAGCCTAGACCTGAGCCCAGTCCTGCTAGCCTAGACCTGAGCCCAATCCTGCTAAACTAGACCTGAGCCCAGTCCTGCTAACCTAGACCTGAGCCCAGTCCTGCTAACCTAAACCTAAGCCCAGTCCTGCTAGCCTAGACCTGAGCCCAGTCCTGATAACCTAGACCTGTGCCCAGTCCTGGTAGCCTAGACCTGAGCCCAGTCCTGCTAGCCTAGACCTGAGCCCAGTCCTGCTAACCTAGACCTGAGCCCAGTCTTGCTAATCTAGACCTAAGACCAGTCCTGGTAACCTAGACCTGTGCCCAGTCCTGGTAGCCTAGACCTGAGCCCAGTCCTGCTAATCTAGACCTAAGACCAGTCCTGGTAACCTAGACTTGAGCCCAGTCCTGATAGCCTAGACCAGAGCCCAGTCCTGCTAACCTAGACCTGAGCCCAGTCCTGGTAGCCTAGACCTGAGCCCAGTCCTGGTAGCCTAGACCTGAGCCCAGTCTTGCTAATCTAGACCTAAGACCAGTCCTGGTAACCTAGACTTGAGCCCAGTCCTGATAGGCTAGACCAGAGCCCAGTCCTGCTAACCTAGACCTGAGCCCAGTCCTAGTAGCCTAGACCTGAGCCCAGTCCTGCTAGCCTAAACCTAAGCCCAGTCCTGCTAGCCTAGACCTGAGCCCAGTCCTAGACCTGAGCCCAGTCCTACTAACCTAGACCTGAGCCCAGTCCTAGACCTGAGCCCAGTCCTACTAACCTAGACCTGAGCCCAGTCCTGCTAACCTAAACCTAAGCACAGTCCTGCTAGCCTAGACCTGAGCCCAGTCCTGCTAACCTAGAACTGAGCCCAGTCCTGGTAGCCTAGACCTGAGCCCAGTCCTGCTAACCTAGACCTGAGCCCAGTCCTGCTAGCCTAGACCTGAGCCCAGTCCTGCTAACCTAGAACTGAGCCCAGTCCTGGTAGCCTAGACCTGAGCCCAGTCCTGCTAATTTAGACCAGAGCCCAGTCCTCCTAACCTAGACCTGGGTGCTCAGGTTCTTCTCATGGGGGCCTATTTGCTGAAATGTGAACTTGTTTTAAACGGTTTTTCTCTTTTTTCAAAGCCTGTTGTTTCAGAGAGTCAGACTGATCATGTATTCCACCTTTTTATGAAATATTTAAGTGGTTCATCCAAATAAAAGATTTAAACCGAACACTGGATCATTTTTTTGGGAGTTTATTTATAATTTTAACATTTTACAGCTTGTCAGCATCATAAAGCTTCTGCAGGTCACTTTTAATCCTTCCAAACATGCTCTTATATGAGAGATGCGGTTCAATTGTCCAATTTTGCAAAATACTCATGCAGTCTGCAGATTACTGCAGCAGCCAGTCATCTGGTGTGGACACCCAAACATTGTATTATGTCTGGAAGGATCTTTCTGAATATCATCAATATGAAACTAGAAATGAAAATCATGTTGTTTTTAAATCATTTTAAGCCAAACTAAAGAAATGTACTTCCTGCCCATGAGAGCGTGAGACAAAGGGTGTTTCTCAGTTCAGGGTCTGCACACTTCCAAGTGCGCAGACTGCGTAGGCTACAAAGTGTTCTACGTGGTCTGCACACCGAAGTGCGCTTACTGCCAGTAAAATGATACGGCCTCTCTAGTGGAGGAGAATTACCCATAGTGCTCCAGTCCTCCATTGCCTGGCAACTACATATGCCAAGTTTGTCTAATTACTGATACTATTCTTCCACAAAAAGACACAAAAATAGTTTTAAAATGACAGAAAATGGTGCCAGTAATTTAACTGATTTATTTTAATTTTCTTTTGTGATTAAATTACAAACGTGGAGAGGGCAGTTTAGACGAGCTCTCCTCTGGCTGACAGCTCATCCTGTCAAGCTGACGTTAACTTCAGTGGAAAATAATCCTTGTTAGACACATATACAGTCGTCCTCATATGTATTCATACCCTCCCATTAAAGAAGGAGAAAACTGCTGCCTGGGAAATAAGATGAAACTGACTAAAGTCATAATAAATAAAAGTTTGATGAAAATCACGACATTATTTTCTAATTCTAGTTCAATAGAAATTATTTTAAAAAAGCAAACAAATATGATCAAATAATGTTACATTACTCATAAACTAATGTTTTTTTTTTTGTTTGTTTTTTTAAATCCTTTGATATTTCGACTACATTCAAATGTTTTCTGTTCCTCCCAGTCAGACTTCTGCACCTGTTGACAGGTATTTTGTCCCACTGTTCATCAGAAAAATGCTCTAATTTGTCCAGGACACATTTGTTAGTATGTTTGTTTGTTTTTTTTTAACTCGTTAAATGACAGTGTCTTATATCACAGGATTATAATTTATCACATGTTTAAATGATCGTTCCTTATTCCAGTCTCCAGTTATCTGAGTAACTGTAATAAATTCAGCCTTTTCTTTAATGAAAGGGGACGAAGACGTCTGCGTATGACTGGAATGAACCAACCATTGTGTCCAATAACCATTGTGGTTATTGGACACAATGTCCTCCCAGCTTGTCTGCTGGGACAGATATGTGTGTTTATACATAAAAATAAATAAATAAACGGTCTGGCTGGTGTGGTACCTACACCAGCACTCCGATGCTCATTCTGTTCTATCAGGAACGTAATTAATTCTGGGATAGGAGAGGGTGCTTAGGATGCATCTCTTGTATCCTTTGTTTTAAGCTAAAATCAGTCCAGCATTTACACCAAAAAAAAACAAAAAAACAAACAAAACAAAAAAAAAAACAAAACACAAGAGTTGAAGAAATCCAAGGAGCAAGCAAGAGGCAGGGTCAGTATCAGACTAGATTTGGCAACAGGTGGTCAATTCATACTAACAGGGATGTAGCAAAGACGGTGGTTGGGGACAGGCATGGTCAAGACGAGGTTTTCTTTCAGTCAGGCACATGAACAACGCTTGAAAGCTGTGGAAAAGACAGATGATCTTGCACTGAGCAAATCTGTGGCAGGTGTTTGAATTGAGGGCAGCACAGGTGAGGATAATCAGCAATCAGGTGAGGGAAGAGTGCAGCTTGTTAAGGGCAGAGCAGAAATCATGACTGTACCCCCCCATCAAGAGGCAGTACACAATGCCCTTCCAGGCTGACCTGGATGCTGACAATGAAAGTTGCAGACGAGACCCTTATCTAGGACCAGGCAAAAGGGTATCCAGGACCGCTCATCCGGACCATAGCCCTTCCAGTCCACCATGTACAGGACACCACAATCCCCAATCCCTACGACAAGAACGCAGCAGGCGATTCACAGAGATGGCGGGAGCCCTATCGACAAGCTGCAGTGTGAAGGGGGGCTGAAAGAAGGGCAAAACCTCAAGGACAGAACGGGCCTGAGCTTGGAGACACGGAATGTGGGATTAACATGCAACAAAGAGGGCAGCTTAAGACGCACAACCACTGGGTTCACAATCTTTGTGACAGGAAATGGACTCACTAAACAGGGCGCCAGCTTGGGACTGTCAACCTTGAGGGGCAGGTCCTCCGCAGAAAGCTATACCTTTTGACCTACAATGTACCTCGGGGCATGCGAACGGTGATGGTTGGCGTTACAGGCATACACAGCAGAGGGCTGTACATGCCCACCTCCAGACTCTGAGACAGCGGTGTGCAGATACATGTGTGGCGGGAACGAGTGTTGCCCTTTCCTGCAAAGAGAGAATCAGTGGTTGATTGCCAAACACATCAAAAGGGGACCCGTAGCGCTGGATGGTAAACCATTGATTCCGTGGATTCCGTAGTCCACGCATGGTGGTCCACTTACCATGGTAAGCTATGGGACCATTGACTGGGAGTGTCCATCCATAGGATCTGCAAATTCGACTCAACCTCCTGATTCATCCTCTGTCTGTCCATCAGTCTAAGGTTTAAACCCAGAAGAGAGACTGACATTAATACCAAGGAGGGCACAGAACTAACCCCAAAAACAAGAGACAAACTGTGGTCTCCTTTCCGACACATCTTGGGGAATCCCATGAAGCCTGAATATCTCCCATGCCATTATTGCAGCAAGGTCCTGTGCAGAGGGCAACTTGGGAAGTGGAATGAGATGGGTCATCTTAGAGAATCTGTCAACTACAGTAAGGAGAACTGTTGCCTGAAGATAAAGGTAGACCTGAGATAAAATCTAGCTAGATATGGGACCATGGTCAGCGTGGAATAGGCAGGAGCCTTCGGAGGCCCGTCGGGAGGGCTTGACTTATGTGTGTCCTTCCTCAAAGTGGGCCACCAGAAACCTGCGTGCACCTCAACGAGGGTCTTGGCGATATCTGGGTGACAGAAGAGTTTAAAACCACGACAGAATTGTATCACCCTCAAAATCATGTTCTCAGGGACAAACAGGAGGCTAGGAGGACATTGCACTGGTGGTGGCTGACTGAAGGCTCATTTTTAGAAGCTTCTCAATCCTGGTCAATAATACTTGGTCTTGGGAAGGAGGATGTAGTCTTTGGCTTGTTCACCGATTGGAGTAGTAGATGATTGATACAATCTGGAGCGAACATCTTTTATTGTTCTTGTTCCCTGGTTGATTGGCTAGAGTGAAGTCAAACCTACTGTAAAACAGTGACCACCTGGCTTGTCGTGGGTTTAGTGTCTTGGCACTCCTGAAGTATTCCAAGTTCTTATGATCCGTCCACTCTTGAAGGGATGCTTAGACCCCTCCATTTTTCAGAACCCAGCTTGATGGCCAACAGTTCTTGATCTCCAATGTTATAGTTTCTTGCTCAAACAGATAAATGATGGCAAAAGAAAGGACTCTGGCATTGTCTGCAAACCTTTGAGACAGCACGACACGAAGCCCAGTCTCAGAGGCATCGACTACCATGATGGGGGCAGAGGTGATGAGGCCCTTAAGCTTTTGAAAAGCCTGAGCAGCTTCTGAAGACCACTTGAATGAAGTCTTTGTGGAAATTTGCTCATAGAGAGGGGCAGCCACTGTACTGTAATCCTTAATAATGCGACAATAAAAGTTGGCGAACCAAGAAACCTCTGTAGCTCCTTAATGTTTGATGTTGCCACATTTGCCAACTCTGTGGGAGGGATCCCGAGGCGTTCCCAGGCCAGCCGAGAGATATAATCCCTCCAGTGTGTCCTGGGTCTTCCCCGGGTCTCCTCCCAGAGGGACATGCCTGGAACACCTCACCAGGGAGGTCCAGGAGGCATCCTGACCAGATGCCCGAGCCACCTCAACTGGTTCCTCTCCATGCGGAGGAGCAGCGGCTCTACTCTGATCTCCTCCCAGCTGTACTGCTGTTCAGTGCATAAGCACAGACAACAGTCAGGACCCGTCCCCCCACCTGAAGGCGGAGGGAAGCTACCCTTTCATCCACCGGGGTAAACCCCAACGTGCAGGCACCAAGCTGGGTACTGATGAGGATGCCTACACCTGCTCAGTGCCTCTCACCATGAGCAACTCCAGAGTGGAAGAAGGTCCAGCCCCTCTCGAGGGTTCTGGTTCCAGAGCCCAAGCCATGCGTCGAGGTGAGTCCAACTATATCTACCTCTCAACCTTGCGCACAACCTCCATCACATTTCTCTTGTTTGACAAAAGTTTATTCTGGAGAAGTTGAAGGAGAACCTCACAAACATGCTTGATGTGGGAAGGTAAGTCCTTGGAAAAGATCAAAATGTCATCAAGGTAGAAAAAGACAAATCTATTAAGTATGTCTCTTAACACGTCATTGACTAATACCTGAAACACAGCATGGGCATTTGTAAGACCAAATTACCAGTACCAGGTACTTTTAGTGTCCAGCTGGGGTGTTATAATAAACCAAGCAGAGCTCGTCGATCCAAAGACTCGTGTCAACTAGTCCAGACCAGAGTCCAGACTAAACATGGAGAAGCAGCATTTAGCCATTATGCTGCAAACAAGATGAATAATCTGCCAGTGGAGATTAAACTCTCACCAACTGTAGGAACTTTTAAATCAAGGTTTAAAACATTTCTTTGCTCATGCGCTTATGCATGACATCTGCACAGTAACTTTGAATTAATTCTGCTTTAAATTATTTTAATATAATTTATGATTTTTTTGTGATTTTGCTATTTGTATTTTCTTTAATGCTTTTTTTCTGGAATGCTTTTAATGTTTCATGTAAAGCACTTTGAATTTGAACACGAAAGGTGCCATACAAATAACTTGTCTTGCCTTAAATGCTATTTTCCACTCCTCATCCTCTCTTACAGGAGCCAGGTGGTAGGCATATCTAAGGTCCAGTTTGGTGTATATTTTGCTTCCTTGAAGGAGCTCAAAAACAGACGACATGAGGGGAAGAGGATCCTGTTGTTGATAGTCATGTCAAGATGGCCATGGTAGTGGATGCACAGTCTGAGACCCCCATCCTTCTTGCCAACAAAGAAGAATCCCGCACCTGCTGGAGATGAAGATCTCCTGATGAGTCCGGCTTTCAGGGAGTCAGAAATATATTCATCCATGGCAGTATACTCAGGACCCGACAGGGAGTACAACCTACCCGGTGGAGGTGGATAGTTACGGGTTGAAGATAAATGGCACAGTCATACTGCGGGGAGGAACAGAGGAGGCCTTTGAATTGTTGAAAATCTCACATAGATCCAGATAAACCTCTGGGACCTTTAGATAAATCTAGATAGACTGGGTTCACCATGGAGGACAAAGTAGTGATGGGGGCTTCTCTCAGGCAAGTTGTAGGGCAGGATGAACCCTAAGTCTGAACCTCACCAGTGGCCCAGTTGATAACAGGATTGTTTCTGATGAGTGGGTTGCTGGTCTGCAGTGGGCAGCTGTCTGGACTGGCCCTGCTCTCCTGGTGCTGGTTGACTCTCGGGCTTGCGGGATCCTGGATTATGCCCTAACTTGTGCTTGGGGGCCGGTGCCTAGTTGGCCTTGCAGACCAAGCCCCCCTCCCCTACCCGAGCAGTCTTAGCACCGTGCTCCGTGTTGGCTCCTAGATGCCTGGTCCTCTTTTCTTGCTTAGAATGCTTGGAAGGGGTGTGGTTGCATTTGCACTATCACTCAACGCACCCTAGCCCTAACATGTAGTACACACACACCTATACAAGCGCACAGATACACACCCCAGCAAATATACTGGTTGCAGTTCTGTTCATAATTAAACACAGCAAAGAGAGGCTCAGAAGGAGACAGAGCTGCAGCGCTGGTGGGACCGGGCGTATAAGAGACTACCCTCAAGACTACAGGCTGAGGCCCAGAGATGGTTCGAAACTGACCCTGGCCAAGAGTGAATCAATGCAACGCTTGCTAACAGCTAAGTAAAGAGACATAGAAAAGTGTGTGTGCACACCAAAACTTCTCTCCTTTTCCACTTAAAAGCTGTTATCTGAGGCACACTGTTCTTCTCCCCCCACAGCGGTGTCAGGCGACGTGCAGCTCCAGACCTCATCTCTCGGCTTCATCTGGATCACCTGGTTGGAGAATCGGAGGCCGGCAAAGATTACCAGTAAAGGCTCCCAATAAAAGAACAGTTTTCTTTTTCAGGTTTTAGCCCGTGCTCCGGTAGAAGACTTTTATTCTTTTACTGAGCCATTTTTATTACTTTGTCAATTTATTTTTTCAGAAGGAAAAAACAATTTTATTGTAAATAAAATTTGCAAGACTCTGGCTAGCATTCTCTTTTTTTTTTTTAACAGTGGAAACCCTTTTTTTTGCTGGTATTTTAAAGAACTTTCACACTACTGTGTGACATTTGCAGTCTCAAAGGTTGTCGTGGAATTTATCCGATGAGAAATAAATCTATAAATCAACTGTTTTCTGTTCAATTTATTGGGCATGTACAGATGTTGCGGGCGAGAGGTCTCGAGAGCTCTCCCCTGCTCAGAGTGCTACAGTGTTCTTTAAGCATACACAAACAACCCTTGCAGGCAGCACTAGTCAAAACAACTGCTATCTTGGAGATAACAACAGTCAAAGCTGAAACAGGCCTTGAGCAGAACACTTAGTTTTATGCATGAATCTACTAAAGCAAGCTTACTGAACTACTCTAACTATGCAGAATATATATCTTAATATAACTTAATAAATGAGTAACATTAAAACTACTCTATACGCATAATTCCACCACATTTCCCCCTTTTGATCCTTTCAGGATCAACACAAAAGAAACACAATTCATGAACATAACAAAGCAACAAAACAAACCCATAAAATAACACTAACTACTGAAAGAGATGCAGGAAACTAAAACATCAGAATGGTCACTCCTGGCAGGGTTGAAGAAAATCATCCTGAAAGGAAAAACACTCATGAAGAAGGGAAAAGGATCAAAGAGAGGGAGATCCGAAGCAGGGAGAGTAATAAACAAGCCGAGGAATGCGACATCCTAAGGCAGAGTCAATCAGCCCAACCAACAAGGCTCTGATACACAGGACGAAACAACAAACACAGAACAAAAAGGGCAGCAAGTACTGCAATGGAACCCCAATAGCGTTGACGTAGGCAGAAGCAGCTGAGTCGTCAGGATGAACAGAGTGCCTGGACCGAGTGACCGGATAAGGGGGCAGATGGGAAACCCAGGAAGACAACTGTAGGCAAGAGAAGGGTGACAGGGGCATATATACCAGCCCACTTCGATGGCAGCACGCCCCTAAGAACCAGACCACCGTACCACCACCAAAGGCCGGCGCAGGCCACAGAAAATTAACAGCATAAACATTGTCACACCAAGCACGGACCAAAACCCCAACAAAACCAGAACCCGGAGAGGAGCTCATGAAGCAAGTAAAATCTCACGTCGTCACACCTGAACCAGAGAGGAGGGGACTGTGTGCGGGTAAGAAGGAAAGGAACATCCAAGGAAATACATATCTGAAAGGGATAGGGTTTTCAGAAGAAAGTAAACAATCATACAGGTGGAGTCAAACTCAGGTGGAGGGGTAACTACATGCAGCACAGGTCTGGGTTCCAGGCAGACCACACAGGCAACTCCAACAAACACGTCTACCTTCTCAGCCAGCAATATCCAATTATTACTCTGAGCAGACATGCCAGTCATCATCTCAAAGCAATCATCCACTTACTTCTCAAGTTCAGACGTGGGACCCGGGAAAAGACCTACAACAGGGAAATCAGCATAGGACTCAGCCAAGCCACGAGGCGACAACGCAACATCACTGCAAAGAGAAAATCTTCTAACGGGTCCCGGCGAGGGCCCGGAACATACACAAATAACCTCACATGACAACAGGAGTTACTAAAAGTACCACCCCGATATCGACTAGGAGGAGGATGTGACAAAAGGGGTTCAGAGGTAGTGTTAAACGTGAACACCAAAGTAGCCTTAGTCAGGTCTAATTTCAACACACAAGACCACCTGCGAGAATTCTTATTATCCACGTAGGAGGAAGGAGACCAGTCAGTTCCAGTTTAGGAAAAAATGGTCCCCCAAGTAGACGCAGAAGTGGAATCAGAAAAACACCACTGGTAACTGGTCCACCGATCACCATGCCATCCAAAGAACCAGAGCACACACATGGCGCATGTATCATAATGACAGAGTAGGCCGCACAGGGGCTCCTCAGAGTGCTAGCAGGGAAATACATGACGGCGCGTCTACCTGTTAGAACCACAGACTGTATAAAGAGATGGACGGGGTCTCCGTGACGTCACCCATAGGTTTCTGAAAAGCCGAATTGAAGTTCGGTGGGCGGTTCCTATCGTCGCCATGTTGGTAGCGTCATGCGCGTCGTCTCGCCCGGAAAACACAAATATGGGCAAAGAGGTGGAGCTGAGAAGGGGGCTGTGAGCGTCATAGCGGATGATGGACATCGAGTGAACTCTGAGGCTTCTGTAGCTAAAAGCTAACCGAGCTAACCCCGAGATAACGGGAGCTACCCAGCTAACGGAGGTAAGCGGGCTAAAGCTAAGTCACATTGATCACCGGCTAAAAACCGTGGTTGTTCTATGTCCTTCGTCCTTGAAGCCAGAGATTGGTACCTGTCAATAAAAAGGACCCCCATGGGAACAAGGTGACATGGGAGCCTATGGGGATTTGCTCTGTTTCGGAGCCAGCCCCTAGCGGATGAAGGGGCAACTGCAGCTGAATGCACTTCAGCATAGGCTTCACTTTTAACCGCCGGAGGTTGCCCTCAGAACCCCTCTGGGCACTCAGCGACCGCGGGGCAGAGAAGGAACTGTAGTGAGTGGCAGAGCGGTTAACAGGGGGTGAAGCAGATTGATTAAAGAAGACAATAGGAAACACAATGATGATAGCTAAAATAACCAAACAACACATTGAGCTCTTTAATGATCAGACATGAACCCTAAATGGATGCCAGGGTCGATCTCTCTCCATGATGCCGGGTGGGCGGAGCTTGAGTTGGAGCTTGGCACGCTACTGTTGCAGGTGGACGCTAATTACACTCCACACTGAGATTGCTTGAGAACGGCGGCTGGTCTTCAGGTGTGAGAGTAGACTGTCTCACTACCCACGCTACCACAGGGATTATTCTGCCCTCTGTCGGGTGGTGCGTTAGCAAGCCGGGGAGCCACGGTCAGTGCAGGAACCTCCCTGCAGCAATGATATGGTATTACAGTAGCCAAGTAGCACGGTCATCTGTCTGGGTCGCCAGAAGAATGTGAAATAGGTGGTCCCAGCACTGACGTTTGAAGCTTCTCATCAGTACAAAGTCTCCAGGCTGAAGTAAACAGAGCTGCTTAGATGCTGGTTCAGGAAGGTCTGCAGCAACCTGAGAGCAAATGCCTGAAAAGGTTCACATGAGATCAGCACAGTATGTTAAAACATTACTATCACACAGGGTCGTGCCAGGAGGGGGAGCCTCGGAGGGGCCCATGCCCATTCGGGTGGACCTGCAAAAAGAATTTACGGGGGGACCAATTTGGTCCTCCCCTTTTACGCATGCGCATGGACAACAGCACGAGAGGAAGTGCTTTGGTCCAAGGAAGGCCTGAGAGAGACCAAGGAGGAAATCTCTCCATCTGTGGGCCGTGAGAGAAAAGAGGAAGGGAGAGGCTGTAAAAAGAGGGTGGGTCAGAGACGCAGCCTTCATCTGCAGGAGAGTCACCTGTAGAGACAGGGTCAGAAGAGTCAGTGCACATGTGCATACAGCAACCTGTCAGGGGAGCAAAAATGGCAGAAAGAAGGGAGTCAATAAGGCGACGGTGACGAACTGGGTCACCATCAGATGTCAGGAAACCATGGTATTTCCATTGCAGCAGTCATTACACTGATGTTAAAGATGATTTCATCCACTACAACAAGACCCACACACACACACACACACGTGCACGTGCACACACTCACCCACACACACAGCAACACCTCCTTCTTGAGAACGTTGTTTTTTCACTGTTACACACACTTCTCCACTGGACTTAACACAAATGTGTGTATCAGAAAAGACCAAGGCTAACGGTCTAGCATAACTAGCTTAACCTTGGAAAGATCAATATTATCCCAGATGATCGGCCTCACGTTTATGGTATTTTGAAGACCTACAGGGTACAAATATTTGTTTGTTGAGCATGTTGAGCCAGAGAACGGGCTGTCTACTGGCAGCCTTCACAAGAGTTGCTTCCCTTCGTCAAATAAAAGCACTTGATGTGAAATTAATAGGACTAACTTAGTCAGATCAGGACTAACACACCGGGCTGTCAGCAAATAAAAACATGGAGGATTCCAACCCTCCCTAATATTTTTCTTCGATTGGTCATATTGCACCTGAGTGGTGAACACCGAAGCCAGGAAATTACCACCTTATTTATTGTCATACAGTTAATGCAGCCTTATGTTGTCTGGGCTGAAAATTTAGAAATGTACACGAGCCGGGAATACTCAGCAATCATCTGTGTTCTGTCTTTAAACAGGTTTGCCACCGTAACAGCCTGCCTGGTGCATGTTTTGTCAGAGATACTGAAGATAAATGTTTTGTGATAAGGCACAGCTAGAGATGTAGAGCGTGCCAGAAGTTGTTTTGTCTGTAAGAACTGATGTTTTGCTTCACAGCAGCAGAGCAGAGAAAATACTGAGACCTTGTTCAGTTGCAAAAGTCTGCAGGACTGCAGAACTTTGTATGCATGTTCAAAGTGTAGTATGAAGCTAAGCAGAAATAATGAAAATGTTTGATCGCTGGCCTAATTGTGTGGCCTGGTCATGTGGATACAAGGCCAGGAATATATGTAGGTGTGTATAATCATTCAGCTCGGACCACTCGGTCTGCTCAGGAATCAGATCCACTACAGTCACCACGCCCTGCCCACCAATCAGCATACAAGCAGAAATTTATGCCAGGAAGTGCCCAACACATGTCTATTAAAGCTTCCTAGTTGATAAATCAGGTTCATATGTGTAATTAATAAAGACTGATATGTAAAGGATCAGGGAGGGGCCAAAGGTTCAAGGAAGCAGATCCAGGTTTTCCACAGAGAACTGAGTGAACACAACAGTCTTTCTGACAGAATCAGGGTGCAGCTTATTCCAGAAAACATAATCTGACTCTGTAGTCGGGGTGGGACTCGTGCTGCCTGCCGGCCACATCCGTTAGTCTTTTACTTCCAGAAAATCCCACAGTCAGTCTGAGGACAAGGAGGATCCATCACCTCCAGAGGTCTAAGGTGAAAACCAAGCCCACATGTCCCCCATAAAATCCATTTCCACACTGTTCACAGTCACAACCAGCAGGGCTCTGCCAGACCCTCTGGTTCTGGGATCCCCGGGCCCCATCAGCAGTGACCAGGTCCCTGCAGTCACATCTGCATATCAGGTCCTGCTCCAGGACTCAGAGCTGACACAGGAGGGAGGTGGAGTGTTGCAGCATGTTGTAGGGACCGTTTCTGCTCCAGTGTCCTGACTGACAGCATGTGTGACACCCAGAACTCTGCAGTGGTCCAGACCAAAACTTTCCCTCCCCCAGTCCACCCCCTTAATCCCCCTCGGGCATGTTAACATGTTGGGGTCCCTGTGGAGACCATGGTGCATGCTGACAAGGGTTAAAGGGGTGGTGAGCTGCCGTGGTCGACGCCGTGCAGCAGACGAGCTTCTGAGGCTGCATCTGAATCATTTAGTCATGTGATTATAGTCTCATAATTATAATGTTCTTCTGTTGAATACTGTTAAACATATCATGTGGACCATGTTCTGTGCTGTGAAAATCCTGGACTTTGGATCATAACTGTATCTGTGTGAGACTATAGTGGCAGTGGATCCATAAGTCAGTGTTTCCCTGGGAAAGCTGAACATGACCTCGCCAAGAAGATAACGCAGCTTTAACACATGAAGATGATGTTAGTGTGTCGTTCCTGTTTTAAAGCTTGAGATCTCTCTCAGCTGGGTATTTAACAAGCACAGCCCAAAGTCGTTCTCCGTTTATTTTCAGTCAATGTCAATTTATTTAGTCATAATAAACATAAAAATAACTGTAATCTTAAAGAAACAAAAGTCACCATTTAATGTCTGAAAGGGATTAAACAGAAGCCCAAGCCCATCCAGTCCACGCAACGCACACCAACCCAACAGAATCAGCTCCCAACGCCACACATCACGTCCCTCATCTTTCGGTTTATTCTTTACTTCATCCAATGTGTTGTTACAACTAAAAATGCTATGACATCATCCCCTTCAGTGAGCATAAGGCCTTGAATGAACACACTCTTCAAGTAAACATGTTAGATGTGCTCTGAACTCGCCCTCTGCTTCCAACAGTTTTTTCTAAATTTCTTAAAATTTGCTAAACTTTGCAATAATACATATTTGTCTTTCATTTAATCTCTAACCTCCTCTTCACTAAACTGTTAAGGGAAGATAATATTCTCTCTTTTCTTTCCTGGTCCATCCAGGCACGTCCTGTCACATCTAACAGAGTCTGCCTGAACCAGGCTTTACTGTCATCTTTTGGAGAAATGCCCGTGATCTGATTTTCAATCTTTAATATATATATATATTCTTGTTCTTTACCATTTGCAGATCCTTCACGGGACTTGCCACTATATGAGCAAACTTACACACACACTGATTTCTGTGCGAATGGCCGCTATGGCCCTGTGATGTCAACCAAGCCAGCCAATCACAGTTTTAATCCACCCATGAAAAGAGTCACCAAAAACAACAAAAATCTCCTACAATATTTCCACACAACTCTCCGGAGAATAGCAGGTCAGACCTCTATTTTTAATTCCTCTTATGGAGAGTGAACCAGCCCACACTTTAATGTATTTTTGCTTTTTCTCTTTTTTTTTTTTTTTCTGTTCCAACTTTTTCATCTGATACATGCTCATAAAGCTTCCTTCTGGAAACCCACATTCTTCACAGCAGAACGTTAAATAGTTTACTTACATATTGCTGCTTTAAAAACACCTTCATAAAATTTGGTTTAGGTTGCTCCTCCTTTCCCCCTATAGTCCCCATCGTCACCTGGTCTTATATTTCTGTTATGTCAGTCCTTAAAGTCTACTCACAGGGCTTCGTTTAGTAACCTGATCTCGTACTCACAGGGCTTCGTTTTGGAACCTGATCTCGTATTTCTACTCACAGGGCTTCTTTTTGGAACCTGATCTCGTATTTCTACTCACAGGGCTTCGTTTAGTAACCTGGTCTCGCACTCACAGGGCTTCGTTTTGGAACCTGATCTCGTATTTCTACTCACAGGGCTTCGTTTTGGAACCTGATCTCGTATTTCTACTCACAGGGCTTTGTTTAGTAACCTGGTCTCGTACTCACAGGGCTTCGTTTTTGGAACCTGATCTCGTAGTACTACTCACAGGGCTTCTTTTTGGAACCTGATCTCGTATTTCTACTCACAGGGCTTCGTTTTGGAACCTGATCTCGTATTTCTACTCACAGGGCTTCGTTTTGGAACCTGATCTCGTATTTCTACTCACAGGGCTTCTTTTTGGAACCTGATCTCGTATTTCTACTCACAGGGCTTCGTTTTGGAACCTGATCTCGTATTTCTACTCACAGGGCTTCGTTTTGGAACCTGATCTCGTATTTCTACTCACAGGGCTTCTTTTTGGAACCTGATCTCGTATTTCTACTCACAGGGCTTCGTTTAGTAACCTGATCTCGTATTTCTACTCACAGGGCTTCGTTTAGTAACCTGATCTCGTATTTCTACTCACAGGGCTTCGTTTAGTAACCTGATCTCGTACTCACAGGGCTTCGTTTTTGGAACCTGATCTCGTAGTACTACTCACAGGGCTTCATTTTGGAACCTGATCTCGTAGAGTCTATATCTCTGTTTTTGTTTTAATTTTGCTTTATTTTTATTTATTGTCAAAGTCAGTCCTGGGGAAAAGGAGCACAACCACCATTATTATGAAAACAGTCGACAATTTTATAAACAAAACTGTTTCAGTTCGATTAGTATTAGGAATCACTCAGTCTATAATATTATATCAAAAACGACTTTCAATCAAATTATAATTTGGAAAAATATACTTCTCACCAGATAAATCCACACGTGGGTTGAGATCCCTTCGTGATCAACCGAAACCGGTGACTGTGGCCCTCGTCACTCTTAAGGCCTACACGAGGTTTGAGGATGAATCTGTTTGGATCCAGGTGGCCTGCCCCTCAGTCCGGTCCCGGCAGAAACACATGGGATCCCACTTCTGACACCAAATTGTCGTGGAATTTATCCGATGAGAAATAAATCTATAAATCAACTGTTTTCTGTTCAATTTATTGGGCATGTACAGATGTTGCGGGCGAGAGGTCTCGAGAGCTCTCCCCTGCTCAGAGTGCTACAGTGTTCTTTAAGCAGACACAAACAACCCTTGCAGGCAGCACTAGTCAAAACAACTGCTATCTTGGAGATAACAACAGTCAAAGCTGAAACAGGCCTTGAGCAGAACACTTAGTTTTATGCATGAATCTACTAAAGCAAGCTTACTGAACTACTTCTAACTATGCAGAATATATATCTTAATATAACTTAATAAATGAGTAACATATTAAAACTACTCTATACGCATAATTCCACCACAAAGGTACAGCTGTTGAGCCAAGGCCTGCAACCAACCATTACCTTTGTTGGTCCAAGCCATTAAAGCAGATCACAGCGACACCCTTAGAGCTTCTGACTATGACCATCTCCAGCTTTCTATATGTCACCACAACCCATGAAACAAAGTACCTGATGAGACATTTCCGCTGCTCCAGGGGGAATGTAGCAACATAACCTGGAGGAAGAATGCTAAGAAGTCCAAAAACATTGCAATGCTACATAAAACGTTAATAAGTGAGACAGTTTCATTAAAAACTCCCAACTTATCTCGGGTTTCATGGCTGACAAGGGTTTAAAGTTCCTCCACTGACCCAAACACATCTGAACACTTTCATATGTAGATAACGCTAGAATTCAACTGTTTACAAAACTCATCAGGTCATATTTTCTTCCGAGTAGAAGATAAACAACGTGATAAAGCAGGCATTATCAGTTGATGAGCTAACTGTGAATCTCATGCAGCAACACATCTGTAAAAGTACTTCCGGGGTGATGATTAGCTGCTAGCAACTGTTAGCATGTGTATTAATTAGGGATGGGTCTGAATTTGAAAAATAAATAAAAATACAGGCTTTGTACTTACATTTTAATCACATGTTGAAATTTACCCCATGAAGCAACATTTTTTTCATTTAAATGGATTTTAAACCATTAAATACAAACTAGCTCAATAGATTAATATAAAAAACTCACTCTATTAATAAGAAATACAAAACATCTCTGGCCAAAACCAAAGTGAAAGTGTCATTTTAAATACTTTAACATAAATGTTTCCTCCACAATAATAGACATTAATATCATACAGGAAAGCAGGAAGAATTAACCAGCATTGACTTCAGTCTGACCACGCAGCGAGGTGATCACTTCCTCTCTGACTGCAGGAGGAGCTGCATGAAGACCGAGCTACATGTGTTCTTTAGGACGGGGAGGAGGGGGCTTCACAGCTGCTGCTAACGGAGAAAACTACACCTTGGTTTTTGTTACTCACTGAGAGTCCTGATACTAGCAGAAAAGACGCCAGACCTGTTGCTGCTCCTTTTGTCTGTAAATAAGCTCACTGCGGGTCTGAATCGTCGCTAAATGTAGCGCCATGTTGCTAAGTACAATGTTCAGCAATGTAATCAGTGTATCAGGAAACTGTGTTCTGACAAAGGTTCTGCGATTAAACAGCTTATTTGTTTTAATGCGTTCATGTTTCTGTGATTAATTAATGGTAATTGTTCCGTTAACATCCCGCCCTGGGTAAAAGTAGTTTGAGGGCAATGATCAGCGTTTTGGGACAACTTCTCATGTTGTAAACACACAAACTGTTTATTTTCAGAGGAAATAATGCATTTTGAGGTGGTTACACAATGAAGACTTCAGCGTAGATTTGTGACAGGAAGTTCAGCTCTCTGTGTTTCATGGTAATCGAGCTTAACTGGTTTCTAGTTTCACCTCTGATGCTGCACAGATTCCATTAGCAAAGCCAGTAAATTAGATTTCATGCTTTTATCCAGCCTGATGGTGTTGATGTAAAACCTCCTCAGCTGCAGTGGACAAGCCGGACATCTACTCTGCAGAGCATCTTCCTCATTCCATCACTGCTGTTTTATTATATTAATATTCATCATTACTCGTCATTGCTGTTGCAGTCCGGTGTCACTGCTTCCATCCTCAGGAACACGTTATTTTCTGTTTCATTACTTGAAAAAATATCACCTATAGCCTATCAAATTGGTGAAATTTCTCATGTAGGAGTCCAGTTAACCCTTAAAGCTCCAGCAGATGCGGTGGTGTGTATAGAAAACATCATTTTGTTCTCGCGGACGTGTTTAAAGACAGTTCTCGACACATCAGCTGGCAGAACTTTTTTCTCTTGGGGCTCCGAGAAGTATCGTGTGATTGGTCGGACATGTGAGGTGGGCGTGGTTAACACAGAGAAACAGGAAGCAGAGTTGCTGCTTTGTGCTTTTACTGTTGCAGGTAAAACGGACTGTTTTGATAAAACAGCTGATCAAGGTGGTGAGAAAGTACCAACATTTTTACATTAAAACACTGTTTTTAGGTGGAGCCTTTGTTGGCAGATTTTCCTCACAGCTGAAGGCAATCATCTCGTTTCATGGCCACAGTATATCTACCCTGGTTTGATCACTACTCTCTGCTGGATTGTTGCATACACTTCCCTGGTAATGTCTGGTCTCTGTGATCGTGTGTGTCCTTTGTCCTTGCTTTTTGAAGAAACTTTGCCTTGTTACAGAAACTCTTCCGCCAACCAGCCATTCCAGTCCCTCAGCTGCCATCCCTGCCTGCTCGCCTGCCAACTTGCACCACTGACTCCATTTGCCACCTTTTTCTACAAATTAACTGTCTTTGTCACCACAAGTTAACGCATCTGCGATTGGGTCCCCTTATTTCCCCCTTGACACCTCTAGTTTCACCTGCACATGATGTAATCTATTAAACTTAAATGAGTGAACTTTATTAGTCACTGAGGGGTCATTTAATAGTTGCGGGGTTGCGAACAAGGTGGAAAACTAAGCGAAGTAAATGGGACCACGGGGTGTCGCTGGCCTTTGGGGCAGGTCCTTGTTTGTTTGTGTTTTTTTCTTAGTCGCTCCCCGCTAAAAAAATTTATTCTCCAGGGTGCTCAGCACTGGTTTGTCCGATCCCGACTCTTTTCGTGCATGATATTAAGTGACTGTTGATGTGTAGTGTGTTGCCGTGCAAATCAGAATGTCTCAAGTGGGTTAATTTTGCCGTGTACTTAGTGAGTGATCCGCCTCGGGGTGTGTGTTGTTGGAAGGGCAAACTAACGCTGAGCCAGACGGTGTGAAGCAGTAAATGGAGTGTTTGTTTATACAAATAAATGATTAAACGCTATTTATGTTTTGATGGTTTATTTTAGTGTTTACCACATGCTCACTCCTGTTACATAAAACAAGAGCAAATGTAAACTGGTTTTTTTTTCTGCAGTAACATAACATGCTGGTATATTACTATGATTTAAGGGAGTCAGCACCCAGAAATTGCACTTTTTCGAGTTAAAACGTGCGTATTAGTGTTGGGTGGAAGTGCTAACATCCCCGGAAGCCTTTCTGTTGAAGACGGTCAAGTTTTTCCGTCTGGGTGTTTTGTTCACAGCAACCGCGTTTTGTTTTTTTTCTCCCCAGGATGTCGACATCCCGGGGACCTATTTGCATTAACCTGCCCCTTTTCCATCCTAAATACACCTGCTGGACCTGCCTCAGTTGCTATTAGCAACAAGCTGTGTGAAGATGTGCGAGCAGCGATCATGTCCACTGCTCGGTTGTCTGTTACCAAAACCAACACTGGAAGGGTTTTTCTCTCCCTTCATCAGCGGACCAAACTACCAGGGACAGATGGATTACATTATTTTTTTGCTGAAAATGCACCTGCATCTCTGCCGGCTGCGGCCTGTTTGGGCCAAACATGTTGCTAACATTTGGGAAAAAACCAGGAGAAGACGGCATCAACCCGGTTGGTAAGAGGGGGGATTGCAGCTTTAAGCGGCTCAGCATCAATGCAGTCGGGAAGTGTCACTACGGTTAAAAAGTTCTGCTTTGTCGTGACTTAAGCTGATGCCGATAATGCTAATGCTAATGGCTATGCTAACGGGACGAGTCTGAAGGTTTAACTTCCTGCGGCGTATAAATGAGTCCCAGGTTTTTTTTCTTATATCTATCCTATGCTCTGCCATGTTAAAGGTTGTAAATGACTTCTCTATTTATTATTTTTCTACCACACAGTAAGTACAGTATTTATGATGGATGTAGCTTTGCTCTCCCCACCATGACATGCAGTTGTAATAATCATGATGATCATTTAACAAGGTGACCATCATGTAGTCTGATATTGCCACCTGTTGGATATCGGCAAGGAGGATATTTTATTTCTATCATCGTATTTATTCACCGAACCAGAATGCAAACTTTTTATTTCTGACATCTTCACGTCATGTTTGTAAAACGGGAGCTGTGCAGGATTATCTGCAGCTGCAGCCTCTGTGGATGTGGAGGTCTGACTCCTGGTATGATGGATCTGAAAGATATGTTTTATTTTATCTACATGCAGTGAAGACACAGAGGTTAGGGAAAATTGTCTCTGTGTATAACTGTGTGAAATAAAATGAGTGTTTTTAATATTCTATGTTAATATTTTGGAGTGTGAAAACCTGTTTTATTTAATAAGCTTATATTTTTAAAAAAAAGAAAAAGTATTCAAAGCACTTCGTGTTGTCTTTGGCATGAAAGTGCTTCATAAAGTTTGATTTGATCTATTTGTATTACAATATTTGATTACTCTTAAACTGCAGCTATTTACACCTACATACTATTTATGTGATGATCTGATGTTTTTATAACTTGTATTTGCAGATTTTAGTCCAGCACATCTCACGGCATGCGCAGCACCAGTGGTCTACTGATGTCTAAAAGTTGATGTTGGAGCAGACTGACCCTACAATGCAGGCAACAACTGGCTGGAACACAGCTGTCATCAAGAACTTTCCACCCTCTCTTCAGAAATACAGGTTTGTCGTTTGTTTAATTAATTTTACATACAGAAAATGATAATAAATCAAACACATATACATTCTTAATGGAAGCTAAGAGGCACTTTTATTGCTTGTTCTGATGTCAGTATCTGGTTCTGTGCAGAAAAGGAACCCAGACGACAGCAGTGAAGATGAGATCTCAGCTCAGTCTGGAGGAAGATGATGATGAAGAGTGCTGTGGAGGCTTGGTCAATCGGCTCCAGAACGAGAGTCCACATAAAACCCAGAAAACTCAGCTCCATTGATTTTATTTCTCCACACTAATAAAGATATTGTGTTTTAAAGAGCTGTATTTTTTTTTTACTTCAGCTTTACATTTTACATTCAGAAGTCAGATGCATAAATGTGTACATGGTAAAGTTCTGTATTTAATTCAATAGCTATTGTCCTAAGTGACTGCAGCAAAGTTACTATTTGTTATATGTAATATGAAATGGCAAGAACATAAATAATCACCTTTTACAGTTATTTGCCATTTGATTAGCTTTATTTCTGGATTTTTGGGCATTGAAGAGAAACTTACCTTTCATTCCCTGACAGGTAAATGTACATAATCCTGCTTATAAATGTTTCCTGTATTTTGTAATGAAAAAGCATTGAAGCAGACTGGTTCCACGCCAGGATGTTGGGTCAGACACGGAGGAGTTTGGACCTGCTTTATCCTTCTGAGCACCTAAGGAAATGAAAAGAGAAATTTTATTTTCTAAGCACAGTAATAATATCTTGCTGTCTATTTCTGTTGGCATGTGCAGCTTAACAGAGACAATTAGCCCAACATAATAGATGGTAAGTGATGCTTGAATATATAAAACACGAGTCTACATTAGTCAGCAGGAAGCCTGATCAATGATACAAGATATTTCACTTCACGTTGTGATGGGTTGGTTGTGTATTGAAGGGATGAGTCTGGTCTTTACCGTTTAAATGTTAAATTTTATTTGGTTTCTTGAATAGGTCTATTTGTTTTTTTTAGTTCAGGCGCCAGCCCAGTCTCCCTCTGGAGGATGTAATTTAAATGTACTTGTTATTGCGTCATATTTGACATTGCATTTTGGTGGGTACATTAGCAAACACAGTGAAACACATCTGCAATAGTGGACAACTAATTAATTTAGAAAATTAATTTAGAAAAAGACTCGACGGTAAATAAAACCTCAATAAAAAACAGCTTCACAGCTTCGTGAAACTCTGTGTGGTTAAAATGTGTGTGTGCTCATCTGGGTGCAGACCGGCCGGCAGCTGTACACTGAACGTACCGACCGGTTCAGTCAACATCCGTTTCATTTTTTACATCTGTAACTTCAGAGTTTTTAAAAAGTACATTTATTGTTTAAAAAACGGTCCAACACAGAATAAAACTGAGACGTATTAACATGAACGACATGCCTCGTTGTCAACATGCTATCTGAACAGGCAAGGTGAGCAGACATTAAAAGTGACGACTTTACCATTCAGAGATAGTTTGTTGTAAACATGCTCCTTCCACCATCTCGGTATCTTCTCTCTCAGGCTCAGAGTCCGGTTCAGACATCAATGCTGAATTCAGAAAGCTGCTGCTATCGGGTTAGCTGCTATCACTAGCCGCTAATGTTTTTAGCATGGAGATTACTGGCCTCGCCCCCCTTCCGACTCTGGACTTCCAGCGATCAATCAGCGAGCACCTCATTAATATTATTGTAATCGGTAACTAGGTTGATGAAAATCTCGCATGGATTCTCGCAAGAAAGTTTTGTTTTGAATAAAGGGTCACAAAAAGCACTTTTTAAAAAACTTTTGGTTTAGTAAGTTTTTAAACAGTTATATAAAAACAGTTAAGAGAACAGTGGGCACATGAAAAGACCAGGTTATGACACCTTTAAAGGACAGAATGTGGACTGTTTTTTTTTCCCTCCCTGAGCCGCCACCTTATCGTGGTGGAGGGGTTTGTGTGTCCTGAAGATCCTAGGAGCTACGTTGTCTGGGGTTTTATGCCCCTGGTAGGGTCACCATGGCAAACAGATGTCTAGGGGAGGGACCAGACAAGTACAGCTCAGAGACTCCTGTGATGATGAACATTGGCACAAATGGTCCTTTCCCCAGATGTAGGTCACTGGGGCCCCCCTCAGGAGCTAGGCCTTGGGTACGAGGGCGAGCATCTGGTGACTGAGCCTTTGTTATTCTTTTAACCCTGTCTTGTCCAGCATCGTAGCATACAGAACAGCAGTCTTTGTGCCATATTAAGCCAGGCAGATTTACTCGACCAAGGGAGACATGTCTGATATATGGCTGCACTTGGTAATTTGAATATTTTTATTATAATTTTTATTGTATTCATCATTCCTGATATGGCAATGCTGGACCTGGTGGGGGAGGGGGACGTAGGAAGAGAGGAAAAAGAAAAAAAAGAGAAAAAGTTGCAGATTTAAGAATGAAGGGAAAAGTTGGCTCAGCTGCCAAAATCACAATACACACACACACACAGACACACACACTGCTGCAGTATGATGGTACTATACAGGATACCTTATGTAGAATAACAATGACATGTAAGAACACACTAAACATACCTGCAGGGAACTTGACAACACATAAAAAATCAGCAACTTTCAGTAGGAACCAGATGGAAAGAGGAGAACCTTTGTGGCCATGTATGTATTCAATTCAACTTTATTTGTACAGCGCCACTTCACAACAATGTTGTCCCAGGACACTTTACATACACATCACTTCCAGCCAATTCATACATATCCTATAATAGAAACCAACTGATTGCATGGAGTCATGACTTGGATCCAATCCTCCATCCTGAGCTGCACGAGGCGACAGTGGGAAGGAAAAAACTCCCCTTTAACAGGAAGAAAACCTCCAGCAGAACCCGGCTCAGGGAGGGCAGCCATCTGCCTCGACTGGTTGGGGTGGAGAGGACAGGAAAGAAAAGGAAGGTTTTCAGCTCCATCTTAAAGGTGTGGAGGGAGTCTGCCTCCCGAACCCATGGTGGGAGCTGGTTCCATAAGAGAGGAGCCTGATAGCTAAAGGCCCTTCCTCCCATAGTACTCTTTGAGACTCTGGGAACCACCAGTAAACCTGCAGTCTGAGAGCCAAGTGCTCTATTTGGAATATATGGAACTATAAGATCTTTTATGTACAATGGAGCTTGGTCATGGAGAGCTTTATATGTGAGGAGAAGAATTTTAAACTTGATCCTGGATTTAACAGGGAGCCAGTGTAGAGAGGCTAAAACTGGTGAAATATGATCTCTCCTGTAGTCCTCATCAGAACCCTCGCTGCAGCATTTTGGATCAGATGGAGACTTTTCAGGGCATATTTGGGACAACCCATAAATAAGGACTTGCAGTAATCCAGTCTGGAAATAATGAAGGCATGGACTCATTTTTCTGCATCTTTCTGAGACAAGATGCTCCTAACTTTTGCAATATTACGCAGGTGGAAGAAGGCGGTTCTAGAAACCTGTTTTAAATGTGAGCTAAAAGACAAGTCCTGGTCAATAATGACTCCAAGATTCCTCACAGTGGTACTGGAGGCCAGATTAATGCCATCCAGATTAATTACATAACTGGATCATTTTGTTCTAAGTTTTTCAGCCTGAAGATAACGACCTCTGTCTTGTCTGAGTTTAGAAGGAGAAAATTCAGAGTCATCCAGGTCTTGATGTCTATAAGACATCTTTGGAATCTAACAAACTGATTGGTTTCATCTGGCTTCATGGAGAGGTAGATCTGAGTGTCATCCGCATAGCAATGAACATTTATACCATGCTGCCTGATGATATTTCCTAAGGGAAGCATGTATAATGTGAAAAGTATTGGTCCAAGTACAGAACCCTGAGGAACTCCATGACTTTCCCTGGTGTGTGAGGAAGACTCATCATTTGCATTTACAAACTGAAATCTATCAGATAAATATGACTGGAACCAGTCTGATGCGGTCCCCTTAATCCCAATAACATGTTCCAGCCTCTGTAGCAGAATATTGTGATCAATAGTGTCGAATGCAGAACTGAGATCTAAAAGAATGAGTCCAGACAGAAGTCCTTTATCTGAGGCCATGAGAAGATCATTAGACTTTCACCAGTGCTGTCTCTACATCCTGACTGGAACTCTTCAGATTGTTTCTGCTCAGATAGGAACATAGTTGGGTTGAAAATGTTTTCTCCAGAACTTTAGACCAGAAGGGGAGATTAGATATTGGTCTATGATTAGCTAAAACTCCTGGATCCAGAGTTGGTTTTTTAAAGCAATGGTTTAATTTAAACTTTCTTAAAATATTGAGGTACATATCCTATTAATAGAGATGAATTGATCAGGTCCAGTACAGACGTATTGATTAAACATATTTCCTTGAATAATCTGGTTGGGATGGGGTCTAAAACACAGGTTGAAGGTTTAGATGAAGCTATTATGTTGGTTAACTCGGAGAGCTGTACAGGCAAGAAACGGTCCAAATGACAATCAGCTTCTAAAGACGTCTCTAAGGCTGCTGCAGATGAAATAACATTAGTAGTGTTCAGGTTATTACTGATTTCCTTCCTGATAGAAACTATTTTGTTTCCAAAGAAACTCATAAAGTCGTCACAGCTGAGGTTGAAAGGAATAGATGGCTCAACGGCACTATGGCTCTTAGTCAGTCTGGTTCCAGTGCTGAAGAGAAACCTGGGGTTGTTCTACTTCTCCTCTATCAATGATGAATAATAAGCTGTTCCAGCCACACGCAAGGCTTTTTATACACTATTAAACTTTCTTTCCAGACTATGAGACACTCTTCTAAGCCAGATGAACGACATTTTCTTTCCAAACGTCTTGATGTCTGTGCACGTGTGATCATGCAGCAACAGTGAACCATGTGTTTGTAAGAGGACCACAGCCAGGCCCCTAGCATCAGGGAGGAGCCAAAGATCCCCAGGGCCCGGCGAGCCCATTAAACTGGGGCCCCAAGACGCAACGGGGCCAGGTCACAGAGTAGAACAGTGATGGCAAGCAGGCCTGGCACCCCAGAGACCTCAGGACCACCCATTTACCCCGACCAGGCTCAAGCAGGACCAGTCCACCTAGAGCAAAACCACAGCAGGCCAGTGCCACTACGATACTCCCCTGACCAGCCCTCCATCCACCCTGGTAATTCAAATTGTCATTTTGGTGGCGTTGTGGCGGTTTTATTCTGATATGGCACCTATTGCACCAACAACGTTTAGGAATGTGGGGGTTCCTGATAGCTCGACAAATCCTTGTCTGATTTTCTGGAGTTCGCCAGCTTGTGAGTAGAAGATTGCATGGTTTAAGTTGGTCCTAAAGAGAGAATTGGGATTTAGTGTAAACATGTTTTGGAACCGCTCTAGAAACTCTAAAGAAAAAGTGACCATCAAGAAGTCTAGCGACCTTTTCTGGTGGTATTGAAGACTTTTGGTGAGTAACACGAAAGCAGGTATAGTTTGCTCTTCTCTGCCGCATTAGCCCCTCTCCCATCCAGAAGAACTTTCTTTTTTTTTTTTTCTTTTTTTTTTTAACCTGTCCTGTCCAGCATCTCAGCATACAGAACAGCAATCTGCGTGCCATATTTTTGCCAGACAGATTTGCTCTGTCAAGGGAGACATCTCATGTAAATAGCTGCCCTTGATAATCTGAATATTTTTATTAGTATGATAATTATTTTATTTTATTTATTTATTCATTTTTTTCCTTTTATCATTTTGCAATCATCGTCAGTCTTGATATGGCCGAGCTGCACCTGGCAGGTAAAGAAGAAAAAAAGAGGAAATGAAAGGAGGAAAAAGAGAGAGAGAAAAGAAAGGCGTGTCTAAGCTGCTAAAGTTACAGTATTTGCAAAACAATATAAAGTACTGAAAAAATACAAGACATAAGTAGGATAGTGACAATATTCAAAAACAGACTAAAAAATGAAAGATAAAAGTAAAAAAAGAAAATGAATGAATAAAATAACAATTAAAATACCAACCGTTATTAAACATACCTACAGAGAGTCATCAGCAACATTTAGTAGGAAGCAGATGGGAAGATGAGCGCATGTGGGCGTGCACGTGTGACTGTTCAACCTGTGATCATGCAATCAAAGATCAGCTGAGTGCTTGTAGGGGAGCACGACCACGACCCGAGGTGTAGGGGAGGAAGCCAAGGCCCCCAGGGCCCGGCAAGCCCACCGCGCACAGAGCCCGGGCAGGCAAAGCAGAGAGAGCCTCCGTCCCCCGAGCCCAGAGCAGTGGAAGCCTCCAGGCAGGCGCCACCCGGCGCCACGAGGCAGGGGCACCGGGTAGCACAGGGCGACGGCACGCCGGCCCGGCGTGCGCCGGGTGCCCCTGCCTCGTGGCGCCTGCCTGGGGGCTTCCACTGCTCTGAGCCGGCAGCCCACAGGCCCCAGGACCACCCGTTCCCCCCGGCAGAGCCCCGGCCAAGACCCAGCGGGCCCTGCCCACCCAGAGCAAAACCATCGCGGGCCGGCGCCACCACGATACCAGGGGCGGGATCCCCAAGCACAAGGACACGTCCATAGACCATCCCCCCCCCCCAAAAAAAACCCTCCCGCTCTCTAGCACCCTCCCCATCCCCCCCCCGTCCCTCTCACCCCACCCCTCCCTCCCATTCAACCCTCCCTCTCACTCCCACTTACACTCACTTTATGTGAGTGTGTGTGTGTGTGTTAAGTGTGTGTGCTGCTTGTGTAAATGTAATAGTGTCTAAGTTGTGAGTAAAATGGAGGGGAGAAAGACCCCAATGGGAGGGGATGGGCAAGAGCCACCGCTGTAGCTCCTGTCCCCCCCCCCCCCCCCCCCATGGCCAAGGCGCCTGTCCCCTCCAAACCCTAAATGTATATTGGTGTCTATGTTGCCATTAAAATTTAGTGGGGCAGGTGGTCGCCGGGGTCCATCGGAAAATGCCCCTTAGGGTTCCCGGGACCACCGACTTCACCCCCCCACTGTGCCCTATATGCTGTATGTATGATGTCGGGTGGGGGAAGAGGAGGGGGGCATGGGGAGGGGCACAACCAGGGGAGAAGGACTCCTCCCCTGGGCGACCAACTCCTCAGCTGGCCGCAGTAGGTGCCCCCACCTCACCGGGACACCCCCAGGGCAGAAGGGCAAGCTCCGGCCCGCCAAGTGGAGCAGGAGGCAGCACCCCGGTTGTCCCCCATATCCCCGGTGGCCCAGCGCCAGCACTCCAGGGGCCGGAGAGTCCCCGGTTCCCACCCAGACATCCATCCAGGTACGGGGCCCGGCGCCACCAGCAACACCAAGACTGCCGCCGACGGGAGGAGACAGAGCCAGAGGGAGGATCCCCTCCGCCATGGACCCTATTCCTACCCCACCCATTCCCAACCATCCCCCTTCCTCCCATGACGCCCCCCGTCCACCCCCACCAGACGTTAAACCATCTCAGCTTCCTTAAGAAGTACAGTCTGCTCTGACCTTTCTTGTAGATGTAGTCAGTGTTGCATTTCCAGTCCAGTTTGTTGTCCAGCTGAACTCCAAGATACTTGTATTCCTCCACCACCTCCACCTCCTCTCCCAGGATGGAAACAGTGCTTTGTTTATTCTTCTTCCTCCTGAAGTCAACAATCATCTCTTTTGTTTTGCTGCTATTTAATATGAGATGATTGTCACCGCACCATTTAACAAACTGACTGACCAGTTCTCTGTACTCTGCTTCTTGTCCATCCCTGATACACCCCACAACTGCAGAGTCATCAGAGTATTTCTGCAGATGACAGGACTCAGAGTTGTACTGGAAGTCTGAGGTGTACAGAGTGAAGAGGAATGGCCAGAGTACAGTTCCTTGTGGTGCACCAGTGCTGCTGACCTCCATCTCAGACACACAACCTTTCAGTCTCACAAACTGGGGTCTGTTTGTGAGGTAGTCATAGATCCAGGTGGTTGTGGAGGTATCCACCTGGAATTTATGGAGCTTCTCACATAACAAAGCAGGCTGAATGGTATTAAAAGCACTGAGAAATGAAAGAACATGACCCTCAGAGTGCTGCCTGAATGGTCCAGATGAGAGTGTGCTCTCTGGAGCAGGTATATGATGGCATCTTCAACCCCAAGTCCATTACGATATGCAAACTGGAATGGGTCCTGAAAGGTGTTTACTTGCTTGTTGAGGTGAGCCAGTAAGAGTCTCTCCAGGACTTTCATGATGTGAGATGTCAGGGCAACTGGTCTGTAGTCACTTGGTTCAGCTGGTTGTGTTTTTTTAGGCACTGGAACAAGGCAGGAGGTTTTCCACAGCACTGGGACTCTATTTTGTCTCAGACTGGTGTTGAAAAGGTGCTGGAGAATCGGACATAGTTGTTTTGAGCAGGTCTTGAGAACTCTGGGACTGACACCATCTGGACCTGCAGCCTTGTTCTGGTTCAGTTTTTCAAGTTGCTTCTTAACCTGATTGCAGGAGACAAACAAGGTGGAGGTCTCAGGATGTCCTGATGTGGAGGGAGATGAAGCTGTGTTCTGGTCCATGACTGAGCTGCAGGGTGACAGATTGGAGGCGTGACAGGAAAGCAGTATCCATTATTCATATTTGCATAAAATAAGTCCAAGATGAAGACGGCTACATGGTGGAACAGTGGTTAGCACTGTGGCCTCACAGCAAGAAGGTCACTGGTTCGATCCTTGGCTGGATCAAACCACTCAGTGGCCTGTGTGGGGTTTGCATGTTCTCCCCGTGTATGCGTGGGTTCTCTCCGGCTTCCTCCCACCATCCAAAGACATGCATGTTAGGTTAATTGGTTACTCTAAATTGCCCCTAGGCGTGAGTGGTTTGTTCGTCTCTGTGTGGCCCTGTGATGGACTGGCAAGCTGTCCAGGGTGTACCCTGCCTATCACCCAAAGCTAGCTGGGATAGACTCCAGCTTCCCCACAACCCAGAATTGGATTAAGCAGTTCAGAAAATGAATGAAAAAGGATGAAAGTCAAAGCTCTTATTTTCTCTGGTGGAGCAGCTGACAAACTGCTGGAATGTTGGTAGAGTTGCAGAGAGGGAGACGTTGTTGAAGTCTCCGGAGATCGCCATGAATGAGTTTGGATGCTGTGTTTGTAGCCGAGCAACGACGGAGCTGATGACATCACAGGCTGTGTCTGGTGCGGTACCAGGTATTATATAAACCGCTACCAGAATAACACAGGTAAACTCTCTGGGTAAATAATATGGACGGAAGCTCACAGCTAACAGTTCCATGTCCCTTGTGCATATCTTCTCCTTGACAGTAACATGTCCAGGATGACACCAACGCTGGTTAACCAGCACTGCAATTCCACCACCCTTTAGCTTTCCACTGTGTTGTCTACTGCGGTCTGCACGGACCGTTTTAAAGCCCGGTACAGACACATTACAGTCAGGGATGTGTTCATGCAGCCATGTCTCGGTGAAGCACATAATACTGCACTCTCTGTATTCTTTCTGAGACCTTGTTTGCATCTCCAGCTCGTCCGTTTTGTTAGCTAGCGATCTCACATTACCCATGACAATGGTCGGGAGAAATGGTTTAAATCTCCATCACTTTCTTCTCTGTCTCACTCCCGCTCTGCATCCTCTTCTCTTTCTTTTCATCTCCATCGGGATTTGATGTGTTGTTTCACTGATAACCCTGATTTGGGAGAGGTTAATCAGTTCATCCCAATTGTTAGTCTTTCGTTGCCATGGAGACTCATCATCACAAGTCTTGAAAGAACCAAAAATATGCAGAAAAATCTTCCTTGCAGCACACCCTCCGAACCGGCATGAAATCCTCAGAAAAAAATAACCTAATTTGAGGTAATATCTATGTGAGAAGAGTTTGTACTTTTTAAAAGTCAATATAGCTACTACAGCTAAGTCAGAGCTACTACAATCTGCTGCCAACAGATGACGCAATCTAGAATAGGATGATAATATATGATGGAATATATATATATATATATATATATATATATATATATATATATATATATACATACATACATACATACATACATACACACACACACACACACACACACACACACAGAAAATATACATGTTTTTCTTTTTTTTTTTTTTCTTTTACTGTTTTGAATAGAAATGGGGCAGCACGGTGGCATAGTGGTCAGCATTGTGGCCACATAGCAAGGTTGCTAGTTTGACTCCAGCTTCCCTGGAAGGATGGATGAATTGAAAAGCAATTAAATTAATTTTCCAGACATTAACAGATCCTGAGTTTACAATATTAATTTCTGTGTTGATTATTTGACTTAGTCATCCATTAAATACCTTTTCTTTTTTTTTAAAGTAACACTGTTTTGGAATAAGATGGGTAAATTGAGATTAGACATATATTCTGCAGTTGATATGATTCATTTTTTAGTTGTGTTTCACCACTAGTTAATCGTAAAGCATCCTGATGCGATGATCAAGTATGTTGGAGGAGGTGGTCCAGCCGCTGCAGGTGTACTGACCATCACGATGACGTGTTAACTTTATTTAATAACATTTTCATGTAGTCAAAACCTGCGACCATTCTCCCTCATAGTGACACTTTCTGTGCATTTGTACACTGGTATTTTACTGATATGTTCCAGTCTGAGGCCACAACAAGTCCATTTTCAGACGATCCAGTTGTGTCTGTGTAAAGTTGCTTCCATTTCTGTCCCCAGTAGAAGATAAACCTCACGTCTGATGATGAAAGAGAGACATTTTACCACATACAGTTGATGTGGACCTGACGGAAGCACTTTCTTTGTATGGTTTTCCTCCATCTTTACGTTTGATGTTTGCCTGCCAGCAGACAGAGATTTCATCTCCTCCAGCAGGAAACACGCTTTACTTCCACTCTTTTCTTCCAGCCATCCTCTTTCTCAACCCTTTTGTCTTCTCTCCACGAGTCTCCCTCTTTACTGCCATGTTTTCCTTTTTTGCTCTGCATCTCCTCCACTTTTCACTGCAACCCCTTTCTTCTCACTCACATGGAGATCTCCCTCACACCCTCTCTTGTAATTCTTCCTCTTCTTTATCTCTCCTCTTCCTCCTCCCCCATCTCCCTGCTGCATAATTCAGGCTGAGTGCTACTTGGAAAGGCTTGTTGTCTCTGAGTGCCTGTCCTTTCATTGCGCTTCATAGAGCATCACTTTAGCATTAAACCCCTCCCTGCAACACTGCCAGACACAGAAAAACACAAAGCAAGCATTAAGTCCAGCTGATGTATTCAGCTTGTCTGAAATCACACACATTCATTCAGGCTTTCCTTTATCAGTTCTGCTAAATTTACAGACTGCTATTGCAAGTGATTTCTGTCTGTTCGTCCTATCAGGGCAGTGCAGAGATCGTCTTGATGCAAGCCAGAACACAACGGAACAAGATGTCTTATTTATGATGAGCAGAAGCTCTGAGGCATCGCAGCCATTCGACCTGCCTCCATGTCTCTGCATATTTTATCACCTGCTGCAGAGACGGAGGCTGAACGGTCCGATGAAAACATGCAGAATCTTCTCACCTGCTGCTCTGTTGGACCGGTAGACCTTCCGAAACAGGTTTAGGAAAATAAATGGACTTGGTTGTTATACTGAAACTGAACCCTTGTTAGGATAATCCCATTGCCTTTTCTCATGCAATTTGCTCTTTCGGTATATGAAGACCTGAAACTAGCTTACCAGTTGGTGGTTGCGGTAGCAGAGATGGAACGACTGGGTCATCAGGGTTAAACACTGCATTTTTCATGCTGAATGTCTTTATATAGCTGAGCTAGAGTAGTGAAGATGTCAGCCAGAGGATGGTGGAGCATCCTCTGGCTGGCATACTTAATGTTTATCTGGAAACTCAAGTTTCATTTGTTAAAGAGGATGCATGTACAATCAGACAAATAGAAAACAGAATTTTTCCATTTTGCTCATATTTTACTCAATATGTAACAGGTGGTAACAGCAGGAAGCAGCTACAAAATAGGCTAGAGACAGGAGTTAATGCTGGCTTGCAGGTCATCTGGCAGAGAACTGAGGGTTGCATGATGTTTAGGAAGGGAGTGGAACAGGTGAAGAAGATTGGAGTTATTTGCAGTTAGCAGGAAGCATGCCCAAATAAGGCAGGAGTTGGCGAGGTAGACCAGAACCATGATACAATAAGCAACCACTGGAAGCATTCCTGTGTTGCCAAATTTACCCAACGTTGCCTGATACCACCAGCATCTATAAAGGCGTCAAAGCCCTTTCAGGTGTGTCTCATCTGTGTGTGACATATAAGTGGCCACTTAGGGCCAGTATGCAAGTAGCAATGTATGCAAGCATGTGCATCTAGAATTCTGCGTGTGGGGCATGCATACCCAGATCGGGTTCACGGTACATTTTGGTCAAACCAGCCAAACCATGAGGAAAAATATATCCCCATTCCCACCAAAGGTGATACCTACCAACACCTCGTTTAAAGGTGTAGGTAGTTCCTGATACCAGGACACAATCACAAAGCTGGCATGGTGCTTTTAATGGTTCCAGATACCAGGAAAAGGTCTAGAGCAGGGGTAGGCAACTCTGGTCCTCAAGGACCACAGTCCTGCAAGTGTAAAGTTTCTCTGTCACAACACATCCTAATACCTCAGACTTAATTTGCAGACTTGTGTAGAACATGCAGTCAAACTCTGATTCATTTGAGTCAGGTATGTTGCAGCAGGGAAACTTAAAACTTTTGCAGGCCTGCAGCCCTAAAAGGCTGGAGTTTCCCACCCCTGGTTGAGAAGCTGGTCTGAAGTGACAGATAGTTCCAGATATCAGGAGCCAGTCCAGAAGCTAAAGTGGCAAATGGTTTTGGACTGGTTCCTGGTATCTGGACCCATTTGTCGCATTAGACAAGCTTCTGGACTTTCTGGTATCTGGAATCATCTGGCTTGTCACATCAGCTTCTGGACCATTTCTTGGTGTGTAGAACAACCTCCGGCTTCAGGCATTTTCTGGACCAGTTCCTGGTATCTGTAATTATCAGCCAATTCAGACTTGGAACCAGGCAGGACATGATTCCAGATACCATGAACCAGTCAACAAGCTGGTCTGAAGCAGCAGATGGTTCCATATACCAGGAACTCGTCCTGAAATTGAATTTTTTCTCTATAGTGGAGAAGGATCTACTAGACAAATCACATTCTAAAGGAATGTGATCTAATGTTCTCCTGATCATCACTTCTTCTGTTGCAGTTTTGAGAAGTTTAAAATTAACTGGAACACTTCTCCAGGATCATTGGAGGTCTAGCCAGGAACAATTCTCCAGGATCCTAAAAGGACTTTTCAGTTTAAGTACTCAGAGATCCTTGAAGGACTTCCACAACTTTTCTTAGCATATTTCTGTCCTTTCTTCCAGATGATTCCACATTGCTTCAATAATGTTAAATTCTGTGTTTCAAGGATGATCCATCCCTCCATCTGACCTGTCAAGGTCCAGTTTCTGGGGAAGATGCATCCTTTCATCAGACCCGTATAGGTCTGGGGTCTGAGTTTGGGTAGGATCCAAACCTCTATCAAACCCATTTCCACTGATCCTCAGTCCAGTTCTTGGGTCATGTGACCTACCTCATCATTCTCCCTGTTTCTTTATCCAGGATACCCAGGTGTAACTTCAACAGACAAGAGTTATCCAAGAAAGAACAATCAAAACCTCCCTGAAGCTTTCTGCCATCTCGATACAAAGTAAAAAGGAAATATTGATCTCTAGCACGCTGTGATGGCTTCCTTTTCCTGCAACCAAAGAAGCTTCACAAACAGTCTCATTAATAATTAAACCAACAACTTCTATCCGACAACACAACAGTAAATGTCTCAATGACGTTCAGCTGGATCAAACCTTGACCAACTTTCCACTATTTCTCCTCCTTACTAACAGCAGACTACAACTGATGAGATGACCCAGTAGGACCTGGTTGTATACAAAAAAGCCTTACGTACGGCAAGAACAGCTTATTATTCATCATTGATAGAGGAAAACAAAAACAACCCTCGGTTTCTTTTCAGCACTGTAGCCAGGCTTACTAGGAGCCGGAGCGCTGAGGAGCCATGTATTCCTTTCTCACTTAGCTGTGATGATTTCATGTATTTTTTCAGGAATAAAATTGATACTATTAGAGATCAAATCCACAATATTCTTCCTTCTACTTATAATGTTGAGCCTGTTGTGGTCTCCGAAGCATCCTTAGAACCAGGATCTGACTTGTGTCTAAAAAGTTTCTGTCCTGTCCAACCCTCTGAATGAACTAAAATAATAGCTTCATCTAAACCATCCACCTGTATCTTAGATCCTCTCCCAACGAGCCTCTTTAAGGACATTTTCCCTTTAATTAATACATCACTACTAAATCTTAGCAATATGTCTTTTGTTATGATGTGGTACGGTTATGATGTGGTGGTTTGCTTTTTCCTTGGTTCTGGGTTCCTGTTTTATTTTGGTAGTATTTCCTGTTTGGTTCCCTTGTTTGTTTAGCTTTATTGATTTCCTGGTCATTGAGTTCACCTGCGTTCACTTAGTTAATTTGCTTCACCTGTTTCTTGTTTGGTTTTTCTGTGTATTTATACCCCTCGGTTTCAGTTGTGTTGGTTGGTTCATTGTCATTCTGTTAGTTGTCATTTTATTGCTCTGCCCTGGGAATAAACCTGAGTTCTGTAGACTGGCGCCCCGACTCCTGCATTTGGGTCCACCTCCCTCCAGCCACTGTAACAGAATGAACCAACCAAACGAGGACCCAGCGGAGATGATCACTCTCTTTGAATTTCTTCGTCGGGAGGCAGCCAAACACCTCCCGACCTACGAGCCTCTGGACCCAGACCCTCTCTGGACCTCGCGACGAAAGAGACACTCCAGGCGCCGTAAGCAAAAACCCCCAGTGAGCATGACGAGTGACGAACTGGTGGGAATGCTGCTGGGGCTGGACGAAGAACCGGAACCAGTCGACACTGAGGTCCAGTCGCGGTTCTGGGGAACCAGACTGGCTATCAAGCCACCAGCTCCACGGTCCACGTATCCAGTGTCCCCGCCTGGTCCACGGTCTACGCCGCCCGCGTCCCAGCCCAGATCCACATCTCCGGCGCTGCAGGCTCCCACGCCGGCGCCCGGGTCCACGTCTCCGGCGCTGCAGGCTCCCACGCCAGCGCCCGGGTCCACGTCTCCGGCGCTGCAGGCTCCCACGCCGGCGCCCGGGTCCCCGTCTCCGGCGCTGCAGGCTCCCACGCCGGCGCCCAGATCCACATCTCCGGCGCTGCAGGCTCCCACGCCGGCGCCCGGGTCCACGTCTCCGGCGCTGCAGGCTCCCACGCCGGCGCCCGGGTCCACGTCTCCGGCGCTGCAGGCTCCCACGCCGGCGCCCGGGTCCACGTCTCCGGCGCTGCAGGCTCCCACGCCGGCGCCCGGGTCCACGTCTCCGGCGCTGCAGGCTCCCACGCCGGCGCCCGGGTCCACGTCTCCGGCGCTGCAGGCTCCCACGCCGGCGCCCGGGTCCACGTCTCCGGCGCTACAGGCTCCCACGCCAGCGCCCAGAACCCGTCCGGCGCTGCAGGCTCCCACGCCAGCGCCCAGAACCCGTCCGGCGCTGCAGGCTCCCACGCCAGCGCCCAGAACCCGTCCGGCGCTGCAGGCTCCCACGCCAGCGCCCAGAACCCGTCCGGCGCTGCAGGCTCCCACGCCAGCGCCCAGAGCCCGTCCACATTCCTTGCTCCATGTTCCCGAGGGGGTCCCAGGACGGGACGCTCCTCCCTTGCTCCATGTTCCCGAGGGGGTCCCAGGACGGGACGCTCCTCCCTTGCTCCATGTTCCCGAGGGGGTCCCGGGTCGGGACGCTCCTCCCTTGCTCCATGTTCCCGAGGGGGTCCCGGGTCGGGACGCTCCCCCCTTGCTCCATGTTCCCGAGGGGGTCCCGGGTCGGGACGCTCCCCCTCTGTCCCGAGTTCCCGAGGGGGTCCCAGGTCGGGACGCTCCTCCTCTGTCCCGAGTTCCCGAGGGGGTCCCAGGTTGGGATTCTCCCCCACCGGCCCCAGCGCCAGCCCCGGTGTCCGGCGAGGAGGTCGCTCCTTCTCCTCTGTCTCCAGTGTCCGGCGAGGAGGTCGCTCCTTCTCCTCTGTCTCCAGTGTCCGGCGAGGAGGTCGCTCCTTCTCCTCTGTCTCCAGTGTCCGGCGAGGAGGTCGCTCCTTCTCCTCTGTCTCCAGTGTGCGGCGAGGAGGTCGCTCCTTCTCCTCTGTCTCCAGTGTGCGGCGAGGAGGTCGCTCCTTCTCCTCTGTCTCCAGTGTCCGGCGAGGAGGTCGCTCCTTCTCCTCTGTCTCCAGTGTGCGGCGAGGAGGTCGCTCCTTCTCCTCTGTCTCCAGTGTGCGGCGAGGAGGTCGCTCCTTCTCCTCTGTCTCCAGTGTGCGGCGAGGAGGTCGCTCCTTCTCCTCTGTCTCCAGTGTGCGGCGAGGAGGTCGCTCCTTCTCCTCTGTCTCCAGTGTCCGGCGAGGAGGTCGCTCCTTCTCCTCTGTCTCCAGTGTGCGGCGAGGAGGTCGCTCCTTCTCCTCTGTCTCCAGTGTGCGGCGAGGAGGTCGCTCCTTCTCCCCCGTCTCCAGTGTGCGGCGAGGAGGTCGCTCCTTCTCCCCCGTCTCCAGTGTGCGGCGAGGAGGTCGCTCCTTCTCCCCCGTCTCCAGTGTGCGGCGAGGAGGTCGCTCCTTCTCCCCCGTCTCCAGTGTGCGGCGAGGAGGTCGCTCCTTCTCCTCCGTCTCCAGTGTCCAACGTGGGGGATCCAGAGCCTGGCCTGCCTTCGTCGTCTCGGCCTCCCGGCCGTCCTCCAGAGCCTGGCCTGCCTTCGTCGTCTCGGCCTCCCGGCCGTCCTCCAGAGCCTGGCCTGCCTTCGTCGTCTCGGCCTCCCGGCCGCCCTCCAGAGCCTGGCCTGCCTTCGTCGTCTCGGCCTCCCGGCCGTCCTCCAGAGCCTGGCCTGCCTTCGTCGTCTCGGCCTCCCGGCCGTCCTCCAGAGCCTGGCCTGCCTTCGTCGTCTCGGCCTCCCGGCCGCCCTCCAGAGCTAGGCCCTTTGGACTCTTTCCCCGGCCCTGTGCCCCTGGACTTTGTTTTTTCCCCTGGTCCCTCCTCCGGGCCCCCTCCTCCCGCCCGTCTCGGGACTCTGGACGTTTTTGGGGCCATCCGGTGGCTGGCCCTTGAGGGGGGGGGTACTGTTATGATGTGGTACGGTTATGATGTGGTGGTTTGCTTTTTCCTTGGTTCTGGGTTCCTGTTTTATTTTGGTAGTATTTCCTGTTTGGTTCCCTTGTTTGTTTAGCTTTATTGATTTCCTGGTCATTGAGTTCACCTGCGTTCACTTAGTTAATTTGCTTCACCTGTTGTTTGGTTTTTCTGTGTATTTATACTCCTCGGTTTCAGTTGTGTTGGTTGGTTCATTGTCATTCTGTTAGTTGTCATTTTGTTGCTTTGCCCTGGGAATAAACCTGAGTTCTGTAGTGTCACAACACATCCTAATACCTCAGACTTAATTTGCAGACTTGTGTAGAACATGCAGTCAAACTCTGATTCATTTGAGTCAGGTATGTTGCAGCAGGGAAACTTAAAACTTTTGCAGGCCTGCAGCCCTAAAAGGCTGGAGTTTCCCACCCCTGGTTGAGAAGCTGGTCTGAAGTGACAGATAGTTCCAGATATCAGGAGCCAGTCCAGAAGCTAAAGTGGCAAATGGTTTTGGACTGGTTCCTGGTATCTGGACCCATTTGTCGCATTAGACAAGCTTCTGGACTTTCTGGTATCTGGAATCATCTGGCTTGTCACATCAGCTTCTGGACCATTTCTTGGTGTGTAGAACAACCTCCGGCTTCAGGCATTTTCTGGACCAGTTCCTGGTATCTGTAATTATCAGCCAATTCAGACTTGGAACCAGGCAGGACATGATTCCAGATACCATGAACCAGTCAACAAGCTGGTCTGAAGCAGCAGATGGTTCCATATACCAGGAACTCGTCCTGAAATTGAATTTTTTCTCTATAGTGGAGAAGGATCTACTAGACAAATCACATTCTAAAGGAATGTGATCTAATGTTCTCCTGATCATCACTTCTTCTGTTGCAGTTTTGAGAAGTTTAAAATTAACTGGAACACTTCTCCAGGATCATTGGAGGTCTAGCCAGGAACAATTCTCCAGGATCCTAAAAGGACTTTTCAGTTTAAGTACTCAGAGATCCTTGAAGGACTTCCACAACTTTTCTTAGCATATTTCTGTCCTTTCTTCCAGATGATTCCACATTGCTTCAATAATGTTAAATTCTGTGTTTCAAGGATGATCCATCCCTCCATCTGACCTGTCAAGGTCCAGTTTCTGGGGAAGATGCATCCTTTCATCAGACCCGTATATGCGTTCACTTAGTTAATTTGCTTCACCTGTTTCTTGTTTGGTTTTTCTGTGTATTTATACCCCTCGGTTTCAGTTGTGTTGGTTGGTTCATTGTCATTCTGTTAGTTGTCATTTTATTGCTCTGCCCTGGGAATAAACCTGAGTTCTGTAGACTGGCGCCCCGACTCCTGCATTTGGGTCCACCTCCCTCCAGCCACTGTAACATCTTTAGTGACAGGATATGTACCACAATCATTTAAAACTGCTGTAATCAAGCCTTTACTTAAAAAGCAATCTCTGGATCCAGAGGTGATAGCAAATTATAGACCTATATCTAACCTCCCGTTTATGTCCAAAATTCTGGAGAAAATAGTTTCCGCTCAGCTACATGCCCACCTGAGCAGAAATAACTTATGCGAGGAGTTTCAGTCAGGATTTAGAGCTCATCATAGTACTGAGACAGCATTGGTGAAAGTTACTAATGACCTTCTTATGGCCTCAGACAAAGGACTTGTGTCCGTACTTATCTTGCTTGATCTGAGTGCTGCATTTGATACAGTCGATCATAACATTCTGTTACAAAGACTAGAACAGGTGATTGGAATTACAGGTACAGCGTTAAGCTGGTTTAAATCATATTTATCTGATAGACTTCAGTTTGTTCATGTAAATGACAAGTCCTCCTCCCAAACTACAGTAAGTCATGGAGTTCCTCAAGGTTCTGTACTTGGACCAATACTCTTCACGCTATATATGCTCCCTTTAGGCAAAATTATTAGACAGCATGGAATAAACTTTCATTGTTATGCAGATGATACTCAGATATACTTATCCTTTAAACCAGATGAAACAAATCAGCCCAATAGGCTACAAAATTGTCTCATAGACATAAAGACTTGGATGTCTAGAAATTTTCTCCTCTTAAACTCAGATAAGACTGAAGTAATTCTCGTTGGATCTGAAAAACTCAGAGCTAAATTTTCCGTTTTTGTAATGAACCTGGATGGCATTACTTTAGCTTCCAGTGCTACAGTGAGAAACCTTGGAGTAATATTTGACCCTGACCTGTCCTTTGGCCCACATATTAAGCAGGTTACTAAAACAGCCTTCTTTCATTTACGTAATAAAGCCAAAATTAGGGACATTCTGTCTCAGAGTGATGCAGAAAAACTGGTTCATGCTTTTGTTACTTCGAGACTAGATTACTGTAACTCTCTATTACTGGGCTGTCCTAAATATGCCCTGAAAAGCCTTCAGCTGATCCAGAATTCTGCAGCCAGAGTCCTGACCAGAACCAGCAGGAGAGATCATATTTCTCCAGTTTTAGCCTCTATTCATTGGCTGCCTGTTGAATCTAGAATAGAATTTAAAATCCTTCTCCTTACATATAAAGCCCTCCACAGCCAGGCACCACTATATATCAAAGACCTCATAGTTCCTTATATACCAAGCAGAGTACTTCGTTCGCAGACTGCAGGCTTACTTGTGGTTCCTAGAGTCTCAAAGAGCCGAGCAGGAGGCAGAGCCTTTGGTTATCAGGCCCCTCTCTTATGGAATAAGCTCCCAGTTAGTGTTAGGGAAGCAGACACCCTCCCCACCTTTAAGACTTTATCTTTTTGATAAGTCATATAGCTAGGGATTGTTAGCATCACTTAGTTATGCTGCTATAGGTTTAGACTGCTGAGGGACATTTCCTGAAACACTGAGCTTCTTTCTCTCTCTTTATCTCTCTCTTTTATCCCCCCCCCCATAACAGTGTTGCATCATTAACATGTATGTCTCCTGTCTCAGCAGGTCTCCCTGGCCGGGAGTAGCAGTTCCTGTTGTCTGTTGTCTTTCTGTCCTCTTCCCCCCACACAGCAGAGGCAGATGGCTGCCTGTCCTGAGCCGGGTTCTGCCGGAGGTTTCCTTCCTGTTAAAAGGGAGTTTTTTCCTTCCCACTGTCGCCAGTGTGCTTGTTCAGGATGGGAGATTGAGTTGGACTCAACTCAATCTGTTGGTTTCCTTATATAGGCTGTTATGAATTGGCCTTCATTATGATTTCCCCTCTGTCTGTAAAGCGTCTTGAAATGGCATTGCCGTGATTTGACGCTATATAAATAAAGTTGAATTGAATTGAATTGAATTAGTGTCTTTCTTAAAGGATAAAGTGGGCAGGGTGGGGAGCATGATTATCGGCCCATTGCTTTAGCTAGTGTGTTGTCAAAGATCTTGGGGAGAATTTTACTTGACAGATTGCAGGTATATCTATGCACCTCTGATAACCAGTTTGATTTTAAGACTGTGTTTGATTCATTATCATATTCTGTATGTAAAATGAATGAAAAAGACAACAAACCTGTACTTCTGAAGTGAGGGTGGAAAGTCCCTGATGACAGCTGTGTTCCAGTTGTTTCTTGCCGGGTCAGTCGTTCAGCCAACATCTACCTGTAGACCGCTGGTGCTGCGCATGGCATGAGATGTGCTGGACTAAAATCTGCAAATAGAAGTTAGAAAAATATCAGATCATCTCATGAATAGATTGTAGGTGTAAATAGCTGCAGTTTATAGGTAATCAAAATATTGTAATACCAACAGATGAAATCAAACTTTATATAAAAAAAAAAACCTTCCTGCCAAAGGCAACACATAGTTTTTACATACTTTAATAATAAAAAAAAAAAGCATATAAAAAAAAAACAAAAAAAACAGGTTTTCACACACCAAAATATACAACAGAATATCAAAAACACACTAATTTTATTTTACACACTGCTATACACAGACGTTATGTCACTGTTTTTTACAAAAATACATCTCCTCCCTGATGAAATGATGGCAGCATTAGACTAAATGATGGTCTCCGTGTTAGATTAAATGATAACTGCCATGTCTTATGCCTGGTCACCAGATACAGGAACGGATCCAAACGCAGGACTCACATTAACTGATTTTATTCCTGGACAAGGAGAACCAAAAAAGGCTGTGGCAGAAAGCCGCAGAAGATTGTAGGAAAAAAACAAGACACTAGCTAAGAAAGAGACCACTTCATAACAGTCTAAATGAATAATTGCATTAAAATGACGTGTCGTCCATCATCAGGCTGCTCAGGTGTTTCCTCCACCTGCAGATACAGAACATGAAGTGATGGTTGGATATAAAATGCTCCCCAATGTGGCTTATCTGTCCCTGCTGGTGGACATGGAACATGGAGACTCTGGACTCCAGTCCGGCACCTTCCAAAGGGAAGGGACTGACAGGTCGGGTCCGCTCCTTTTCCCAACCCAGAGCAGAGGAACAGAACGATGTTCTCCACAGCCAGACGTGGTGTAGCGGCCATCGGGCAGATGGAGGCAGGTGGAGGTGCCTCCATGCCCAGGAGGAAACCTGTTGTACAGCTGCAGATGTGTGCAGATAGTGGAGACGCTACATAACATGCTACTAAATGGTAACGTGTCCCGTTCAGCTGCGACCAGCGCTGTTGTCTCCGACCTCCAACCAGCATGTTGGAACCAAACTGCTGCCAAACGTCTAGAAGTGATGCAACACATCAGAGGTGGACAATTCTCATTTATTCACAGGTTTAGTCTCATTTCTGTCTTTATGTCTCCGTCTCCTGCACCTCCTCCTCTGCCAGGACACGCCTGCTGGGGGGACAAGGTGGACCCACTGCCCCCCCCTCTCCGACCACATCTGCAGCGCTGCAACCCAGCTGGGACACACAGGAACACCAGTATGTTCCCAGTAAATAAACTGGAGTCAGAGACGTCTCGTTTATGTCCGTTCATTTTATAATCTGAACCAAAGGAATGAAGCACTTCCAGCATCATCTGGAGCATTTTGTTCCAGCGTATCTCTGGACTCCTTCATTTTCCCGCCAGCTTCTAATCTGTGGGAGTGGGCAGCGCCCCCCCTTCCTCCTCCTGTGGACCAAGATGCACTTTCTCCCTACATTTTATTGTCTGACCACTTTATTTGTCCTTTCTGGATAAGTCCGGTGGTCTGATGAGACGCTGACAGCATCTGTCCCCTGCTGACCTCCTCTGTCTTTCTGGTGGTGCTGATGTCCATCCCGTCTCCACCAGATAAAATACTTTTACATTTTACAGCTTTATCTGTTAGAATTTCTTCCTCATTTTCCAGAAAATTCCTCTTTTTTTCCTGCAGAACCGTCATGGAAATGAGATGGATTAATATTTATCAGGGCGTCGGCCTGACCTTTTATGGCCAACATGTGGGCGTGGCCAGATGTTCCCTCACGTGCACCAAGCTTAGTGTTGATCCTGATTTATGGAGGAAACAGGCGTGGGACGTGCTGCTTTAGAACCTGGAAGGTTCTCCTGGTTTCTGTGCGGACGCCGCCTGGAGGCAGCGTTGCTACGCAGTTTTATAAATGAGGCTCCTGGACACACCCGGTGTAGCTCTGAGTAGATAACCGCTGCTAATCCCACTTCACTGGTTTCCGGTTGCAGAGCATCAGATTCAGAGCTCTGCTTCTGGTTTACAACACAATAAGTCAAACGTCTCCCGTCCACCTTCACTCCTTCATCCAGACCTACACTCCCTCTCCACAGTTACGCTCTACCAGTGGAGGACGCCTAGTGTTACCATGACTACGTGGGACTAAATCACCAGCCAGACTCTTTTCCTCTGTTGTTCCACGATGGTGGAACGACCTGCCGAACTCTGTCTGCTCTGCAGAGTCCTGATCCTCTTTCATGAACAAGCTGAAAACTCAGCTGGTCAAGGAACATTTCGCACTTAGTTTAACTCAGTTTGTCCAGCTGTGTTGAAGAACTTTGTTTAGTTCTTCACAAGTCAGTATGACCGTTTCTAAGTAAGAAAATGAAAAATAGTTCCATTACAGAAGGAAAATTGAAGTGTTTTAAGTAGGTTTCCTCCTTTAAATGAAAACAAAAATGACTTGTTGGACAAAGAGAAGGTCCTGTGCTTGAGAATGATGCTGCTGATGATGTCCGGTTTCGTCCTGTCCTGACCCGAAGAACCCTCTGACTGAACACTCATCACTGAGTTCTGTAGAAGATGAAGAATCTTCCATCATGTTCAGCTGCTTGTGCAGCTTAATAAAAATAATGGAGTTGGGATGAAATGCTAATCCCCATGTTGGTGATCACATAAACTATAAATACGAATGTTAATGTGGGACCTCAACACACACACAGTCAACTGGATTACATTGATGGGATTGTTGCTGGTTTTTATTGAATGAAATCTAATCTCACTTGCTTATCGGGATCACTTCTGATCCTTTTTAATGGAATGATTTGCAGTGATGTTTTCTGTTCATGTTCTATGTCATCTGTATGTGGAGTCTTGTATGACAGGAAATATTGTAGAAAGGACAGTATAATTATTCTGTTTACAGAGTGTTTGGAACCAGCGTGGGGCAAAAGAGCGAGCGTCTGGTGGCTGGGCCTTTGCCTGTGGGGCCCGGTCAGGCTCAGCCCAAAAGGGATACGTAGGCTCCACCCCGTGGGCTCACCATCTGCGGGAGGAGCCGTAGGGGTCAGGTGCAGTGTGAGCTGGGCGGAAGCAAGGGGCGGGGACCCTGGCGGTCCGATCCCCGGCTGCAGAAGCTGGCTCTAGGGACGTGGAACGTCACCTCTCTGGTGGGGAAGGAGCCTGAGCTTGTGCGCGAGGTTGAGCGGTTCCGGCTAGATATAGTTGGACTCACCTCGACGCATGGCTTGGGCTCTGGAACCAGAACCCTCGAGAGGGGCTGGAGTTCCTTGAATCCGTGAATCAGCTGTTAGCATCCTTGCTCATTTATTCATTCATTTTCCAAACCACTTAATCAAACTCAGGGTGGCATGGAAGATGGAGCCCATCTCAGGTGGCTTTTGGACAAAAGGCAGGGTACACCCTGGACAGCTGGCCACTCCATCGCAGGGCCCTTGCTCACGGAGGGAAAATATGACGATGAGACTTTCATGTGAAATCAAGAGATTTTGGAGGCTAAACTAACAAAGATAAAGCCAAAACTAAAACCAAAGCTAACAAAGCTACAGCCAAAGCTAAAGAAGCTAAATGAAATGAAATGAAAAATACTTTATTAATCCCCAAAGGGAAATTAAATATTGTAGTATATAATAATAATAACTAGAGGAGGTCTTGTTCCGGAGGCTGATGGCTACTGGCAGGAATGATCTTCTGTATCTTTCAGTCTTACATGGGACCTGAAGAAGCCTCTCACTGAACACACTTTGTTGTTTCATCACTGTGTTGTGGAGAGGGTGTGAAGAATCCTCCATCATCTTCATCAGCTTGTGCAGCATTCTTCTTTGGACAATCAGCTCCAGCGGCTCCAGAGTTACTCCAAGCACAGAAGCAGCTTTCTGGATCAATTTGTTGATTCTCTTCAAGTCTCTGGTTCTGATGCTACTACCCCAGCAGATGCTGCAAAGCTGACTGCACTCTCCACAACAGACTTATAGAAGATATGCAACATCTTGGTGCAGACGTTAAACCATCTCAGCTTCCTTAAGAAGTACAGTCTGCTCTGACCTTTCTTGTAGATGTAGTCAGTGTTGCATTTCCAGTCCAGTTTGTTGTCCAGCTGAACTCCAAGTTACTTGTATTCCTCCACCACCTCCACCTCCTCTCCCAGGATGGAAACAGTGCTTTGTTTATTCTTCTTCCTCCTGAAGTCAACAATCATCTCTTTTGTTTTGCTGCTATTTAATATGAGATGATTGTCACCGCACCATTTAACAAACTGACTGACCAGTTCTCTGTACTCTGCTTCACCTTTTTCAGGTGTTCTTGTTGGGACGATGCTGTCCACACAGAAGTTTATGTAATCTGTCACACACTCAGTCATGGCGTTGATGTCGTCTCCATGAGGTTCACAGAGGACGTTCCAGTCTGTAGCCTCAAAGCCTCCTCTAAGAGCATCTTCAGCTTCAGCAGACCAGATTTTGATAGTCTTTGTGATGACTGGTTGCTGCTGAACGATGGGCTTGTAGGTGGAGGTGAGAAGAACCAGATTATGGTCAGATCTTCCTAAAGGAGGCAGGGCAGAACAAATGTATCCATTATTCATATTTGCATAAAATAAGTCCAAGATCTTATTTTCTCTGGTGGAGCAGCTGACAAACTGCTGGAATGTTGGTAGAGTTGCAGAGAGGGAGACGTTGTTGAAGTCTCCGGAGATCGCCATGAATGAGTTTGGATGCTGTGTTTGTAGCCGAGCAACGACGGAGCTGATGACGTCACAGGCTGTGTCTGGTGCGGTACCAGGTATTATATAAACCGCTACCAGAATAACACAGGTAAACTCTCTGGGTAAATAATATGGACGGAAGCTCACAGCTAACAGTTCCATGTCCCTTGTGCATATCTTCTCCTTGACAGTAACATGTCCAGGATGACACCAACGCTGGTTAACCAGCACTGCAATTCCACCATCCTTTAGCTTTCCGCTGTGTTGTCTACTGCGGTCTGCACGGACCGTTTTAAAGCCCGGTACAGACACATTACAGTCAGGGATGTGTTCATGCAGCCATGTCTCGGTGAAGCACATAATACTGCACTCTCTGTATTCTTTCTGAGACCTTGTTAGCATCTCGAGCTTGTCCATTTTGTTAGCTAGCGATCTCACATTACCCATGACGACGGTCGGGAGAAATGATTTAAATCTCCATCGCTTTTTCCACTCTCTGACTCCCGCTCTGCATCCTCTTCTCTTTCTTTTCAACTCTATCAGGATTTGATGTGTTGTTTCACTGATAATCCTGATTTGGGAGAGGTTAATCAGTTAGTCCCGATTGTAAACAAGCCTTTCGTTGTCATGGAGACACATCATAACAAGCCTTGAAAGAGCAAAAATATGCAGAAAAATCTTCCTTGCAGCACACCCTCCGAACCGGCATGAAATCCTCAGAAAAAAAAACAAAAAAAAAAACAAACAATTTGAGGTAATATCTATGTGAGAAGACTTTGTACTTTAAAAAAAAATCAAGATAGTAAGTCAGAGCTACTACAATCTGCTGCCAACAGAAGGCGCAATCGAGAATGGAGAGGCTAACAAAAAAGCCAAGGCTAATAAAGCTACAGCCAAAGCTAAAGAAGCTAAAGATAACTATGCAGTACCTGTGAGGGAAAAGAGGTTGTCTACAATCCTGTTCCTCTATCCATCCATGCAGCTTACATTCACATGTCAGAGATATAAAATTGGAACTGAGGTCTCGGGAGTAGCTTGGAGGAGGAAATACAAATATATACTAAAAAACTATTTTAAAGTGCTAAAAGTACTCCGACAAATAACTAAATATTTGATTGACTATATATTTGACGCTCAAAACGCGAAGCGAGAAAGCTTGACGCCCCCTTGCCGCACCTCCACCTAGACTTTACATGGAAACCTGCCGCTCTTGATGTTCTTGACGCTCTTGACGCTCAAAACGCGTTTGGTCTGAACACACCGTTATTCAGAGACTCTAGATGGTAAATCCACCATTATTTATCACATCTTCACCACCATCACTACCGAATTGCTAAGAGACCTCTATTTTCACCTGAAAAAGACATAAATATACAAAGAAACTATCCTATTTTGATGTCATCTGTACAGGAAAGTAATCATGTGATTGTGATGAGACGGAGGTGTATAATCAAGGTGCCATAAAGTAGAAGTCCTGCCATGGTTTTGGATCTACCTGTGCATTTAGAACAGGTGTTTTTACTGACATGGTCATCTACCTATAGCAAAGCTGATTATATTCAGTTGATTTAGTGGCTGGTTGAAACAGCTGCTGGACAGGACTTCTGCTTTATGGCACCTGGATTATACACCCCTGGATCGAAATGATCATGAAGATAGTGTGTGTGTTTACATGTAAACATGGATGGTGTGTTTACATGTAAACATGGATGTGTGTGTGTTTAGATGTAAACATGGATGGTGTGTGTGTTTACATGTAAACATGGATGTCTGTGTGTGTGTTTACATGTAAACATGGATGGTGTGTGTGTTTACATGTAAACATGGATGGTGTGTGTGTTTGCACGTAAACATAGATGTGTGTGTTTACAAGTAAACATGAATGGGGTGTGTGTGTTTACATGTAAACATGGATGGAGTGTGTGTTCACACATAAACATAGATCTGTGTGTGGTTACAAGGAAACATGGGTGGTGTGTGTGATTACATGTAAACATAGATGTGTGTGTGGTTACATGTAAACATGGATGGTGTGTCTGGTAACACGTAAACATGGATGGTATGTTTACATGTAAACATGGATGGTGTGTGTGGTAACACATAAACATGGATGGTATGTTTACATGTAAACATGGATGGTGTGTGTTTATATGTAAACATGGATGGTGTGTGTGTTTACATGTAAATATGAATGGTGTGTGTGTTTACATGTAAACATGGATGGTATTTTTACATGTAACAATGGATGGTGTCTGTGTTTACATGTAAACAAGGATGTGTGTGTGTTTACATGTAAACATGGATGTGTGTGTGTGTTTATATGTAAACATGGATGGTGTGTGTGTGTTTACATGTAAATATGAATGGTGTGTGTGTTTACATGTAAACATGGATGGTGTGTGTGTGTTTACATGTAAATATGAATGGTGTGTGTGTTTACATGTAAACATGGATGGTATTTTTACATGTAACAATGGATGGTGCCTGTGTTTACATGTAAACATGGATGTGTGTGTGTTTACATAAAAACATGGATGGTGTGTGTGTTTACATGTAAACATGGATGGTATTTTTACATGTAACAATGGATGGTGCCTGTGTTTCCATGTAAACATGGATGTGTGTGTGTTTACATAAAAACATGGATGGTGTGTGTGTTTACATGTAAATATGGATCGTTTGTGTATTTGCACCTAAACATGGATGGTGTGTGTGTTTGCATGTAAACATGAATGGTGTGTGCGTTTACACGTAAAAATATATGTATAGTTGTTTACATGGCAACAAGAATGGTGTGTTTACACATTAACATAGATGTCTCTGTTTACACAAACATAGATTTGTGTGAGTTTACATGTAATCATGGATGGTATGTTTACATGTAAACATGGATGGTGTCTGTGTTTACATGTTAACATGGATGTGTCTGTGTTTACACATAAACATGGATGGTGTGTTCACATGTGAACATGGATGGTTTGTGTGTTTACACGTAAACATAAATTTGTGTGTTTACATGTCAACATGGATGGTGTGTTTACATGTCAACATGGATGGTGTGTGTGTTTCCACATAAACATAGATGTGTGTTTTTACATGTAAACATGGATGTGTGTGTTTACATGTAAACATAGATGTGTGTGTTTACATGTAAACATGGATGGTGTGTGTGTTTACACATAAACATAGATGTGTGTTTTTACACATAAACATAGATGTGTGTGTTTACATGTAAACATGGATGGTGTGTGTGTTTACACATAAACATAGATGTGTGTATTTACATGTAAACATGGATGTGTGTGTTTCCATGTAAACATAGATGTGTGTGTTTACATGTAAACATGGATGGGGTGTGTCTTTGTACATGTAAACATGGATGGTTTGTGTGTTTACACGTAAATATAGATGTGTGTGTTTACACATAAACATAAATTTGTGTGTTTACATGTAAACATGGATGGTATTTTTACATGTAACAATGGATGGTGTCTGTGTTTACATGTAAACATGGATGTGTGTGTGTTTACATGTAAATATGGATCGTTTGTGTATTTACACCTAAACATGGATGGTGTGTGTGTGTTTACAAGTAAACATGGATGGTGTGTGTGTTTACATGTAAACATGGATGGTACGTTTACATGTAAACATGGATGGTGTGTGTGTTTACATGTAAACATGGATGGTACGTTTACATGTAAACATGGATGGTGTGTGCGTTTACACGTAAAAATATATGTATAGTTGTTTACATGGCAACAAGAATGGTGTGTTTACACATTAACATAGATGTCTCTGTTTACACAAACATAGATTTGTGTGAGTTTACATGTAATCATGGATGGTATGTTTACATGTAAACATGGATGTTGTCTGTGTTTACATGTTAACATGGATGTGTCTGTGTTTACACATAAACATGGATGGTGTGTTCACATGTGAACATGGATGGTTTGTGTGTTTACACGTAAACATAAATTTGTGTGTTTACATGTCAACATGGATGGTGTGTTTACATGTGAACATGGATGGTGTGTGTGTTTCCACATAAACATAGATGTGTGTTTTTACATGTAAACATGGATGTGTGTTTGACATGTAAACATGGATGGTGTGTGTGTTTACACATAAACATAGATGTGTGTTTTTACACATAAACATAGATGTGTGTGTTTACATGTAAACATGGATGTCTGTGTGTGTGTTTACATGTAAACATGGATGGTGTGTGTGTTTACATGTAAACATGGATGGTGTGTGTGTTTACATGTAAACATGGATGGTGTGTGTGTGTTTACACATAAACATAGATGTGTGTTTTTACATGTAAACATGGATGTGTGTGTTTACATGTAAACATAGATGTGTGTGTTTACATGTAAACATGGATGGGGGTGTGTGTGTTTACATGTAAATATGGATGGTGTGTGTCTTTGTACATGTAAACATGGATGTGTGTGTGTTTACACGTAAACATAGATGTGTGTGCTTACATGTAAACATGGATGGTGTGTGTTTACACTTAAAAATGGATGGTGTGTGCGTTTCCAGGTAAACATAGATGTGTGAGTTTGTATGCATGTAAACATGGATGGTGTGTGTGTTTACATGTAAACAGGGATGTTATGTTTACATGTTACACATGGATGGTGTGTATATTTACATGTAAACATGCTTGGTATGTTTACATATAAACAAGGATGGTGTGTTTACATGTAAAAATGGATGTGTGGGTGTTTACATGTAAACATAAATTGTTTGTTTACACGCAAACATAGATGTGTGTGTTTACACAAACATAGTTTTGTGTGAGTTTACATGTAATCATGGATGGTATGTTTACATGTAAACATGGATGGTGTGTTTACATGTAAACATAGATAGTTTGTGTGTTTACGTGTAAACATGGATAGTGTGTGTGTTTACATGTAAATATGGATGTGTGTGTGTTTACATGTAAACATGGATGTATGTTTACATGTAAACATGGATGGTGTGTGTCTTTACATGTAGACATGGATGGTGTGTGTTTACATGTAAACGTGTATGGTATGTGTACATGTAAACATGGATGGTGTGTGTGTTTACAGGTAAACATGGATGGTATGTTTACATGTAAACATACATGTGTGTGTTTACACGTAAACATGAATGGTGTGTGTGTTTACATGTAAACATGGATGGTGTGTGTGTTTACACTTAATCATAGATGTGTGTGTGCTTACATGTAAACATGGATGTTTGTGCGTTTAGATGTAAACATGGATGTTATGTTTACATGTAAAAATGGATGGTGTGTGTATTGACATGTAAACATGGATGTGTGTTTGTTTACATGTAAACATAGATGTGTGTGTTTACATGTAAACACGGATGGTGTGTGTATTTACATGTAAACATAGATGTGTGTGTTTACATGTAAACATGGATGGTATGTTTACATGTAAACATAGATGGTGTGTGCGTGTAGACGCAAACATAGATGTGTGTGTTTACAAGTAAACATAGATGTGTGTGTTTACACGTAAACATGGTTATGTGTGTTTACACTTAAACATGGATGGTATGTTTACATGTAAACATGGATGGTGTGTTTACATGTAAACATGGATGTTGTGTGTTTACACGTAAACATAGATGTGTGTTTACATGTAAACATGGATGGTGTGTGTCTTTGTACATGTAAACATGGATGTGTGTGTGTTTACACGAAAACATAGATGTGTGTGTATGCATGTAAACATGGATGGAGTGTGTGTTCACACATAAACATAGATGTGTGTGTGGTTACAAGTAAACATGGGTGGTGTGTGTGTTTACACGTAAACATAGATGTGTGTGTGGTTACACGTAAACATGGATGCTATGTTTACATTAAACATGGATGGTGTGTGTTTATATGTAAACATGGATGGTGTGTGTGTTTACTTGTAAATATGAATGGTGTGTGTGTTTACATGTAAACATGGATGGTATTTTTACATGTAACAATGGATGGTGTCTGTGTTTACGTGTAAACATGGATGTGTGTGTGTTTACATGTAAACATGGATGGTGTGTGTATTTACATGTAAATATGGATCGTTTGTGTATTTACACCTAAACATGGATGGTGTGTGTGTTTGCATGTAAACATGGATGGTGTGTGTGTTTACATGTAAACATGGATGGTACGTTTACATGTAAACATGGATGGTGTGTGCGTTTACACGTAAGAATATATGTATAGTTGTTTACATGGCAACAAGAATGGTGTGTTTACACATTAACATAGATGTCTCTGTTTACACAAACATAGATTTGTGTGAGTTTACATGTAATCATGGATGGTATGTTTACATGTAAACATGGATGGTGTCTGTGTTTACATGTTAACATGGATGTGTCTGTGTTTACACATAAACATGGATGGTGTGTTCACATGTGAACATGGATGGTTTGTGTGTTTACACGTAAACATAAATTTGTGTGTTTACATGTCAACATGGATGGTGTGCTTACATGTGAACATGGATGGTGTGTGTGTTTACATGTAAACATGGATGGTGTGTGTGTTTACACATAAACATAGATGTGTGTTTTTACACATAAACATAGATGTGTGTGTTTACATGTAAACATGGATGTCTGTTTCTGTGTTTACATGTAAACATGGATGGTGTGTGTGTTTACATGTAAACATGGATGGTGTGTGTGTTTACATGTAAACATGGATGTGTGTGTTTACATGTAAAAATGGATGTGTGGGTGTTTCCAGGTAAACATAGATGTGTGAGTTTGTATGCATGTAAACATGGATGGTGTGTGTGTTTACTTGTAAACATGGATGGTGTGTGTGTTTACATGTAAACAGGGATGGTATGTTTACATGTAAACATGGATGGTGTGTTTACATGTTAAAATGGATGTGTGGGTGTTTACATGTAAACATAAATTGTTTGTTTACACGTAAACAAAGATGTGTGTGTTTACGCAAACATAGTTTTGTGTGAGTTTACATGTAATCATGGATGGTGTGTTTACATGTAAACATAGATAGTTTGTGTGTTTACGTGTAAACATGGATAGTGTGTGTGTTTACATGTAAATATGGATGTGTGTGTGTGTTTACATGTAAACATGGATGTATGTGTACATGTAAACAAGGATAGTGTGTTTACATGTAAATATGGATGGTGTGTCTCTGTTTACATGTAAATATGGATGGTATGTGTGTGTTTACATGTAAACAAGGATGGTATGTTTACATGTAAACATGGATGGTGTGTGTGTTTACAGGTGAACATGGATGGTATGTTTACATGTAAACATAGATGTGTGTGCTTACATGTAAACATGGATGGTGTGTTTGCATGTAAACATGGAATGTGTGTGTGTTTACACGTAAACATGGATGGTATGTGTGTTTAAACGTAAAGATGGATGTGTGTGTGTTTACATGTAAACATGGATGTTATTTTTTCATGTAACAATGGATGGTGTGTTGTTTACATGTAAACATGGATGGTGTTAGTGTTTACATGTAAACATGGATGTGTGTGTTTACAGGTGAACATGGATGGTATGTTTACATGTAAACATGGATGGTGTGTGTGTTTACAGGTGAACATGGATGGTATGTTTACATGTAAACATGGATGGTGTGTGTGTTCACATGTAAACATAGATGTATGTGTTTACATGTAAACATGGATGGTGTGTGTGTGTGTGTGTGTGTACATGTAAACATGGATGGTATGTTTACATGTAAACATGGATGGTATATTTACATGTAAACATGGATGTGTTTGTGTTAACACGTAAACACAGATGTGTGTGCTTACATGTAAACATAGATGCCTGTGTTTACATGTAAACATGGATGTGTGTGTGTGTTTACATGTAAAGGTTTATGTGTATGTGTTTACATGTAAACAGAGATGTGTGTGTTTACAGGTAAACATGGATGGTGTGTGTGTTTATATGTAAACATGGATGGTGTGTGTTTACAGGTAAACATGGATGTATGTTTACACGTAAACATAGATGTGTGTGTTTGCATGTAAACATCAATGTTTGTATGTTTACACGTAAACATGCATCTGTGTGTGTTTACATGTAAACATGGATGGTGTGTGTTCACATGTAAACATGGATGGTGTGTGTGTAAACATGTAAACATGGATGTTGTGTGTGCTTACATGTAAACATGGACGGTGTGTTTACATGTAAAAATGGATGCGTGCGTGTTTTCATGTAAACATGAATGGTTTGTTTACACGTACACATAGATGTGTGTGTTTACAGAAACATAGATTTGTGTGTTTACAGGTAAACATAGACGTGTGTGTTTACATCTAAACATGGATGTGTGTGTGTTTACACGTAAACATGGATGGTGTGTGTTTATATGTAAACATGGATGGTGTGTGTGTGTTTACACCTAAACATGGATGGTGTGTGTGTTTACATGTAAACAGGGATGGTATGTTTACATGTTACACATGGATGGAGTGTGTATTTACATGTAAACATGCTTGGTATGTTTACATGTAAACAAGGATGGTATGTTTGCATGTAATTATGGATGGTGTGTCTGTGTTTACATGTAAACATGGATGGTATGTTTACATGTAAACGTGGATGTTGTGTTTACATGTAAACATGGAATGTGTGCGTGTTTACACGTAAACATGGATGGTGTGTGTGTTTACATGTAAGCATGGGTGGTGTGTGTGTTTACATGTAAACATGGATGGTATGTTTACATGTAAACATGGATTGTGTGTTTACATGTAAACATAGATAGTTTGTGTGTTTACGTGTAAACATGGATAGTGTGTGTGTGTGTGCTTACATGTAAATATGGATGTGTGTGTGTTTACATGTAAACATGGATGTATGTTTACATGTAAACATGGATGGTGTGTGTGTTTACAGGTAAACATGGATGGTATGTTTACATGTAAACATACATGTGTGTGCTTACACGTAAACATGGATGGTGTGTGTGTTTACATGTAAACATGGATGGTGTGTGTGTTTACACTTAATCATAGATGTGTGTGTGCTTACATGTAAACATGGATGTTATGTTTACATGTAAACATGGGTGGTGTGTGTATTGACATGTAAACATGGATGTGTGTTTGTTTACATGTAAACATAGATGTGTGTGTGTTTACATGTAAACACGGATGGTGTGTGTATTTACATGTAAACATAGATGTGTGTGTTTACACGTAAACATAGATGTGTGTGTTTACATGTAAACATGGATGGGATGTTTACATGTGAACATGGATGGTGTGTGCGTGTAGACGCAAACATAGATGTGTGTGTTTACATGTAAACATAGATGTGTGTGTTTACACGTAAACATGGTTATGTGTGTTTACACTTAAACATGAATGGTATGTTTACGTGTAAACATGGATGTTGTGTGTTTACACGTAAACATAGATGTGTGTTTACATATAAACATGGATGTGTGTGTGTTTACAGGTAAACATAGATGTGTGTGTTTACATGTAAACATGGATGGTGTGTGTTTACAGGTAAACATGGATGGTATGTTTACATGTAAACATAGATGTGTGTGTTTACACGTAAACATAGATGTGTGTGTTTACACGTAAACATGCATCTGTGTGTGTTTACATGTAAACATGGACGGTGTGTTTACATGTAAATATGGATGGTGTGTGTGTTTACACGTAAACATAGATGTGTGTGTTTACACGTAAACATGGATGTGTGTTTGTGTTTACACGTAAACATGGATGGTGTGTGTTTACATGTAAACATGGATGGTGTGTGTGTAAACATGTAAACATGGATAGTGTGTGTTTACACGTAAACATAGATGTGTGTGTGTGGTTACATGTAAACATAAATGTGTGTGTTTTTACACGTAAACATAGATGTGTGTGTTTGCATGTAAACATTAATGTTTGTATGTTTACACGTAAACATGCATCTGTGTGTGTTCACATGTAAACATGGATGGTGTGTTTACATGTAAATATGGATGGTGTGTGTGTTTACACGTAAACATAGATGTGTGTGTTTACACGTAAACATGGATGTGTGTTTGTGTTTACACGTAAACATGCATCTGTGTGTGTTCACATGTAAACATGGATGGTGTGTGTTTAGATGTAAACATAGATGGTATGTTTACATGTAAACATGGATGTGTGTTTACACCTAAACATTGATGTGTGTGTTTAAATGTAAACATAGATGTGTGTGTTTACACGTAAACATAGATGGTGTGTGTGTTTATATGTAAACATGGATGGTGTGTGTGTTTACACGTAAACATGGATGGTGTGTGTGTTTACATGTAAACATGGATGTGTGTGTGTGTTTACATGTAAACATGGATAGTTTGTTTACATGTAAACATTGGATTTGTGTTTACATGTAAACATGGATGGTATGTTTACATGTAAATGTTTTTTTTTTACCTACATTTTACCCAGATCTTTATTTCCATCCTTGTTTTTTTCTTGGAATCATATCCGTAGCTGTTTTGTGTTCGTTTATATCTATTTTTAACATCTTTGCTCAGAATTAACATTTTTATCATCTCTGCAGGCTTTTCCTGGAGCTTGTTATGGTGCTTCTGGTTCTGATTCTGGTTTCAGTCTGTCTTACTGGTAACCAGGAGGCTGTTCCAGGAATCTGGTTGTGATGTAAAGCATAACTCATCATGAAGAAAATCTGAGTTTTTAGCTGAAGCAGCTGTCAGACATGGGTTGTCCATAGCAACGCCTGTCTTGATATTTGGAAGCTTAATAATTAACAGTTAATGAGGTGAAGAGAAGATGTTTCAGTTGAATGTGTTCATCAGTGGTTTATCAAACTGCACGGTGCTGCAGGTACTCACACATCCAACACAACGCACCGCGTACATGACATGTCGTCACAGAAACAGTTGTACTGTGAGACTTTGTGCAAATAGGACTGTTTACCGTACACCTCCTTAACCCTAACCTTAACCCTAACCCTTCCACCGACATTTCCAGCCACATCTGATCAGTTGATCAAACTTCCACGTGGACGCCAAGCAGCACATTCTCCCATCATGAAACCTCTTTGTGTTGCTGGAATAAAATATTTTCCCTCCAACTGGGTAAACAACCAGCTTTCTGTCGGCGGTTGCCATGGTGAATCCAGGTCTCCTCCACTGATGATGATTTGTTGTGGTTCTGGATGAAGACATTCAGAACCGACTCTGGAAGGTCCAACGTGCTCAGTTTAGAGCAGCGAAGCAGACTTCCAGAGAGGACTGGGAGTTTGCTGGAACTCCTCTCTGGAACTGGCCCCACCAGGACTGGGCAGTCTGCTGGGGTTCTCATGCAGCGCCGTCTCGCGCCGCTGGGGGTCTTCATGTTCTTCCCTACGCTCCCTTTTACTGATGTGACGTCAGCAACCTGCAACGAAACGAATGAACTAACGGAGGACACCCCTCCCTCCACCCCCACCCACCGGAGCGACCGGGAGGCAGCAGATCCGCACCGCGAGTCCGCGCCGCGCGCCCTGGAGGATCCAGACAGAGGAACCGAGCGATGCGACTGCTGCTCACCGCCCTGTGAGACCAGAACCAGAGCAGCACGGACCCATTCCCAGATTCACCGACAAAAGGGGACACGTCCTGGTCGCGCCCTCTGGACCGAACCGGGAGGATCTCTGCTGTAAACGCGCTGACTGAGCCTCCGCGTGCGGCCTGAGAGAGAGAGGGGTCTGGCCCGAGAGCGAAGCCCGAGTCCGGAGAAGGTGGACCAGAGAAGGAGCTGAGACCAGCCTGGTTCCCCACACACACACACACACACACACACACACACACACACACACACACACACACACACACACACACACACAGCTTCCACCCATCCAGCAGGGCTCGCTTGCTGTCTTTCCTGTTGCTTGGCGTGATTTCTCGCGTGGATCTGGGTCCCAGTAAGACCAGCAAGCTGTGTTCTTTAACCATGGGATGTACTCTGAGCGCAGAGGAGAGGGCGGCTCTGGACCGGAGCAAAGCCATCGAAAAGAACCTGAAGGAGGACGGACTGACTGCGGCCAAGGATGTGAAGCTGCTGCTGCTCGGTACGACCGCTGGGAAGGGGGGGGGGATACGGAAGATGAGGTTGTTGGTGAGGAAGATGAAGAAGGTGAGGTTGGTGATGTTAGGGAGGATAAAGAGAAAGGTGAGGTTGGTGATGTTAGGGAGGATAAAGAGAAAGGTGAGGTTGGTGATGTTAGGGAGGATAAAGAGAAAGGTGAGGTTGGTGATGTTAAGGAGGATAAAGAGAAAGGTGAGGTTGGTGAGAAATGTGAGGTTGGTGATGTTAGGGAGGATAAAGAGAAAGGTGAGGTTGGTGATGTTAGGGAGGATAAAGAGGAAGGTGAGGTTGGTGATGTTAGGGAGGATAAAGAGAAAGGTGAGGTTGGTGATGTTAGGGAGGATAAAGAGAAAGGTGAGGTTGGTGATGTTAAGGAGGATAAAGAGAAAGGTGAGGTTGGTGAGAAAGGTGAGGTTGGTGATGTTAGGGAGGATAAAGAGAAAGGTGAGGTTGGTGATGTTAGGGAGGATAAAGAGGAAGGTGAGGTTGGTGAGAAATGTGAGGTTGGTAATATTAAGGAGGATAAAGAGGAAGGTGAGGTTGGTGAGAAAGGTGAGGTTGGTGATGTTAGGGAGGATAAAGAGAAAGGTGAGGTTGGTGATGTTAGGGAGGATAAAGAGAAAGGTGAGGTTGGTGATGTTAGGGAGGATAAAGAGAAAGGTGAGGTTGGTGATGTTAGGGAAGATAAAGAGGAAGGTGAGGTTGGTGATGTTAGGGAGGATAAAGAGAAAGGTGAGGTTGGTGATGTTAGGGAGGATAAAGAGAAAGGTGAGGTTGGTGATGTTAGGGAGGATAAAGAGAAAGGTGAGGTTGGTGATGTTAGGGAGGATAAAGAGAAAGGTGAGGTTGGTGATGTTAGGGAGGATAAAGAGAAAGGTGAGGTTGGTGATGTTAAGGAGGATAAAGAGAAAGGTGAGGTTGGTGAGAAAGGTGAGGTTGGTGATGTTAGGGAGGATAAAGAGAAAGGTGAGGTTGGTGATGTTAGGGAGGATAAAGAGAAAGGTGAGGTTGGTGATGTTAAGGAGGATAAAGAGGAAGGTGAGGTTGGTGATGTTAAGGAGGATAAAGAGGAAGGTGAGGTTGGTGAGAAAGGTGAGGTTGGTGATGTTAGGGAGGATAAAGAGAAAGGTGAGGTTGGTGATGTTAGGGAGGATAAAGAGAAAGGTGAGGTTGGTGATGTTAGGGAGGATAAAGAGAAAGGTGAGGTTGGTGATGTTAGGGAGGATAAAGAGGAAGGTGAGGTTGGTGATGTTAGGGAGGATAAAGAGGAAGGTGAGGTTGGTGATGTTAAGGAGGATTGGTGATGTTAAGGAGGTTGGTGATGTTAAGGAGGATAAAGGGGGGGGGGGGGGGGGGGGATAAGGAAGATGAGGTTGTTGGTGAGGAAGATGAAGAAGGTGAGGTTGGTGATGTTAAGGAGGATAAAGAGGAAGGTGAGGTTGGTGAGGTTGGTAAGGAAGGTGATGAAGGTGAGTTTGATGAGGAAGGTGAGGTTGATGAGGAAGGTGATGTTGGTGATGAAGGTGAGTTTGGTGAGGAAGGTGAGGTTGGTGAGGTTGATCAGGAAGGTGATGAAGGTTATGTTGGTGAAAAAGGTGAGGTTGATGAGGAAGGTGAGGTTGGTGAGGAAGGTGATGTTGGTGAGGAAGGTGAGGTTGGTGAGGAAGATGAAGTTGGTGAGGAAGGTGATGTTGGTGAGGAAGGTGATGTTGGTGAGGAAGGTGATGTTGGTGAGGAAGGTGTAGTTGATGAGGAAGGTGATGTTGGTGAGGAAGGTGATGTTGGTGAGGAAGGTGATGTTGGTGAGGAAGGTGTAGTTGATGAGGACGGTGATGTTGATGAGGAAGGTGATGTTAGTGAGGAAGGTGATGTTGGTGAGGAAGGTGATGTTGGTGAGGAAGGTGATGTTGATGAGGAAGGTGATGTTAGTGAGGAAGGTGATGTTGGTGAGGAAGGTGATGTTGGTGAGGAAGGTGAGGTTGGTGAGGAAGGTGAGGTTGCTAATGAAGGTGAGGTTGGTGAGGAAGGTGAGGTTGCTAATGAAGGTCAGGTTGGTGAGTAATGTGATTTTGGTGAGGTTGGTGAGGAAGGTGAAGTTGGTGAGGAAGGTGATATTGGTGAGGAAGGTGATGTTGGTGAGGAAGGTGATGTTGGTGAGGAAGGTGATGTTGGTGAGGAAGGTGTAGTTGATGAGGAAGGTGAGGTTGGTGAGGAAGATGAAGTTGGTGAGGAAGGTGATGTTGGTGAGGAAGGTGATGTTGGTGAGGAAGGTGTAGTTGATGAGGAAGGTGATGTTGGTGAGGAAGGTGATGTTGATGAGGAAGGTGATGTTAGTGAGGAAGGTGATGTTGGTGAGGAAGGTGATGTTGGTGAGGAAGGTGATGTTGATGAGGAAGGTGATGTTGGTGAGGAAGGTGATGTTGGTGAGGAAGGTGTAGTTGATGAGGAAGGTGATGTTAGTGAGGAAGGTGATGTTGGTGAGGAAGGTGATGTTGGTGAGGAAGGTGATGTTGGTGAGGAAGGTGATGTTAGTGAGGAAGGTGATGTTGGTGAGGAAGGTGATGTTGATGAGGAAGGTGATGTTGGTGAGGAAGGTGATGTTGATGAGGAAGGTGATGTTAGTGAGGAAGGTGATGTTGGTGAGGAAGGTGATGTTGGTGAGGAAGGTGATGTTGATGAGGAAGGTGATGTTAGTGAGGAAGGTGAGGTTGATGAGGAAGGTGATGTTGGTGAGGAAGGTGATGTTGGTGAGGAAGGTGATGTTGGTGAGGAAGGTGATGTTGGTGAGGAAGGTGATGTTGATGAGGAAGGTGATGTTGGTGAGGAAGGTGATGTTGGTGAGGAAGGTGATGTTGGTGAGGAAGGTGATGTTGGTGAGGAAGGTGATGTTGGTGAGGAAGGTGATGTTGATGAGGAAGGTGATGTTGATGAGGACGGTGATGTTGATGAGGACGGTGATGTTGGTGAGGAAGGTGATGTTGGTGAGGAAGGTGATGTTGATGAGGAAGGTGATGTTAGTGAGGAAGGTGATGTTGGTGAGGAAGGTGATGTTGATGAGGAAGGTGAGGTTGCTAATGAAGGTCAGGTTGGTGAGGAAGGTGAGGTTGCTAATGAAGGTCAGGTTGGTGAGTAATGTGATTTTGGTGAGGTTGGTGAGGAAGGTTATGTTGGTGAGGAAGGTGAAGTTGGTGAGGAAGGTGATGTTGGTGAGGAAGGTGATGTTGATGAGGAAGGTGATGTTGATGAGGAAGGTGATGTTAGTGAGGAAGGTGATGTTGGTGAGGAAGGTGATGTTGGTGAGGAAGGTCAGGTTGATGAGGAAGGTGAGGTTGCTAATGAAGGTGAGGTTGGTGAGGAAGGTGAGGTTGCTAATGAAGGTCAGGTTGGTGAGGAAGGTGATGTTAGTGAGGAAGGTGATGTTGGTGAGGAAGGTGATGTTGGTGAGGAAGGTCAGGTTGATGAGGAAGGTGAGGTTGCTAATGAAGGTGAGGTTGGTGAGGAAGGTGAGGTTGCTAATGAAGGTCAGGTTGGTGAGTAATGTGATTTTGGTGAGGTTGGTGAGGAAGGTGATGTTGGTGAGGAAGGTGAAGTTGGTGAGGAAGGTGATGTTGGTGAGGAAGGTGATGTTGGTGAGGAAGGTGATGTTGATGAGGAAGGTGATGTTGATGAGGAAGGTGAAGTTGATGAGGAAGGTGAAGTTGATGAGGAAGGTGATGTTGGTGAGGAAGGTGATGTTGGTGAGGAAGGTGATGTTGGTGAGGACGGTGATGTTAGTGAGGAAGGTGATGTTGATGAGGAAGGTGAAGTTGATGAGGAAGGTGATGTTGGTGAGGAAGGTGATGTTGGTGAGGAAGGTGATGTTAGTGAGGAAGGTGATGTTGGTGAGGAAGGTGAGGTTGATGAGGAAGGTGAGGTTGGTGAGGAAGGTGAGGTTGATGAGGAAGGTGAGGTTGGTGAGGAAGGTGAGGTTGGTGAAGAAGGTGAGGTTGGTGAGGAAGATGAGGTCGCTGAGGAAGGTGAGGTTGATGAGGAAGGTGAGGTTGGTGAGGAAGGTGAGGTTGGTGAGGAAGATGAGGTCGCTGAGGAAGGTAAGGTTGGTGAGTAATGTGATTTTGGTGAGGTTGATGAGGAAGGTGATGTTGGTGAGGAAGGTGATGTTGATGAGGAAGGTGATGTTAGTGAGGAAGGTGATGTTGGTGAGGAAGGTGATGTTGGTGAGGAAGGTGATGTTGATGAGGAAGGTGATGTTGATGAGGAAGGTGATGTTGATGAGGAAGGTGATGTTAGTGAGGAAGGTGATGTTGGTGAGGAAGGTGATGTTGGTGAGGAAGGTGATGTTGATGAGGAAGGTGATGTTGATGAGGAAGTTGAGGTTGGTGAGGAAGATGAGGTCGCTGAGGAAGGTGAAGAAGGTCAGGTTGGTAAGGTTGCTGAGGAAGGTGATGTTGATGAGGAAGGTGAGGTTGATGAGGAAGGTGATGTTGATGAGGAAGGTGAAGTTGATGAGGAAGGTGATGTTGGTGAGGAAGGTGATGTTAGTGAGGAAGGTGATGTTGGTGAGGAAGGTGATGTTGATGAGGAAGGTGATGTTGGTGAGGAAGGTGATGTTGGTGAGGAAGGTGATGTTGGTGAGGAAGGTGATGTTGGTGAGGAAGGTCAGGTTGATGAGGAAGGTGAGGTTGCTAATTAAGGTGAGGTTGGTGAGTAATGTGATTTTGGTGAGGTTGGTGAGGAAGGTGATGTTGGTGAGGAAGGTGATGTTGGTGAGGAAGGTGATGTTGGTGAGGAAGGTCAGGTTGATGAGGAAGGTGAGGTTGCTAATGAAGGTGAGGTTGGTGAGGAAGGTGAGGTTGCTAATGAAGGTCAGGTTGGTGAGGAAGGTGAGGTTGCTAATGAAGGTCAGGTTGGTGAGTAATGTGATTTTGGTGAGGTTGGTGAGGAAGGTGATGTTGGTGAGGAAGGTGATATTGGTGAGGAAGGTGAAGTTGGTGAGGAAGGTGATGTTGGTGAGGAAGGTGATGTTGATGAGGAAGGTGATGTTCATGAGGAAGGTGATGTTAGTGAGGAAGGTGATGTTGGTGAGGAAGGTGATGTTGGTGAGGAAGGTGATGTTGGTGAGGAAGGTCAGGTTGATGAGGAAGGTGAGGTTGCTAATGAAGGTGAGGTTGGTGAGGAAGGTGAGGTTTCTAATGAAGGTCAGGTTGGTGAGTAATGTGATTTTGGTGAGGTTGGTGAGGAAGGTGATGTTGGTGAGGAAGGTGAAGTTGGTGAGGAAGGTGATGTTGGTGAGGAAGGTGATGTTGGTGAAGGTGATGTTGATGAGGAAGGTGAAGTTGATGAGGAAGGTGATGTTGGTGAGGAAGGTGATGTTGGTGAGGAAGGTGATGTTAGTGAGGAAGGTGAGGTTGATGAGGAAGGTGAGGTTGATGAGGAAGGTGAGGTTGGTGAGGAAGGTGAGGTTGATGAGGAAGGTGATGTTGGTGAAGGTGATGTTGATGAGGAAGGTGATGTTGGTGAGGAAGGTGATGTTGGTGAGGAAGGTGAGGTTGGTGAAGAAGGTGAGGTTGGTGAGGAAGGTGATGTTGGTGAGGAAGGTGATGTTGATGAGGAAGGTGATGTTGGTGAGGAAGGTGATGTTAGTGAGGAAGGTGATGTTGGTGAGGAAGGTGATGTTGATGAGGAAGGTGATGTTGATGAGGAAGGTGATGTTAGTGAGGAAGGTGATGTTGGTGAGGAAGGTGATGTTGGTGAGGAAGGTGATGTTGATGAGGAAGGTGATGTTGATGAGGAAGTTGAGGTTGGTGAGGAAGATGAGGTCGCTGAGGAAGGTGAAGAAGGTCAGGTTGGTAAGGTTGCTGAGGAAGGTGATGTTGATGAGGAAGGTGATGTTAGTGAGGAAGGTGATGTTGGTGAGGAAGGTGATGTTGATGAGGAAGGTGAAGTTGATGAGGAAGGTGATGTTGGTGAGGAAGGTGATGTTAGTGAGGAAGGTGATGTTGGTGAGGAAGGTGATGTTGATGAGGAAGGTGATGTTGATGAGGAAGGTGATGTTGGTGAGGAAGGTGATGTTGATGAGGAAGGTGATGTTGATGAGGAAGGTGAAGTTGATGAGGAAGGTGATGTTGGTGAGGAAGGTGATGTTAGTGAGGAAGGTGATGTTGGTGAGGAAGGTGATGTTGATGAGGAAGGTGATGTTGATGAGGAAGGTGAGGTTGATGAGGAAGGTGAAGTTGATGAGGAAGGTGATGTTGATGAGGAAGGTGATGTTGGTGAGGAAGGTGAAGTTGGTGAGGAAGGTGATGTTGGTGAGGAAGGTGATGTTGGTGAGGAAGGTGATGTTGATGAGGAAGGTGAAGTTGATGAGGAAGGTGATGTTGGTGAGGAAGGTGATGTTAGTGAGGAAGGTGATGTTGGTGAGGAAGGTGATGTTGATGAGGAAGGTGATGTTGGTGAGGAAGGTGATGTTGATGAGGAAGGTGATGTTGATGAGGAAGGTGAAGTTGATGAGGAAGGTGATGTTGTTGAGGAAGGTGATGTTAGTGAGGAAGGTGATGTTGATGAGGAAGGTGATGTTGATGAGGAAGGTGAGGTTGATGAGGAAGGTGAAGTTGATGAGGAAGGTGATGTTGATGAGGAAGGTGATGTTGGTGAGGAAGGTGAAGTTGGTGAGGAAGGTGATGTTGGTGAGGAAGGTGAAGTTGGTGAGGAAGGTGATGTTGGTGAGGAAGGTGATGTTGGTGAGGACGGTGATGTTAGTGAGGAAGGTGATGTTGATGAGGAAGGTGAAGTTGATGAGGAAGGTGATGTTGGTGAGGAAGGTGATGTTGGTGAGGAAGGTGATGTTAGTGAGGAAGGTGATGTTGGTGAGGAAGGTGAGGTTGATGAGGAAGGTGAGGTTGGTGAGGAAGGTGAGGTTGATGAGGAAGGTGAGGTTGGTGAGGAAGGTGAGGTTGGTGAAGAAGGTGAGGTTGGTGAGGAAGATGAGGTCGCTGAGGAAGGTTAGGTTGATGAGGAAGGTGAGGTTGGTGAGGAAGGTGAGGTTGGTGAGGAAGATGAGGTCGCTGAGGAAGGTAAGGTTGGTGAGTAATGTGATTTTGGTGAGGTTGATGAGGAAGGTGATGTTGCTGAGGAAGGTGATGTTGATGAGGAAGGTGATGTTGATGAGGAAGGTGATGTTGATGAGGAAGGTGAGGTTGGTGAGGAAGATGAGGTCGCTGAGGAAGGTGAAGAAGGTCAGGTTGGTAAGGTTGCTGAGGACGGTGATGTTGATGAGGAAGGTGAGGTTTATGAGGAAGGTGATGTTGATGAGGAAGGTGAAGTTGATGAGGAAGGTGATGTTGGTGAGGAAGGTGATGTTAGTGAGGAAGGTGATATTGGTGATGAAGGTGATGTTGATGAGGAAGGTGATGTTGATGAGGAAGGTGATGTTGGTGAGGAAGGTGATGTTGATGAGGAAGGTGATGTTGATGAGGAAGGTGAAGTTGATGAGGAAGGTGATGTTAGTGAGGAAGGTGATGTTGGTGAGGAAGGTGATGTTGATGAGGAAGGTGATGTTGATGAGGAAGGTGATGTTAGTGAGGAAGGTGATGTTGGTGAGGAAGGTGATGTTGGTGAGGAAGGTGATGTTGGTGAGGAAGGTGATGTTGATGAGGAAGGTGATGTTGATGAGGAAGGTGAGGTTGGTGAGGAAGATGAGGTCGCTGAGGAAGGTGAAGAAGGTCAGGTTGGTAAGGTTGCTGAGGAAGGTGATGTTGATGAGGAAGGTGATGTTGATGAGGAAGGTGAAGTTGATGAGGAAGGTGATGTTGGTGAGGAAGGTGATGTTAGTGAGGAAGGTGATGTTGGTGAGGAAGGTGATGTTGATGACGAAGGTGATGTTGAAGAGGAAGGTGAAGTTGATGAGGAAGGTGATGTTGGTGAGGAAGGTGATGTTGGTGAGGAAGGTGATGTTGGTGAGGAAGGTGATGTTGGTGAGGAAGGTGATGTTGATGAGGAAGGTGATGTTGATGAGGAAGGTGATGTTAGTGAGGAAGGTGATGTTGGTGAGGAAGGTGATGTTGGTGAGGAAGGTGATGTTGGTGAGGAAGGTGATGTTGGTGAGGAAGGTGATGTTGATGAGGAAGGTGATGTTAGTGAGGAAGGTGATGTTGGTGAGGAAGGTGATGTTGGTGAGGAAGGTGATGTTGATGAGGAAGGTGATGTTGATGAGGAAGGTGAGGTTGGTGAGGAAGATGAGGTCGCTGAGGAAGGTGAAGAAGGTCAGGTTGGTAAGGTTGCTGAGGAAGGTGATGTTGATGAGGAAGGTGATGTTGATGAGGAAGGTGAAGTTGATGAGGAAGGTGATGTTGGTGAGGAAGGTGATGTTAGTGAGGAAGGTGATGTTGGTGAGGAAGGTGATGTTAGTGAGGAAGGTGATGTTGGTGAGGAAGGTGATGTTGGTGAGGAAGGTGTTGTTGATGACGAAGGTGATGTTGAAGAGGAAGGTGAAGTTGATGAGGAAGGTGATGTTGGTGAGGAAGGTGATGTTGGTGAGGAAGGTGATGTTGGTGAGGAAGGTGATGTTGGTGAGGAAGGTGATGTTGATGAGGAAGGTGATGTTGATGAGGAAGGTGATGTTAGTGAGGAAGGTGATGTTGGTGAGGAAGGTGATGTTGGTGAGGAAGGTGAAGTTGATGAGGAAGGTGATGTTGGTGAGGAAGGTGATGTTGGTGAGGAAGGTGATGTTGGTGAGGAAGGTGATGTTGGTGAGGAAGGTGATGTTGATGAGGAAGGTGATGTTGGTGAGGAAGGTGATGTTGATGAGTAAGGTGATGTTGGTGAGGAAGGTGATGTTGGTGAGAAAGGTGATGTTGATGAGGAAGGTGATGTTGATGAGGAAGGTGATGTTGAAGAGTAAGGTGATGTTGGTGAGGAAGGTGATGTTGATGAGGAAGGTGATGTTGGTGAGGAAGGTGGTGTTGATGAGGAAGGTGATGTTGGTGAGGAAGGTGATGTTAGTGAGGAAGGTGATGTTGGTGAGGAAGGTGATGTTGATGAGGAAGGTGATGTTGGTGAGGAAGGTGATGTTGGTGAGGAAGGTGATGTTGGTGAGGAAGGTGATGTTGGTGAGGAAGGTGATGTTAGTGAGGAAGGTGATGTTGGTGAGGAAGGTGGTGTTGATGAGGAAGGTGATGTTGGTGAGGAAGGTGATGTTGATGAGGAAGGTGATGTTGGTGAGGAAGGTGATGTTGGTGAGGAAGGTGATGTTGGTGAGGAAGGTGTAGTTGATGAGGAAGGTGAGGTTGGTGAGGAAGATGAAGTTGGTGAGGAAGGTGATGTTGGTGAGGAAGGTGATGTTGGTGAGGAAGGTGATGTTGGTGAGGAAGGTGATGTTGATGAGGAAGGTGATGTTGGTGAGGAAGGTGAGGTTGCTAATGAAGGTCAGGTTGGTGAGGAAGGTGATGTTGATGAGGAAGGTGATGTTGGTGAGGAAGGTGATGTTGGTGAGGAAGGTGATGTTGATGAGGAAGGTGATGTTGGTGAGGAAGGTGATGTTGATGAGGAAGGTGATGTTGGTGAGGAAGGTGAGGTTGCTAATGAAGGTCAGGTTGGTGAGGAAGGTGATGTTGATGAGGAAGGTGATGTTGGTGAGGAAGGTGATGTTGGTGAGGAAGGTGATGTTGATGAGGAAGGTGATGTTGGTGAGGAAGGTGAGGTTGCTAATGAAGGTCAGGTTGGTGAGGAAGGTGAGGTTGCTAAAGAAGGTGAGGTTGGTGAGGAAGGTGAGGTTGCTAATGAAGGTGAGGTTGGTGAGGAAGGTGAGGTTGCTAATGAAGGTGAGGTTGGTGAGGAAGGTGAGGTTGGTACGGAAGGTGAGGTTGCTAATGATGGTCAGGTTGGTGAGGAAGGTGAGGTTGCTAATGAAGGTCAGGTTGGTGAGGAAGGTGAGGTTGCTAATGAAGGTGAGGTTGGTGAGGAAGGTGAGGTTGCTAATGAAGGTCAGGTTTGTGACGAAGGTGAGGTTGTTAATGAAGGTCAGGTTGATCAGGAAGGTGAGGTTGCTAATGAAGGTCAGGTTGATGAGGAAGGTGAGGTTGCTAATGAAGGTGATGTTGGTGAGGAAGGTGATGTTGGTGAGGAAGGTGAGGTTGCTAATGAAGGTGATGTTGGTGAGGAAGGTGAGGTTGCTAATGAAGGTGAGGTTGGTGAGGTTGCTAATGAAGGTCAGGTTGGTGAGGAAGGTGAGGTTGCTTATGAAGGTCAGGTTGGTGAGGAAGGTGAGGTTGCTAATGAAAGTGAGGTTGGTGAGGAAGGTGAGGTTGGTGAGGAAGGTGAGGTTGCTAATGAAGGTGAGGTTGGTGAGGAAGGTGAGGTTGCTAATGAAGGTCAGGTTGATGAGGAAGGTAACGTTGGTAAGCAAGGTGAGGTTGCTAATGAAGGTGAGGTTGGTGAGGAAGGTGAGGTTGCTAATGAAGGTCAGGTTGGTGAGGAAGGTGAGGTTGCTAATGAAGGTCAGGTTGGTGAGGAAGGTGAGGTTGCTAATGAAGGTCAGGTTGATGAGGAAGGTGAGGTTGCTAATGAAGGTGAGGTTGGTGAGGAAGGTGAGGTTGCTAATGAAGGTGAGGTTGGTGAGGAAGGTGAGGTTGCTAATGAAGGTCAGGTTGGTGAGGAAGGTGAGGTTGGTAATGAAGGTCAGGTTGATGAGGAAGGTAACGTTGGTAAGGAAGGTGAGGTTGCTAATGAAGGTGAGGTTGGTGAGGAAGGTGAGGTTGCTAATGAAGGTCAGGTTGGTGAGGAAGGTAACGTTGGTAAGGAAGGTGAGGTTGCTAATGAAGGTGAGGTTGGTGAGGAAGGTGAGGTTGCTAATAAAGGTCAGGTTGGTGAGGAAGGTGAGGTTGCTAATGAAGGTTAGGTTGGTGAGGAAGGTGAGGTTGCTAATGAAGGTCAGGTTGGTGAGGAAGGTGAGGTTGCTAATGAAGGTGAGGTTGGTGAGGAAGGTGAGGTTGCTAATGAAGGTGAGGTTGGTGAGGAAGGTGAGGTTTCTAATGAAGGTGAGGTTGGTGAGGAAGGTGAGGTTGCTAATGAAGGTCAGGTTGATGAGGAAGGTAACGTTGGTAAGCAAGGTGAGGTTGCTAATGAAGGTGAGGTTGGTGAGGAAGGTGAGGTTGCTAATGAAGGTCAGGTTGGTGAGGAAGGTGAGGTTGCTAATGAAGGTCAGGTTGGTGAGGAAGGTGAGGTTGCTAATGAAGGTCAGGTTGATGAGGAAGGTGACGTTGCTAATGAAGGTCAGGTTGATGAGGAAGGTGAGGTTGCTAATGAAGGTCAGGTTGGTGAGGAAGGTGAGGTTGCTAATGAAGGTTAGGTTGGTGAGGAAGGTGAGGTTGCTAATGAAGGTCAGGTTGGTGAGGAAGGTGAGGTTGCTAATGAAGGTCAGGTTGATGAGGAAGGTAACGTTGGTAAGGAAGGTGAGGTTGCTAATGAAGGTGAGGTTGGTGAGGAAGGTGAGGTTGCTAATGAAGGTCAGGTTGTTGAGGAAGGTGAGGTTGCTAATGAAGGTCAGGTTGATGAGGAAGGTAACGTTGGTAAGGAAGGTGAGGTTGCTAATGAAGGTGAGGTTGGTGAGGAAGGTGAGGTTGCTAATGAAGGTCAGGTTGGTGAGGAAGGTGAGGTTGCTAATGAAGGTCAGGTTGGTGAGGAAGGTGAGGTTGCTAATGAAGGTCAGGTTGGTGAGGAAGGTGAGGTTGCTAATGAAGGTGAGGTTGGTGAGGAAGGTGAGGTTGCTAATGAAGGTCAGGTTGGTGAGGAAGGTGAGGTTGCTAATGAAGGTGAGGTTGGTGAGGAAGGTGAGGTTGCTAATGAAGGTGAGGTTGATGAGGAAGGTGAGGTTGCTAATGAAGGTGAGGTTGGTGAGGAAGGTGAGGTTGCTAATGAAGGTGAGGTTGGTGAGGAAGGTGATGTTGATGAGGAAGGTGAAGTTGATGAGGAAGGTGATGTTGGTGAGGAAGGTGATGTTGATGAGGAAGGTGATGTTGAAGAGGAAGGTGAAGTTGATGAGGAAGCTGATGTTGGTGAGGAAGGTGATGTTGGTGAGGAAGGTGATGTTGAAGAGGAAGGTGAAGTTGATGAGGAAGGTGATGTTGGTGAGGAAGGTGATGTTGGTGAGGAAGGTGAGGTTGCTAATGAAGGTGATGTTGGTGAGGAAGGTGAGGTTGCTAATGAAGGTGAGGTTGGTGAGGTTGCTAATGAAGGTCAGGTTGGTGAGGAAGGTGAGGTTGCTTATGAAGGTCAGGTTGGTGAGGAAGGTGAGGTTGCTAATGAAAGTGAGGTTGGTGAGGAAGGTGAGGTTGGTGAGGAAGGTGAGGTTGCTAATGAAGGTGAGGTTGGTGAGGAAGGTGAGGTTGCTAATGAAGGTCAGGTTGATGAGGAAGGTAACGTTGGTAAGCAAGGTGAGGTTGCTAATGAAGGTGAGGTTGGTGAGGAAGGTGAGGTTGCTAATGAAGGTCAGGTTGGTGAGGAAGGTGAGGTTGCTAATGAAGGTCAGGTTGGTGAGGAAGGTGAGGTTGCTAATGAAGGTCAGGTTGATGAGGAAGGTGAGGTTGCTAATGAAGGTGAGGTTGGTGAGGAAGGTGAGGTTGCTAATGAAGGTGAGGTTGGTGAGGAAGGTGAGGTTGCTAATGAAGGTCAGGTTGGTGAGGAAGGTGAGGTTGGTAATGAAGGTCAGGTTGATGAGGAAGGTAACGTTGGTAAGGAAGGTGAGGTTGCTAATGAAGGTGAGGTTGGTGAGGAAGGTGAGGTTGCTAATGAAGGTCAGGTTGGTGAGGAAGGTAACGTTGGTAAGGAAGGTGAGGTTGCTAATGAAGGTGAGGTTGGTGAGGAAGGTGAGGTTGCTAATAAAGGTCAGGTTGGTGAGGAAGGTGAGGTTGCTAATGAAGGTTAGGTTGGTGAGGAAGGTGAGGTTGCTAATGAAGGTCAGGTTGGTGAGGAAGGTGAGGTTGCTAATGAAGGTGAGGTTGGTGAGGAAGGTGAGGTTGCTAATGAAGGTGAGGTTGGTGAGGAAGGTGAGGTTTCTAATGAAGGTGAGGTTGGTGAGGAAGGTGAGGTTGCTAATGAAGGTCAGGTTGATGAGGAAGGTAACGTTGGTAAGCAAGGTGAGGTTGCTAATGAAGGTGAGGTTGGTGAGGAAGGTGAGGTTGCTAATGAAGGTCAGGTTGGTGAGGAAGGTGAGGTTGCTAATGAAGGTCAGGTTGGTGAGGAAGGTGAGGTTGCTAATGAAGGTCAGGTTGATGAGGAAGGTGACGTTGCTAATGAAGGTCAGGTTGATGAGGAAGGTGAGGTTGCTAATGAAGGTCAGGTTGGTGAGGAAGGTGAGGTTGCTAATGAAGGTTAGGTTGGTGAGGAAGGTGAGGTTGCTAATGAAGGTCAGGTTGGTGAGGAAGGTGAGGTTGCTAATGAAGGTCAGGTTGATGAGGAAGGTAACGTTGGTAAGGAAGGTGAGGTTGCTAATGAAGGTGAGGTTGGTGAGGAAGGTGAGGTTGCTAATGAAGGTCAGGTTGTTGAGGAAGGTGAGGTTGCTAATGAAGGTCAGGTTGATGAGGAAGGTAACGTTGGTAAGGAAGGTGAGGTTGCTAATGAAGGTGAGGTTGGTGAGGAAGGTGAGGTTGCTAATGAAGGTCAGGTTGGTGAGGAAGGTGAGGTTGCTAATGAAGGTCAGGTTGGTGAGGAAGGTGAGGTTGCTAATGAAGGTCAGGTTGGTGAGGAAGGTGAGGTTGCTAATGAAGGTGAGGTTGGTGAGGAAGGTGAGGTTGCTAATGAAGGTCAGGTTGGTGAGGAAGGTGAGGTTGCTAATGAAGGTGAGGTTGGTGAGGAAGGTGAGGTTGCTAATGAAGGTGAGGTTGATGAGGAAGGTGAGGTTGCTAATGAAGGTGAGGTTGGTGAGGAAGGTGAGGTTGCTAATGAAGGTGAGGTTGGTGAGGAAGGTGATGTTGATGAGGAAGGTGAAGTTGATGAGGAAGGTGATGTTGGTGAGGAAGGTGATGTTGATGAGGAAGGTGATGTTGAAGAGGAAGGTGAAGTTGATGAGGAAGCTGATGTTGGTGAGGAAGGTGATGTTGGTGAGGAAGGTGATGTTGAAGAGGAAGGTGAAGTTGATGAGGAAGGTGATGTTGGTGAGGAAGGTGATGTTGGTGAGGAAGGTGATGTTGATGAGGAAGGTGATGTTGATGAGGAAGGTGATGTTGGTGAGGAAGGTGATGTTGGTGAGGAAGGTTAGGTTGGTGAGGAAGGTGAGGTTGCTAATGAAGGTCAGGTTGGTGAGGAAGGTGAGGTTGCTAATGAAGGTCAGGTTGATGAGGAAGGTAACGTTGGTAAGGAAGGTGAGGTTGCTAATGAAGGTGAGGTTGGTGAGGAAGGTGAGGTTGCTAATGAAGGTCAGGTTGGTGAGGAAGGTGAGGTTGCTAATGAAGGTGAGGTTGCTAATGAAGGTGAGGTTGGTGAGGAAGGTGAGGTTGCTAATGAAGGTGAGGTTGATGAGGAAGGTGAGGTTGCTAATGAAGGTGAGGTTGGTGAGGAAGGTGAGGTTGCTAATGAAGGTGAGGTTGGTGAGGAAGGTGATGTTGATGAGGAAGGTGAAGTTGATGAGGAAGGTGATGTTGGTGAGGAAGGTGATGTTGGTGAGGAAGGTGATGTTGGTGAGGAAGGTGATGTTGAAGAGGAAGGTGAAGTTGATGAGGAAGGTGATGTTGGTGAGGAAGGTGATGTTGGTGAGGAAGGTGATGTTGGTGAGGAAGGTGATGTTGAAGAGGAAGGTGAAGTTGATGAGGAAGGTGATGTTGGTGAGGAAGGTGATGTTGGTGAGGAAGGTGATGTTGGTGAGGAAGGTGATGTTGATGAGGAAGGTGATGTTGGTGAGGAAGGTGATGTTGGTGAGGAAGGTGATGTTGGTGAGGAAGGTCAGGTTGATGAGGAAGGTGAGGTTGCTAATGAAGGTGAGGTTGGTGAGGAAGGTGAGGTTGCTAATGAAGGTGAGGCTGGTGAGGAAGGTGAGGTTGCTAATGAAGGTCAGGTTGGTGAGGAAGGTGAGGTTGCTAATGAAGGTCAGGTTGGTGAGGAAGGTGAGGTTGCTAATGAAGGTCAGGTTGGTGAGGAAGGTGAGGTTGCTAATGAAGGTCAGGTTAGTGAGGAAGGTGAGGTTGCTAATGAAGGTGAGGTTGGTGAGGAAGGTGAGGTTGCTAATGAAGGTGAGGTTGGTGAGGAAGGTGAGGTTGCTAATGAAGGTCAGGTTGATGAGGAAGGTAACGTTGGTAAGCAAGGTGAGGTTGCTAATGAAGGTGAGGTTGGTGAGGAAGGTGAGGTTGCTAATGAAGGTGAGGTTGGTGAGGAAGGTGAGGTTGCTAATGAAGGTCAGGTTGGTGAGGAAGGTGAGGTTGCTAATGAAGGTCAGGTTGATGAGGAAGGTGAGGTTGCTAATGAAGGTCAGGTTGGTGAGGAAGGTGAGGTTGCTAATGAAGGTGAGGTTGGTGAGGAAGGTGAGGTTGCTAATGAAGGTCAGGTTGGTGAGGAAGGTGAGGTTGCTAATGAAGGTCAGGTTGATGAGGAAGGTAACGTTGGTAAGGAAGGTGAGGTTGCTAATGAAGGTGAGGTTGGTGAGGAAGGTGAGGTTGCTAATGAAGGTCAGGTTGGTGAGGAAGGTGAGGTTGCTAATGAAGGTCAGGTTGATGAGGAAGGTAACGTTGGTAAGGAAGGTGAGGTTGCTAATGAAGGTGAGGTTGGTGAGGTTGCTATTGAAGGTCAGGTTGGTGAGGAAGGTGAGGTTGCTAATGAAGGTCAGGTTGGTGAGGAAGGTGAGGTTGCTAATGAAGGTCATGTTGGTGAGCAAGGTGAGGTTGCTAATGAAGGTCAGGTTGGTGAGGAAGGTGAGGTTGCTAATGAAGGTGAGGTTGGTGAGGAAGGTGAGGTTGCTAATGAAGGTGAGGTTGGTGAGGAAGGTGAGGTTGGTGAGGAAAGTGAGGTTGCTAATGAAGGTGAGGTTGGTGAGGAAGGTGAGGTTGCTAATGAAGGTCAGGTTGATGAGGAAGGTAACGTTGGTAAGCAAGGTGAGGTTGCTAATGAAGGTGAGGTTGGTGAGGAAGGTGAGGTTGCTAATGAAGGTCAGGTTGGTGAGGAAGGTGAGGTTGCTAATGAAGGTCAGGTTGGTGAGGAAGGTGAGGTTGCTAATGAAGGTCAGGTTGATGAGGAAGGTGAGGTTGCTAATGAAGGTCAGGTTGATGAGGAAGGTGAGGTTGCTAATGAAGGTCAGGTTGGTGAGGAAGGTGAGGTTGCTAATGAAGGTTAGGTTGGTGAGGAAGGTGAGGTTGCTAATGAAGGTGAGGTTGGTGAGGAAGGTGAGGTTGCTAATGAAGGTCAGGTTGATGAGGAAGGTAACGTTGGTAAGGAAGGTGAGGTTGGTGAGGAAGGTGAGGTTGCTAATGAAGGTCAGGTTGGTGAGGAAGGTGAGGTTGCTAATGAAGGTCAGGTTGATGAGGAAGGTAACGTTGGTAAGGAAGGTGAGGTTGCTAATGAAGGTGAGGTTGGTGAGGAAGGTGAGGTTGCTAATGAAGGTCAGGTTGGTGAGGAAGGTGAGGTTGCTAATGAAGGTGAGGTTGGTGAGGAAGGTGAGGTTGCTAATGAAGGTGAGGTTGGTGAGGAAGGTGAGGTTGCTAATGAAGGTGATGTTGGTGAGGAAGGTGAGGTTGCTAATGAAGGTGAGGTTGGTGAGGAAGGTGAGGTTGCTAATGAAGGTGAGGTTGGTGAGGAAGGTGAGGTTGCTAATGAAGGTCAGGTTAGTGAGGAAGGTGAGGTTGCTAATGAAGGTCAGGTTGGTGAGGAAGGTGAGGTTGCTAATGAAGGTCAGGTTGGTGAGGAAGGTGAGGTTGCTAATGAAGGTAAGGTTGGTGAGGAAGGTGAGGTTGCTAATGAAGGTGAGGTTGGTGAGGAAGGTGAGGTTGCTAATGAAGGTGAGGTTGGTGAGGAAGGTGAGGTTGCTAATGAAGGTGAGGTTGGTGAGGAAGGTGAGGTTGCTAATGAAGGTGAGGTTGGTGAGGAAGGTGAGGTTGCTAATGAAGGTCAGGTTGGTGAGGAAGGTCAGGTTGCTAATGAAGGTGAGGTTGGTGAGGAAGGTGAGGTTGCTAATGAAGGTGAGGTTGGTGAGGAAGGTGAGGTTGCTAATGAAGGTGAGGTTGGTGAGGAAGGTGAGGTTGCTAATAAAGGTCAGGTTGATGAGGAAGGCGAGGTTGCTAATGAAGGTGAGGTTGGTGAGGAAGGTGAGGTTGCTAATGAAGGTGAGGTTGGTGAGGAAGGTGAGGTTGCTAATGAAGGTGAGGTTGGTGAGGAAGGTGAGGTTGCTAATGAAGGTGAGGTTTGTGAGGAAGGTGAGGTTGGTGAGGAAGGTGAGGTTGCTAATGATGGTCAGGTTGATGAGGAAGGCGAGGTTGCTAATGAAGGTGAGGTTGGTGAGGAAGGTGAGGTTGCTAATGAAGGTGAGGTTGGTGAGGAAGGTGAGGTTGCTAATGAAGGTGAGGTTGCTAATGAAGGTGAGGTTGGTGAGGAAGGTGAGGTTGCTAATGAAGGTCAGGTTGGTGAGGAAGGTGAGGTTGCTAATGAAGGTCAGGTTGGTGAGGAAGGTGAGGTTGCTAATGAAGGTGAGGTTGGTGAGGAAGGTGAGGTTGCTAATGAAGGTGAGGTTGGTGAGGAAGGTGAGGTTGCTAATGAAGGTCAGGTTGGTGAGGAAGGTGAGGTTGCTAATGAAGGTGAGGTTGGTGAGGAAGGTGAGGTTGCTAATGAAGGTGAGGTTGGTGAGGAAGGTGAGGTTGCTAATGAAGGTGAGGTTAGTGAGGAAGGTGAGGTTGCTAATGAAGGTCAGGTTGATGAGGAAGGCGAGGTTGCTAATGAAGGTGAGGTTGGTGAGGAAGGTGAGGTTGCTAATGAAGGTGAGGTTGCTAATTAAGGTGAGGTTGGTGAGGAAGGTGAGGTTGCTAATGAAGGTGAGGTTGGTGAGGAAGGTGAGGTTGCTAATGAAGGTGAGGTTGATGAGGAAGGTGAGGTTGCTAATGAAGGTGAGGTTCGTGAGGAAGGTGAGGTTGCTAATGAAGGTGAGGTTGGTGAGGAAGGTGAGGTTGCTAATGAAGGTGAGGTTGCTAATGAAGGTGAGGTTGGTGAGGAAGGTGAGGTTGCTAATGAAGGTGAGGTTGGTGAGGAAGGTGAGGTTGCTAATGAAGGTCAGGTTGGTGAGGAAGGTGAGGTTGCTAATGAAGGTCAGGTTGGTGAGGAAGGTGAGGTTGCTAATGAAGGTCAGGTTGGTGAGGAAGGTGAGGTTGCTAATGAAGGTCAGGTTGGTGAGGAAGGTGAGGTTGCTAATGAAGGTCAGGTTGGTGAGGAAGGTGAGGTTGCTAATGAAGGTCAGGTTGGTGAGGAAGGTGAGGTTGCTAATGAAGGTCAGGTTGGTGAGGAAGGTGAGGTTGCTAATGAAGGTCAGGTTGGTGAGGAAGGTGAGGTTGCTAATGAAGGTGAGGTTGGTGAGGAAGGTGAGGTTGCTAATGAAGGTGAGGTTGGTGAGGAAGGTGAGGTTGCTAATGAAGGTGAGGTTGGTGAGGAAGGTGAGGTTGCTAATGAAGGTGAGGTTGGTGAGGAAGGTGAGGTTGCTAATGAAGGTCAGGTTGGTGAGGAAGGTGAGGTTGCTAATGAAGGTCAGGTTGGTGAGGAAGGGGAGGTTGCTAATGAAGGTCAGGTTGGTGAGGAAGGTGAGGTTGCTAATGAAGGTCAGGTTGGTGAGGAAGGTGAGGTTGCTAATGAAGGTCAGGTTGATGAGGAAGGTAACGTTGGTAAGGAAGGTGAGGAACGTGAGAGATTGCTCCTCATCCCAGACCTAACCAGCAGGTTTTAAACCCACGCTTTTGGGTCTTGTCTGGATGCCAAACTCTTTTCCAAACATGGATGGAGGGATAATGGAGGGAAAGAGGACAGTGTGCCACCACCATTCCATTCCTGCAGCTCCACCCCTTCCACTGCAGAGCTTAATGAAGGATTTTAAGACAATGAATCTCCCCATCATCATCCTCACCCTCCTCTTCCTCCTCCCTTTCTCACACACAGGCAGCATGTTTACATTGTGTTCTTGTCTCCTGCAGGCGCTGGAGAATCTGGCAAAAGCACCATCGTCAAACAGATGAAGTAAGTCTTCTAATTCCCGTATTGGTTCTCACAAAACTCCGTAGAACCTGGACGTGTACAGTACACATGCTCACGTCTTCCTCCCGTCTGCAACACAGACTCCTGATCTTCATCACAGCTGGCTGGTTGGTGTGGGTGGGAGGGAGTTGTGGAGTGCTACGGCATCATTGGAATGATACAGTCTACTTCCTGAAATTCTGCATTCAACCCTTCTGTACGGCTTTAATGCTGCATCTTTTTATCTAGTTGATACATAAAGCAGCCTGCAAAAGCTTGTGATCCCAGTCAGCATGCAGACATGATGTTTCCATGGTGACGTGATGTTTCCATGGAGACATGCTAACAAAGTTAGATTAGAACTGTGTTAAGTATAAATCCACGTGAACTGGTATAAATAGGTGGTCTTTCCAGGACTAGATCTGATAATTCTTCTCCAGTTTGAATTGAACCAAAGAGATGTTTGATAAGAAGTAATGCATCATGGATTATTTGGTATCCTCCGCCTCTGCTTTTCTCTGTGTGAGGATTTAACTCATCGAGTTAAAATCAATAACCAGCTGTTCAGGAATCAGTTCTTTCTTCTTTAATTGAATGAATAAGTCATGAACTTGCCGCTTTGAGATGGTCTCCTGTTCTGATTTTCAGACATGTTGGTCCTGCAGTCGTAACATCAAAGCGGAGAGAAATCTTTTGCAACAGTTTTCAGATTTAAAACCTTTCTGATCTTTTTCTTAACCAAGTCACAGTGAAAGTTAAGGTGGTGTTAAATCTGGATCCTGAAGTCCTGGACCTGGCTGATGATAAATTTGTTCTTTACATCCGTGAGAGTGTCTCTTTTTCCCGTCTATAGTAACGAAATAAAAACACCGTGTGGACGGCTGGTTGGTTTACTGAGTAACCAGGGTCAGTCCACTGATAAAAACCTCCACTGCGCTCTTGTTTCACTGCTGTAGAGACCAAGCGTGGACATTTGGTCTTCAACAGTGACTTAATTAAAGCTGCCTGATAATTATTCCTCCTTTGGTATCACTATAATGTACTTAATGATACTTCTGTGGGGATTTATCTGTGCTGCTTAGCAGGGAGCTTTTAGGAATCTCAACATTCTTTAATACAACTTCTCCTCTTACAGTATCAGTGTAATAATCCTGTAAAACACCAACAGGATTTACCATTGCCCTCTTAAAACATCAGCTGTTCTGTCACTAGCCGCCCCTTCTCTCTCTGATCTGTAATCCAGTCCTTACAGAGAGTTTTCCTTGGTCTGCTCTGCTGCATCATTTCCCTGACAGCACGCCATCTTTCGCCTCATAAGAAGCTTCACTTTTTGGCCACAGAGTATTGCATCACATGGGCCCTGTCAGTCCAGATGACTGTCTTCATCAAGACAGAAAATAAACATCTTGATTTGTAAAATCTTTACTAAAACAAAGCAAAAATGTTGAATACAAAAAGATGGTGCGTACCTCCCACTGGTTTCCATGGCGGACAGGTCCTGCTGGAGCACAGATCCGTGGTTAGACACACATTCATGAGGCTTTCAGTCACATTTTTCTTTTTTCAAACAAAGATGTCAGAGTGATCAGCTGTTTCATCTGACGTCTTCTTCAGTGTGGCTGGAGATGCAACTGTGTCATGATGTGGTGGTTTGTGTTTTTCCTTAGTTCAGGTTTCCTGTTTTATTTTCTAGTTTTTCCTGTTTGCTTCCCTTGTTTGTTGTTTAGCTTTATTGATTTCCTGTTCATTGAGTTCACCTGGTCTTGTTTCAGTTCATTCCGTACACCTGTTTCTTGTTTGGTTCCCCCGTGTATTTATACCCCTCAGTTTTAGTTCTTGGTTGCTGGATCATTTTGTTGTCTTAGTTTGTTTGTGTAGTCCCCGGAGATCCTCGGTTAAAATAAATCTACTAAAATCTGCATCCCTGTTCCCTCATCTCTGTGTTTGGGTCCACACCTTCCTCGCCGCCACCCCGTGACAAACTGCACTGTTTCAGACATTCTAGGTGTTGTAGATCAGCTTTTCCCTGAAGGTTTTATATCTGATTTAACCAATAAAGGCTTTTTGTTAAACATGGAGTCCTAGGAATGAGTGAACTAGTCCTAAAAACAAGTCAACTAGTCATAAGAACGAGTAAACTAGTTCTGGGGATGAATAAAGTATTCTAGGAATGTGTAATGTAGTCCTATGGACAAGTAAAATAGTACCAGGAAAGCGTAAAGTAATCCTAAGTATACGAGTAGTATTTTGTCCAGGTTTCTCATCATTATGTTGGGCTCCATGTTAGCATGGCTGCTTCCGGCTGCTGTAGCTCTTCCTGCCGTCTCCTCTCAGGGATCTGGTCATGTCTCCGGGCGAAGGGATGCTTTCTCTGAAAGATCAGTTTAGATAAAAAAAAGAAAAAAAAAAGCCTGTAGCTTCATGGAAGGACCTGCGTCCAACTGGACAGTCCACCATCACCTTCCTACCATGTCCTCTACTGTCTGATTTCCTGCTTGTGTTGTTCTCACTCTGATGTAAGTCGCTTTGGATAAAAGCGTCTAAATGACTGTAGAATAGAATTTAAATCAATGATTTGCATATTGATGAGTTCTAAATGGAATTTGTGGCTCCAGAACAGTCCTGTTCTGTGAGCTCATGATGGCGCCCTGAAGCGTCACAGACGTTCTGGAGAGCTAATCTTTGAGGAAAACCTCTACCTGCAGAGGGACGGAAGGAAAGCCAACCGTGGGATCGTGTGCATCTGTGTGGGTGCACTCAGGCCGCCAACCGAAGGGACTGGGTCATGTGAGATCAGCAGATCAGTCTGCTGTGTGTGTGTGTGTTTATGAAGTTGTGTGTGCTTAGGCGTGTGCCCAGCTGACAAACTGCCCTCTCCAGCAGTGTTGGCCTGCTGTGTGAGGAAAGTCATGGAATGGTTTGTATAAATGGACAGATTGGGGAAGCCATGGTCAGCCACCAAAGAGGTGTGTGTGTGTGTGTGTTAAAAGTTCCTGGAAAGAAATTATGAATCCCTGGTTCCCTTGGAAGTAGAGTTTTTCCTCTTTGTATCTAGATTTAGACTTAAGGAGCAAAGTGGGGGTCACCAGCAGAATCAAGCAGCTGTAGCTGAAAAGTAGCATGAAAGTTTAGCAGCACTTTCATGTTAAACAGGGAGGAAAAACTCATTTCTGCAGGTCCTCCTGGAATCCTTGCTAGTTCTCAAAATTACCATTTTCCTTTTTTCCTGATATTTTCATGGTTTGGGATGATACATCCTTTCCTTCGGCTTTCCCCCCGCTGCTGATCCATCATCACCATGTGCGCTTGGTTTGTTGTCTGGATCTGGAAGTCCCACAGGATCTCAGCCCTGCCATTCCCCACCACCTTGGGAGGTCTCTATTGTTGTGACATACATGTTTTCACTCTTTATTCTGCACAGAAGTTTCTGTACTCATCGAATAAACAGAAAATAATAAAATGATATTCATGTCAAAATAAATTTGATCAGTCGTTTTCGGTAGTAAAGACACGTCTCTGTCCTAGTGGTTTGTCCCGATGTAATTTACCTGTAAAAATCTAATATGCATTGGATGCCTTGTGGAATTTGATGCACACAGTCAACATGGAGACGTGATGTTTCCATGGTGACATGATGTTTCCATGCAGACGTGATGTTTCCATGGAGACGTGATGTTTCCATGGAGACGTGATGTTTCCATGGAGACGTGATGTTTCCATGCAGACGTGATGTTTCCATGGAGACGTGATGTTTCCATGGTGACATGATGTTTCCATGCAGACGTGATGTTTCCATGGAGACGTGATGTTTCCATGGAGACGTGATGTCTTTAAAGATTATAAGAGCTTTGAAAAAAAGAAACACCAGCACTCACTTTGAAAACAGTAACGAGTCAATAATAAACAGAGCAAACATGTCGTGATGCAAAGTGTCCATTTAGAATGAAAATGCCAATTTAAACCGGTGGGTTTTGACTTTGGTTTTGAATGCTATGATGAAGTCTGACTGTCCGATGTGTGTGCGTGTGCATTTCAGGTAATGTGATCAGCGGGTTTGATGCGGGTGATGATCAGTCTGTTGGTGAGTTTGGTGTGGACTCTGGTGGGAAGGACATTACAGTAATTGATATGGGAAGTGACGATTGAATGAAGTGGATTTGGACAGAGATGGATGGCGTCTGGAGATACTGTGGAGATGGAAGAAGGCAGGGCAGGATATGTTTTCAATATAGGGTGTAAGTGAGAGGGTGCTGTTAAGGCTCGGGCTGAGAAGGGTACAGGGAGTCCGTCAGCAATAGTGGGTGGGACTGGAGTGTGTTGTGATTTGGCGAGGTTTGGTTTCGAGCCGATAAGAAGGGCTTCGGTTATACCACTGCTTAGCTTCAAGAAGGTCCTGCACATGCATGTCTGGATATGTTCCAAGCAGGTGATGTTTGTCCTTGGCATAGCAGTGGAAACAGATTGTGTGGTAATGGAGAAGTGTGCCCAGGGAAACAAGGATTGGCCCACGTCTGAACCCTGGCCGAGACCCAGTGAGACACGCACATCCAAACTTGTGGCCCTTTAATTGTATGAATATTCTGCGTTCTGTAAACATTTGATGCAAACCAGGAAAGTGCAACACCAGTAATTCCAATGTCTGTCAGATAGTCCAGGAGTAGTGTGGAATGATGTAGATGTGTGTGCGTGTGCTGAGGTCAAGGAGGATAAGAATAGTAAGCAATCTAGAGTCAGATTCAATGAGGAAGCCATTGTTGATTTTGACCAAGACTGTTTCCGTACTGTGTTTTGGAAGAAATCCATATTGGAACGGTCATGACAATCTTTTTTCTTTAATCAAGATGAGACTGTAGCTTTTGAATATTTTGGAGATAAAGAGAGATTGGAGATGGACCAGCAGAAGCTACGGTTAAGCACCAGCTTTTTTCAGGATGGGTGTGATAAGGAAACATTAATACACATCACAACATCTGGAATTCATTCATATTAAAAGGAAGTGGGCCAAGTCCAGATCCCAGTTGGACACCTTTGAAAATCTTTGAAATGAATCTATCTTTAAACCTGTTGCCACAGAAACCATTTCCACATTTCCACTCGTCTTCCTGCTACTATCTACCTGCTGTCCTCACTGCAGCACCTCCACCTCAGCTGCATCCCAAACGTCTTCTTGGCTTTATTCCAGCCATAGAGGATCATTATTTTCCTGCTTTTCTCATCACTTGTTGATGAGAATCCACCATCCGGCGGCTCAGGAGGGGGAAGCAGTGCTCCATCAATACTGTGTACAGTGGAGATGGGGAGCTGCTGACCTCAACTCGGGACGTTGTGGGTCGGTGGAGGGAATACTTCGAAGACCTCCTCAATCCTACCAACACGTCTTCCGATGAGGAAGCAGAGACTCAGGGGTGGACTCTCCTATCTCTGGGGCTAAAGTGTCACAAAAAGAGAATGAACCCACGGAACTGGTTGGCAGCTTAACTGTTTAATTAAACAATCACAGGGAGGACCAGATGGAAGATGTCCGAGGATCTCGGCAGAATCCGTGAAGGCAAGGAAAAGATCCAGGCAGGCTGGGTGGACGTCAGATGGCTGAACCGGCAGGACAGGCCAGCGTAAAGGCTGTAGTTTGTCTCAGACGACGTAGCAAACACTTTGAAGAGACAATGATCCAGCGTGGAATGGTGAACAGCCTGGGGTTTATAAGCAGGTTAGGAGCATGATCCTGATTCCACTCAGCTGTGCGGCGTAACCACAGGCCACGCCTCCAGCAAACACCACTGAGAAGGAGCTACGCACACACGGCTTGGAAATCCATGACATGAAGTCGCTGAGGTGGTCAAAAAGCTCCTTGGCGGCAAGGCCCCGGGGGTGGATGAGATCCGCCCGGAGTTCCTTAAGGCTCTGGATGCTGTGGGGCTGTCCTGGCTGACACGCCTCTGCAGCATCGCGTGGACATCGGGGACAGTGCCGCTGGATTGGCAGACTGGGGTGGTGTTCCCCCTTTTTAAGAAGGGGGACCGGAGGGTGTGTTCCAATTATAGGGGGATCACACTCCTCAGCCTTCCTGGTAAGGTCTATTCAGGGGTCCTGGAGAGGAGGGTCCGCCGGATAGTCGAATCCCGGATTGAGGAGGAGCAGTGTGGTTTTCATCCTGGTCGCGGAACAGTGGACCAGCTCTATACCCTCTTTGGGGTCCTGGAGGGGGCATGGGAGTTTGCCCAACCAGTCTACATGTGTTTTGTGGACCTGGAGAAGGTGTTCGACCGTGTCCCCCGGGGTCTCCTGTGGGGGGTACTCCGGGGGTATGGGGTACCGGACCCCCTTGTACGAGCCGAAAGAAGGAGATCTTGTATACAGGCGGCTGAAATGAGTTTCCTCCACAGAACAACGCATCATGATACAACATGTCCAATTTAATTACGATTCTTAAACGTTAAAATTTTTTTTTTTTTTTCATGATAATTAAATGACAGATATGCAACTGTAAAATGTGACAGGAAGCTGAAAGTCGCACAGCTGCCTGGACACTTCAGGGAGACAAGATTGTGAATAGAGGAGGCTGAAATGAGTTTCCTCCGCAGGGTGGCCGGGCTCTCCCTTAGAGATAGGGTGAGGAGCTCAGTCATCCGGGAGGAGATCAGAGTAGAGCCGCTGCTCCTCCGCATCGAGAGGAACCAGTTGAGGTGGCTCGGGCATCTGGTCAGGATGCCTCCTGGACCTCCCTGGTGAGGTGTTCCAGGCACGTCCCTCTGGGAGGAGACCCCGGGGAAGACCCAGGACACGCTGGAGGGATTATATCTCTCGGCTGGCCTGGGAACGCCTCGGGATCCCCCCCGCAGAGTTGGCAAATGTGGCTGGGGAGAAGGAAGTCTGGGCTTCCCTGCTTAGGCTGCTGCCCCCGCGACCCGACCCCGGATAAGTGGCAGAAGATGGATGGATGGATCACTTATTGATCTCTGGCTGCTCCTGATTGGACGTTACCGTCAGTTTAAGCTCTCTGATTGGTGGAAAGTCTGACAGGAAGTGTCTTCATCATCATGTCCAGGTGAAAATAGAGGTCTCTTAGCAACATGGTAGTGATGGTGATGAAGATGTGATAAATAATGGTGGATTTACCATCTAGAGTCTCTGAATAAACACTACATGTTGTGTCTGGATTGTAAACCTCCTGGACGGATAGAAAAGCTGGAAAACCTCCGTAGACCAGCTGGAGGGTCAAATGACCATCACAGTTACACACTGCTGGTCCTGCTGGCTGGGTAGACCTCAGGTATCTGCTGCAGGTTTACAGGTTAATGATCGTAGATCTCATACTGCCTACTTCTTTGTTAATAACTGATCCAGGTTTCACACTGACCTCTGTCTGCTGCCATCATGAACATTGTTATCTGTCACAGTTTACCCTGCTGTAGCTGTGTTTCCGTTGCAGTTTTTGCAATATAAAAGCATAATTTCTAAAATTTCAATAAAAGTGCATTTGTGTTTGAAGGTGTTTCCAATAAATGGTGTTTTTTGCGTTTCTAGAAATGCAGCTGTTGTTGCACCCTGTTGTTCCTAATCATGGAAGAGATTTAAGGGTTAAAGCCACATTGTCTAGCATCTTATCATGTGTTTCTCTCCTCTTCATCTCGCTGACATGATTGGAGTTGACCAGCCGGAGGGAGAACAAACGCTGTCCGTCCCCCCCGGCTGCATTGCTTCCCACAGGCTGTTCCCACTGAGTGTGTGGTTTCTCTCTGCAGAGCAGGAGATAATTAGGTTTAAGCCTTAGAAGAGCAGAATGAGAGTGAGGGGAGGGGAAAAGGTGGTTTAGAAAGGGAGAATTTAATGAAAGAAAATAAAAAAAGAGGACAGAAAGTCCTATTACAGATTATTTACTTCACTGAGTTTCGCAAGCCAGTGGAAAGGAGAGAGGAGTGAGACGGTGGTGAAGTGGAACAACAGAAGCCAGCAGATGGGAAAACCCTAACCCTCTTTAAAGACAGGGTGAAGTGAATGTGAGAGGGTGAAAAGAAAGAGGAAGAGTGAACGAGACTGGAAAGGAAGAGAACAAGCTGGAGAAAGTGAGAAATAGACGAGTTGTCAAGGAGCCGGATCAAAGGCCATCCTCTGGACTCTGTTCTCCATGATTATTCGTCTCAGAAACACACAGGCTGTGAAACTAATTCATAGATCACTGAAAGTCACTCCTCATTGGCTAGAGTGGGCATGTTGAGATCTGGAGGGATCTGATTAGCTGCCTGTAAGATGGGCATCATGATCTGCATAGGATTTGGCTTCACATGTCTCTTATCACACAGTCTTTGTCTCCACAAATTAACCTAGCTAAGTTGTAAACAATCCATGAATCTATAAACTCACACTCCACTTCATCAGAACCATCTGTCCAACTTTCCAGTAACACAAATATCCAATCAGCCGATCACATGCCAGCAACTCATCACATTTACTCATGTAGACATGGATACACTACAGGACAGACCAGAGGCTTGACTGGGCAGGGACACAGAGAGATGTCCCTCCTTCCTTTGGTTTGGTTTCACTCTGAACTTTTCTGGATCAGACCAAACCACCCGGGCGTCATCATGCAGTTACAACAACAGATCACAAGGGGGCGAAATTCCCCAAATCGGACACCAACCGAGAAAAAAGAAGAAGAGTATCAGAACAAAGTATGCCTCTTTGGTCTGAATAAGTTGACCCCCAGTTTTCAACTGGACCAGCGTTCTTTTTTAATCCAAAACCAGTAGACTTCCGGGTTTTCAACTGGACCAGCTTTCTACCCTTTGGTCCAAACCAGAGTGAGAATGAGTGTTCACACTGCTTCAAACAAACCGGACTATGCGTGGAAGTGGACAGTGAGTTTTGTAAAACAGACTTTACCAGTGTGAACACATTCATTCATTCATTATCCTAACTGCTTAATCTGATGAAGGGTTGCGGGGAAGCTGGAGCCTATCCCAGCAGTCTTTGGGCGAAAGGCGGGGTACACCCTGGACAGGTCGCCAGTCCATCGCAGGGGTGAACACGTTCATTGTTAAAAATAAAACTGGAGTTATGTTCAATGTTTGTTTTTCTTGGCTGAGGTGTGATCCAAAAATCTCCTCCAGCTACTAAACCCTCCACATCTACCATCAGCTGACTTGACATCAGCTGAGCAAGGTCCCAGTAACAGGACTGCTTTGTCTGGTCGCTCTCTGAACTGACATCAAATCTGCCAAATACGTCTAACACAGAAACAAAAGTATGAAAATACACACCTTCAAATGTGCAGAAGTACACACACACTTTCCTGTCACAAAAGAGCTTTGTTTTATAATAAGAAAGCCTGATTAGTGCACAGACCACACACACACACACACACACACACACCATCACACTGCTGACTGGATCATACACACTGTGCAGACAGAGCGACGGCTGAAAGGGAAAACACACTTTATTATGATGAAAATGAGCACAGCTTTATTTCTGCATCAAATTTCATCTACAAGACTTCATGTAAAGCATCACAGCTGCATGCAGGAGAAGCTTCACACATAACATTAGAGTATATTAAGAGAATAAAAATATTAATACCAAACAGATAAATTCAATAATAATAAAATTTAAAGGACAAAATGAAATAAGTTAGGGGATATGTTAAAAAGGTAACTTATCTGATACTTCACTAAGATGAGGTAGATCAGCGGGACAGGTTAACAGATACCTTAACTGGATGAATGAAAAATTACATTAACAGCATGAGTTAACAGCATCGTTAATAGGATAAGTTAGCAGATACGTTAACAGGATGAGTTAACAGATAAGTTAATAGAATGAGTTAACAGGAAATAAAATTTCATATTCAACTAAGTAATAATTAAATTTTTTAATTAATTAAAAAATTGAGTTTGGACGTAGCAGAGAGTCAACATTTATTCGTTTTACATTGTCAACAGCAACGAGATGGTAAACATACCAGTATTTACATTCCCACATTATATTTAGTCATTCAAACTAAATGTTTTATTTCATACAGTACCTGTAATGTGTTTTTGTTTTTTTTACAAGGGAAAACATGGAGTTATAACCTCCATTTTAAAACGATTTTCTCTGCATGCTAGCGTGGGAATGCTACACCTTGTCCGGCTGCAACATGTCAGAGGTTGGCACCTGTTTGAGCTTTCCTTCACATCTACATTATACAACGAAGCCATGATATTATTGTCTGTTCCAGGATTTACTGTCTGCAAACACTCCAGCAGTGGTTGAAGTCATTCAATCTGTCTGTTGTATGATGGGAAAACGAGCTTTATGGCAGAGATTATCTCAATTAATCATTTTAAAGAAATTTGAAATTACTTGCAGAACAAGTGGCTACAATTGCTTTAAATGATGATGGGATTAATTATCTATTCTATTCTATTCTATTCTATTCTACAGTCATTTAGCAGACGCTTTCATCCAAATATCGCTTTTACCCATAATATCACCTATGTTATAATACAAAGAATTTATACCATAATGTTTTTTGCAGCCTGCCCTGTGACCTCACAGCAAGAAGATTACTGGTTCGATCCTTTTTGGCATGTGTGGAGTTTGTGTGTTCTCCCTGTGTATGCGTGGGTTCTCTCTGGGTATTCTGGCTTCCTCCCACCATAGGTTAATTGGATACTCTAAATTGTCCATAGGTGTGAGTAGTTGTTTGTCTCTGTGTGGCCCTGCGATGGACTGGCGTACCCTGCCTTTCGCCCAAAGACACGAGGTGTCTTTCACTGGATTAGGGAGTGAAGGTAGACGGGAGCCGTTTGAGTTATTGTTTTGTAAGCCAGAAGCAGAGCTTTGAATTCGATGCGTGCTGCAACCGGAAGCCAGTGAAGAGCGATTAGCAGCGGAGTGACATGAGCTCGTTTGGGTTGGTTGAAAACCAGACGCGCTGTGGCATTCTGGATCATCTGCAGAGGTTTAACCAGCATGCAGGCAGACCTGCCAGTAGGGAACTGCAGTAATCGATGTGTGAGATGACCAGAGCCTGAACGAGAAGCTGAGTCGTGTGTTCTGTCAGGTACGTCTGATTCTCTTGATGTTGTAGAGAGCATATCGGCAGGTACGGGCAACCGAGGCAACTTGGACCTTAAAGGTCAGCTGGTCATCCACCATGACCCCAAGATTCCAGGCAGCAGACGTAGGAACAAGTGTGATAGAGTGGAGCTTCACACGTATCTGCAGAGGTAAGGAAGGATTGGCTGGACAGACAATGAGCTCTGTCTTGGACAGATGGAGCTGAAGGTGGTGATCCTTCATCCATGCAGAGATATCAGCAAGACAAGCTGATATTCTCATTGAGACGTTGTGTTGTCTGGTAGGAAGGAGAGGAAAAGCTGAGTGTCATCTGCATAGCAGTGGTAGGAGAAGCCATGAGAGCTTCTAACTGCACCGAGTGAGGAGGTGTATGGTGGAAAGAGAAGAGGGCCGAGCACCGATCCCTGAGGCTCCCCTGTTTTCATGTGATCTGGATACTTCTCCTCACCAGGATACTCTGAAGGATCTTCCTGAGAGGTAGGACGTGGACCACGAGAGGACAGATCCAGAGATGCTGAGCTCAGAGAGTGGAGAGGAGAATCTGATGGTTGGCTGGGTCAGAAGCAGCAGACAGGTCCAGCAGGACCAGGACTGACCGGTAGATCTGGTTCAGCGGGACCAGGACTGACCGGTAGATCTGGTCCAGCAGGACCAGGACTGATCGGTGGATCTGGTCCAGCAGGACCAGGACTGAGGACTGACTGGTGGACCAGGCATTAATGTAATTAATGACTTGAGATTAGTTTTTGTAAGAATCTAATCAATATTTTATCACTGCATCATAAATATTTCACTTCCTTATGTAAACTGAATAAATACACGCGTAACCCTTCTTATTGATGATGTAGCCAGAAAACTATTGTAAAATATTCGCAAAAATATTAATCTTCAGTAAATGAGTTCATCGTGTCTTCTAAAACAACTTTCAATCAAACAGAAAACAAAACATTTTTATTCAGTATAACCTTATTGTACAGTCTCACAGAGATGGAGAGTATGTGCAGAGATGGTAACCACGGCAACATGGAACTGGGAAGCTTTTGGACAATGTGACTGGACGTACTGGAGCAGCTTCATGCTGACAGGAAGCACAAGATGGAAAAGACTGTGTGGAAAACTGCAGCAGCTGCATCAGACAGAGGAATCCTGGAGGTTCACCAGGCTCTGACATCTGCTGGAAAACATTAAATACATATTTATACTATCAAATATTCATCATTTAACTAATAACATGTTGTGAAGTATATTTATAATATCAAATAATCAATTAAAATCACATTCAGATTTATCCAGCGGGACCAGGCTTCATCAACACTCCAAGGTTTCAGACCTGCCAGGTAGTTTTAACAGCTTGAGTCTCCAGGTGTTCACCAACGCCGACCCACTTCTCTTTGCTTCCAAACGGACTAATCTCAGTTTTTAACATTTCATTGTAGACTGTTCTCTCTCATCCAGGGGCTTATTGGGTCTGTTGGACTGCAGTCGTCTGGTGATGACGACACAGACATTAAAGTTCTGTGATATTTTTACAACCTGAACAGAAGGAGTCCAACGACTGACCTCTGAAGTACTCCACAAGTCATGGCAGCTGACTCATATTCAAGACATGGAGACCCAGAAGCTTGGTTCAATCATAAAGCCATAAATCTGCAGAACAAACCTTTTATTGTCTTGAAGTGGATCCTGGATTTATTTATTTTTATTAAAACCTGTATCTCTTTGGTTACGGTGAATGATACAGTACTTCACACCTCTAGTCCGTTGTCACTTAATGCATGCTAGCATCGTACACAGAAGCTAAACTGTTGCTTTAATTTAACAAGCATATGTGAAGCAAACTGAAGCTTGATGGCTATAAGGACGCACAACTTGTAAATATCTCAGAAAAATCATACATCAGAAAATATTATAATTTTGCACCAGTGTGAAAATAATTGTTAAATAATTCTAAGCAAAGATTGTATTTAAAATTAATTTTAAAAAGATAAAAAGGCTTGTTCTTTGATGGATGGGCAAAATATTGAGTATAAGTCTCTTATTGTCCTGGATATTTGGTCTCAGATATGTGAAAATATCAATTTTAGAAGTCTATAAGACCTGGTTTCAGTTGTGGACTTGGTTCATTAGGTTGTCAGGACAGTCCACAAGATTCGGTTCGGTTGTGGACCTGGTTCATTTGGTTGCCAGGACAGTCCATAAGACTCGGTTTGGTTGTGGACTCGGTTCATTCGGTTGCCAGGATAGTCCATAAGACTCAGTTTTGGCTGTGGACTCGGTTCATTTGGTTGTCAGGACAGTCCATAAGATTTGGTTCGGTTGTGGACTCGGTTCATTTGGGTGCCAGCACAGTCCAAAAGACTCGGTTCGGTTGTGGACTTGGTTCATTTGGTTGCCAGGATAGTCCATAACACTCGGTTCGGTTGTGGACTCGGTTGATGCGGTGGCCAGGACAGTCCATAAGACTCGGTTCGATTGTCGAATCGGTTCATGCGGTGGCCAGGATAGTCCATAAGACTCGGTTCGGTTGTGGACTCGGTTGATGCGGTGGCCAGGATAGTCCATAAGACTTGGTTTCAGTTGTGGACTTGGTTCATTAGGTTGTCAGGACAGTCCATAAGATTCGGTTCGGTTGTGGACCTGGTTCATGCGGTGGCCAGGATAGTCCATAAGACTCGGTTTGGTTTTGGACTCGGTTCATTCAGTGGCCAAGACAGTCCATAAGACTCGATTTGGTTGTGGACTCGTTTCATTTGGTTGCCAGGACAGTCCATAAGACTCGATTCGGTTGTGGACTCGGTTCTTTTGGTTGCCAGGACAGTCCATAAGACTCGGTTTGGTTGTGGACTCGGTTCATTCGGTTGCCAGAATAGTCCATAAGACTCGGTTCGGTTGTGGACTCTGTTCATGCGGTTCTCCAGGATAGTTCATAAGACTCGTTTCAGTTGTGGACTCGGTTCATGCGGTGGCCAGGATAGTCCATAAGACGTGGTTTGCTTGTGGACTTGGTTCATGCAGTGGCCAGGATAGTCCATAAGACTCGGTTTCGGTTGTGGACTCGGTTCATGCAGTGGTCAGGACAGTCCATAAGACTCGGTTCGGTTGTGGACTCGGTTCATGCGGTGGCCAGGACAGTCCATAAGACTCGGTTCGGTTGTGGACTCGGTTCATTTGGTTACCAGGACAGTTCATAAGACTCGGTTTGATTCTGGACTCGGTTCATTTGGTTGCCAGGACAGTCTATAAGATTCGGTTCGGTTGTCGATTCAGTTCGGTTGTGGACTCGGTTCATACGGTGGCCAGGAAAGGCCATAGGACTCGGTTCGGTTGTGGACTCGGTTCATGCGGTGGCCAGGACAGTCCATAAGACTCGGTTCAATTGTGGACTCGGTTCATTTTGTTTGCCAGGACAGTCCATAAGACTCGTTTTGGTTGTCGATTCGATTAATGCGGTGGCCAGGATAGTCCATAAGACTCCGTTTGGTTTTGGACTCGGTTCATTCAGTGGCCAAGACAGTCCATAAGACTCGATTTGGTTGTGGACTCGTTTCATTTGGTTGCCAGGACAGTCCATAAGACTCGATTCGGTTGTGGACTCGGTTCTTTTGGTTGCCAGGACAGTCCATAAGACTCGGTTTGGTTGTGGACTCGGTTCATTCGGTTGCCAGAATAGTCCATAAGACTCGGTTCGGTTGTGGACTCTGTTCATGCGGTTCTCCAGGATAGTTACTAAGACTCGTTTCAGTTGTGGACTCGGTTCATGCGGTGGCCAGGATAGTCCATAAGACGTGGTTTGGTTGTGGACTTGGTTCATGCAGTGGCCAGGATAGTCCATAAGACTCGGTTTCGGTTGTGGACTCGGTTCATGCAGTGGTCAGGACAGTCCATAAGACTCGGTTCGGTTGTGGACTCGGTTCATGCGGTGGCCAGGACAGTCCATAAGACTCGGTTCGGTTGTGGACTCGGTTCATTTGGTTACCAGGACAGTTCATAAGACTCGGTTTGATTCTGGACTCGGTTCATTTGGTTGCCAGGACAGTCTATAAGATTCGGTTCGGTTGTGGATTCAGTTCGGTTGTGGACTCGGTTCATACGGTGGCCAGGAAAGGCCATAGGACTCGGTTCGGTTGTGGACTCGGTTCATGCGGTGGCCAGGACAGTCCATAAGACTCGGTTCAATTGTGGACTCGGTTCATTTTGTTTGCCAGGACAGTCCATAAGACTCGTTTTGGTTGTCGATTCGATTAATGCGGTGGCCAGGATAGTCCATAAGACTCGGTTTGGTTGTGGACTTGGTTCATTAGGTTGTCAGGACAGTCCATAAGATTCGGTTCGGTTGTGGACCTGGTTCATACGGTGGCCAGGATAGTCCATAAGACTCGGTTCACTTGTGGACTCGGTTCATTTGGTTACCAGGACAGTCCATTAGACTCGGATCAGTTGTGGACTCGGTTCATGCGGTGGCTAGGACAGTCCATAAGACTCGGTTCGGTTGTGGACTCAGTTCATGCGGTGGCCAGGACAGTCCATAAGACTCGGTTTCGGTTGTGGACTCGGTTCATGCCGTGGTCAGGACAGTCCATAAGATTCGGTTTGGTTGTGGACTCGGTTCATGCGGTGGCCAGGACAGTCCATAAGACTTGGTTCGGTTGTGGACTCGGTTCATTTGGTTACCAGGACAGTTCAGAAGACTCGGTTTGATTCTGGACTCGGTTCATTTGGTTGCCAGTACAGTCCATAAGATTCGGTTCGGTTGTGGATTCAGTTTGGTTGTGGACTCGGTTTATACGGTGGACAGGAAAGGCCATAGGACTCGGTTCGGTTGTGGACTCGGTTCATGCGGTGGCCAGGACAGTCCATAAGACTCGGTTCAATTGTGGACTCGGTTCATTTTGTTTGCCAGGACAGTCCATAAGACTCGTTTTGGTTGTCGATTCGATTAATGCGGTGGCCAGGATAGTCCATAAGACTCGGTTTGGTTTTGGACTCGGTTCATTCAGTGGCCAAGACAGTCCATAAGACTCGATTTGGTTGTGGACTCGTTTCATTTGGTTGCCAGGACAGTCCATAAGACTCGATTCGGTTGTGGACTCGGTTCTTTTGGTTGCCAGGACAGTCCATAAGACTCGGTTTGGTTGTGGACTCGGTTCATTCGGTTGCCAGAATAGTCCATAAGACTCGGTTCGGTTGTGGACTCTGTTCATGCGGTTCTCCAGGATAGTTCATAAGACTCGTTTCAGTTGTGGACTCGGTTCATGCGGTGGCCAGGATAGTCCATAAGACGTGGTTTGGTTGTGGACTTGGTTCATGCAGTGGCCAGGATAGTCCATAAGACTCGGTTTCGGTTGTGGACTCGGTTCATGCCGTGGTCAGGACAGTCCATAAGACTCGGTTCGGTTGTGGACTCGGTTCATGCGGTGGCCAGGACAGTCCATAAGACTCGGTTCGGTTGTGGACTCGGTTCATTTGGTTCCCAGGACAGTTCATAAGACTCGGTTTGATTCTGGACTCGGTTCATTTGGTTGCCAGGACAGTCCATAAGATTCGGTTCGGTTGTGGATTCAGTTCGGTTGTGGACTCGGTTCATACGGTGGCCAGGAAAGGCCATAGGACTCGGTTCGGTTGTGGACTCGGTTCATTTTGTTTGCCAGGACAGTCCATAAGACTCGTTTTGGTTGTCGATTCGATTAGTGCGGTGGCCAGGACAGTCCATAAGACTCGGTTTGGTTTTGGACTCGGTTCATTCAGTGGCCAAGACAGTCCATAAAACTCGATTTGGTTGTGGACTCGTTTCATTTGGTTGCCAGGACAGTCCATAAGACTCGATTCAGTTGTGGACTCGGTTCTTTTGGTTGCCAGGACAGTCCATAAGACTCGGTTTGGTTGTGGACTCGGTTCATTCGGTTGCCAGAATAGTCCATAAGACTCGGTTCGGTTGTGGACTCGATTAATGCGGTGGCCAGGATAGTCCATAAGACTCCGTTTGGTTTTGGACTCGGTTCATTCAGTGGCCAAGACAGTCCATAAGACTCGATTCGGTTGTGGACTCGTTTCATTTGGTTGCCAGGGCAGTCTATAAGACTCGATTCGGTTGTGGACTCGGTTCTTTTGGTTGCCAGGATAGTCCATAAGACTCGGTTTGGTTGTGGACTCGGTTCATTTGGTTGCCAAGACAGTCCATTAGACTCGGTTCGGTTGTGGATTCAGTTCGGTTGTGGACTCGGTTCATACGGTGGACAGGAAAGGCCATAGGACTCGGTTCGGTTGTGGACTCGGTTCATGCGGTGGCCAGGACAGTCCATAAGACTCGGTTCAATTGTGGACTCGGTTCATTTTGTTTGCCAGGACAGTCCATAAGACTCGTTTTGGTTGTCGATTCGATTAATGCGGTGGCCAGGATAGTCCATAAGACTCGGTTTGGTTGTGGACTTGGTTCATTAGGTTGTCAGGACAGTCCATAAGATTCGGTTCGGTTGTGGACCTGGTTCATACGGTGGCCAGGATAGTCCATAAGACTCGGTTCGGTTGTGGACTCAGTTCATGCGGTGGCCAGGACAGTCCATAAGACTCGGTTTCGGTTGTGGACTCGGTTCATGCCGTGGTCAGGACAGTCCATAAGATTCGGTTCGGTTGTGGACTCGGTTCATGCGGTGGCCAGGACAGTCCATAAGACTTGGTTCGGTTGTGGACTCGGTTCATTTGGTTACCAGGACAGTTCATAAGACTCGGTTTGATTCTGGACTCGGTTCATTTGGTTGCCAGGACAGTCCATAAGATTCGGTTCGGTTGTGGATTCAGTTCTGTTGTGGACTCGGTTCATACGGTGGACAGGAAAGGCCATAGGACTCGGTTCGGTTTTGGACTCGGTCCATGCGGTGGCCAGGACAGTCCATAAGACTCGGTTCAATTGTGGACTCGGTTCATTTTGTTTGCCAGGACAGTCCATAAGACTCGTTTTGGTTGTCGATTCGATTAATGCGGTGGCCAGGATAGTCCATAAGACTCGGTTTGGTTTTGGACTCGGTTCATTCAGTGGCCAAGACAGTCCATAAGACTCGATTTGGTTGTGGACTCGTTTCATTTGGTTGCCAGGACAGTCCATAAGACTCGATTCGGTTGTGGACTCGGTTCTTTTGGTTGCCAGGACAGTCCATAAGACTCGGTTTGGTTGTGGACTCGGTTCATTCGGTTGCCAGAATAGTCCATAAGATTCGGTTCGGTTGTGGATTCAGTTTGGTTGTGGACTCGGTTTATACGGTGGACAGGAAAGGCCATAGGACTCGGTTCGGTTGTGGACTCGGTTCATGCGGTGGCCAGGACAGTCCATAAGACTCGGTTCAATTGTGGACTCGGTTCATTTTGTTTGCCAGGACAGTCCATAAGACTCGTTTTGGTTGTCGATTCGATTAATGCGGTGGCCAGGATAGTCCATAAGACTCGGTTTGGTTTTGGACTCGGTTCATTCAGTGGCCAAGACAGTCCATAAGACTCGATTTGGTTGTGGACTCGTTTCATTTGGTTGCCAGGACAGTCCATAAGACTCGATTCGGTTGTGGACTCGGTTCTTTTGGTTGCCAGGACAGTCCATAAGACTCGGTTTGGTTGTGGACTCGGTTCATTCGGTTGCCAGAATAGTCCATAAGACTCGGTTCGGTTGTGGACTCTGTTCATGCGGTTCTCCAGGATAGTTCATAAGACTCGTTTCAGTTGTGGACTCGGTTCATGCGGTGGCCAGGATAGTCCATAAGACGTGGTTTGGTTGTGGACTTGGTTCATGCAGTGGCCAGGATAGTCCATAAGACTCGGTTTCGGTTGTGGACTCGGTTCATGCCGTGGTCAGGACAGTCCATAAGACTCGGTTCGGTTGTGGACTCGGTTCATGCGGTGGCCAGGACAGTCCATAAGACTCGGTTTGGTTGTGGACTCGGTTCATTTGGTTACCAGGACAGTTCATAAGACTCGGTTTGATTCTGGACTCGGTTCATTTGGTTGCCAGGACAGTCCATAAGATTCGGTTCGGTTGTGGATTCAGTTCGGTTGTGGACTCGGTTCATACGGTGGCCAGGAAAGGCCATAGGACTCGGTTCGGTTGTGGACTCGGTTCATTTTGTTTGCCAGGACAGTCCATAAGACTCGTTTTGGTTGTCGATTCGATTAGTGCGGTGGCCAGGACAGTCCATAAGACTCGGTTTGGTTTTGGACTCGGTTCATTCAGTGGCCAAGACAGTCCATAAAACTCGATTTGGTTGTGGACTCGTTTCATTTGGTTGCCAGGACAGTCCATAAGACTCGATTCAGTTGTGGACTCGGTTCTTTTGGTTGCCAGGACAGTCCATAAGACTCGGTTTGGTTGTGGACTCGGTTCATTCGGTTGCCAGAATAGTCCATAAGACTCGGTTCGGTTGTGGACTCGATTAATGCGGTGGCCAGGATAGTCCATAAGACTCCGTTTGGTTTTGGACTCGGTTCATTCAGTGGCCAAGACAGTCCATAAGACTCGATTCGGTTGTGGACTCGTTTCATTTGGTTGCCAGGGCAGTCTATAAGACTCGATTCGGTTGTGGACTCGGTTCTTTTGGTTGCCAGGATAGTCCATAAGACTCGGTTTGGTTGTGGACTCGGTTCATTTGGTTGCCAAGACAGTCCATTAGACTCGGTTCGGTTGTGGATTCAGTTCGGTTGTGGACTCGGTTCATACGGTGGACAGGAAAGGCCATAGGACTCGGTTCGGTTGTGGACTCGGTTCATGCGGTGGCCAGGACAGTCCATAAGACTCGGTTCAATTGTGGACTCGGTTCATTTTGTTTGCCAGGACAGTCCATAAGACTCGTTTTGGTTGTCGATTCGATTAATGCGGTGGCCAGGATAGTCCATAAGACTCGGTTTGGTTGTGGACTTGGTTCATTAGGTTGTCAGGACAGTCCATAAGATTCGGTTCGGTTGTGGACCTGGTTCATACGGTGGCCAGGATAGTCCATAAGACTCGGTTCGGTTGTGGACTCAGTTCATGCGGTGGCCAGGACAGTCCATAAGACTCGGTTTCGGTTGTGGACTCGGTTCATGCCGTGGTCAGGACAGTCCATAAGATTCGGTTCGGTTGTGGACTCGGTTCATGCGGTGGCCAGGACAGTCCATAAGACTTGGTTCGGTTGTGGACTCGGTTCATTTGGTTACCAGGACAGTTCATAAGACTCGGTTTGATTCTGGACTCGGTTCATTTGGTTGCCAGGACAGTCCATAAGATTCGGTTCGGTTGTGGATTCAGTTCTGTTGTGGACTCGGTTCATACGGTGGACAGGAAAGGCCATAGGACTCGGTTCGGTTTTGGACTCGGTCCATGCGGTGGCCAGGACAGTCCATAAGACTCGGTTCAATTGTGGACTCGGTTCATTTTGTTTGCCAGGACAGTCCATAAGACTCGTTTTGGTTGTCGATTCGATTAATGCGGTGGCCAGGATAGTCCATAAGACTCGGTTTGGTTTTGGACTCGGTTCATTCAGTGGCCAAGACAGTCCATAAGACTCGATTTGGTTGTGGACTCGTTTCATTTGGTTGCCAGGACAGTCCATAAGACTCGATTCGGTTGTGGACTCGGTTCTTTTGGTTGCCAGGACAGTCCATAAGACTCGGTTTGGTTGTGGACTCGGTTCATTCGGTTGCCAGAATAGTCCATAAGACTCGGTTCGGTTGTGGACTCTGTTCATGCGGTTCTCCAGGATAGTTCATAAGACTCGTTTCAGTTGTGGACTCGGTTCATGCGGTGGCCAGGATAGTCCATAAGACGTGGTTTGGTTGTGGACTTGGTTCATGCAGTGGCCAGGATAGTCCATAAGACTCGGTTTCGGTTGTGGACTCGGTTCATGCCGTGGTCAGGACAGTCCATAAGACTCGGTTCGGTTGTGGACTCGGTTCATGCGGTGGCCAGGACAGTCCATAAGACTCGGTTCGGTTGTGGACTCGGTTCATTTGGTTACCAGGACAGTTCATAAGACTCGGTTTGATTCTGGACTCGGTTCATTTGGTTGCCAGGACAGTCCATAAGATTCGGTTCGGTTGTGGATTCAGTTCGGTTGTGGACTCGGTTCATACGGTGGCCAGGAAAGGCCATAGGACTCGGTTCGGTTGTGGACTCGGTTCATTTTGTTTGCCAGGACAGTCCATAAGACTCGTTTTGGTTGTCGATTCGATTAGTGCGGTGGCCAGGACAGTCCATAAGACTCGGTTTGGTTTTGGACTCGGTTCATTCAGTGGCCAAGACAGTCCATAAAACTCGATTTGGTTGTGGACTCGTTTCATTTGGTTGCCAGGACAGTCCATAAGACTCGATTCAGTTGTGGACTCGGTTCTTTTGGTTGCCAGGACAGTCCATAAGACTCGGTTTGGTTGTGGACTCGGTTCATTCAGTTGCCAGAATAGTCCATAAGACTCGGTTCGGTTGTGGACTCTGTTCATGCGGTTCTCCAGGATAGTTCATAAGACTCGTTTCAGTTGTCGACTCGGTTCATGCGGTGGCCAGGATAGTCCATAAGACGTGGTTTGGTTGTGGACTTGGTTCATGCAGTGGCCAGGATAGTCCATAAGACTCGGTTTTGGTTGTGGACTCGGTTGATGCGGTGGCCAGGACAGTCCATAAGACTCGGTTCGGTTGTGGACTCGGTTCATTTGGTTACCAGGACAGTTCATAAGACTCGGTTTGATTCTGGACTCGGTTCATTTGGTTGCCAGGACAGTCCATAAGATTCGGTTCGGTTGTGGATTCAGTTCGGTTGTGGACTCGGTTCATACGGTGGCCAGGAAAGGCCATAGGACTCGGTTCGGTTGTGGACTCGGTTCATTTTGTTTGCCAGGACAGTCCATAAGACTCGTTTTGGTTGTCGATTCGATTAGTGCGGTGGCCAGGACAGTCCATAAGACTCGGTTTGGTTTTGGACTCGGTTCATTCAGTGGCCAAGACAGTCCATAAAACTCGATTTGGTTGTGGACTCGTTTCATTTGGTTGCCAGGACAGTCCATAAGACTCGATTCAGTTGTGGACTCGGTTCTTTTGGTTGCCAGGACAGTCCATAAGACTCGGTTTGGTTGTGGACTCGGTTCATTCGGTTGCCAGAATAGTCCATAAGACTCGGTTCGGTTGTGGACTCTGTTCATGCGGTTCTCCAGGATAGTTCATAAGACTCGTTTCAGTTGTCGACTCGGTTCATGCGGTGGCCAGGATAGTCCATAAGACGTGGTTTGGTTGTGGACTTGGTTCATGCAGTGGCCAGGATAGTCCATAAGACTCGGTTTCGGTTGTGGACTCGGTTCATGCCGTGGTCAGGACAGTCCATAAGACTCGGTTCGGTTGTGGACTCGGTTCATGCGGTGGCCAGGACAGTCCATAAGACTCGGTTCGGTTGTGGACTCGGTTCATTTGGTTACCAGGACAGTTCATAAGACTCGGTTTGATTCTGGACTCGGTTCATTTGGTTGCCAGGACAGTCCATAAGATTCGGTTCGGTTGTCGATTCAGTTCTGTTGTGGACTCGGTTCATACGGTGGACAGGAAAGGCCATAGGACTCGGTTCGGTTGTGGACTCGGTCCATGCGGTGGCCAGGACAGTCCAGAAGACTCGGTTCAGTTGTGGACTCGGTTCATTTTGTTTGCCAGGACAGTCCATAAGACTCGTTTTGGTTGTCGAATCGATTAATGCGGTGGCCAGGATAGTCCATAAGACTCCGTTTGGTTTTGGACTCGGTTCATTCAGTGGCCAAGACAGTCCATAAGACTCGATTCGGTTGTGGACTCGTTTCATTTGGTTGCCAGGACAGTCTATAAGACTCGATTCGGTTGTGGACTCGGTTCTTTTGGTTGCCAGGATAGTCCATAAGACTCGGTTTGGTTGTGGACTCGGTTCATTTGGTTGCCAAGACAGTCCATTAGACTCGGTTCGGTTGTGGATTCAGTTCGGTTGTGGACTCGGTTCATACGGTGGACAGGAAAGGCCATAGGACTCGGTTCGGTTGTGGACTCGGTTCATGCGGTGGCCAGGACAGTCCATAAGACTCGGTTCAATTGTGGACTCGGTTCATTTTGTTTGCCAGGACAGTCCATAAGACTCGTTTTGGTTGTCGATTCGATTAATGCGGTGGCCAGGATAGTCCATAAGACTCGGTTTGGTTGTGGACTTGGTTCATTAGGTTGTCAGGACAGTCCATAAGATTCGGTTCGGTTGTGGACCTGGTTCATACGGTGGCCAGGATAGTCCATAAGACTCGGTTCACTTGTGGACTCGGTTCATTTGGTTACCAGGACAGTCCATTAGACTCGGATCAGTTGTGGACTCGGTTCATGCGGTGGCTAGGACAGTCCATAAGACTCGGTTCGGTTGTGGACTCGGTTCATTTGGTTGCCAGTACAGTCCATAAGATTCGGTTCGGTTGTGGATTCAGTTCGGTTGTGGACTCGGTTTATACGGTGGACAGGAAAGGCCATAGGACTCGGTTCGGTTGTGGACTCGGTTCATGCGGTGGCCAGGACAGTCCATAAGACTCGGTTCAATTGTGGACTCGGTTCATTTTGTTTGCCAGGACAGTCCATAAGACTCGTTTTGGTTGTCGATTCGATTAATGCGGTGGCCAGGATAGTCCATAAGACTCGGTTTGGTTTTGGACTCGGTTCATTCAGTGGCCAAGACAGTCCATAAGACTCGATTTGGTTGTGGACTCGTTTCTTTGGTTGCCAGGACAGTCCATAAGACTCGATTCGGTTGTGGACTCGGTTCTTTTGGTTGCCAGGACAGTCCATAAGACTCGGTTTGGTTGTGGACTCGGTTCATTCGGTTGCCAGAATAGTCCATAAGACTCGGTTCGGTTGTGGACTCTGTTCATGCGGTTCTCCAGGATAGTTCATAAGACTCGTTTCAGTTGTGGACTCGGTTCATGCGGTGGCCAGGATAGTCCATAAGACGTGGTTTGGTTGTGGACTTGGTTCATGCAGTGGCCAGGATAGTCCATAAGACTCGGTTTCGGTTGTGGACTCGGTTCATGCCGTGGTCAGGACAGTCCATAAGACTCGGTTCGGTTGTGGACTCGGTTCATGCGGTGGCCAGGACAGTCCATAAGACTCGGTTCGGTTGTGGACTCGGTTCATTTGGTTACCAGGACAGTTCATAAGACTCGGTTTGATTCTGGACTCGGTTCATTTGGTTGCCAGGACAGTCCATAAGATTCGGTTCGGTTGTGGATTCAGTTCGGTTGTGGACTCGGTTCATACGGTGGCCAGGAAAGGCCATAGGACTCGGTTCGGTTGTGGACTCGGTTCATTTTGTTTGCCAGGACAGTCCATAAGACTCGGTTTGGTTTTGGACTCGGTTCATTCAGTGGCCAAGACAGTCCATAAAACTCGATTTGGTTGTGGACTCGTTTCATTTGGTTGCCAGGACAGTCCATAAGACTCGATTCAGTTGTGGACTCGGTTCTTTTGGTTGCCAGGACAGTCCATAAGACTCGGTTTGGTTGTGGACTCGGTTCATTCGGTTGCCAGTATAGTCCATAAGACTCGGTTCGGTTGTGGACTCTGTTCATGCGGTTCTCCAGGATAGTTCATAAGACTCGTTTCAGTTGTCGACTCGGTTCATGCGGTGGCCAGGATAGTCCATAAGACGTGGTTTGGTTGTGGACTTGGTTCATGCAGTGGCCAGGATAGTCCATAAGACTCGGTTTCGGTTGTGGACTCGGTTGATGCGGTGGCCAGGACAGTCCATAAGACTCGGTTCGGTTGTGGACTCGGTTCATTTGGTTACCAGGACAGTTCATAAGACTAGGTTTGATTCTGGACTCGGTTCATTTGGTTGCCAGGACAGTCCATAAGATTCGGTTCGGTTGTGGATTCAGTTCGGTTGTGGACTCGGTTCATACGGTGGCCAGGAAAGGCCATAGGACTCGGTTCGGTTGTGGACTCGGTTCATTTTGTTTGCCAGGACAGTCCATAAGACTCGTTTTGGTTGTCGATTCGATTAGTGCGGTGGCCAGGACAGTCCATAAGACTCGGTTTGGTTTTGGACTCGGTTCATTCAGTGGCCAAGACAGTCCATAAAACTCGATTTGGTTGTGGACTCGTTTCATTTGGTTGCCAGGACAGTCCATAAGACTCGATTCAGTTGTGGACTCGGTTCTTTTGGTTGCCAGGACAGTCCATAAGACTCGGTTTGGTTGTGGACTCGGTTCATTCGGTTGCCAGAATAGTCCATAAGACTCGGTTCGGTTGTGGACTCTGTTCATGCGGTTCTCCAGGATAGTTCATAAGACTCGTTTCAGTTGTCGACTCGGTTCATGCGGTGGCCAGGATAGTCCATAAGACGTGGTTTGGTTGTGGACTTGGTTCATGCAGTGGCCAGGATAGTCCATAAGACTCGGTTTCGGTTGTGGACTCGGTTCATGCCGTGGTCAGGACAGTCCATAAGACTCGGTTCGGTTGTGGACTCGGTTCATGCGGTGGCCAGGACAGTCCATAAGACTCGGTTCGGTTGTGGACTCGGTTCATTTGGTTACCAGGACAGTTCATAAGATTCGGTTCGGTTGTCGATTCAGTTCGGTTGTGGACTCGGTTCATACGGTGGACAGGAAAGGCCATAGGACTCGGTTCGGTTGTGGACTCGGTCCATGCGGTGGCCAGGACAGTCCAGAAGACTCGGTTCAGTTGTGGACTCGGTTCATTTTGTTTGCCAGGACAGTCCATAAGACTCGTTTTGGTTGTCGAATCGATTAATGCGGTGGCCAGGATAGTCCATAAGACTCCGTTTGGTTTTGGACTCGGTTCATTCAGTGGCCAAGACAGTCCATAAGACTCGATTCGGTTGTGGACTCGTTTCATTTGGTTGCCAGGACAGTCTATAAGACTCGATTCGGTTGTGGACTCGGTTCTTTGGGTTGCCAGGATAGTCCATAAGACTCGGTTTGGTTGTGGACTCGGTTCATTTGGTTGCCAAGACAGTCCATTAGACTCGGTTCGGTTGTGGATTCAGTTCGGTTGTGGACTCGGTTCATACGGTGGACAGGAAAGGCCATAGGACTCGGTTCGGTTGTGGACTCGGTTCATGCGGTGGCCAGGACAGTCCATAAGACTCGGTTCAATTGTGGACTCGGTTCATTTTGTTTGCCAGGACAGTCCATAAGACTCGTTTTGGTTGTCGATTCGATTAATGCGGTGGCCAGGATAGTCCATAAGACTCGGTTTGGTTGTGGACTTGGTTCATTAGGTTGTCAGGACAGTCCATAAGATTCGGTTCGGTTGTGGACCTGGTTCATACGGTGGCCAGGATAGTCCATAAGACTCGGTTCACTTGTGGACTCGGTTCATTTGGTTACCAGGACAGTCCATTAGACTCGGATCAGTTGTGGACTCGGTTCATGCGGTGGCTAGGACAGTCCATAAGACTCGGTTCGGTTGTGGACTCAGTTCATGCGGTGGCCAGGACAGTCCATAAGACTCGGTTTCGGTTGTGGACTCGGTTCATGCCGTGGTCAGGACAGTCCATAAGATTCGGTTTGGTTGTGGACTCGGTTCATGCGGTGGCCAGGACAGTCCATAAGACTTGGTTCGGTTGTGGACTCGGTTCATTTGGTTACCAGGACAGTTCAGAAGACTCGGTTTGATTCTGGACTCGGTTCATTTGGTTGCCAGTACAGTCCATAAGATTCGGTTCGGTTGTGGATTCAGTTTGGTTGTGGACTCGGTTTATACGGTGGACAGGAAAGGCCATAGGACTCGGTTCGGTTGTGGACTCGGTTCATGCGGTGGCCAGGACAGTCCATAAGACTCGGTTCAATTGTGGACTCGGTTCATTTTGTTTGCCAGGACAGTCCATAAGACTCGTTTTGGTTGTCGATTCGATTAATGCGGTGGCCAGGATAGTCCATAAGACTCGGTTTGGTTTTGGACTCGGTTCATTCAGTGGCCAAGACAGTCCATAAGACTCGATTTGGTTGTGGACTCGTTTCATTTGGTTGCCAGGACAGTCCATAAGACTCGATTCGGTTGTGGACTCGGTTCTTTTGGTTGCCAGGACAGTCCATAAGACTCGGTTTGGTTGTGGACTCGGTTCATTCGGTTGCCAGAATAGTCCATAAGACTCGGTTCGGTTGTGGACTCTGTTCATGCGGTTCTCCAGGATAGTTCATAAGACTCGTTTCAGTTGTGGACTCGGTTCATGCGGTGGCCAGGATAGTCCATAAGACGTGGTTTGGTTGTGGACTTGGTACATGCAGTGGCCAGGATAGTCCATAAGACTCGGTTTCGGTTGTGGACTCGGTTCATGCCGTGGTCAGGACAGTCCATAAGACTCGGTTCGGTTGTGGACTCGGTTCATGCGGTGGCCAGGACAGTCCATAAGACTCGGTTCGGTTGTGGACTCGGTTCATTTGGTTACCAGGACAGTTCATAAGACTCGGTTTGATTCTGGACTCGGTTCATTTGGTTGCCAGGACAGTCCATAAGATTCGGTTCGGTTGTGGATTCAGTTCGGTTGTGGACTCGGTTCATACGGTGGCCAGGAAAGGCCATAGGACTCGGTTCGGTTGTGGACTCGGTTCATTTTGTTTGCCAGGACAGTCCATAAGACTCGTTTTGGTTGTCGATTCGATTAGTGCGGTGGCCAGGACAGTCCATAAGACTATGTTTGGTTTTGGACTCGGTTCATTCAGTGGCCAAGACAGTCCATAAAACTCGATTTGGTTGTGGACTCGTTTCATTTGGTTGCCAGGACAGTCCATAAGACTCGATTCAGTTGTGGACTCGGTTCTTTTGGTTGCCAGGACAGTCCATAAGACTCGGTTTGGTTGTGGACTCGGTTCATTCGGTTGCCAGAATAGTCCATAAGACTCGGTTCGGTTGTGGACTCTGTTCATGCGGTTCTCCAGGATAGTTCATAAGACTCGTTTCAGTTGTCGACTCGGTTCATGCGGTGGCCAGGATAGTCCATAAGACGTGGTTTGGTTGTGGACTTGGTTCATGCAGTGGCCAGGATAGTCCATAAGACTCGGTTTCGGTTGTGGACTCGGTTGATGCGGTGGCCAGGACAGTCCATAAGACTCGGTTCGGTTGTGGACTCGGTTCATTTGGTTACCAGGACAGTTCATAAGACTCGGTTTGATTCTGGACTCGGTTCATTTGGTTGCCAGGACAGTCCATAAGATTCGGTTCGGTTGTGGATTCAGTTCGGTTGTGGACTCGGTTCATACGGTGGCCAGGAAAGGCCATAGGACTCGGTTCGGTTGTGGACTCGGTTCATTTTGTTTGCCAGGACAGTCCATAAGACTCGTTTTGGTTGTCGATTCGATTAATGCGGTGGCCAGGATAGTCCATAAGACTCGGTTTGGTTGTGGACTCGGTTCATTCGGTTGCCAGAATAGTCCATAAGACTCGGTTCGGTTGTGGACTCTGTTCATGCGGTTCTCCAGGATAGTTCATAAGACTCGTTTCAGTTGTCGACTCGGTTCATGCGGTGGCCAGGATAGTCCATAAGACGTGGTTTGGTTGTGGACTTGGTTCATGCAGTGGCCAGGATAGTCCATAAGACTCGGTTTCGGTTGTGGACTCGGTTCATGCCGTGGTCAGGACAGTCCATAAGACTCGGTTCGGTTGTGGACTCAGTTCATTTGGTTACCAGGACAGTTCATAAGACTCGGTTTGATTCTGGACTCGGTTCATTTGGTTGCCAGGACAGTCCATAAGATTCGGTTCGGTTGTGGATTCAGTTCTGTTGTGGACTCGGTTCATACGGTGGACAGGAAAGGCCATAGGACTCGGTACCGTTGTGGACTCGGTCCATGCGGTGGCCAGGACAGTCCATAAGACTCGGTTCAATTGTGGACTCGGTTCATTTTGTTTGCCAGGACAGTCCATAAGACTCGTTTTGGTTGTCGATTCGATTAATGCGGTGGCCAGGATAGTCCATAAGACTCGGTTTGGTTTTGGACTCGGTTCATTCAGTGGCCAAGACAGTCCATAAGACTCGATTTGGTTGTGGACTCGTTTCATTTGGTTGCCAGGACAGTCCATAAGACTCGATTCGGTTGTGGACTCGGTTCTTTTGGTTGCCAGGACAGTCCATAAGACTCGTTTCAGTTGTGGACTCGGTTCATGCGGTGGCCAGGATAGTCCATAAGACGTGGTTTGGTTGTGGACTTGGTTCATGCAGTGGCCAGGATAGTCCATAAGACTCGGTTTCGGTTGTGGACTCGGTTCATGCCGTGGTCAGGACAGTCCATAAGACTCGGTTCGGTTGTGGACTCGGTTCATGCGGTGGCCAGGACAGTCCATAAGACTCGGTTCGGTTGTGGACTCGGTTCATTTGGTTACCAGGACAGTTCATAAGACTCGGTTTGATTCTGGACTCGGTTCATTTGGTTGCCAGGACAGTCCATAAGATTCGGTTCGGTTGTGGATTCAGTTCGGTTGTGGACTCGGTTCATACGGTGGCCAGGAAAGGCCATAGGACTCGGTTCGGTTGTGGACTCGGTTCATTTTGTTTGCCAGGACAGTCCATAAGACTCGTTTTGGTTGTCGATTCGATTAGTGCGGTGGCCAGGACAGTCCATAAGACTCGGTTTGGTTTTGGACTCGGTTCATTCAGTGGCCAAGACAGTCCATAAAACTCGATTTGGTTGTGGACTCGTTTCATTTGGTTGCCAGGACAGTCCATAAGACTCGATTCAGTTGTGGACTCGGTTCTTTTGGTTGCCAGGACAGTCCATAAGACTCGGTTTGGTTGTGGACTCGGTTCATTCGGTTGCCAGAATAGTCCATAAGACTCGGTTCGGTTGTGGACTCTGTTCATGCGGTTCTCCAGGATAGTTCATAAGACTCGTTTCAGTTGTCGACTCGGTTCATGCGGTGGCCAGGATAGTCCATAAGACGTGGTTTGGTTGTGGACTTGGTTCATGCAGTGGCCAGGATAGTCCATAAGACTCGGTTTCGGTTGTGGACTCGGTTGATGCGGTGGCCAGGACAGTCCATAAGACTCGGTTCGGTTGTGGACTCGGTTCATTTGGTTACCAGGACAGTTCATAAGACTCGGTTTGATTCTGGACTCGGTTCATTTGGTTGCCAGGACAGTCCATAAGATTCGGTTCGGTTGTGGATTCAGTTCGGTTGTGGACTCGGTTCATACGGTGGCCAGGAAAGGCCATAGGACTCGGTTCGGTTGTGGACTCGGTTCATTTTGTTTGCCAGGACAGTCCATAAGACTCGTTTTGGTTGTCGATTCGATTAGTGCGGTGGCCAGGACAGTCCATAAGACTCGGTTTGGTTTTGGACTCGGTTCATTCAGTGGCCAAGACAGTCCATAAAACTCGATTTGGTTGTGGACTCGTTTCATTTGGTTGCCAGGACAGTCCATAAGACTCGATTCAGTTGTGGACTCGGTTCTTTTGGTTGCCAGGACAGTCCATAAGACTCGGTTTGGTTGTGGACTCGGTTCATTCGGTTGCCAGAATAGTCCATAAGACTCGGTTCGGTTGTGGACTCTGTTCATGCGGTTCTCCAGGATAGTTCATAAGACTCGTTTCAGTTGTCGACTCGGTTCATGCGGTGGCCAGGATAGTCCATAAGACGTGGTTTGGTTGTGGACTTGGTTCATGCAGTGGCCAGGATAGTCCATAAGACTCGGTTTCGGTTGTGGACTCGGTTCATGCCGTGGTCAGGACAGTCCATAAGACTCGGTTCGGTTGTGGACTCGGTTCATGCGGTGGCCAGGACAGTCCATAAGACTCGGTTCGGTTGTGGACTCGGTTCATTTGGTTACCAGGACAGTTCATAAGACTCGGTTTGATTCTGGACTCGGTTCATTTGGTTGCCAGGACAGTCCATAAGATTCGGTTCGGTTGTCGATTCAGTTCGGTTGTGGACTCGGTTCATACGGTGGACAGGAAAGGCCATAGGACTCGGTTCGGTTGTGGACTCGGTCCATGCGGTGGCCAGGACAGTCCAGAAGACTCGGTTCAGTTGTGGACTCGGTTCATTTTGTTTGCCAGGACAGTCCATAAGACTCGTTTTGGTTGTCGAATCGATTAATGCGGTGGCCAGGATAGTCCATAAGACTCCGTTTGGTTTTGGACTCGGTTCATTCAGTGGCCAAGACAGTCCATAAGACTCGATTCGGTTGTGGACTCGTTTCATTTGGTTGCCAGGACAGTCTATAAGACTCGATTCGGTTGTGGACTCGGTTCTTTTGGTTGCCAGGATAGTCCATAAGACTCGGTTTGGTTGTGGACTCGGTTCATTTGGTTGCCAAGACAGTCCATTAGACTCGGTTCGGTTGTGGATTCAGTTCGGTTGTGGACTCGGTTCATACGGTGGACAGGAAAGGCCATAGGACTCGGTTCGGTTGTGGACTCGGTTCATGCGGTGGCCAGGACAGTCCATAAGACTCGGTTCAATTGTGGACTCGGTTCATTTTGTTTGCCAGGACAGTCCATAAGACTCGTTTTGGTTGTCGATTCGATTAATGCGGTGGCCAGGATAGTCCATAAGACTCGGTTTGATTGTGGACTTGGTTCATTAGGTTGTCAGGACAGTCCATAAGATTCGGTTCGGTTGTGGACCTGGTTCATACGGTGGCCAGGATAGTCCATAAGTCTCGGTTCACTTGTGGACTCGGTTCATTTGGTTACCAGGACAGTCCATTAGACTCGGATCAGTTGTGGACTCGGTTCATGCGGTGGCTAGGACAGTCCATAAGACTCGGTTCGGTTGTGGACTCAGTTCATGCGGTGGCCAGGACAGTCCATAAGACTCGGTTTCGGTTGTGGACTCGGTTCATGCCGTGGTCAGGACAGTCCATAAGATTCGGTTCGGTTGTGGACTCGGTTCATGCGGTGGCCAGGACAGTCCATAAGACTTGGTTCGGTTGTGGACTCGGTTCATTTGGTTACCAGGACAGTTCAGAAGACTCGGTTTGATTCTGGACTCGGTTCATTTGGTTGCCAGTACAGTCCATAAGATTCGGTTCGGTTGTGGATTCAGTTCGGTTGTGGACTCGGTTTATACGGTGGACAGGAAAGGCCATAGGACTCGGTTCGGTTGTGGACTCTGTTCATGCGGTGGCCAGGACAGTCCATAAGACTCGGTTCAATTGTGGACTCGGTTCATTTTGTTTGCCAGGACAGTCCATAAGACTCGTTTTGGTTGTCGATTCGATTAATGCGGTGGCCAGGATAGTCCATAAGACTCGGTTTGGTTTTGGACTCGGTTCATTCAGTGGCCAAGACAGTCCATAAGACTCGATTTGGTTGTGGACTCGTTTCATTTGGTTGCCAGGACAGTCCATAAGACTCGATTCGGTTGTGGACTCGGTTCTTTTGGTTGCCAGGACAGTCCATAAGACTCGGTTTGGTTGTGGACTCGGTTCATTCGGTTGCCAGAATAGTCCATAAGACTCGGTTCGGTTGTGGACTCTGTTCATGCGGTTCTCCAGGATAGTTCATAAGACTCGTTTCAGTTGTGGACTCGGTTCATGCGGTGGCCAGGATAGTCCATAAGACGTGGTTTGGTTGTGGACTTGGTTCATGCAGTGGCCAGGATAGTCCATAAGACTCGGTTTCGGTTGTGGACTCGGTTCATGCCGTGGTCAGGACAGTCCATAAGACTCGGTTCGGTTGTGGACTCGGTTCATGCGGTGGCCAGGACAGTCCATAAGACTCGGTTCGGTTGTGGACTCGGTTCATTTGGTTACCAGGACAGTTCATAAGACTCGGTTTGATTCTGGACTCGGTTCATTTGGTTGCCAGGACAGTCCATAAGATTCGGTTCGGTTGTGGATTCAGTTCGGTTGTGGACTCGGTTCATACGGTGGCCAGGAAAGGCCATAGGACTCGGTTCGGTTGTGGACTCGGTTCATTTTGTTTGCCAGGACAGTCCATAAGACTCGTTTTGGTTGTCGATTCGATTAGTGCGGTGGCCAGGACAGTCCATAGGACTCGGTTTGGTTTTGGACTCGGTTCATTCAGTGGCCAAGACAGTCCATAAAACTCGATTTGGTTGTGGACTCGTTTCATTTGGTTGCCAGGACAGTCCATAAGACTCGATTCAGTTGTGGACTCGGTTCTTTTGGTTGCCAGGACAGTCCATAAGACTCGGTTTGGTTGTGGACTCGGTTCATTCGGTTGCCAGAATAGTCCATAAGACTCGGTTCGGTTGTGGACTCTGTTCATGCGGTTCTCCAGGATAGTTCATAAGACTCGTTTCAGTTGTCGACTCGGTTCATGCGGTGGCCAGGATAGTCCATAAGACGTGGTTTGGTTGTGGACTTGGTTCATGCAGTGGCCAGGATAGTCCATAAGACTCGGTTTCGGTTGTGGACTCGGTTGATGCGGTGGCCAGGACAGTCCATAAGACTCGGTTCGGTTGTGGACTCGGTTCATTTGGTTACCAGGACAGTTCATAAGACTCGGTTTGATTCTGGACTCGGTTCATTTGGTTGCCAGGACAGTCCATAAGATTCGGTTCGGTTGTGGATTCAGTTCGGTTGTGGACTCGGTTCATACGGTGGCCAGGAAAGGCCATAGGACTCGGTTCGGTTGTGGACTCGGTTCATTTTGTTTGCCAGGACAGTCCATAAGACTCGTTTTGGTTGTCGATTCGATTAATGCGGTGGCCAGGATAGTCCATAAGACTCGGTTTGGTTGTGGACTCGGTTCATTCGGTTGCCAGAATAGTCCATAAGACTCGGTTCGGTTGTGGACTCTGTTCATGCGGTTCTCCAGGATAGTTCATAAGACTCGTTTCAGTTGTCGACTCGGTTCATGCGGTGGCCAGGATAGTCCATAAGACGTGGTTTGGTTGTGGACTTGGTTCATGCAGTGGCCAGGATAGTCCATAAGACTCGGTTTCGGTTGTGGACTCGGTTCATGCCGTGGTCAGGACAGTCCATAAGACTCGGTTCGGTTGTGGACTCAGTTCATTTGGTTACCAGGACAGTTCATAAGACTCGGTTTGATTCTGGACTCGGTTCATTTGGTTGCCAGGACAGTCCATAAGATTCGGTTCGGTTGTGGATTCAGTTCTGTTGTGGACTCGGTTCATACGGTGGACAGGAAAGGCCATAGGACTCGGTTCGGTTGTGGACTCGGTCCATGCGGTGGCCAGGACAGTCCATAAGACTCGGTTCAATTGTGGACTCGGTTCATTTTGTTTGCCAGGACAGTCCATAAGACTCGTTTTGGTTGTCGATTCGATTAATGCGGTGGCCAGGATAGTCCATAAGACTCGGTTTGGTTTTGGACTCGGTTCATTCAGTGGCCAAGACAGTCCATAAGACTCGATTTGGTTGTGGACTCGTTTCATTTGGTTGCCAGGACAGTCCATAAGACTCGATTCGGTTGTGGACTCGGTTCTTTTGGTTGCCAGGACAGTCCATAAGACTCGGTTTGGTTGTGGACTCGGTTCATGCGGTTCTCCAGGATAGTTCATAAGACTCGTTTCAGTTGTGGACTCGGTTCATGCGGTGGCCAGGATAGTCCATAAGACGTGGTTTGGTTGTGGACTTGGTTCATGCAGTGGCCAGGATAGTCCATAAGACTCGGTTTCGGTTGTGGACTCGGTTCATGCCGTGGTCAGGACAGTCCATAAGACTCGGTTCGGTTGTGGACTCGGTTCATGCGGTGGCCAGGACAGTCCATAAGACTCGGTTCGGTTGTGGACTCGGTTCATTTGGTTACCAGGACAGTTCATAAGACTCGGTTTGATTCTGGACTCGGTTCATTTGGTTGCCAGGACAGTCCATAAGATTCGGTTCGGTTGTGGATTCAGTTCGGTTGTGGACTCGGTTCATACGGTGGCCAGGAAAGGCCATAGGACTCGGTTCGGTTGTGGACTCGGTTCATTTTGTTTGCCAGGACAGTCCATAAGACTCGTTTTGGTTGTCGATTCGATTAGTGCGGTGGCCAGGACAGTCCATAAGACTCGGTTTGGTTTTGGACTCGGTTCATTCAGTGGCCAAGACAGTCCATAAAACTCGATTTGGTTGTGGACTCGTTTCATTTGGTTGCCAGGACAGTCCATAAGACTCGATTCAGTTGTGGACTCGGTTCTTTTGGTTGCCAGGACAGTCCATAAGACTCGGTTTGGTTGTGGACTCGGTTCATTCGGTTGCCAGAATAGTCCATAAGACTCGGTTCGGTTGTGGACTCTGTTCATGCGGTTCTCCAGGATAGTTCATAAGACTCGTTTCAGTTGTCGACTCGGTTCATGCGGTGGCCAGGATAGTCCATAAGACGTGGTTTGGTTGTGGACTTGGTTCATGCAGTGGCCAGGATAGTCCATAAGACTCGGTTTCGGTTGTGGACTCGGTTGATGCGGTGGCCAGGACAGTCCATAAGACTCGGTTCGGTTGTGGACTCGGTTCATTTGGTTACCAGGACAGTTCATAAGACTCGGTTTGATTCTGGACTCGGTTCATTTGGTTGCCAGGACAGTCCATAAGATTCGGTTCGGTTGTGGATTCAGTTCGGTTGTGGACTCGGTTCATACGGTGGCCAGGAAAGGCCATAGGACTCGGTTCGGTTGTGGACTCGGTTCATTTTGTTTGCCAGGACAGTCCATAAGACTCGTTTTGGTTGTCGATTCGATTAGTGCGGTGGCCAGGACAGTCCATAAGACTCGGTTTGGTTTTGGACTCGGTTCATTCAGTGGCCAAGACAGTCCATAAAACTCGATTTGGTTGTGGACTCGTTTCATTTGGTTGCCAGGACAGTCCATAAGACTCGATTCAGTTGTGGACTCGGTTCTTTTGGTTGCCAGGACAGTCCATAAGACTCGGTTTGGTTGTGGACTCGGTTCATTCGGTTGCCAGAATAGTCCATAAGACTCGGTTCGGTTGTGGACTCTGTTCATGCGGTTCTCCAGGATAGTTCATAAGACTCGTTTCAGTTGTCGACTCGGTTCATGCGGTGGCCAGGATAGTCCATAAGACGTGGTTTGGTTGTGGACTTGGTTCATGCAGTGGCCAGGATAGTCCATAAGACTCGGTTTCGGTTGTGGACTCGGTTCATGCCGTGGTCAGGACAGTCCATAAGACTCGGTTCGGTTGTGGACTCAGTTCATTTGGTTACCAGGACAGTTCATAAGACTCGGTTTGATTCTGGACTCGGTTCATTTGGTTGCCAGGACAGTCCATAAGATTCGGTTCGGTTGTGGATTCAGTTCTGTTGTGGACTCGGTTCATACGGTGGACAGGAAAGGCCATAGGACTCGGTTCGGTTGTGGACTCGGTCCATGCGGTGGCCAGGACAGTCCATAAGACTCGGTTCAATTGTGGACTCGGTTCATTTTGTTTGCCAGGACAGTCCATAAGACTCGTTTTGGTTGTCGAATCGATTAATGCGGTGGCCAGGATAGTCCATAAGACTCGGTTTGGTTTTGGATTCAGTTCGGTTGTGGACTCGGTTCATACGGTGGACAGGAAAGGCCATAGGACTCGGTTCGGTTGTGGACTCGGTTCATGCCGTGGCCAGGACAGTCCATAAGACTCGGTTCAATTGTGGACTCGGTTCATTTTGTTTGCCAGGACAGTCCATAAGACTCATTTTGGTTGTCGATTCGATTAATGCGGTGGCCAGGATAGTCCATAAGACTCGGTTTGGTTGTGGACTTGGTTCATTAGGTTGTCAGGACAGTCCATAAGATTCGGTTCGGTTGTGGACCTGGTTCATGCGGTGGCCAGGATAGTCCATAAGACTCGGTTCACTTGTGGACTCGGTTCATTTGGTTACCAGGACAGTCCATTAGACTCGGATCAGTTGTGGACTCGGTTCATTTGGTTGATAGGACATTCCATAAGAGTCGGTTCGGTTGTGGACTCGGTTCATGCGGTGGCTAGGACAGTCCATAAGACTCGGTTCGGTTGTGGACTCAGTTCATGCGGTGGCCAGGACAGTCCATAAGACTCGGTTTCGGTTGTGGACTCGGTTCATGCCGTGGTCAGGACAGTCCATAAGACTCGGTTCGGTTGTGGACTCGGTTCATGCGGTGGCCAGGACAGTCCATAAGACTCGTTTTGGTTGTCGATTCGATTAATGCGGTGGCCAGGATAGTCCATAAGACTCGGTTTGGTTGTGGACTTGGTTTATTAGGTTGTCAGGACAGCCCATAAGATTCGGTACGGTTGTGGACCTGGTTCATGCGGTGGCCAGGATAGTCCATAAGACTCGGTTCACTTGTGGACTAGGTTCATTTGGTTACCAGGACAGTCCATTAGACTCGGATCAGTTGTGGACTCGGTTCATTTGGTTGATAGGACATTCCATAAGAGTCGGTTCGGTTGTGGACTCGGTTCATGCGGTGGCTAGGACAGTCCATAAGACTCGGTTCGGTTGTGGACTCAGTTCATGCGGTGGCCAGGACAGTCCATAAGACTCGGTTTCGGTTGTGGACTCGGTTCATGCCGTGGTCAGGACAGTCCATAAGACTCGGTTCGGTTGTGGACTCGGTTCATTTGGTTACCAGGACAGTTCATAAGACTCGGTTTGATTCTGGACTCTGTTCATTTGGTTGCCAGGACAGTCCATAAGATTCGGTTCGGTTGTGGATTCAGTTCGGTTGTGGACTCGGTTCATACGGTGGACAGGAAAGGCCATAGGACTCGGTTCGGTTGTGGACTCGGTTCATGCGGTGGCCAGGACAGTCCATAAGACTCGGTTCAATTGTGGACTCGGTTCATTTTGTTTGCCAGGACAGTCCATAAGACTCGTTTTGGTTGTCTATTCGATTAATGCGGTGGCCAGGATAGTCCATAAGACTCGGTTTGGTTTTGGACTCGGTTCATTCAGTGGCCAAGACAGTCCATAAGACTCGATTTGGTTGTGGACTCGTTTCATTTGGTTGCCAGGACAGTCCATAAGACTCGATTCGGTTGTGGACTCGGTTCTTTTGGTTGCCAGGACAGTCCATAAGACTCGGTTTGGTTGTGGACTCGGTTCATTCGGTTGCCAGAATAGTCCATAAGACTCGGTTCGGTTGTGGACTCTGTTCATGCGGTTCTCCAGGATAGTTCATAAGACTCGTTTCAGTTGTCGACTCGGTTCATGCGGTGGCCAGGATAGTCCATAAGACGTGGTTTGGTTGTGGACTTGGTTCATGCAGTGGCCAGGATAGTCCATAAGACTCGGTTTCGGTTGTGGACTCGGTTCATGCCGTGGTCAGGACAGTCCATAAGACTCGGTTCGGTTGTGGACTCGGTTCATTTGGTTACCAGGACAGTTCATAAGACTCGGTTTGATTCTGGACTCGGTTCATTTGGTTGCCAGGACAGTCCATAAGATTCGGTTCGGTTGTGGATTCAGTTCGGTTGTGGACTCGGTTCATACGGTGGCCAGGAAAGGCCATAGGACTCGGTTCGGTTGTGGACTCGGTCCATGCGGTGGCCAGGACAGTCCAGAAGACTCGGTTCAATTGTGGACTCGGTTCATTTTGTTTGCCAGGGCAGTCCATAAGACTCGTTTTGGTTTTCGAATCGATTAATGCGGTGGCCAGGATAGTCCATAAGACTCGGTTTGGTTTTGGACTCGGTTCATTCAGTGGCCAAGACAGTCCATAAGACTCGATTCGGTTGTGGACTCGTTTCATTTGGTTGCCAGGACAGTCTATAAGACTCTATTCGGTTGTGGACTCGGTTCTTTTTGTTGCCAGGATAGTCCATAAGACTCGGTTTGGTTGTGGACTCGGTTCATTTGGTTGCCAGGACAGTCCATTAGACTCGGTTCGGTTGTGGATTCAGTTCGGTTGTGGACTCGGTTCATACGGTGGACAGGAAAGGCCATAGGACTCGGTTCGGTTGTGGACTCGGTTCATGCGTTGGCCAGGACAGTCCATAAGACTCATTTCAATTGTGGACTCGGTTCATTTTGTTTGCCAGGACAGTCTATAAGACTCGTTTTGGTTGTCGATTCGATTAATGCGGTGGCCAGGATAGTCCATAAGACTCGGTTTGGTTGTGGACTTGGTTCATTAGGTTGTCAGGACAGCCCATAAGATTCGGTTCGGTTGTGGACCTGGTTCATGCGGTGGCCAGGATAGTCCATAAGACTCGGTTCACTTGTGGACTCGGTTCATTTGGTTACCAGGACAGTCCATTAGACTCGGATCAGTTGTGGACTCGGTTCATTTGGTTGATAGGACATTCCATAAGAGTCGGTTCGGTTGTGGACTCGGTTCATGCGGTGGCTAGGACAGTCCATAAGACTTGGTTCGGTTGTGGACTCAGTTCATGCGGTGGCCAGGACAGTCCATAAGACTCGTTTTGGTTGTCGATTCGATTAATGCGGTGGCCAGGATAGTCCATAAGACTCGGTTTGGTTGTGGACTCGGTTCATTTGGTTACCAGGACAGTCCATTAGACTCGGATCAGTTGTGGACTCGGTTCATTTGGTTGATAGGACATTCCATAAGAGTCGGTTTCGGTTGTGGACTCGGTTCATGCCGTGGTCAGGACAGTCCATAAGACTCGGTTCGGTTGTGGACTCGGTTCATGCGGTGGCCAGGACAGTCCATAAGACTCGTTTTGGTTGTCGATTCGATTAATGCGGTGGCCAGGATAGTCCATAAGACTCGGTTTGGTTGTGGACTCGGTTCATTTGGTTACCAGGACAGTCCATTAGACTCGGATCAGTTGTGGACTCGGTTCATTTGGTTGATAGGACATTCCATAAGAGTCGGTTCGGTTGTGGACTCGGTTCATGCGGTGGCTAGGACAGTCCATAAGACTTGGTTCGGTTGTGGACTCAGTTCATGCGGTGGCCAGGACAGTCCATAAGACTCGGTTTCGGTTGAGGACTCGGTTCATGCCGTGGTCAGGACAGTCCATAAGACTCGGTTCGGTTGTGGACTCAGTTCATGCGGTGGCCAGGACAGTCCATAAGACTCGTTTTGGTTGTCGATTCGATTAATGCGGTGGCCAGGATAGTCCATAAGACTCGGTTTGGTTGTGGACTTGGTTCATTAGGTTGTCAGGACAGCCCATAAGATTCGGTTCGGTTGTGGACCTGGTTCATGCGGTGGCCAGGATAGTCCATAAGACTCGGTTCACTTTTGGACTCGGTTCATTTGGTTACCAGGACAGTCCATTAGACTCGGATCAGTTGTGGACTCGGTTCATTTGGTTGATAGGACATTCCATAAGAGTCGGTTCGGTTGTGGACTCGGTTCATGCGGTGGCTAGGACAGTCCATAAGACTCGGTTCGGTTGTGGACTCAGTTCATGCGGTGGCCAGGACAGTCCATAAGACTCGGTTTTGGTTGTGGACTCGGTTCATGCCGTGGTCAGGACAGTCAATAAGACTCGGTTCGGTTGTGGACTCGGTTCATGCGGTGGCCAGGACAGTCCATAAGACTCGGTTCGGTTGTGGACTCGGTTCATTTGGTTACCAGGACAGTTCATAAGACTCGGTTTGATTCTGGACTCGGTTCATTTGGTTGCCAGGACAGTCCATAAGATTCGGTTCGGTTGTGGATTCAGTTCGGTTGTGGACTCGGTTCATACGGTGGACAGGAAAGGCCATAGGACTCGGTTCGGTTGTGGACTCGGTTCATGCGGTGGCCAGGACAGTACATAAGACTCGGTTCGGTTGTGGACCCTGATCATTTGGTTGCCAGGACAGTTCATAAGACTCGGTTTGATTGTGGATTCGGTTCAATTGGTTACCAGGACAGTCCATAAGAATCGGTTCGGTTGTGGATTCGATTCGGTTGTGGACTCGGTTCATACGGTGGCCAGGAAAGGCCATAGGACTCGGTTCGGTTGTGGACTCGGTTCATGCGGTGGCCAGGACAGTCCATAAGACTCGGTTCAATTGTGGACTCGGTTCATTTTGTTTGCCAGGACAGTCCATAAGACTCGTTTTGGTTGTCGATTCGATTAATGCGGTGGCCAGGATAGTCCATAAGACTCGGTTTGGTTGTGGACTTGGTTCATTAGGTTTGTCAGGACAGTCCATAAGATTCGGTTCGGTTGTGGACCTGGTTCATGCGGTGGCCAGGATAGTCCATAAGACTCGGTTCACTTGTGGACTCGGTTCATTTGGTTACCAGGACAGTCCATTAGACTCGGATCAGTTGTGGACTCGGTTCATTTGGTTGATAGGACATTCCATAAGAGTCGGTTCGGTTGTGGACTCGGTTCATGCGGTGGCTAGGACAGTCCATAAGACTCGGTTCGGTTGTGGACTCAGTTCATGCGGTGGCCAGGACAGTCCATAAGACTCGGTTTCGGTTGTGGACTCGGTTCATGCCGTGGTCAGGACAGTCCATAAGACTCGGTTTGGTTGTGGACTTGGTTCATTAGGTTGTCAGGACAGCCCATAAGATTCGGTTCGGTTGTGGACCTGGTTCATGCGGTGGCCAGGATAGTCCATAAGACTCGGTTCACTTGTGGACTCGGTTCATTTGGTTACCAGGACAGTCCATTAGACTCGGATCAGTTGTGGACTCGGTTCATTTGGTTGATAGGACATTCCATAAGAGTCGGTTCGGTTGTGGACTCGGTTCATGCGGTGGCTAGGACAGTCCATAAGACTTGGTTCGGTTGTGGACTCAGTTCATGCGGTGGCCAGGACAGTCCATAAGACTCGTTTTGGTTGTCGATTCGATTAATGCGGTGGCCAGGATAGTCCATAAGACTCGGTTTGGTTGTGGACTCGGTTCATTTGGTTACCAGGACAGTCCATTAGACTCGGATCAGTTGTGGACTCGGTTCATTTGGTTGATAGGACATTCCATAAGAGTCGGTTTCGGTTGTGGACTCGGTTCATGCCGTGGTCAGGACAGTCCATAAGACTCGGTTCGGTTGTGGACTCGGTTCATGCGGTGGCCAGGACAGTCCATAAGACTCGTTTTGGTTGTCGATTCGATTAATGCGGTGGCCAGGATAGTCCATAAGACTCGGTTTGGTTGTGGACTCGGTTCATTTGGTTACCAGGACAGTCCATTAGACTCGGATCAGTTGTGGACTCGGTTCATTTGGTTGATAGGACATTCCATAAGAGTCGGTTCGGTTGTGGACTCGGTTCATGCGGTGGCTAGGACAGTCCATAAGACTTGGTTCGGTTGTGGACTCAGTTCATGCGGTGGCCAGGACAGTCCATAAGACTCGGTTTCGGTTGAGGACTCGGTTCATGCCGTGGTCAGGACAGTCCATAAGACTCGGTTCGGTTGTGGACTCAGTTCATGCGGTGGCCAGGACAGTCCATAAGACTCGTTTTGGTTGTCGATTCGATTAATGCGGTGGCCAGGATAGTCCATAAGACTCGGTTTGGTTGTGGACTTGGTTCATTAGGTTGTCAGGACAGCCCATAAGATTCGGTTCGGTTGTGGACCTGGTTCATGCGGTGGCCAGGATAGTCCATAAGACTCGGTTCACTTTTGGACTCGGTTCATTTGGTTACCAGGACAGTCCATTAGACTCGGATCAGTTGTGGACTCGGTTCATTTGGTTGATAGGACATTCCATAAGAGTCGGTTCGGTTGTGGACTCGGTTCATGCGGTGGCTAGGACAGTCCATAAGACTCGGTTCGGTTGTGGACTCAGTTCATGCGGTGGCCAGGACAGTCCATAAGACTCGGTTTTGGTTGTGGACTCGGTTCATGCCGTGGTCAGGACAGTCAATAAGACTCGGTTCGGTTGTGGACTCGGTTCATGCGGTGGCCAGGACAGTCCATAAGACTCGGTTCGGTTGTGGACTCGGTTCATTTGGTTACCAGGACAGTTCATAAGACTCGGTTTGATTCTGGACTCGGTTCATTTGGTTGCCAGGACAGTCCATAAGATTCGGTTCGGTTGTGGATTCAGTTCGGTTGTGGACTCGGTTCATACGGTGGACAGGAAAGGCCATAGGACTCGGTTCGGTTGTGGACTCGGTTCATGCGGTGGCCAGGACAGTACATAAGACTCGGTTCGGTTGTGGACCCTGATCATTTGGTTGCCAGGACAGTTCATAAGACTCGGTTTGATTGTGGATTCGGTTCAATTGGTTACCAGGACAGTCCATAAGAATCGGTTCGGTTGTGGATTCGATTCGGTTGTGGACTCGGTTCATACGGTGGCCAGGAAAGGCCATAGGACTCGGTTCGGTTGTGGACTCGGTTCATGCGGTGGCCAGGACAGTCCATAAGACTCGGTTCAATTGTGGACTCGGTTCATTTTGTTTGCCAGGACAGTCCATAAGACTCGTTTTGGTTGTCGATTCGATTAATGCGGTGGCCAGGATAGTCCATAAGACTCGGTTTGGTTGTGGACTTGGTTCATTAGGTTTGTCAGGACAGTCCATAAGATTCGGTTCGGTTGTGGACCTGGTTCATGCGGTGGCCAGGATAGTCCATAAGACTCGGTTCACTTGTGGACTCGGTTCATTTGGTTACCAGGACAGTCCATTAGACTCGGATCAGTTGTGGACTCGGTTCATTTGGTTGATAGGACATTCCATAAGAGTCGGTTCGGTTGTGGACTCGGTTCATGCGGTGGCTAGGACAGTCCATAAGACTCGGTTCGGTTGTGGACTCAGTTCATGCGGTGGCCAGGACAGTCCATAAGACTCGGTTTCGGTTGTGGACTCGGTTCATGCCGTGGTCAGGACAGTCCATAAGACTCGGTTCGGTTGTGGACTCGGTTCATGCGGTGGCCAGGACAGTCCATAAGACTCGGTTCTGTTGTGGACTCGGTTCATTTGGTTACCAGGACAGTTCATAAGACTCGGTTTGATTCTGGACTCGGTTCATTTGGTTGCCAGGACAGTCCATAAGATTCGGTTCGGTTGTGGATTCAGTTCGGTTGTGGACTCGGTTCATACGGTGGACAGGAAAGGCCATAGGACTCGGTTCGGTTGTGGACTCGGTTCATGCGGTGGCCAGGACAGTCCATAAGACTCGGTTCAATTGTGGACTCGGTTCATTTTGTTTGCCAGGACAGTCCATAAGACTCGTTTTGGTTGTCGATTCGATTAATGCGGTGGCCAGGATAGTCCATAAGACTCGGTTTGATTTTGGACTCGTTTCATTTGGTTGCCAGGACAGTCCATAAGACTCGATTCGGTTGTGGACTCGGTTCTTTTGGTTGCCAGGACAGTCCATAAGACTCGGTTCGGTTGTGGACTCTGTTCATGCGGTTCTCCAGGATAGTCCATAAGACTCGTTTCAGTTGTGGACTCGGTTCATGCGGTGGCCAGGATAGTCCATAAGACGTGGTTTGGTTGTGGACTTGGTTCATGCAGTGGCCAGGATAGTCCATAAGACTCGGTTTCGGTTGTGGACTCGGTTCATGCCATGGTCAGGACAGTCCATAAGACTCGGTTTGGTTGTGGACTCGGTTCATGCGGTGGCCAGGACAGTCCATAAGACTCGGTTTGGTTTTGGACTCGGTTCATTCAGTGGCCAAGACAGTCCATAAGACTCGATTTGGTTGTGGACTCGTTTCATTTGGTTGCCAGGACAGTCCATAAGACTCGATTCGGTTGTGGACTCGGTACTTTTGGTTGCCAGGACAGTCCATAAGACTCGGTTCGGTTGTGGACTCTGTTCATGCGGTTCTCCAGGATAGTTCATAAGACTCGTTTCAGTTGTGGACTCGGTTCATTTGGTTGCCAGGACAGTCCATTAGACTCGGATCAGATGTGGACTCGGTTCATTTGGTTGATAGAACATTCCATAAGAGTTGGTTCGGTTGTGGACTCGGTTCATTTGGTTGCCAGGACAGTCCATAAGATTCGGTTCGGTTGTGGATTCGGTTCGGTTGTGGACTCGGTTCATACGGTGGCCAGGAAAGGCCATGGGACTCGGTTCATGCGATGGCAAGGACAGTCCATAAGACTCGGTTCAATTGTGGACTCGGTTCATGCGGTGGCCAGGACAGTCCATAAGACTCGGTTCGGTTGTGGACTCAGTTCATGGGGTGGCCAGGACAGTCCATAAGACTCGGTTTCGGTTGTGGACTCGGTTCATGCCGTGGTCAGGACATTCCATAAGACTCGGTTCGGTTGTGGACTCGGTTCATGCGGTGGCCAGGACAGTCCATAAGACTCGGTTCGGTTGTGGACTCGGTTCATTTGGTTACCAGGACAGTTCATAAGACTCGGTTTGATTCTGGACCCGGTTCATTTGGTTGCCAGGACAGTCCATAAGATTCGGTTCGGTTGTGGATTCAGTTCGGTTGTGGACCCGGTTCATACGGTGGACAGGAAAGGCCATAGGACTCGGTTCGGTTGTGGACTTGGTTCATGCGGTGGCCAGGACAGTCCATAAGACTCGGTTCAATTGTGGACTCGGTTCATTTTGTTTGCCAGGACAGTCCATAAGACTCGTTTTGGTTGTCGATTCGATTGATGCGGTGGCCAGGATAGTCCATAAGACTCGGTTTGGTTTTGGACTCGGTTCATTCATTGGCCAAGACAGTCCATAAGACTCGATTTGGTTGTGGACTCGTTTCATTTGGTTGCCAGGACAGTCCATAAGACTCGATTCGGTTGTGGACTCGGTACTTTTGGTTGCCAGGACAGTCCATAAGACTCGGTTCGGTTGTGGACTCTGTTCATGCGGTTCTCCAGGATAGTTCATAAGACTCGTTTCAGTTGTGGACTCGGTTCATTTGGTTGCCAGGACAGTCCATTAGACTCGGATCAGATGTGGACTCGGTTCATTTGGTTGATAGAACATTCCATAAGAGTCGGTTCGGTTGTGGACTCGGTTCATTTGGTTGCCAGGACAGTCCATAAGATTCGGTTCGGTTGTGGATTCGGTTCGGTAATGGACTCGGTTCATACGGTGGCCAGGAAAGGCCATGGGACTCGGTTCATGCGGTGGCAATGACAGTCCATAAGACTCGGTTCAATTGTGGACTCGGTTCATTTTGTTTGCCAGGACAGTCCATAAGACTCGTTTTGATTGTCTATTCGATTAATGCGGTGGTCAGGATAGTCCATAAGACTCGGTTTTGGTTGTGGACTCGGTTCATGCGGTGGTCAGGACAGTCAATAAGACTCGGTTCGGTTGTGGACTCGGTTGATGCGGTGGCCAGGACAGTACATAAGACTCGGTTCGGTTGTGGACCCTGATCATTTGGTTGCCAGGACAGTTCATAAGACTCGGTTTGATTGTGGATTCGGTTCAATTGGTTACCAGGACAGTCCATAAGAATCGGTTCGGTTGTGGATTCGATTCGGTTGTGGACTCGGTTCATACGGTGGCCAGGAAAGGCCATAGGACTCGGTTCGGTTGTGGACTCGGTTCATGCGGTGGCCAGGACAGTCCATAAGACTCGGTTCAATTGTGGACTCGGTTCATTTTGTTTGCCAGGACAGTCCATAAGACTCGTTTTGGTTGTCGATTCGATTAATGCGGTGGCCAGGATAGTCCATAAGACTCGGTTTGGTTGTGGACTTGGTTCATTAGGTTTGTCAGGACAGTCCATAAGATTCGGTTCGGTTGTGGACCTGGTTCATGCGGTGGCCAGGATAGTCCATAAGACTCGGTTCACTTGTGGACTCGGTTCATTTGGTTACCAGGACAGTCCATTAGACTCGGATCAGTTGTGGACTCGGTTCATTTGGTTGATAGGACATTCCATAAGAGTCGGTTCGGTTGTGGACTCGGTTCATGCGGTGGCTAGGACAGTCCATAAGACTCGGTTCGGTTGTGGACTCAGTTCATGCGGTGGCCAGGACAGTCCATAAGACTCGGTTTCGGTTGTGGACTCGGTTCATGCCGTGGTCAGGACAGTCCATAAGACTCGGTTCGGTTGTGGACTCGGTTCATGCGGTGGCCAGGACAGTCCATAAGACTCGGTTCGGTTGTGGACTCGGTTCATTTGGTTACCAGGACAGTTCATAAGACTCGGTTTGATTCTGGACTCGGTTCATTTGGTTGCCAGGACAGTCCATAAGATTCGGTTCGGTTGTGGATTCAGTTCGGTTGTGGACTTGGTTCATACGGTGGACAGGAAAGGCCATAGGACTCGGTTCGGTTGTGGACTCGGTTCATGCGGTGGCCAGGACAGTCCATAAGACTCGGTTCAATTGTGGACTCGGTTCATTTTGTTTGCCAGGACAGTCCATAAGACTCGTTTTGGTTGTCGATTCGATTAATGCGGTGGCCAGGATAGTCCATAAGACTCGGTTTGGTTTTGGACTCGTTTCATTTGGTTGCCAGGACAGTCCATAAGACTCGATTCGGTTGTGGACTCGGTTCTTTTGGTTGCCAGGACAGTCCATAAGACTCGGTTCGGTTGTGGACTCTGTTCATGCGGTTCTCCAGGATAGTTCATAAGACTCGTTTCAGTTGTGGACTCGGTTCATGCGGTGGCCAGGATAGTCCATAAGACGTGGTTTGGTTGTGGACTTGGTTCATGCAGTGGCCAGGATAGTCCATAAGACTCGGTTTCGGTTGTGGACTCGGTTCATGCCGTGGTCAGGACAGTCCATAAGACTCGGTTTGGTTGTGGACTCGGTTCATGCGGTGGCCAGGACAGTCCATAAGACTCGGTTTGGTTTTGGACTCGGTTCATTCAGTGGCCAAGACAGTCCATAAGACTCGATTTGGTTGTGGACTCGTTTCATTTGGTTGCCAGGACAGTCCATAAGACTCGATTCGGTTGTGGACTCGGTACTTTTGGTTGCCAGGACAGTCCATAAGACTCGGTTCGGTTGTGGACTCTGTTCATGCGGTTCTCCAGGATAGTTCATAAGACTCGGTTCAGTTGTGGACTCGGTTCATTTGGTTGCCAGGACAGTCCATTAGACTCGGATCAGATGTGGACTCGGTTCATTTGGTTGATAGAACATTCCATAAGAGTTGGTTCGGTTGTGGACTCGGTTCATTTGGTTGCCAGGACAGTCCATAAGATTCGGTTCGGTTGTGGATTCGGTTCGGTTGTGGACTCGGTTCATACGGTGGCCAGGAAAGGCCATGGGACTCGGTTCATGCGATGGCAAGGACAGTCCATAAGACTCGTTTTGATTGTCTATTCGATTAATGCGGTGGTCAGGATAGTCCATAAGACTCGGTTTTGGTTGTGGACTCGGTTCATGCGGTGGTCAGGACAGTCCATAAGACTCGGTTCGGTTGTGGACTCGGTTGATGCGGTGGCCAGGACAGTACATAAGACTCGGTTCGGTTGTGGACCCTGATCATTTGGTTGCCAGGACAGTTCATAAGACTCGGTTTGATTGTGGATTTGGTTCAATTGGTTACCAGGACAGTCCATAAGAATCGGTTCGGTTGTGGATTCGATTCGGTTGTGGACTCGGTTCATACGGTGGCCAGGAAAGGCCATAGGACTCGGTTCGGTTGTGGACTCGGTTCATGCGGTGGCCAGGACAGTCCATAAGACTCGGTTCAATTGTGGACTCGGTTCATTTTGTTTGCCAGGACAGTCCATAAGACTCGTTTTGGTTGTCGATTCGATTAATGCGGTGGCCAGGATAGTCCATAAGACTCGGTTTGGTTGTGGACTTGGTTCATTAGGTTTGTCAGGACAGTCCATAAGATTCGGTTCGGTTGTGGACCTGGTTCATGCGGTGGCCAGGATAGTCCATAAGACTCGGTTCACTTGTGGACTCGGTTCATTTGGTTACCAGGACAGTCCATTAGACTCGGATCAGTTGTGGACTCGGTTCATTTGGTTGATAGGACATTCCATAAGAGTCGGTTCGGTTGTGGACTCGGTTCATGCGGTGGCTAGGACAGTCCATAAGACTCGGTTCGGTTGTGGACTCAGTTCATGCGGTGGCCAGGACAGTCCATAAGACTCGGTTTCGGTTGTGGACTCGGTTCATGCCGTGGTCAGGACAGTCAATAAGACTCGGTTCGGTTGTGGACTCGGTTCATGCGGTGGCCAGGACAGTCCATAAGACTCGGTTCGGTTGTGGACTCGGTTCATTTGGTTACCAGGACAGTTCATAAGACTCGGTTTGATTCTGGACTCGGTTCATTTGGTTGCCAGGACAGTCCATAAGATTCGGTTCGGTTGTGGATTCAGTTCGGTTGTGGACTCGGTTCATACGGTGGACAGGAAAGGCCATAGGACTCGGTTCGGTTGTGGACTCGGTTCATGCGGTGGCCAGGACAGTCCATAAGACTCGGTTCAATTGTGGACTCGGTTCATTTTGTTTGCCAGGACAGTCCATAAGACTCGTTTTGGTTGTCGATTCGATTAATGCGGTGGCCAGGATAGTCCATAAGACTCGGTTTGGTTTTGGACTCGTTTCATTTGGTTGCCAGGACAGTCCATAAGACTCGATTCGGTTGTGGACTCGGTTCTTTTGGTTGCCAGGACAGTCCATAAGACTCGGTTCGGTTGTGGACTCTGTTCATGCGGTTCTCCAGGATAGTTCATAAGACTCGTTTCAGTTGTGGACTCGGTTCATGCGGTGGCCAGGATAGTCCATAAGACGTGGTTTGGTTGTGGACTTGGTTCATGCAGTGGCCAGGATAGTCCATAAGACTCGGTTTCGGTTGTGGACTCGGTTCATGCCGTGGTCAGGACAGTCCATAAGACTCGGTTTGGTTGTGGACTCGGTTCATGCGGTGGCCAGGACAGTCCATAAGACTCGGTTTGGTTTTGGACTCGGTTCATTCAGTGGCCAAGACAGTCCATAAGACTCGATTTGGTTGTGGACTCGTTTCATTTGGTTGCCAGGACAGTCCATAAGACTCGATTCGGTTGTGGACTCGGTACTTTTGGTTGCCAGGACAGTCCATAAGACTCGGTTCGGTTGTGGACTCTGTTCATGCGGTTCTCCAGGATAGTTCATAAGACTCGTTTCAGTTGTGGACTCGGTTCATTTGGTTGCCAGGACAGTCCATTAGACTCGGATCAGATGTGGACTCGGTTCATTTGGTTGATAGAACATTCCATAAGAGTTGGTTCGGTTGTGGACTCGGTTCATTTGGTTGCCAGGACAGTCCATAAGATTCGGTTCGGTTGTGGATTCGGTTCGGTTGTGGACTCGGTTCATACGGTGGCCAGGAAAGGCCATGGGACTCGGTTCATGCGATGGCAAGGACAGTCCATAAGACTCGGTTCAATTGTGGACTCGGTTCATTTTGTTTGCCAGGACAGTCCATAAGACTCGGTTCGGTTGTGGACTCAGTTCATGCGGTGGCCAGGACAGTCCATAAGACTCGGTTTCGGTTGTGGACTCGGTTCATGCCGTGGTCAGGACATTCCATAAGACTCGGTTCGGTTGTGGACTCGGTTCATGCGGTGGCCAGGACAGTCCATAAGACTCGGTTCGGTTGTGGACTCGGTTCATTTGGTTACCAGGACAGTTCATAAGACTCGGTTTGATTCTGGACCCGGTTCATTTGGTTGCCAGGACAGTCCATAAGATTCGGTTCGGTTGTGGATTCAGTTCGGTTGTGGACCCGGTTCATACGGTGGACAGGAAAGGCCATAGGACTCGGTTCGGTTGTGGACTTGGTTCATGCGGTGGCCAGGACAGTCCATAAGACTCGGTTCAATTGTGGACTCGGTTCATTTTGTTTGCCAGGACAGTCCATAAGACTCGTTTTGGTTGTCGATTCGATTGATGCGGTGGCCAGGATAGTCCATAAGACTCGGTTTGGTTTTGGACTCGGTTCATTCAGTGGCCAAGACAGTCCATAAGACTCGGATCAGATGTGGACTCGGTTCATTTGGTTGATAGAACATTCCATAAGAGTCGGTTCGGTTGTGGACTCGGTTCATTTGGTTGCCAGGACAGTCCATAAGATTCGGTTCGGTTGTGGATTCGGTTCGGTTGTGGACTCGGTTCATACGGTGGCCAGGAAAGGCCATGGGACTCGGTTCATGCGGTGGCAAGGACAGTCCATAAGACTCGGTTCAATTGTGGACTCGGTTCATTTTGTTTGCCAGGACAGTCCATAAGACTCGTTTTGGTTGTCTATTCGATTAATGCGGTGGTCAGGATAGTCCATAAGACTCGGTTTCGGTTGTGGACTCGGTTCATGCGGTGGTCAGGACAGTCCATAAGACTCGGTTCGGTTGTGGACTCGGTTGATGCGGTGGCCAGGACAGTACATAAGACTCGGTTCGGTTGTGGACCCTGATCATTTGGTTGCCAGGACAGTTCATAAGACTCGGTTTGATTGTGGATTCGGTTCAATTGGTTACCAGGACAGTCCATAAGAATCGGTTCGGTTGTGGATTCGATTCGGTTGTGGACTCGGTTCATACGGTGGCCAGGAAAGGCCATAGGACTCGGTTCGGTTGTGGACTCGGTTCATGCGGTGGCCAGGACAGTCCATAAGACTCGGTTCAATTGTGGACTCGGTTCATTTTGTTTGCCAGGACAGTCCATAAGACTCGTTTTGGTTGTCGATTCGATTAATGCGGTGGCCAGGATAGTCCATAAGACTCGGTTTGGTTGTGGACTTGGTTCATTAGGTTGGTCAGGACAGTCCATAAGATTCGGTTCGGTTGTGGACCTGGTTCATGCGGTGGCCAGGATAGTCCATAAGACTCGGTTCACTTGTGGACTCGGTTCATTTGGTTACCAGGACAGTCCATTAGACTCGGATCAGTTGTGGACTCGGTTCATTTGGTTGATAGGACATTCCATAAGAGTCGGTTCGGTTGTGGACTCGGTTCATGCGGTGGCTAGGACAGTCCATAAGACTCGGTTCGGTTGTGGACTCAGTTCATGCGGTGGCCAGGACAGTCCATAAGACTCGGTTTCGGTTGTGGACTCGGTTCATGCCGTGGTCAGGACAGTCCATAAGACTCGGTTCGGTTGTGGACTCGGTTCATGCGGTGGCCAGGACAGTCCATAAGACTCGGTTCGGTTGTGGACTCGGTTCATTTGGTTACCAGGACAGTTCATAAGACTCGGTTTGATTCTGGACTCGGTTCATTTGGTTGCCAGGACAGTCCATAAGATTCGGTTCGGTTGTGGATTCAGTTCGGTTGTGGACTCGGTTCATACGGTGGACAGGAAAGGCCATAGGACTCGGTTCGGTTGTGGACTCGGTTCATGCGGTGGCCAGGACAGTCCATAAGACTCGGTTCAATTGTGGACTCGGTTCATTTTGTTTGCCAGGACAGTCCATAAGACTCGTTTTGGTTGTCGATTCGATTAATGCGGTGGCCAGGATAGTCCATAAGACTCGGTTTGGTTTTGGACTCGTTTCATTTGGTTGCCAGGACAGTCCATAAGACTCGATTCGGTTGTGGACTCGGTTCTTTTGGTTGCCAGGACAGTCCATAAGACTCGGTTTGGTTGTGGACTCTGTTCATGCGGTTCTCCAGGATAGTTCATAAGACTCGTTTCAGTTGTGGACTCGGTTCATGCGGTGGCCAGGATAGTCCATAAGACGTGGTTTGGTTGTGGACTTGGTTCATGCAGTGGCCAGGATAGTCCATAAGACTCGGTTTCGGTTGTGGACTCGGTTCATGCCGTGGTCAGGACAGTCCATAAGACTCGGTTTGGTTGTGGACTCGGTTCATGCGGTGGCCAGGACAGTCCATAAGACTCGGTTCAATTGTGGACTCGGTTCATTTTGTTTGCCAGGACAGTCCATAAGACTCGTTTTGGTTGTCGATTCGATTAATGCGGTGGCCAGGATAGTCCATAAGACTCGGTTTGGTTGTGGACTTGGTTCATTAGGTTTGTCAGGACAGTCCATAAGATTCGGTTCGGTTGTGGACCTGGTTCATGCGGTGGCCAGGATAGTCCATAAGTCTCGGTTCACTTGTGGACTCGGTTCATTTGGTTACCAGGACAGTCCATTAGACTCGGATCAGTTGTGGACTCGGTTCATTTGGTTGATAGGACATTCCATAAGAGTCGGTTCGGTTGTGGACTCGGTTCATGCGGTGGCTAGGACAGTCCATAAGACTCGGTTCGGTTGTGGACTCAGTTCATGCGGTGGCCAGGACAGTCCATAAGACTCGGTTTCGGTTGTGGACTCGGTTCATGCCGTGGTCAGGACAGTCCATAAGACTCGGTTCGGTTGTGGACTCGGTTCATGCGGTGGCCAGGACAGTCCATAAGACTCGGTTCGGTTGTGGACTCGGTTCATTTGGTTACCAGGACAGTTCATAAGACTCGGTTTGATTCTGGACTCGGTTCATTTGGTTGCCAGGACAGTCCATAAGATTCGGTTCGGTTGTGGATTCAGTTCGGTTGTGGACTCGGTTCATACGGTGGACAGGAAAGGCCATAGGACTCGGTTCGGTTGTGGACTCGGTTCATGCGGTGGCCAGGACAGTCCATAAGACTCGGTTCAATTGTGGACTCGGTTCATTTTGTTTGCCAGGACAGTCCATAAGACTCGTTTTGGTTGTCGATTCGATTAATGCGGTGGCCAGGATAGTCCATAAGACTCGGTTTGGTTTTGGACTCGTTTCATTTGGTTGCCAGGACAGTCCATAAGACTCGATTCGGTTGTGGACTCGGTTCTTTTGGTTGCCAGGACAGTCCATAAGACTCGGTTCGGTTGTGGACTCTGTTCATGCGGTTCTCCAGGATAGTTCATAAGACTCGTTTCAGTTGTGGACTCGGTTCATGCGGTGGCCAGGATAGTCCATAAGACGTGGTTTGGTTGTGGACTTGGTTCATGCAGTGGCCAGGATAGTCCATAAGACTCGGTTTCGGTTGTGGACTCGGTTCATGCCGTGGTCAGGACAGTCCATAAGACTCGGTTTGGTTGTGGACTCGGTTCATGCGGTGGCCAGGACAGTCCATAAGACTCGGTTTGGTTTTGGACTCGGTTCATTCAGTGGCCAAGACAGTCCATAAGACTCGATTTGGTTGTGGACTCGTTTCATTTGGTTGCCAGGACAGTCCATAAGACTCGATTCGGTTGTGGACTCGGTACTTTTGGTTGCCAGGACAGTCCATAAGACTCGGTTCGGTTGTGGACTCTGTTCATGCGGTTCTCCAGGATAGTTCATAAGACTCGTTTCAGTTGTGGACTCGGTTCATTTGGTTGCCAGGACAGTCCATTAGACTCGGATCAGATGTGGACTCGGTTCATTTGGTTGATAGAACATTCCATAAGAGTTGGTTCGGTTGTGGACTCGGTTCATTTGGTTGCCAGGACAGTCCATAAGATTCGGTTCGGTTGTGGATTCGGTTCGGTTGTGGACTCGGTTCATACGGTGGCCAGGAAAGGCCATGGGACTCGGTTCATGCGATGGCAAGGACAGTCCATAAGACTCGGTTCAATTGTGGACTCGGTTCATTTTGTTTGCCAGGACAGTCCATAAGACTCGGTTCGGTTGTGGACTCAGTTCATGCGGTGGCCAGGACAGTCCATAAGACTCGGTTTCGGTTGTGGACTCGGTTCATGCCGTGGTCAGGACATTCCATAAGACTCGGTTCGGTTGTGGACTCGGTTCATGCGGTGGCCAGGACAGTCCATAAGACTCGGTTCGGTTGTGGACTCGGTTCATTTGGTTACCAGGACAGTTCATAAGACTCGGTTTGATTCTGGACCCGGTTCATTTGGTTGCCAGGACAGTCCATAAGATTCGGTTCGGTTGTGGATTCAGTTCGGTTGTGGACCCGGTTCATACGGTGGACAGGAAAGGCCATAGGACTCGGTTCGGTTGTGGACTTGGTTCATGCGGTGGCCAGGACAGTCCATAAGACTCGGTTCAATTGTGGACTCGGTTCATTTTGTTTGCCAGGACAGTCCATAAGACTCGTTTTGGTTGTCGATTCGATTGATGCGGTGGCCAGGATAGTCCATAAGACTCGGTTTGGTTTTGGACTCGGTTCATTCAGTGGCCAAGACAGTCCATAAGACTCGGATCAGATGTGGACTCGGTTCATTTGGTTGATAGAACATTCCATAAGAGTCGGTTCGGTTGTGGACTCGGTTCATTTGGTTGCCAGGACAGTCCATAAGATTCGGTTCGGTTGTGGATTCGGTTCGGTTGTGGACTCGGTTCATACGGTGGCCAGGAAAGGCCATGGGACTCGGTTCATGCGGTGGCAAGGACAGTCCATAAGACTCGGTTCAATTGTGGACTCGGTTCATTTTGTTTGCCAGGACAGTCCATAAGACTCGTTTTGGTTGTCTATTCGATTAATGCGGTGGTCAGGATAGTCCATAAGACTCGGTTTCGGTTGTGGACTCGGTTCATGCGGTGGTCAGGACAGTCCATAAGACTCGGTTCGGTTGTGGACTCGGTTGATGCGGTGGCCAGGACAGTACATAAGACTCGGTTCGGTTGTGGACCCTGATCATTTGGTTGCCAGGACAGTTCATAAGACTCGGTTTGATTGTGGATTCGGTTCAATTGGTTACCAGGACAGTCCATAAGAATCGGTTCGGTTGTGGATTCGATTCGGTTGTGGACTCGGTTCATACGGTGGCCAGGAAAGGCCATAGGACTCGGTTCGGTTGTGGACTCGGTTCATGCGGTGGCCAGGACAGTCCATAAGACTCGGTTCAATTGTGGACTCGGTTCATTTTGTTTGCCAGGACAGTCCATAAGACTCGTTTTGGTTGTCGATTCGATTAATGCGGTGGCCAGGATAGTCCATAAGACTCGGTTTGGTTGTGGACTTGGTTCATTAGGTTTGTCAGGACAGTCCATAAGATTCGGTTCGGTTGTGGACCTGGTTCATGCGGAGGCCAGGATAGTCCATAAGACTCGGTTCACTTGTGGACTCGGTTCATTTGGTTACCAGGACAGTCCATTAGACTCGGATCAGTTGTGGACTCGGTTCATTTGGTTGATAGGACATTCCATAAGAGTCGGTTCGGTTGTGGACTCGGTTCATGCGGTGGCTAGGACAGTCCATAAGACTCGGTTCGGTTGTGGACTCAGTTCATGCGGTGGCCAGGACAGTGCATAAGACTCGGTTTCGGTTGTGGACTCGGTTCATGCCGTGGTCAGGACAGTCCATAAGACTCGGTTCGGTTGTGGACTCGGTTCATGCGGTGGCCAGGACAGTCCATAAGACTCGGTTCGGTTGTGGACTCGGTTCATTTGGTTACCAGGACAGTTCATAAGACTCGGTTTGATTCTGGACTCGGTTCATTTGGTTGCCAGGACAGTCCATAAGATTCGGTTCGGTTGTGGATTCAGTTCGGTTGTGGACTCGGGTCATACGGTGGACAGGAAAGGCCATAGGACTCGGTTCGGTTGTGGACTCGGTTCATGCGGTGGCCAGGACAGTCCATAAGACTCGGTTCAATTGTGGACTCGGTTCATTTTGTTTGCCAGGACAGTCCATAAGACTCGTTTTGGTTGTCGATTCGATTAATGCGGTGGCCAGGATAGTCCATAAGACTCGGTTTGGTTTTGGACTCGTTTCATTTGGTTGCCAGGACAGTCCATAAGACTCGATTCGGTTGTGGACTCGTTTCATTTGGTTGCCAGGACAGTCCATAAGACTCGATTCGGTTGTGGACTCGGTTCTTTTGGTTGCCAGGACAGTCCATAAGACTCGGTTCGGTTGTGGACTCTGTTCATGCGGTTCTCCAGGATAGTTCATAAGACTCGTTTCAGTTGTGGACTCGGTTCATGCGGTGGCCAGGATAGTCCATAAGACGTGGTTTGGTTGTGGACTTGGTTCATGCAGTGGCCAGGATAGTCCATAAGACTCGGTTTCGGTTGTGGACTCGGTTCATGCGGTGGCCAGGACAGTCCATAAGACTCGGTTCGGTTGTGGACTCGGTTGATGCGGTTGCCAGGACAGTACATAAGACTCGGTTCGGTTGTGGACCCTGATCATTTGGTTGCCAGGACAGTTCATAAGACTCGGTTTGATTGTGGACTCGGTTCATTTGGTTGCCAGGACAGTCCATAAGATTCGGTTCGGTTGTGGATTCGGTTCGGTTGTGGACTCGGTTCATACGGTGGCCAGGAAAGGCCATAGGACTCGGTTCGGTTGTGGACTCGGTTCATTCGGTTGCCAGGATAGTACATAAGACTCGGTTTCGGTTGTGGACTCTGTTCATGCTGTTCTCCAGGATAGTCCATAAGACTCGTTTCAGTTGTGGACTCGGTTCATGCGGTGGCCAGGATAGTCCATAAGACGTGGTTTGGTTGTGGACTTGGTTCATGCAGTGGCCAGGATAGTCCATAACACTCGGTTCGGTTGTGAACTCGGTTTATTCGGTTTCCAGGACAGTCCATAAAACGTGGTTTGGTTGTGGACTTGGTTCATGCAGTGGCCAGGACTGTCCATAAGACTCGGTTGGGTTGTGGACTCGGTTCATTTGGTTACCAGGACAGTTCATAAGACTCGGTTTGATTCTGGACTCGGTTCATTTGGTTGCCAGGACAGTCCATAAGATTCGGTTCGGTTGTGGATTCAGTTCGGTTGTGGACTCGGTTCATACGGTGGACAGGAAATGCCATAGGACTCGGTTCGGTAGTGGACTCGGTTCATGCGGTGGCCAGGACAGTCCATAAGACTCGTTTCAATTGTGGACTCGGTTCATTTTGTTTGCCAGGACAGTCCATAAGACTCGTTTTGGTTGTCGAATCGATTAATGCGGTGGCCAGGATAGTCCATAAGACTCGGTTTGGTTTTGGACTCGTTTCATTTGGTTGCCAGGACAGTCCATAAGACTCGATTCGGTTGTGGACTCGGTTCTTTTGGTTGCCAGGATAGTCCATAAGACTCGGTTTGGTTGTGGACTCGGTTCATTTGGTTGCCAGGACAGTCCATTAGACTCGGATCAGTTGTGGACTCGGTTCATTTGGTTGATAGAACATTCCATAAGAGTCGGTTCGGTTGTGGACTCGGTTCATTTGGTTGCCAGGACAGTCCATAAGATTCGGTTCGGTTGTGGACTCGGTTCATACGGTGGCCAGGAAAGGGCATGGGACTCGGTTCAGTTGTGGACTCGGTACATGCGGTGGCAAGGACAGTCCATAAGACTCGGTTCAACTGTGGACTCGGTTCATTTTGTTTGCCAGGACAGTCCATAAGACTCGTTTTGGTTGTCTATTCGATTAATGCGGTGGTCAGGATAGTCCATAAGACTCGGTTTCGGTTGTGGTCTCGGTTCATGCGGTGGTCAGGACAGTCCATAAGACTCGGTTCGGTTGTGGACTCGGTTGATGCGGTTGCCAGGACAGTACATAAGACTCGGTTCGGTTGTGGACCCTGATCATTTGGTTGCCAGGACAGTTCATAAGACTCGGTTTGATTGTGGACTCGGTTCATTTGGTTGCCAGGACAGTCCATAAGATTCGGTTCGGTTGTGGATTCGGTTCGGTTGTGGACTCAGTTCATACGGTGGCCAGGAAAGGCCATAGGACTCGGTTCGGTTGTGGACTCGGTTCATTCGGTTGCCAGGATAGTCCATAAGACTCTGTTTCGGTTGTGGACTCTGTTCATGCGGTTCTCCAGGATAGTCCATAAGACTCGTTTCAGTTGTGGACTCTGTTCATGCGGTGGCCAGGATAGTCCATAAGACGTGGTTTGGTTGTGGACTTGGTTCATGCAGTGGCCAGGATAGTCCATAAGACTCGGTTCGGTTGTGGACTTGGTTCATTTGGTTGCCAGGACGGTCCATAATACTCGATTCGGTTGTGGACTCGGTTCTTTTGGTTGCCAGGATAGTCCATAAGACTCGGTTTGGTTGTGGACTCGGTTCATTTTGTTGCCAGGACAGTCCATTAGACTCGGTTCGGTTGTGGATTTAGTTCGGTTGTGGACTCGGTTCATACGGTGGACAGGAAAGGCCATATGACTCGGTTCGGTTGTGGACTCGGTTCATGCGGTGGCCAGGACAGTCCATAAGACTCGGTTCAATTGTGGACTTGGTTCATTTTGTTTGCCAGGACAGTCCATAAGACTCGTTTGTGTTGTCGATTCGATTAATGCGGTGGCCAGGATAGTCCATAAGACGTGGTTTGGTTGTGGACCTGGTTCATGCGGTGGCCAGGATAGTCCATAAGACTCGGTATCGGTTGTGGACTCGGTTCATTTGGTTACCAGGACAGTCCATAAGATTCGGATCGGTTGTGGACCTGGTTCATGCGGTGGCCAGGATAGTCCATAAGACTCGGTTCACTTGTGGACTCGGTTCATTTGGTTACCAGGACAGTCCATTGGACTCGGATCAGTTGTGGACTCGGTTCATTTTGTTGATAGGACATTCCATAAGAGTCGGTTCAGTTGTGGACTCGGTTCATGCGGTGGCTAGGACAGTCCATAAGACTCGGTTCGGTTGTGGACTCAGTTCATGCGGTGGCCAGGACAGTCCATAAGATTCGGTTTCGGTTGTGGACTCGGTTCATGCCGTGGTCAGGACAGTCCATAAGACTCGGTTCGGTTGTGGACTCGGTTCATACGGTGGCCAGGAAAGGCCATAGGACTCGGTTCGGTTGTGGACTCGGTTCATTTTGTTTGCCAGGACAGTCCATAAGACTCGTTTTGGTTGTCGATTCGATTGATGCGGTGGCCAGGATAGTCCATAAGACTCGGTTTGGTTTTGGACTCGGTTCATTCAGTGGCCAAGACAGTCCATAAGACTCGATTTGGTTGTGGACTCGTTTCATTTGGTTGCCAGGACAGTCCATAAGACTCGATTCGGTTGTGGACTCGGTACTTTTGGTTGCCAAGACAGTCCATAAGACTCGGTTCGGTTGTGGACTCTGTTCATGCGGTTCTCCAGGATAGTTCATAAGACTCGTTTCAGTTGTGGACTCGGTTCATTTGGTTGCCAGGACAGTCCATTAGACTCGGATCAGATGTGGACTCGGTTCACTTGGTTGATAGAACATTCCATAAGAGTCAGTTCGGTTGTGGACTCGGTTCATTTGGTTGCCAGGACAGTCCATAAGATTCGGTTCGGTTGTGGATTCGGTTCGGTTGTGGACTCGGTTCATACGGTGGCCAGGAAAGGCCATGGGACTCGGTTCATGCGGTGGCAAGGACAGTCCATAAGACTCGGTTCAATTGTGGACTCGGTTCATTTTGTTTGCCAGGACAGTCCATAAGACTCGTTTTGGTTGTCTATTCGATTAATGCGGTGGTCAGGATAGTCCATAAGACTCGGTTTCGGTTGTGGACTCGGTTCATGCGGTGGTCAGGACAGTCCATAAGACTCGGTTCGGTTGTGGACTCGGTTGATGCGGTGGCCAGGACAGTACATAAGACTCGGTTCGGTTGTGGACCCTGATCATTTGGTTGCCAGGACAGTTCATAAGACTCGGTTTGATTGTGGATTCGGTTCATTTGGTTGCCAGGACAGTCCATAAGATTCGGTTCGGTTGTGGATTCGATTCGGTTGTGGACTCGGTTCATACGGTGGCCAGGAAAGGCCATAGGACTCGGTTCGGTTGTGGACTCGGTTCATGCGGTGGCCAGGACAGTCCATAAGACTCGGTTCAATTGTGGACTCGGTTCATTTTGTTTGCCAGGACAGTCCATAAGACTCGTTTTGGTTGTCGATTCGATTAATGCGGTGGCCAGGATAGTCCATAAGACTCGGTTTGGTTGTGGACTTGGTTCATTAGGTTTGTCAGGACAGTCCATAAGATTCGGTTCGGTTGTGGACCTGGTTCATGCTGTGGCCAGGATAGTCCATAAGACTCGGTTCACTTGTGGACTCGGTTCATTTGGTTACCAGGACAGTCCATTAGACTCGGATCAGTTGTGGACTCGGTTCATTTGGTTGATAGGACATTCCATAAGAGTCGGTTCGGTTGTGGACTCGGTTCATGCGGTGGCTAGGAATGTCCATAAGACTCGGTTCGGTTGTGGACTCAGTTCATGCGGTGGCCAGGACAGTCCATAAGACTCGGTTTCGGTTGTGGACTCGGTTCATGCCGTGGTCAGGACAGTCCATAAGACTCGGTTCGGTTGTGGACTCGGTTCATGCGGTGGCCAGGACAGTCCATAAGACTGGGTTCGGTTGTGGACTCGGTTCATTTGGTTACCAGGACAGTTCATAAGACTCGGTTTGATTCTGGACTCGGTTCATTTGGTTGCCAGGACAGTCCATAAGATTCGGTTCGGTTGTGGATTCAGTTCGGTTGTGGACTCGGTTCATACGGTGGACAGGAAAGGCCATAGGACTCGGTTCGGTTGTGGACTCGGTTCATGCGGTGGCCAGGACAGTCCATAAGACTCGGTTCAATTGTGGACTCGGTTCATTTTGTTTGCCAGGACAGTCCATAAGACTCGTTTTGGTTGTCGATTCGATTAATGCGGTGGCCAGGATAGTCCATAAGACTCGGTTTGGTTTTGGACTCGTTTCATTTGGTTGCCAGGACAGTCCATAAGACTCGATTCGGTTGTGGACTCGGTTCTTTTGGTTGCCAGGACAGTCCATAAGACTCGGTTCGGTTGTGGACTCTGTTCATGCGGTTCTCCAGGATAGTTCATAAGACTCGTTTCAGTTGTGGACTCGGTTCATGCGGTGGCCAGGATAGTCCATAAGACGTGGTTTGGTTGTGGACTTGGTTCATGCAGTGGCCAGGATAGTCCATAAGACTCGGTTTCGGTTGTGGACTCGGTTCATGCCATGGTCAGGACAGTCCATAAGACTCGGTTTGGTTGTGGACTCGGTTCATGCGGTGGCCAGGACAGTCCATAAGACTCGGTTCGGTTGTGGACTCGGTTGATGCGGTTGCCAGGACAGTACATAAGACTCGGTTCGGTTGTGGACCCTGATCATTTGGTTGCCAGGACAGTTCATAAGACTCGGTTTGATTGTGGACTCGGTTCATTTGGTTGCCAGGACAGTCCATAAGATTCGGTTCGGTTGTGGATTCGGTTCGGTTGTGGACTCGGTTCATACGGTGGCCAGGAAAGGCCATAGGACTCGGTTCGGTTGTGGACTCGGTTCATTCGGTTGCCAGGATAGTCCATAAGACTCGGTTTCGGTTGTGGACTCTGTTCATGCTGTTCTCCAGGATAGTCCATAAGACTCGTTTCAGTTGTGGACTCTGTTCATGCGGTGGCCAGGATAGTCCATAAGACGTGGTTTGGTTGTGGACTTGGTTCATGCAGTGGCCAGGATAGTCCATAACACTCGGTTCGGTTGTGAACTCGGTTTATTCGGTTTCCAGGACAGTCCATAAAACGTGGTTTGGTTGTGGACTTGGTTCATGCAGTGGCCAGGACTGTCCATAAGACTCGGTTGGGTTGTGGACTCGGTTCATTTGGTTACCAGGACAGTTCATAAGACTCGGTTTGATTCTGGACTCGGTTCATTTGGTTGCCAGGACAGTCCATAAGATTCGGTTCGGTTGTGGATTCAGTTCGGTTGTGGACTCGGTTCATACGGTGGCCAGGAAAGGCCATAGGACTCGGTTCGGTTGTGGACTCGGTTCATGCGGTGGCCAGGACAGTCCATAAGACTCGTTTCAATTGTGGACTCGGTTCATTTTGTTTGCCAGGACAGTCCATAAGACTCGTTTTGGTTGTCGAATCTATTAATGCGGTGGCCAGGATAGTCCATAAGACTCGGTTTGGTTTTGGACTCGTTTCATTTGGTTGCCAGGACAGTCCATAAGACTCGATTCGGTTGTGGACTCGGTTCTTTTGGTTGCCAGGATAGTCCATAAGACTCGGTTTGGTTGTGGACTCGGTTCATTTGGTTGCCAGGACAGTCCATTAGACTCGGATCAGTTGTGGACTCGGTTCATTTGGTTGATAGAACATTCCATAAGAGTCGGTTCGGTTGTGGACTCGGTTCATTTGGTTGCCAGGACAGTCCATAAGATTCGGTTCGGTTGTGGATTCGGTTCGGTTGTGGACTCGGTTCATACGGTGGCCAGGAAAGGCCATGGGACTCGGTTCAGTTGTGGACTCGGTACATGCGGTGGCAAGGACAGTCCATAAGACTCGGTTCAATTGTGGACTCGGTTCATTTTGTTTGCCAGGACAGTCCATAAGACTCGTTTTGGTTGTCTATTCGATTAATGCGGTGGTCAGGATAGTCCATAAGACTCGGTTTCGGTTGTGGTCTCGGTTCATGCGGTGGTCAGGACAGTCCATAAGACTCGGTTCGGTTGTGGACTCGGTTGATGCGGTTGCCAGGACAGTACATAAGACTCGGTTCGGTTGTGGACCCTGATCATTTGGTTGCCAGGACAGTTCATAAGACTCGGTTTGATTGTGGACTCGGTTCATTTGGTTGCCAGGACAGTCCATAAGATTCGGTTCGGTTGTGGATTCGGTTCGGTTGTGGACTCGGTTCATACGGTGGCCAGGAAAGGCCATAGGACTCGGTTCGGTTGTGGACTCGGTTCATTCGGTTGCCAGGATAGTCCATAAGACTCGGTTTCGGTTGTGGACTCTGTTCATGCGGTGGCCAGGATAGTCCATAAGACGTGGTTTGGTTGTGGACTTGGTTCATGCAGTGGCCAGGATAGTCCATAAGACTCGGTTCGGTTGTGGACTTGGTTCATTTGGTTACCAGGACAGTTCATAAGACTCGGTTTGATTCTGGACTCGGTTCATTTGGTTGCCAGGACAGTCCATAAGATTCGGTTCGGTTGTGGATTCAGTTCGGTTGTGGACTCGGTTCATACGGTGGCCAGGAAAGGCCATAGGACTCGGTTCGGTTGTGGACTCGGTTCATGCGGTGGCCAGGACAGTCCATAAGACTCGTTTCAATTGTGGACTCGGTTCATTTTGTTTGCCAGGACAGTCCATAAGACTCGTTTTGGTTGTCGAATCTATTAATGCGGTGGCCAGGATAGTCCATAAGACTCGGTTTGGTTTTGGACTCGTTTCATTTGGTTGCCAGGACAGTCCATAAGACTCGATTCGGTTGTGGACTCGGTTCTTTTGGTTGCCAGGATAGTCCATAAGACTCGGTTTGGTTGTGGACTCGGTTCATTTGGTTGCCAGGACAGTCCATTAGACTCGGATCAGTTGTGGACTCGGTTCATTTGGTTGATAGAACATTCCATAAGAGTCGGTTCGGTTGTGGACTCGGTTCATTTGGTTGCCAGGACAGTCCATAAGATTCGGTTCGGTTGTGGATTCGGTTCGGTTGTGGACTCGGTTCATACGGTGGCCAGGAAAGGCCATGGGACTCGGTTCAGTTGTGGACTCGGTACATGCGGTGGCAAGGACAGTCCATAAGACTCGGTTCAATTGTGGACTCGGTTCATTTTGTTTGCCAGGACAGTCCATAAGACTCGTTTTGGTTGTCTATTCGATTAATGCGGTGGTCAGGATAGTCCATAAGACTCGGTTTCGGTTGTGGTCTCGGTTCATGCGGTGGTCAGGACAGTCCATAAGACTCGGTTCGGTTGTGGACTCGGTTGATGCGGTTGCCAGGACAGTACATAAGACTCGGTTCGGTTGTGGACCCTGATCATTTGGTTGCCAGGACAGTTCATAAGACTCGGTTTGATTGTGGACTCGGTTCATTTGGTTGCCAGGACAGTCCATAAGATTCGGTTCGGTTGTGGATTCGGTTCGGTTGTGGACTCGGTTCATACGGTGGCCAGGAAAGGCCATAGGACTCGGTTCGGTTGTGGACTCGGTTCATTCGGTTGCCAGGATAGTCCATAAGACTCGGTTTCGGTTGTGGACTCTGTTCATGCGGTGGCCAGGATAGTCCATAAGACGTGGTTTGGTTGTGGACTTGGTTCATGCAGTGGCCAGGATAGTCCATAAGACTCGGTTCGGTTGTGGACTTGGTTCATTTGGTTGCCAGGACAGTCCATAAGACTCGATTCGGTTGTGGACTCGGTTCTTTTGGTTGCCAGGATAGTCCATAAGACTCGGTTTGGTTGTGGACTCGGTTCATTTGGTTGCCAGGACAGTCCATTAGACTCGGTTCGGTTGTGGATTCAGTTCGGTTGTGGACTCGGTTCATACGGTGGACAGGAAAGGCCATATGACTCGGTTCGGTTGTGGACTCGGTTCATGCGGTGGCCAGGACAGTCCATAAGACTCGGTTCAATTGTGGACTCGGTTCATTTTGTTTGCCAGGACAGTCCATAAGACTCGTTTGTGTTGTCGATTCGATTAATGCGGTGGCCAGGATAGTCCATAAGACGTGGTTTGGTTGTGGACCTGGTTCATGCGGTGGCCAGGATAGTCCATAAGACTCGGTATCGGTTGTGGACTCGGTTCATTTGGTTACCAGGACAGTCCATAAGATTCGGTTCGGTTGTGGACCTGGTTCATGCGGTGGCCAGGATAGTCCATAAGACTCGATTCACTTGTGGACTCGGTTCATTTGGTTACCAGGACAGTCCATTAGACTCGGATCAGTTGTGGACTCGGTTCATTTTGTTGATAGGACATTCCATAAGAGTCGGTTCAGTTGTGGACTCGGTTCATGCGGTGGCTAGGACAGTCCTTAAGACTTGTTTCAGTTGTGGACTCGGTTCATTCGGTTGCCAGCATGGTCCATAAGACGTGGTTTGATTGTGGACTTGGTTCATGCGGTGGCAAGGACAGTCCATAAAACTTGGTTCGGTTGTGAACTCGGTTCATTCGGTTGCCAGGAAAGTCCATAAGACGTGGTTTGGTTGTGGACTTGGTTCATGCAGTGGCCAGGACTGTCCATAAGAGTCAGTTTTGGTTGTGGACTCTGTTCATTTGGGGGCCAGGATAGTCCACAAGACTCGGTTCTGTGGTGGACTCGATTCATTCGGTGGCCAGGACAGTCCATAAGACCCTTTTCGGTTGTGGACTCGGTTCATTCGGTTGCCAGGATAGTCCATAATACTCGGTTCAGTTGTGGACTCGGTTCATGCGGTGGCCAGGATAGTCCATAATACTCGGATCAGTTGTGGACTCGGTTCATGCGGTGGCCAGGATAGTCCATAATACTCGGTTTGGTTGTGAACTCGGTTTATTCGGTTTCCAGGACAGTCCATAAGACGTGGTTCGGTTGTGGACTTGGTTCATGCAGTGGCCAGGATAGTCCATAAGACTCGGTTCGGTTGTGGACTCGGTTCATGCGTTGGCCAGGACAGTCCATAAGACTCGTTTCAGTTGTGGAATTGGTTCATACGGTGGCCAGGAAAGGCCATAGGACTCGGTTCGGTTGTGGACTCGGTTCATGCGGTGGCCAGGACAGTCCATAAGACTCGGTTCAATTGTGGACTCGGTTCATTTTGTTTGCCAGGACAGTCCATAAGACTCGTTTGTGTTGTCGATTCGATTAATGCGGTGGCCAGGATAGTCCATAAGACGTGGTTTGGTTGTGGACCTGGTTCATGCGGTGGCCAGGATAGTCCATAAGACTCGGTATCGGTTGTGGACTCGGTTCATTTGGTTACCAGGACAGTCCATAAGATTCGGTTCGGTTGTGGACCTGGTTCATGCGGTGGCCAGGATAGTCCATAAGACTCGATTCACTTGTGGACTCGGTTCATTTGGTTACCAGGACAGTCCATTAGACTCGGATCAGTTGTGGACTCGGTTCATTTTGTTGATAGGACATTCCATAAGAGTCGGTTCAGTTGTGGACTCGGTTCATGCGGTGGCTAGGACAGTCCTTAAGACTTGTTTCAGTTGTGGACTCGGTTCATTCGGTTGCCAGCATGGTCCATAAGACGTGGTTTGATTGTGGACTTGGTTCATGCGGTGGCAAGGACAGTCCATAAAACTTGGTTCGGTTGTGAACTCGGTTCATTCGGTTGCCAGGAAAGTCCATAAGACGTGGTTTGGTTGTGGACTTGGTTCATGCAGTGGCCAGGACTGTCCATAAGAGTCAGTTTTGGTTGTGGACTCTGTTCATTTGGGGGCCAGGATAGTCCACAAGACTCGGTTCTGTGGTGGACTCGATTCATTCGGTGGCCAGGACAGTCCATAAGACCCTTTTCGGTTGTGGACTCGGTTCATTCGGTTGCCAGGATAGTCCATAATACTCGGTTCAGTTGTGGACTCGGTTCATGCGGTGGCCAGGATAGTCCATAATACTCGGATCAGTTGTGGACTCGGTTCATGCGGTGGCCAGGATAGTCCATAATACTCGGTTTGGTTGTGAACTCGGTTTATTCGGTTTCCAGGACAGTCCATAAGACGTGGTTCGGTTGTGGACTTGGTTCATGCAGTGGCCAGGATAGTCCATAAGACTCGGTTCGGTTGTGGACTCGGTTCATGCGTTGGCCAGGACAGTCCATAAGACTCGTTTCAGTTGTGGAATTGGTTCATACGGTGGCCAGGAAAGGCCATAGGACTCGGTTCGGTTGTGGACTCGGTTCATGCGGTGGCCAGGACAGTCCATAAGACTCGGTTCAATTGTGGACTCGGTTCATTTTGTTTGCCAGGACAGTCCATAAGACTCGTTTTGGTTGTCGATTCGATTAATGCGGTGGCCAGGATAGTCCATAAGACTCGGTTTCGGTTGTGGACTCTGTTCATGCAGTTCTCCAGGTTAGTCCATAAGACTCGTTTTGGTTGTGGACTCGGTTCATTCGGTTGCCAGGATAGTCCATAAGACTCGGTTTCGGTTGTGGACTCGGTTCATGCGGTTCTCTAGGTTAGTCCATAAGACTCGTTTCAGTTGTGGACTCGGCTCATGCGGTGGCCAGGATACTCCATAACACTCGGTTCGGTTGTGAACTCGGTTTATTCGGTTTCCAGGACAGTCCATAAGACGTGGTTCGGTTGTGGACTTGGTTCATGCAGTTGCCAGGATAGTCCATAAGACTCAGTTCGGTTGTGGACTCGGTTCATGCGTTGGCCAGGACAGTCCATAAGACTCGTTTCAGTTGTGGACTCGGTTCATGCGGTGGCCAGGATAGTCCATAACACTCGGTTCGCTTTTGGACTCGGTTTATTCGGTTTCCAGGACAGTCCATAAGACGTGGTTTGGTTGTGGACTTGGTTCATGCGGTGGCCAGGATAGTCCATAAGACTCGGTTCGGTTGTGGACTCGGTTCATTTGGTTGCCAGGACAGTCCATAAGTCTCATTTCGGTTGTCGATTAGGTTCATGGGGCAGCCAGGATAGTCCATAAGACTCAGTTTCGGTTGTGGACTCGGTTCATGCGGTGGCTAGGACAGTCCATAAGACTCGGTTCGGTTGTGGACTCGGTTCATTTGGTTGCCAGGACAGTTCATAAGACTCGGTTTCATTCTGGACTCGGTTCATTTGGTTGCCAGGACAGTGCATAAGATTCGGTTCGGTTGTGGATTCGGTTCGGTTGTGGACTCGGTTCATTTGGTTTCCAGGACAGTCCATAAAACTCGGTTCGGTTGTGGACTCCGTTCCTGCGGTGGCCAGGGTAGTAGTTAAGACTCGGTTCAGTTGTGGACTCGGTTCATTCAGTTTCCAGCATAGACCATAAGACTCAGTTCGGTTGTGGACTCGGTTCGTGCGGTGGCCAGGATAGTCCATAACACTCGGTTCGCTTGTGAACTCGGTTCATTCGGTTTCCAGGACAGTCCATAAGACGTGTCTTGGTTGTGGACTCTGTTCATGCGGTGGCCAGGACTATCCATAAGACTCAGTTTTGGTTGTGGACTCGGTTCATTAGGTTACCAGCACAGTCCATAAGACAGGGTTCGGTTGTGGACTCGGTTCATGCAGTGGCCAGGATAGTCCATAAGACTCGGTATCAGTTGTGGACTCGGTTCATTCGGGTGCCAGCATAGTCCATAAGACTCGGTATCAGTTGTGGACTCGGTTCATTCGATATCCAGGACAGTCCATAAGACTCGGTTCTGTTTTGGACTCGCTTAGTTCGGTTGCTAGGATAGTCCATAAGACTCGGTTCGGTTGTGGACTCGGTTCATGCAGTTCTCCAGGATAGTCCATAACACTCGGTTCGCTTTTGGACTCGGTTCATTCGGTTGCCAGGAAAGTCCATAAGACGTGGTTTGGTTGTGGACTTGGTTCATGCAGTGGCCAGGACTGTCCATAAGAGTCAGTTTTGGTTGTGGACTCTGTTCATTCGGTGGCCAGGATAGTCCACAAGACTCGGTTCTGTGGTGGACTCGGTTCATGCGGTTCTCCAGGATAGTCCTTAAGACTTGTTTCAGTTGTGGACTCGGTTCATTCTGTTTCCAGCATGGTCCATAAGACGTGGTTTGGTTGTGGACTTGGTTCATGCGGTGGCAAGGACAGTCCATAAAACTTGGTTCGGTTGTGAACTCGGTTCATTCGGTTGCCAGGAAAGTCCATAAGACGTGGTTTGGTTGTGGACTTGGTTCATGCAGTGGCCAGGACTGTCCATAAGAGTCAGTTTTGGTTGTGGACTCTGTTCATTCGGTGGCCAGGATAGTCCACAAGACTCGGTTCTGTGGTGGACTCGATTCATTCGGTGGCCAGGACAGTCCATAAGACCCTTTTCGGTTGTGGACTCGGTTCATTCGGTTGCCAGGATAGTCCATAATACTCGGTTCAGTTGTGGACTCGGTTCATGCGGTGGCCAGGATAGTCCATAATACTCGGTTCAGTTGTGGACTCAGTTCATGCGGTGGCCAGGATAGTCCATAATACTCGGTTCGGTTGTGTACTCTGTTCATGCGTTGGCCAGGATAGTCCATAAGACTCGTTTCAGTTGTGGACTCGGTTCATTCTGTTGCCAGCATTGTCCATAAGACATGGTTTGGTTGTGGATTCGGTTTATGCTGTGGCCAGGATAGTCCACAATACTTGGTTCAGTTTTGGACTCAGTTCATGCGGTGGCCAGGATAGTCCATAAGACTCGTTTCAGTTGTGGACTCGGTTCATTCGGTAGCCTGCATAGTCCATAAGTCTCGCTTTCGGTTGTGAACTCGGTTCATTCGGTTGCCAGCATCGTCCAAAAGACTCGGTTTCGGTTGTGGGCTCGGTTCATGTGGTTCTCCAGGATAGTCCATAAGACTTGTTTCAGTTGTGGACTCAGTTAATTCGGTTGCTAGCATAGTCCATAAGACGTGGTTTGGTTGTGGACTTGGTTCATGCAGTGGCCAGGATAGTCCATAACACTCGGTTCGGTTGTGAACTCTGTTTATTCGGTTTCCAGGACAGTCCATAAAACGTGGTTTGGTTGTGGACTTGGTTCATGCAGTGGCCAGGACTGTCCATAAGACTCGGTTTTGGTTGTGGACTCGGTTCATGCAGTGGCCAGGATAGTCCATAATACTTGGTTCGGTTGTGGACTAGGTTCATGCAGTGGCCAGGATAGTCCATAAGACCCGGTATCAGTTGTGGACTTGGTTCATTCGGGTGCCAGCATAGTCCATAAGACGTTGTTTGGTTGTGGACTTGGTTCATGCGGTGGCCTGCATAGTCCATAAGACTCGGTTTCGGTTGTGGACTCGGTTCATTCGGTTGCCAGGATAGTCCATAAGACTCGGTTCCAGTTGTGGACTCGGTTCATTCGATATCCAGGACAGTCCATAAGACTCGGTTCTGTTTTGGACTCGCTTAGTTCGGTTCCTAGGATAGTCCATAAGACTCGGTTCGGTTGTGGACTCGGTTCATGCGGTTCTCTAGGATAGTCCTTAAGACTTGTTTCAGTTGTGGACTCGGTTCATTCGGTTGCCAGCATGGTCCATAAGACGTGGTTTGGTTGTGGACTTGGTTCATGCAGTGGCCACGATAGTCCATAAGACTTGGTTTCGGTTGTGGACTCGGTTCATTTGGTTGCCAGGACAGTCCATAAAACTCGGTTCGGTTGTGGACTCGGTTCGTGCGGTGGCCAGGGTAGTCGTTAAGACTCGGTTCAGTTGTGAACTCGGTTAATTCGGTTTCCAGCATAGTCCATAAGACTCGGTTCGGATGTGGACTCGGTTTGTGCGGTGGCCAGGATAGTCCATAACACTCGGTTCGCTTGTGAACTCGGTTCATTCGGTTGCCAGGACAGTCCATAAGACGTGCCTTGGTTGTGGACTTGGTTCATGCGGTGGCCAGGACTGTCCATAAGACTCAGTTTTGGTTGTGGACTCTGTTCATTTGGTTACCAGCACAGTCCATAAGACAGGGTTCGGTTTTGGACTCGGTTCATGCAGTGGCCAGGTTAGTCCATAATACTTGGTTCGGTTGTGGACAAGGTTCATGCGGTGGCCTGCATAGTCCATAAGACTCGGTTTCGGTTGTGGACTCGGTTCATTCGATATCCAGGACAGTCCATAAGACTCGGTTCTGTTTTGGACTCGCTTAGTGCGGTTGCTAGGATAGTCCATAAGACTCGGTTCGGTTGTGGACTCGGTTCGGTTGTGGGCTCGGTTCATGCGGTTCTCCAGGATAGTCCTTACGACTTGTTTTAGTTGTGGACTCGGTTCATGCGGTGGCAAGGACAGTCCATAAGACTTGGTTTCAGTTGTGACCTCGGTTCATTCGGTTGCCAGGTTAGTCCATAAGACTCGGTTTTGTGGTGGACTCGGTTCATGCGGTGGCCATGACAGTCCATAAGACTGGTTTCGGTTGTGGACTCGGATAATTCGGTTTCCAGCAAAGTCCATAAGACTCGGTTCTGTTGTGGACTCGGTTAGTTCGGTTGCCAGGATAGTCCCTAAGACTCGGTTCTGTGATTGACTCGGTTAGTTCGGTTGCCAGGACAGTCCCTAAGACTCGGTTTCAGTTGTGGACTCGGTTAGTTCGGTTGCCAGGACAGTCCCTAAGACTCGGTTTCAGTTGTGGACTCGGTTAGTTCGGTTGCCAGGATAGTCCCTAAGACTCGGCTATGTTGGGGACTCACAATGCACTTTGTTTTGTAGTCCACTTCCTTTATTTGGCCCATTTGAAACAGACTGAGACCTGCGTTTTGTAGTTGGACCCATTCCGCTTCTTGTATCTGAACGAAAATGTTTTTGCGCATTTACTCAATCTGCCAAGCGACGCGGCTTTCCCAGCAAACGGAGCAGGATTCAGGACATTAACACTCCATCAACATCCAACTTTTACCAGGGCAAATCCATCTGTTTACTGTGATGTTTTAGTCAGCAGTTAAAGCTGGGCTACATGTGGTTTTCCACATGCAACCCAGAGAAAACCGTTGCTCAGGATGCTGCTTGACCTCAGAGTGTGAAGAAGAGTGAGTGTATCCAGCAGCTGATGCATCCATATCAGTGGTGTGTGTGCTGTATTTCCAAGGCCTGAAGTTATAAATAGCCTTTTTTTCTGATTATCTCCCTCTTATTTCATGCTTGGTCTCATGAACATGATCACACGTTATGTTACTATCCTTTACTCCTGATCTCCTGCTGTCACGTGTTCCTCACACAGGTTATATGAATCAATGGAGTGAGCAAAGGTTTAATCACTAGCTCTGTAACAAGTCAACCAACACTTTAAATCTACAAGTCTGGAATGATTCTGCATGTCAGTCTGCACATTTTGCACACGAATCAGATCTTTCTAATTCCAAACTAATCAGGGATCTGATTTAAAAAGCTAAAATCTCCTGGTGACCTTGGTCAGACGATCAAACCAATGCTTTTTTACCATAAACTATGTATGAAATATACCTGCAGTTTTCTGAAGAGCTGAATTGAAGCTTGATGGGCAGTTCCTACCATTACCATCTTGGTAGTGTCACACTTACAAAAATGGGCAAAGAGGTGGAGCTGTGAAGATGGGGGTGGACACCTATCAAAGTCCCAGCTGACTGTGGCTAAGTGCTAACCAAGCTAAGCTGGAGTTAATGGGACCTAACCAGCTAACATGAATACCTGTCAATCAAAGGGATATGCTCCTGTTTATGCAGAATTCCCAGATTAAATGGCTTCTAGACAGAGTAGGGTGGGACAAACGTTTAGCTCTGGACTGGCAACTTCATATGTACATTTTTGTTTTAGCAGCTCCGTGCATTTGTCTTTGTCGGCCAATCAGCGCCGTATGTATGTCTTTGTCCCGGCAGTGTTGACAGGTATCACGCAGGTTTCACTTTGTCAAGACCACGAGTCCGTGTATGAATAACACACAGCTCACTGATAAAGAACCAATCATGGCGTTTTGTGTGTGTGTGTGGTTGTGTGTATGTGTGCAGTTGTGCAGATGTGTGAGGACAAACAGTGCTACTGAGCTGAGATAAAGGCCTAATTGCGCAGGGTGGTGTGTAGGCTTTGTGTTTGTGTGTACTGACATGAGTAGGTGTGAAGATAAAAATGTGAGTGGGGGTGGGGGGTGCCTGCATGTGCATTAGATTTCAGTGTGTTCATGTGATCTTTTCATCAGTATCAGCTTATTCCAGATTAAATCTCTGTTTATTCTGAGAAGTTGATACCTCTGAACATGGATCAATCCTCCTAGCTGTTTTTCTGTTTGCATTCATTTGTAAAGGTCATTCCTGTTAATAAATCTGTGTCAGGGTTTCCCCCCTGGGGTAAACCTTGAGGTGGGGTAAAGTCTGAGAGGGTTGATAACATCACAGAAACATCGCATTAGAGATGCACCGATCACTGAGCCCCAAAAGCAATATCTGCCAATCCCGATATTGCCGATCACCGATCACCGTGTCAAATTTAAAAATTCTTCAATATTCCTGTACAAAACCTTGGGATTGTAGTCATTAAGACATGAGAAAGTCTCATAAATTGACCAGTGTCAATTCATGAGCTTTACTCAGCTTCATGTGGCAATAGCTTTGTGTGTAACACATGCAGTCACAACAGTCAACATTTCATTCTCTTAGAGTTGATAAAAGTTCTAAACTATAAACCTTCTTGTTCCTGTGGAAAAAGAATGAGATCTTAAAATAAATGGATTATTTGCACAACACACATAAACATTTTACTCTCTCTAGAGCAGGGGTGGTAAACTCCAGTCCTGGAGGGGCGGATACCAGTAGATACCAGTAGATACCGGTAGATACTGGTATCTACCGGTATCTACCGGTATCTAAGGGGCACAGACAGGTAGTGTCTGTGCCCCTCCCAGGGGAGTAGGGAGACAGCCATGGGCAACGAAGGGCTCTGTAAAATACAAAACTAGAAAGGAATAAATAAACATTGTAGCTAACCTGCTGCTATGTCTCATCCATAACAAGTCTTGCTACACTGGAAAGACGCTCGCTATCTACACTGCAAGGTGAACAGAGATAGGATCGTGCAAGAGCAGGACAGCGGCCTTCATTGGCTTTCCAATAATCAAGTGGTTGTTATCTGGGAAAACTGGCTCTGATAGGTAAAGAGCAATCTGTGTTGATGTTGAGTTGATGTCAGCAGCAGCTTCATGTTGCCATCTTCAGCCAGAAGGTCAGCATCCATTGCATGCAAGCCGGTCCGTGGTACCTTGTGTGGGGGCTCCGAGCAGCTCTCCTGGCCAACCTGTGTCTCTGCTGCAGTAGCCGGGCCCAGGAGGCCAGAGAGCAGCCTGTTGCTTGACTTCAGTGTTGAAAACCTGTCTTTATATCTGTTATTTTGAAGAAAATCGAATGAGAAGACGAAGCATTAATTTGTCACGATGGATTTCATTGGTCATGCCTAGCTTTGATCCAACATGGGCTCATAGCACAGTCCAAACATATTTGATCTATTCTATATTAGATTTGACCTTTTTTAAATCAAATTAGAAGAAACTGCAACTATCCTAATCTACAGGATAGAAAAACACAAAGCTGTTGTTAGATTTTATCTTTAAGCATAATTCAAACCTAGATAAGCATAATAATCTTTGTGATATTCTGATAATGTCAAACTATTCTCACCTTGGATCAAGGAGTGTTGTGATCATGTACAGGGGCTCAGATTCAGTGTCCTCGAACCTCTTCGTGACAGCTTCCAAAAGCGTGGCTTTAACGGCTTTTATACCATGGTCAGTTTCTGTGTTTTCTCAAGAAGATGAGTCAAGGCTTTGATGGATGGATAGAATTACATCCGCAGCTGTCGCTTGGCTTATCTAGTGAGTGATGGGTCAAGCAGTGAAATCAAATTTTCAGTCAGTTTCCACTGGCTGGCAGTGGAAATGCCAGATCATCGTCTGCTGCATAACTGCACAGCGCACGTTTCTGTTCCAGTTAACGTCTTAGCATGGCAACTGTTCCACCGGGTGGGGACATCCTGCTGCAGCCGCTTCAGGTGCTGGGGGTTACCTTCTTTCTAAAAGAGTAGCCTGGAGCAAGCGAGTTTAGAATGACTGATAATGGGTACGGTTACATGGTGTTTTTTCATTTGGAATTAAATAATTCGGAATTCATGTAAATTCTCCTACGAGTTTACATGAAACCCGTCTTTGATTCCTCTTCAGAGCGGCGGGTTGGGAAGGGTTCTGATTGGACAGAGGGTGCACGTGACGTATGACGTATACCGGAAACAAAGTTGTCTCCCTGCTTCTCGTCTTTTCAGTGCTAACTTGTAAAAACTACATAATAAGAACCAGTTTCTGCTAGTTTTATTCTAAATGTGAAGTAGCAGCTCAACACCAGCATACTACTTCACTTTCTGCTGAGAAGGAGAAGAAAGATAGACCACCGAACACGGGGGGCAAAACAACGTCATCGGGACAGGACAAGGTAACGAGCATGCTCAGAACGACCGGAGTTAACTTGGAGCGGAACGAAGGTTTACATGACAGAGGAATTAAATAGATCGGATTAAAATGGGAATAAACCAGACACTTACATTAGAGTTGAGTTTATTTCCAAATAGAAATTAGCATAAAGAATGAAGTGTTTACATGGTCGTTTTTCATCAGTTCAAAGCAGAATTAATTTTTATTCGGAATTAAAGAGGAATTAAAAGTCCAGTGGAAACTGTGACTGCATGCTTTGCCAAAACGCCCTGGAGTGTATGCACCGTGCACGGTAGGCTTGGTAAACCTGCATCCTTCATGGCTTTCGCCATATTACTCGCATTGTCCCTTAAGATGATGTGTACGTTCTCCTTGAGGATACCCCATGCTTGGAACGTGTCTGTGAAAGCTTTTGCGACGGCATCTGCCGTGTGTGATCCAGCTAACTCTTGTGAGTGGAGCACAACTCTTTTCAGCACAAACTTTTCATCAATAAGCTGCTCGGTTAAACTCAGCATCAACATGGGACTCACACTAGAACTCCAAATGTCCGTCGTGAAGCCAACTGATCTTCTTGTCGTCCTGCATAAGGCTTTGGATGTGACTGGAGACACTTTGGTTCATCGGTGAAATATTTACGTCTACGTGGCATGTGACGTGGATCCAAGCAGTTGACAAGGGGTCTGAACCAGATGTCTTCTACAACGGAGAGCGGCTGACGATCAAGGCAAATGAATTCCGCTACTTTACGATTTAGTTCTTTCTTTTTCTTGCTGTCGTTGCTGTAGGGCTGCTGTTTATAAGAATCCGTTACAGTCAGCTGAGTTCGTGGTGTTCGTTTTTCCTCCTCTGCCTTTGCAGCAGACAACATTGAAAACATCGCTATACTCCTTGATATGAGAAACTTTCAAAAGTCTTGTCATGTCTGTTGTATTGAAATGCTTTTGTTGCATTCCTCGTCGAGGTATCTCCTTGGCATACACCTTGCAAACGGCAAATTTGTTGTCCTTTTTGGACACATTGTAAAACTCCCACACCAGCGATGCTATTTTGAGTGTTGACACTAAGTCAGCTTTCTGCTGCTGCTGATTCACATTTTGGCAGTAAGTTAGTAACAGTCCCCCCCTTTGGAGGCTGAGAATGCACATCCTGTTGGCGGGTTGTAGTAAATGTCACTTGATTGGCCTGCTCTTACATATTTTGAGAGCGCCGATCAAAACTGATCGCGGCATTATCGGCTGAGTGTGAACGGTGCATCTCTCCATCGCACATCACTACAAACCCCGTGCCAGATTTTAAAGCTTCTGCTTAAAAGTTTCATCCCACACTGAAACAAGTTTATCTGCACCCACAAGCTTTTTGGAGTCAGAGGGGTTTGGTCAGTGGCCTTTCTGTGTGGAGTCTGCATGTTCTCCCCGTGTATGCGTGGGTTCTCTCCGGGTACTCCAGCTTCCTCCCACCATCCAAAGACATGCATGTTAGGTTAATTGGTCACTCTAAATTGCCCCTAGGAATGAGTGTGAGTGTGAGTGGTTGTTCATCTTTCTGTGTGTCCCTGCGATGGACTGGCGAGCTGTCCAGGGTGCACCCTGCCTGTCGCCCAAAGCCAGCTGGGATAGGCTCCAGCTTCCCCGCGACCCTGAATTGGATTAAGCGGTTTAGAAAATGGATGGATGGATGGATATATATATATATAAGGGATGCACATAGCACAGTGAAAAAGGCTTCAGGCTCTCTCTCTGAGGTGATGCAGTTGCAGCAGATCATTATCTCTGCAACTCTGAAGTAAAGTAAAACAAGGCAAGTTTATTGAACAACAAATTTCAAGTACAAGACAATTCAGAGTACTTTTCATAAAACATTAAAACATTACAGATGGTGTAAGAAGCATAAAAGATACCAAACAGCAAAATGAAAATTCAAAACTAAAAATGTTTTAAAAGCAAGATAAGTTCAAAGTTAGTGCAGATTACATGAGAAAATTATTTAAACTGGAAGTTTTGACATTTGGGGAAAGTTTCATCTCAACTGTCAGTTTTTCACTTGTTTGCAGCATAACATCTGAATCCACTTCCAGCTTCTAGACCTAGTCAGTGGTTGTAAGAGCCCGAGTCTCCACCTTTGGTGACCTTTCTCTTTGTTACCGAACAGAATCATCTCATTTTTATCTTTATGTAATTATAGAAAGTTCTCTCATCCAGGTGTTATTTGCTCCAAACACTGACAGTAAATCTGCTGGACTCCATCTGGTGACATCATCTGGTGACAAACACACATAAAGTTGTGTGTCATCTGCATAACTGTGATAACTGATGTTAAGGTTCTGTATTATTTGACCCAAAGGGAGCAGATACAAGTTGAAAAGTCAAGGTCCAAGGACTGACCTCTGAGGTACTCCACAAGTCATGGCCACTTGCTCAGATTAATAGCTTACAATTGTAATAAAATACCTCTGGCGTTCTACAACAAAAGTGTAGGTTTTAGTTCAGGAGACGTTTCCATATTTTACATTTCAGGTCAGTTGAGCCAATTCTCAAAGTTGGGACAAGTGCAGCGTTTTGCAGACCTGTTACACACTTTACTCTTTCACCACTCAAACATGCAGTCACATGACCACACAAAAACGGTCAGAGCAGCTGCCTTTGATGCTGAACCGGAGGAGGCTGTCTGGTGGTTTCTGGCAGATTCTGTTCACCTACATGACCAGAATCGCCTCTCTCAGAGATAGAGCCCAGTTCAGATGTTTAGATCAACACCATTAATAACTATATATCTAGACACTTGATGACAAAAATTCTGGATTTCAGGCTGGAAACAGCCAGACTCTTCATAGAGGATAAAGTGGTTTGGTGTATTTTGGGACCAGAACATGTTAATGAGGTGAATGAAAATGCAAACAAGCTGGGGTAATTTTTGAGATAATTGCCCTCCATGGGAATGGTAGTTCAACTTCATGAAATACTTAACCCACAACCATTATTGCTGCCATTAGATAGATTCACTCCTGCTGATTGGCGTTTTGGTGGGCCCTCTGATAATTTAATCAGTTTATAAAAACTGATCATATTTTTACCAAAAAAGATTTTCATTCTTCATAGTTTTACTACATTTTCCTTTATTTATCAGTGGAAATGTAAGATCTGCTTCTTTCTGGAAGCCTAGAAAAGAAAAGGATATACAAACACTTTCCACAATAGAGGGTCATCCCCATACAAACACTGATGCCATGTGACTGGCTGATTAGAGATTTTCTGTAGCGTACACTGGATATTTTAAAAGCAGTGGACCACTACAAAGTTAAGGTTTTAAGTGGTTGTTGATCACCAGGTGTGGGTGTCATTGAACTAAATGCCTGATGTCCACCTTCAGAGATGGCAGCAGCTTGGTGAGATAATAGAATAACAGAGCAGTGGCTGAATCCTCCATATGCCTGTCTGTCTGTCCATCTGTGGGACTCAGTGTGAAACTAAACTATGTTTCAGGTCAGGGTACAGATTCCGCCAAAGCAACGTGAAATTTCAGACACACAGCAGGTCTCTTTGCTGACAGAAGGACTCGTTGAGCGGGTAATGAGAAAAGGTCCTCATGCATGAAAGCTCATGTCAGCATGCCAACCAGCCCACACACAGACAGTCACACTAAACCAGCTGACCGGGTGGTTGGTTAACTGGTTGGCCAACACAGACAATTGTTTCTAAAACTGAAAAACAAGCTGCTGAGCGCATGATGCAGCTATTTGAGGACATGCATCTGAGTTGGATCTTTACAGTGCAGGAGACTGAAGCCTTGCATTTCCACAACGTTCTCGTGCAAAACAACATTTTTTCATTTGTTCTTTCATTTTCTATGCTGCTTAATCCAATTCAGGGTTCCTACAAGGTGGAGTCTGTCCCAGCAATTATTGCTCGAGAGGTGAGTACCCCTCGACTGGTTACCAGTCCATCACAGGGGATCACAGAAGAGTCTTGAGCCGTGGGCCTACTCCAGGACCTCTGACCTCAATTGCTGAGGGACAAACCAGCAGTCTATGGGACAAGAGCTGGGCTCTGACTGATCCTCAAAAGTAGCCTTTACCTGCTTCTCCACTTTCCAGGTCAATGTACCCAACAGACGTAATGCTGGGAGGAAGCTGTCTGGATGGAAGGAGCTATGCTCTTTGACCATGAACTGTCGGGAGAAGGCATCATGTTTGACAGTGCAGGAGCCTGGCTGGTAGGAGAGTGAACTGCTGAATCTGGCAAAGGATAGAGACCACTGAGCCTGATGAGAGTTCAGCCTCTTTGCTGAGCAGATGTACTCTAGCTTCTTATGATCAGTCCAAACTGGGAAGGGGGTCTTAGTTGCCTCCAACTAATAACGTCACACTTCTATTGCCAGGTTGACTGCCAACAGTTCCCAATCCCCTATATCATCGTTTCTCTCCACTGGAGACAAACGTCTGGACAAGAAGGGGCTGGGGTGAGGTTTTTGATCCTCAGATGAACGAGTATCCACCCTGACATTAGAAGCATCCACTTTCACTAAAAACAGTCTATAAGGGATCAGAAGAATGGGAGCAGAGCTGAACCTCTCCATAAAAAGTGTGAATGCTGTCTCAGTTCTGAGGTTCACCAAAAGGGCTATTTGGAGGAGGTGAGAGCTACCATGCTGTAGCCATGAATGAACCTTCTGTAGATATTGGCAAACCCCAGGAAATATTGCAGTTGCTTACGGGTGTCCGGGTCTGGCCAGGAGGTGACCACTGAGACCATATTAAGATCCATCTCCATTCGGTCCTGGCCTATGATGTAGCCCAGAAAGGAAACAGTGGGGGTCTGAAACTCGTACTTCTCCGCCTTTACAAACAGGAAGCTCTCAAGCTGGCACTGCAGAGCAGTTTGGACATGATGTATGTCTTCTTGCTGAGACAAGATCAGGATGTCGTTAAGGTCAACAATCATATATTTACTAAGCATGTCTCTTTACGCATCATTAATAAGGGCTTGAAAAACATCTGGGGCATCGGTGAGGCCAAATGGCATCACCAGATACTCATAGTATCCAGTGGGGCTGTTAAAGGCAGTTTTCCACCCATCTCCCTCTCAAATCCATACCAGGTGATTGATATTGTTAAGGTTTAACTTGGTGTAGATTGTGGCCCCTTGGAGTAACTCGAAAGCTGAGGCGATGAGAGGGAGAGGATAATGGTTCTGGACCGAGATGTCCTTTAAACCCCGATAGTCAATACAGGGTCTCAGGAAGCCATCCTTCTGATGAGGAGGAATCCTGCACCAGCAGGAAATGAGAAAGGACGGATGATTCCAGCTGCCAGGGCATCGCTGATGTTAGTGTCCATGGCCTCCCGTTCTGGTGCAACCATGTAGAACAGCCAGCCCTTGGGCAGTGTGGTGCCAGGCAGGAGGTTGATGGGGCAGTCATAGGACCTATGAGGAAGTAGTGAGGTGGCCCTAGCCTTACTGAATTCTGTCAAGACAGGCGGAGGGAATGGTGAAGGTGTGGACCCAAATGCAGAGACAAGGGAACAGGGATATGGATTCTTTGAGGTTTAATGTTACCCAAAGAACGAAAGCAACATACATACAAACAAAACTAACTAAATGATCCCGCAACCAAGAACTGAAACTGAAGGGTATAAATACACTGGGGAACCAAACAAGAAACAGGTGTACTGAATGAACTAAAACAAGACCAGGTGAACTTAATGAACAGGAAATCAATAAAGCGAAACAAAAAAAAAAACAAAACAAGAGAACCAAACGGGAAAAACTACAAAATAAAAGAGGAAACCCGAAACCAAGGCACAGCAAAAAACCAAATCATGACATTACCCCCCCCCCCCCCCAAAAAAAAAAAGTCCAGAGTCCGGGTGGGAGGAGGGGGTCCGGAGGAGGGACCAGGGCGAAACAACAGCCAGGAACCCAAAGCGGCATTGCCCAGGAGGACGGCCGGGACGAGGGGGGCAGGCTCGGCTCGGGAGGACGGCCGGGAGGCCGGGACTTGGAGCAGGCGGGGACACTGGAGACGTGGGACTGGGAGCAGGCGGGGACACTGGAGACATGGGACTTGGAGCAGGCGGGGACACTGGAGACGTGGGACTTGGAGCAGGCGGGGACACTGGAGACGTGGGACTGGGAGCAGGCGGGGACACTGGAGACGTGGGACTGGGAGCAGGCGGGGACACTGGAGACATGGGACTGGGAGCAGGCGGGGACACTGGAGACGTGGGACTGGGAGCAGGCGGGGACACTGGAGACGTGGGACTGGGAGCAGGCGGGGACACTGGAGACGTGGGACTGGGAGCAGGCGGGGACACTGGAGACGTGGGACTGGGAGCAGGCGGGGACACTGGAGACGTGGGACTTGGAGCAGGCGGGGACACTGGAGACGTGGGACTTGGAGCAGGCGGGGACACTGGAGACGTGGGACTGGGAGCAGGTGGGGACACTGGAGACGTGGGACTGGGAGCAGGCGGGGACACCGGAGACGTGGGACTTGGAGCAGGCGGGGACACTGGAGACGTGGGACTTGGAGCAGGCGGGGACACTGGAGACGTGGGACTGGGAGCAGGCGGGGACACTGGAGACGTGGGACTGGGAGCAGGCGGGGACACTGGAGACGTGGGACTGGGAGCAGGCGGGGACACTGGAGACGTGGGACTGGGAGCAGGCGGGGACACTGGAGACGTGGGACTGGGAGCAGGCGGGGACACTGGAGACGTGGGACTGGGAGCAGGCGGGGACACTGGAGACGTGGGACTGGGAGCAGGCGGGGACACTGGAGACGTGGGACTGGGAGCAGGCGGGGACACTGGAGACGTGGGACTGGGAGCAGGCGGGGACACTGGAGACGTGGGACTTGGAGCAGGCGGGGACACTGGAGACGTGGGACTTGGAGCAGGCGGGGACACTGGAGACGTGGGACTGGGAGCAGGTGGGGACACTGGAGACGTGGGACTGGGAGCAGGTGGGGACACTGGAGACGTGGGACTGGGAGCAGGCGGGGACACCGGAGACGTGGGACTTGGAGCAGGCGGGGACACTGGAGACGTGGGACTTGGAGCAGGCGGGGACACTGGAGACGTGGGACTTGGAGCAGGCGGGGACACTGGAGACGTGGGACTGGGAGCAGGCGGGGACACTGGAGACGTGGGACTGGGAGCAGGCGGGGACACTGGAGACGTGGGACTGGGAGCAGGCGGGGACACTGGAGACGTGGGACTGGGAGCAGGCGGGGACACTGGAGACGTGGGACTGGGAGCAGGCGGGGACACTGGAGACGTGGGACTGGGAGCAGGCGGGGACACTGGAGACGTGGGACTGGGAGCAGGCGGGGACACTGGAGACGTGGGACTGGGAGCAGGCGGGGACACTGGAGACGTGGGACTGGGAGCAGGCGGGGACACTGGAGACGTGGGACTGGGAGCAGGCGGGGACACTGGAGACGTGGGACTGGGAGCAGGCGGGGACACTGGAGACGTGGGACTGGGAGCAGGCGGGGACACCGGAGACGTGGGACTTGGAGCAGGCGGGGACACTGGAGACGTGGGACTTGGAGCAGGCGGGGACACTGGAGACGTGGGACTGGGAGCAGGCGGGGACACTGGAGACGTGGGACTGGGAGCAGGCGGGGACACTGGAGACGTGGGACTGGGAGCAGGCGGGGACACTGGAGACGTGGGACTTGGAGCAGGCGGGGACACTGGAGACGTGGGACTGGGAGCAGGCGGGGACACTGGAGACGTGGGACTGGGAGCAGGTGGGGACACTGGAGACGTGGGACTGGGAGCAGGCGGGGACACCGGAGACGTGGGACTTGGAGCAGGCGGGGACACTGGAGACGTGGGACTTGGAGCAGGCGGGGACACTGGAGACGTGGGACTGGGAGCAGGCGGGGACACTGGAGACGTGGGACTGGGAGCAGGCGGGGACACTGGAGACGTGGGACTGGGAGCAGGCGGGGACACTGGAGACGTGGGACTGGGAGCAGGCGGGGACACCGGAGACGTGGGACTTGGAGCAGGCGGGGACACTGGAGACGTGGGACTGGGAGCAGGCGGGGACACTGGAGACGTGGGACTGGGAGCAGGCGGGGACACTGGAGACGTGGGACTTGGAGCAGGCGGGGACACCGGAGACGTGGGACTTGGAGCAGGCGGGGACACTGGAGACGTGGGACTGGGAGCAGGCGGGGACACTGGAGACGTGGGACTGGGAGCAGGCGGGGACACTGGAGACGTGGGACTTGGAGCAGGCGGGGACACCGGAGACGTGGGACTTGGAGCAGGCGGGGACACCGGAGACGTGGGACTGGGAGCAGGAGGCGAAGGGGAGCAATGTTGCTTTAAGTCCCGCCTCCTCCTGGCCATCGCTGCAGTTCATTTAAGTCCAAGAGATGGAGGAGACCAAATAGCCAATCTGGACCCCCAGTAAGGATTCTCTGCTGTAATTCCACGGGTCAGAGAGAGCATTGCAGCCTATCTGCAGAAGAACTCGTATGGAATTACTTTCTCTACTGGGTCCGCTTCTGGCGGGATCATTTTGTCACGACAGGCGGAGGGAATGGTGAAGGTGTGGACCCAAATGCAGAGACGAGGGAACAGGGATACGGATTCCAGGAGGTTTAATGTTACCCAAAGGCCAAAAGCAACAAACAAACTAACTAAATGATCCCGCAACCAAGAACTGAAACTGAAGGGTATAAATACACTGGGGAACCAAACAAGAAACAGGTGTACTGAATGAACTAAAACAAGACCAGGTGAACTTAATGAACAGGAAATCAATAAAGCTAAAGAAAAAAACAAAAAAAAAAAAAAACAAGAGAACCAAACAGGAAAAACTACAAAATAAAACAGGAAACCCGAAACCAAGGCACAGCAAAAAAAACAAATCATGACAGAATACCTCCTGGAAATCACGGTATACAGGAGGCACCATCGAGAGGTTGAGGTTTGTACAGGAACTGGCTGATGTGGGTGCAACCGACTGCCGGAAACAGATCTGGTGACAGGAAGTGTGCCACCCAAGGATCTACCCAGCAGACCACTCAATATGGGGGTTATGGCGATGGAGCCAGGAGTAGCCAAGGATAAGTGGTATGTTAGGAGACCTAGGGATGTGAAAACAGATGGTCTCCTGGTGGGTGCCAGACACTATCATAGTGATGGGTGTGGTTTCATTGGTAACAGTCGCCAGTGGATGACAGTCCAGGGCACTGGCGAGTATGGGATTAGGAAGAGGGATTTGATCAATATTCAATTTGTTAATCAGATTAACATCAGCACTTGAGTCGATGAAAGTGGAAAGGGTATGGGAAACCGCTACCACTAGGAGTTGGTTGTAGGACAACGGTCTTGAGTAAGGAGTTCTGGAGTTCTACTGCTGAGCGTTCCCTTTTATTATACACAATGGAGATGAAGTGACAAAGGTGTGATCTGCTGGGTCCATTTTTGACCAGATTGTATGTAAATGGGTGTGGTTTGAACCCAAATGCAGTACCCTCTGAGGCAACGGTTGGCAATAATCTTTATTCACACTGCAGCAAACAGAGCTCCAATTATGAGAGAAGCGAGATTGGAGACAGGCGGAGGGTCAAAGCCAGATAAACAGTCTACGGGTGCTGAGGCACCAATAGGAGCAGACAGGAGAATAACCACAGCCAGGCGTATAAATACCAGCAGAGCAATCAGACACCAGGGATGCTGAGGCAGAGCACAAGGTCAGGGACAGAAGGCAGGTTAGTTTACCAGGAGACAGGCAAGGACAGTAGGTCAGGAAGGGCAGGGTCGGCACCAGGTAATCAAGCAGAGGAATGCTGAACAGTCTTGCATACTGCAGAAGAACAATCTGCAGAGTGAGAGTGCTGAAGAGTTTACAAACAGGAATGGTCAGGATGAGCTGCAGGTGAGCAGAGTTGAGCTAATGAGGTGGAAGAGGCTGGCAGGTAGAGTGGAGCAGAGGGAGGAAGAGTGGTGCTCTAAGTCAGGAATCCCCAACCCTGGTCCAAGACCGGTGTCCAGCAAGTTTTCCAAGTGTTCCTGCTGGAACACACCTGACTCAGACTCAGACAAGCTCTGCACATGTCTGCTAAATACATATTGATTTGAATCAGGTGTGGTGCAGCAGGGACACTCGGAAAACCAGCAGGACACCGGTCCTCGAGGACCAGGATTGGGGATCCCTGCTCTAAGTGTTCAACAGGAGGCAATGATAGGAAGATCTGCTGCACGACATCCCCATGCCGCCATGGCAAAGTTCTATTTGGCAACATGACATCATTAATCACTATAAAATTTGGGATTTTCGTCAGATCACCCTAAAACTTAGGAATTAATCAGGCCCGATAGACCCAATTGGCCCAATAACCTTTGCTGGGCTTGACTTAAGCCCCGCCCACTTATAAATGGAAGTGTTTTTTTTTTCCACACTAGAGGGTCATCCCCCTCAGCAAATAATCCCAAACACTTAAAGCTGCTTTAACACATGACAAACACTTTCATGATGCTACATTAAAACATTCAAAGTACTATGCCAAAATATATGGCGGCTGAGATGGAGTAAGGCAGCGTTTGGTCTCGCTCCCACAACGTTTATCATTCTAACATTCTCTAAGACCCTGAAAGCCACAACGGAGGACATTTCTTACTAATCTAACAAAATTTTACGGAAATATGTCGAAACCCGCGATCAAAAGGAATACAAAAGACCACGGCACAAAAGCCACCCCCGTGCATGAGGAAAGTGACGAGCTTAGCATGGCGGCTATTGCTAACCTACTGGAAGGACACCGCCAAGCCCTTTCCGCTGACTTTAAAACCTCCATCTCAACTCTCGAGTCGAAGTTGGACCGTGTCCACGCCACAGTGTCGGATCACGCTCAGAAGATAGCTTCTCTCGAAGCAAACTGCACTTTACAAGACGAACGCCTGACGACTCTGGAGGCATCCTATGCTACGCTAACCGATAGCAATGCCAAGCTGTTAGCTAAAGTTATTGACTTGGAGCCTCGAAGCCGGCGAAACAACATCAGAGTGGTCGGCGTACCTGAGTCTGTGAAGGGACCGCATCCTACAACCTTCTTTGCAGACTTGCTCAAAGAAGTTCTTGGCGAAGATGTCCTGGATTCGCCGCCATAATGTGACCGGGCTCATCGTTTGCTCTCCGAGAAGCCGAAGCCAGGGCAGAAAGCTCGGCCTGCCATCATCAGGATGACAGGTACCAGGTGAAGGAGAAGATCATACGTGAAGCACGGAGCAGGAGAGGCAAGTTACAGTACAGAGGCTCCCCCATCTCCATCTACGAGGACTACGCGCCGGAGGTAGTGGAACAGCGCCAGAAATACCGGGAGGTGATGATGGAGCTCTACAACCTGGGTCTCAGACCGACACTGCTGTTCCCCGCCAGGCTTGTCATCACAACGAAAGATGGGGCGAGAATGAGGCTCTTCTCGGTACCCGAAGCTGAAGCCTTCATAACATCCACTCGTGCGGAGGAGACATAAAGAGTGTCTGACACAACGAGCCCACCCCGACGAACCACTACTATGCTTATTGGATAACCGAGCCACTAAATTGCGGTCTACGGGTGTTTCAACTATGCAGCTGTTTGAACAGTAACTACCAACCATTTTCCTATCATTTATCTAGTTCTGTGACTTTTTTCTATTGTCTTAACGTGTTTTGAAATATTATTAGTATCATTCCTGTGCTTACTGACACTTACCTATGTGGCTTAAGGGGTCTCCTTATGTTAAGGTAGGGAGGGAGGCTCTGGAAGCCTAGTTTAGCCGTTTGCTAAGAGTTCATGAGCTCTCAGATTTTGGTGTTTATTACGGGTGTAGCCCTCAGATGGTCACAAATGCTATCATTGTTCCTTTTTTTTTTTTTTTTTCCCTTTCTCCCCCCCCCCTCCCCCATTCGCACACACATTCAAACAATCACTCTGTCACTCTCCCTCCATTACAGCTCGGAATTACGGTCGGGGCAAAGTCAACTTAACTTGCTGCTGTTTGCTCTATGGCTAATAGAATGAAAAGAGGTAATGTCGTGCGTCTGATATCCTGGAATACCAAAGGCATGAATAACGCGATTAAAACTGGTAAGGTCCTGAAACAACTGCAATATCTTAAAGGGGATGTGATTTTCTTGCAAGAAACTCACCTTAAAACATCTGACACCCTGCGCATTAAGAGGGTGTGGATGAGCCACTTATTCCATTCCAAATTTACAGATAGAACTAGAGGGGCAGCCATTATTATCCATAAAAGGGTCCTGTTTGAGCCAACAAATGTAATTCAGGATACTGATGGCCGCTACGTCATAGTTGCAGGCTTGCTCCAGAATATACCTGTGGTCTTGGTTTCCATCTATGCGCCAACTTGGGACGATGAAAATTTTTTTATAAGGCTCTTTACCAAAATTCCAAATGTGGATAGCCACCGAATTATTATAAGTGGTGCACTGTGATGCAAAATGTTTGCATCACAGTTGGGACTCTCTGACCCCTGGAGGTTCAAATACCCCCAAGGGAGAGCCTTTTCTTTTTTCTCCCATGTACACCACACATTCTCCCAAATAGATTTTTTCTTACTTGATAGTAAACTCATGGACTCTGTAAATGCATGCGAGTATCATCCAATAACCACCTCCGACCATGCGCCCACCACTGTCGACATTGGCTTTCCACGAAACATGACCTCACACTCACGATGGAGGTTCAGCTCACACTTTCTGTCAGATGACAATTTCACAGCTTTCATCGCGACCCAAATTCGCTCTTACATAGAGTTTAATGACACCCCTGACGTCAGTAGTAACATTCTATGGGAAGTGCTTAAAGCTACTGTCCGTGGACAGGTTATATCCTATATTTCCCAAATGAGGAGGATGGAGCAGGCCAGGCTGACAGAAATTGCTGAGGAACTTTTAAAGCTCGACAGAGTCTATTCCGCCTCCCCATCCCCCGCCCTCTACAAGAAACGATTGCTACTAAATTCTGAGCACAGTTTATTAATGACACGCGCTGTGGAGAGACAGCTTCGACAATCAAAACAACACTTTTTCGAGCAAGGTGACAAGGCCGGAAGGCTCTTGGCACAACAGGCCCGTGCAGCTAGCGTCTCAAGACTGATTTCCCAAATTAAGACACCCAACGGCAATCTCACTTCTGATCCTGCAGTTATTAACAAATCTTTCTCCGATTTCTATACCACACAATACACTTCTGAATGTAAACCAATTACTACAATGACTCCCAATCCCTTAGAATAATTAGTGTACCCCCAGATTGAAGTAAATCTTGCAAGTGAGCTAGGCAGACCGATCTCCTTGCTGGAGGTGAATGATGCAATTAATGCTATGCAAAACATGAAATCCCCCGGCCCTGACGGCTTCACAGCCGAGTTCTTTAAAGCATACTCTACACTACTAGCCCCCATCTTAGTGAGAATGTTCAATGATTCCTTCATGGTAGGTAGATTACCAACAACCCTATATGAGGCATCGATTTCACTACTCCTGAAGAAAGAGAGAGACCCTACCGCCTGTGGTAGCTATAGACCTGTCTCACTCTTAAACATAGACTATAAGATTCTTGCTAAAATTCTCGCTCTTCGCCTTCAAAAAGCGATCCCTACAATAATCTCCACAGACCAGACAGGCTTCACATTGGGAAGACTTCCATTTTTCAATACCAGAAGACTGTTGAACATTATTCACTCACCCGTGTCAAACTACCCTGAAATTGTTGTGGCGCTTGACGCAGAGAAAGCGTTCGATCGGGTTGAATGGGGATTTTTATTTTTTATCTTGGAAAAATTTGACTTTGACTCTAATTTTATTTCTTGGGTTAGACTACTATATGCTACCCCTTCGGCGTCTGTAAATACCAATGGCGTACATTCAGCATACTTTCCCCTCAAACGTGGAACCCGGCAAGGATGTCCGCTTTCGCCTTTGCTGTTCATCATAGCCATCGAACCGCTGGCCATCTGGCTGAGAAATCAGAAGGAATTCGAGGGCATCTCCCATTTTGGTTTAGAACACAAACTTCTGCTATATGCTGATGACCTTCTTTTATTTATCTCAAACCCCACATCCTCTCTTCCCCCAATTTTATCTATTCTGGAGCAGTTTGGGAACCTATTGGGGTATAAATTAAACATTCAGAAAAGCGAGCTATTTTTTGTAAATGATTTGGCAAAATCCGTCCCACGATCTGTGTTCCCTTTTAAAATAGCTGAAGAAGGATTCAAATATCTGGGGATATTCATCACAAACTCTCTCAGGGGACTCTTCCAGAAGAATTTTCAGCCCCTATTAGAAAAATGCAAGTCGGACTTATCAAGATGGGCCGCCCTCCCCCTATCTCTTGCAGGTAGAGTTAATCTTATCAAGATGGTAGTTCTTCCAAAATTTTTATATCTCTTTCAACACATCCCTATCTGTCTCAATAAGTCATTTTTTGTGAACCTCGACCGACAACTGAATGCGTTTATCTAGCATAACAAACCGGCCCGCATTAAGAAAAATATTCTTCAACTTCCCAAATCTGATGGTGGGCTAGCATTACCGAATTTTCGTCACTATTTCTGGGCCTGCAACATTTACAAGCTTATATACTGGCTCCATGGTGATGACATAGACAATTGTCCACCTTGGGCCCACACTGAGATCGCATCCTCATCTTGTTCTCTGCATTCTATCGTCTGTTCACAGCTCCCAATAAATGCACGTAATATCTCACCTAACCCAATGGTCACCAATACAATTAAAATCTGGATCCAGTTTAGAAAACAACATGGTTTTCATAGGGCCTCGATTCTTGCTCCAGTTTTGAATAATTATGCATTTCTTCCCTCCTGCACCGATGCTGCATTTCGCACATGGTCTGAAAGAGGCCTCAAAACACTTAAGGACCTGTACGAGGACGGTGTCTTTATGTCTTTTACATCCATGTCAGATAAGGCCAACCTACCCAAGAGCCACTTTTTTCCGTATCTCCAAGTGAGACACTTCATCCAAAAACAGTTTCCACATTTCCCAAAACGTCCCCCTGAAGCTGAAATAGACCAAGTACTTTCTCTCCACTGGCAACAAAAGCGACTGACATCTGTCATTTACAACAAGATTTCACTTTTGAACCCAGACCCCACCATACTGCCTAAAAATGCGTGGGAAAATGAGCTGGGGATAGACATCCTTGAGGACCAGTGGAGAGACATTTTAAAAAGGATCCACTCATCATCGATTTGTGCCGGGCACTGCTTACTACAATGGAAGGTGGTACATAGAGCTCATTTCACCAATGTCAAATTGGCAAAAATTTACCCAAATCACAGTGATGCCTGCAACCGTTGTAAACAATCCCCAGCAGACCACGTTCACATGTTCTGGTCGTGCCCGAGCTTGACTAGTTTTTGGTCGAATATATTTCAAACTCTCAATCAGGCCCTCAACACAAATTTGGAACTAAATCCCCTGTCTGCTCTCTTTGGCTTCCCTTTTCCTAAAAATCAGCCGATCTCCACACAGCATGTTGTGGCCTTTACCACCCTGCTAGCCAGACGTGCCATACTCCTTAAATGGAAGCACACCTCCCCACCAACACATAAAAGCTGGATACAGAAAATTTTACATTGTCTAAATTTGGAAAAGTTAAGGTTCTCACAGAAGGGATCTCTGACAGCATTCCATAAAACATGGGACCCACTGTTGACCTACATTAATAACAGCCTGAGCATTACTCTTGACGACACTTAGCCGATCAAATAGAAATAGGGAGAGAAAACACCTAGCCCCCCCCCCCTTTCTTTTTTTTATTTTTTTTTATTTTTTTTATGGTTATTTTATTTACGATTTATTCATGTTTATTACTATTTACTATTTAGTATATTCATATGTTTGTTATCACTACTTCCTTTTTTTACTTCATTTCATTGTTATACTTTTGTGCAATAATCTTAACGACTGTGATTGCATCTGTCTAGGGTTTTCGGGAGGGATAGTGGGACTTAATCAGGGTTTTTCCTTTTCCGTTCGCTCTTGGTTATATTTTATTCTCATGCAGATACTATAAACAATGTTAAACTGTCATATTCTTTGACATTCCCTGCGAAAATTCAATAAAGAAATTTGGACAAAAAAAATAAAGTACTATGCCAAACAAAACTATGGTGAATGGTAGTCTGGTGCCATGAAACAGAAAACACCTGTAACCAAGCCATGACACCTTTGATCTCCACCAAACTTGCCATGACTGATGATAGTCATACCCTGAAGTCAGTTGAAAATAGACTGGTCTCTTGGACATATGGGCTAAATCAAACAGGAAGTTGGCCACATTGAAAAAGGTGCTATTTTGGGGGTCATTTTGGCTGTTTTCTTTCACACGCATTTTGAAGAACTCCTCCTAGGGATATTATCCAATTGAACCCAAAATTGGTCAGGATGCTTAGGAGACATCTGTGATTAAAAGTTGTGTTATTTCTTCTAATAGGGGAGATCATGTAGGAGAGGCAGGGCCTCAAATTGGATATGTTGCAGTGAAAATAAAAAATTGATATAACTCCCACATTAAACAACATATCTGCTCTAAATGTGCTACATATGATGCCAGACATATTACTCACACATTTGAATGTCAATAATTGAATTATAAGTGAGATCCACTTGCTGGTGACAGGAAGTGACCCGATTTAAGGCCTAAATGATCTGATGTGCACTCTGGCTGAAAGTGAGGTTGAGGGAAGCATGGGAGAAGGTAATCATAGGAAGCGGTGGCAATAAGCCTTCAAAGCTGCTTGCAGCTTTGATTTTCATATAGTCTTTTTTCTACCTAGAATCTTCAAGCAAAATGTGCCAACAATAGTAAAGAACAAGCTCCTCCAGCCTGGGCTAGAACGAGGTGCTGTCACATGTTTGTAATGTTGCTATGAGATCTTATTTCGACTTTAAACAGCTTCCATGTGCAGTAAGTCTTGTCAAGATATTCTCTGTTTTCATGTCCATGAAATCCAAAAAATGTTTTCAAACACTGGCCTTCCAACCCGCTCAGTCAATCTAATGCTTAGTAAAAGTAGCTGCAAAGCTAGCTGGTTGCTTTCTGGTATCTCATTGTTTACTGTTTGCAACTGGACATTTTAGGGAAAGGCCCATCCATCCATCCATCTTCTGCCGCTTATCCGGGGTCGGGTCGCGGGGGCAGCAGCCTAAGCAGGGAAGCCCAGACTTCCCTCTCCCCAGCCACATTTACCAACTCTGCGGGGGGATCCCGAGGCGTTCCCAGGCCAGCCGAGAGATGTAATCCCTCCAGCGTGTCCTGGGTCTTCCCCGGGGTCTCCTCCCAGAGGGACGTGCCTGGAACACCTCACCAGGGAGGTCCAGGAGGCATCCTGACCAGATGCCCGAGCCACCTCAACTGGTTCCTCTCGATGCGGAGGAGCAGCGGCTCTACTCTGATCTCCTCCTGGATGACCGAGCTCCTCACCCTATCTCTAAGGGAGAGCCCGGCCACCCTGCGGAGGAAACTCATTTCAGCCTCCTCTATTCACAATCTTGTCTCCCTGAAGTGTCCAGGCAGCTGTGCGACTTTCAGCTTCCTGTCACATTTTACAGTTGCATTTCTGTCATTTAATTGTCATGAAAAAAATAATAATTTTGGAACGTTTAAGAATCGTAATTAAATTGGACATGTTGTATCATGATGCTTTGATTAAGTAGTGAATCGGCTCGTTGCTAGTAAACAGGGCCCAGTGCAGCTGCGTTTTATCCTTCCAGTGTCGGAAACTGATGCACCAAATGTTTTCAGTCTGAGTTGCTTCCTGGTGTTGCTTCAACCTGCAGCTGTCCATCTGCATTAGCCAGACTCTGTTTGTTCTCAGCTGCCCATCTCTCTGTAGTCACTCTGTTTGACGTTGTGTATATGTGCTGGTTCTGTCGTCCTGACTTTTTGTCTGTAGGTTTGTCTGTCTTTGTGTCCTTGTGTTAACTGCAGTAAAAGACATCACGGCATTTGAAACAGCAGGATGGGTCCTGTGAGCTCTGTTTGTCTAAATGTCAGCTGAGCCCACTGGTTATCAACCCTCCTTTCTAACCTTTGCTCTGATTTTTGTGTTTCAGCTACAAACACAACATCAGCTTCCTCTCTTTTGCCCCTGCACCCACCCACAACGCCCCAGCTGCCTAAAAAAGAAAATTTCACACTATTCAAAGTTTTTCAGCAAAATTCCAGAACCTCCAATTCAGATGAACCACATGACAGATCAAATAGTATCAGTTCTTACGTCCTTCTCATCATCATCTCAGAGAAACAGCTGCTGCAGTCTGGTTGGGCTATCAGGTCAATTCCAAAATACCTGAGTCCATCGTTCTATAGAGACACAGATCATTCACAAATCCCCCAGGAGAAGACGTTCCAGCAGGGTCAGACTATTAGATCTACGTCACAGACTCTCCAGGTCTCAGACTTTCCAGGTCTCAGACTCTCCAGGTCTCAGACTTTCCAGGTCTCAGACTCTCCAGGTCTCAGACTCTCCAGGTCTCAGACTCTCCAGGTCTCTTAGTCCTCTCCAGGTCTCAGACTCTCCAGGTCTCAGACTCTCCAGGTCTCAGACTTTCCAGGTCTGAGACTCTCCAGGTCTCAGACTCTCCAGGTCTCAGACTCTCCAGGTCTCTTAGTCCTCTCCAGGTCTCAGACTCTCCAGGTCTCAGACTCTCCAGGTCTCAGACTCTCCAGGTCTCAGACTCTCCAGGTCTCTTAGTCCTCTCCAGGTCTCAGACTCTCCAGGTCTCAGACTCTCCAGGTCTCAGACTCTCCAGGTCTCAGACTTTCCAGGTCTCTTAGTCCTCTCCAGGTCTCAGACTCTCCAGGTCTCTTAGTCCTCTCCAGGTCACAGACTCTCCAGGTCTCAGACTTTCCAGGTCTGAGACTCTCCAGGTCTCAGACTCTCCAGGTCTCAGACTCTCCAGGTCTCTTAGTCCTCTCCAGGTCTCAGACTCTCCAGGTCTCAGACTCTCCAGGTCTCAGACTCTCCAGGTCTCAGACTTTCCAGGTCTCAGACTCTCCAGGTCTCTTAGTCCTCTCCAGGTCTCAGACTCTCCAGGTCTCAGACTCTCCAGGTCTCAGACTCTCCAGGTCTCAGACTCTCCAGGTCTCAGACTTTCCAGGTCTCTTAGTCCTCTCCAGGTCTCAGACTCTCCAGGTCTCAGACTCTCCAGGTCTCTTAGTCCTCTCCAGGTCACAGACTCTCCAGGTCTCAGACTTTCCAGGTCTGAGACTCTCCAGGTCTCAGACTTTCCAGGTCTCAGACTCTCCAGGTCTCAGACTCTCCAGGTCTCAGACTCTCCAGGTCTCTTAGTCCTCTCCAGGTCTCAGACTCTCCAGGTCTCAGACTCTCCAGGTCTCAGACTTTCCAGGTCTGAGACTCTCCAGGTCTCAGACTCTCCAGGTCTCAGACTCTCCAGGTCTCTTAGTCCTCTCCAGGTCTCAGACTCTCCAGGTCTCAGACTCTCCAGGTCTCAGACTCTCCAGGTCTCAGACTCTCCAGGTCTCTTAGTCCTCTCCAGGTCTCAGACTCTCCAGGTCTCAGACTCTCCAGGTCTCAGACTCTCCAGGTCTCAGACTTTCCAGGTCTCTTAGTCCTCTCCAGGTCTCAGACTCTCCAGGTCTCTTAGTCCTCTCCAGGTCACAGACTCTCCAGGTCTCAGACTTTCCAGGTCTGAGACTCTCCAGGTCTCAGACTCTCCAGGTCTCAGACTCTCCAGGTCTCTTAGTCCTCTCCAGGTCTCAGACTCTCCAGGTCTCAGACTCTCCAGGTCTCAGACTCTCCAGGTCTCAGACTTTCCAGGTCTCAGACTCTCCAGGTCTCTTAGTCCTCTCCAGGTCTCAGACTCTCCAGGTCTCAGACTCTCCAGGTCTCAGACTCTCCAGGTCTCAGACTCTCCAGGTCTCAGACTTTCCAGGTCTCTTAGTCCTCTCCAGGTCTCAGACTCTCCAGGTCTCAGACTCTCCAGGTCTCTTAGTCCTCTCCAGGTCACAGACTCTCCAGGTCTCAGACTTTCCAGGTCTGAGACTCTCCAGGTCTCAGACTCTCCAGGTCTCAGACTCTCCAGGTCTCAGACTCTCCAGGTCTCTTAGTCCTCTCCAGGTCTCAGACTCTCCAGGTCTCAGACTCTCCAGGTCTCAGACTTTCCAGGTCTGAGACTCTCCAGGTCTCAGACTCTCCAGGTCTCAGACTCTCCAGGTCTCTTAGTCCTCTCCAGGTCTCAGACTCTCCAGGTCTCAGACTCTCAAGGTCTCAGACTCTCCAGGTCTCAGACTCTCCAGGTCTCAGACTCTCCAGGTCTCAGACTTTCCAGGTCTCAGACTCTCCAGGTCTCAGACTCTCCAGGTCTCAGACACTCCAGGTCTCTTAGTCCTCTCCAGGTCTCAGACTCTCCAGGTCTCAGACTTTCCAGGTCTCAGACTCTCCAGGTCTCAGACTCTCCAGGTCTCAGACACTCCAGGTCTCTTAGTCCTCTCCAGGTCTCAGACTCTCCAGGTCTCAGACTCTCAAGGTCTCAGACTCTCCAGGTCTCAGACTCTCCAGGTCTCAGACTTTCCAGGTCTCAGACTCTCCAGGTCTCAGACTCTCCAGGTCTCAGACACTCCAGGTCTCAGACTTTCCAGGTCTCAGACTTTCCAGGTCTCAGACTCTCCAGGTCTCAGACACTCCAGGTCTCAGACTTTCCAGGTCTCAGACTCTCCAGGTCTCAGACTCTCCAGGTCTCAGACTCTCCAGGTCTCAGACTTTCCAGGTCTCAGACTCTCCAGGTCTCAGACTTTCCAGGTCTCAGACTCTCCAGGTCTCAGACTCTCCAGGTCTCAGACTTTCCAGGTCTCTTAGTCCTCTCCAGGTCTCAGACTCTCCAGGTCTCAGACTCTCCAGGTCTCTTAGTCCTCTCCAGGTCTCAGACTCTCCAGGTCTCAGACTCTCCAGGTCTCAGACTTTCCAGGTCTCTTAGTCCTCTCCAGGTCTCAGACTCTCCAGGTCTCAGACTCTCCAGGTCTCAGACTTTCCAGGTCTCTTAGTCCTCTCCAGGTCTCAGACTCTCCAGGTCTCAGACTCTCCAGGTCTCTTAGTCCTCTCCAGGTCACAGACTCTCCAGGTCTCAGACTTTCCAGGTCTGAGACTCTCCAGGTCTCAGACTTTCCAGGTCTGAGACTCTCCAGGTCTCAGACTCTCCAGGTCTCAGACTCTCCAGGTCTCTTAGTCCTCTCCAGGTCTCAGACTCTCCAGGTCTCAGACTCTCCAGGTCTCAGACTTTCCAGGTCTGAGACTCTCCAGGTCTCAGACTCTCCAGGTCTCAGACTCTCCAGGTCTCTTAGTCCTCTCCAGGTCTCAGACTCTCCAGGTCTCAGACACTCCAGGTCTCTTAGTCCTCTCCAGGTCTCAGACTCTCCAGGTCTCTTAGTCCTCTCCAGGTCTCAGACTCTCCAGGTCTCAGACTCTCCAGGTCTCTTAGTCCTCTCCAGGTCTCAGACTCTCCAGGTCTCTTAGTCCTCTCCAGGTCTCAGACTCTCCAGGTCTCTTAGTCCTCTCCAGGTCTCAGACTCTCCAGGTCTCAGACTCTCCAGGTCTCAGACTTTCCAGGTCTGAGACTCTCCAGGTCTCAGACTCTCCAGGTCTCAGACTCTCCAGGTCTCAGACTCTCCAGGTCTCAGACTTTCCAGGTCTCAGACTTTCCAGGTCTGAGACTCTCCAGGTCTCAGACTCTCCAGGTCTCAGACTCTCCAGGTCTCTTAGTCCTCTCCAGGTCTCAGACTCTCCAGGTCTCAGACTTTCCAGGTCTGAGACTCTCCAGGTCTCAGACTCTCCAGGTCTCAGACTCTCCAGGTCTCTTAGTCCTCTCCAGGTCTCAGACTCTCCAGGTCTCTTAGTCCTCTCCAGGTCTCAGACTCTCCAGGTCTCAGACTCTCCAGGTCTCTTAGTCCTCTCCAGGTCTCAGACTCTCCAGGTCTCTTAGTCCTCTAAAGGTCTCAGACTCTCCAGGTCTCAGACTCTCCAGGTCTCTTAGTCCTCTCCAGGTCTCAGACTCTCCAGGTCTCTTAGTCCTCTCCAGGTCTCAGACTCTCCAGGTCTCTTAGTCCTTTCCAGGTCTCAGACTCTCCAGGTCTCTTAGTCCTCTCCAGGTCTCAGACTCTCCAGGTCTCTTAGTCCTCTCCAGGTCTCAGACTCTCCAGGTCTGAGACTCTCCAGGTCTCAGACTCTCCAGGTCTCTTAGTCCTCTCCAGGTCTCTTAGTCCTTTCCAGGTCTCAGACTCTCCAGGTCTCTTAGTCCTCTCCAGGTCTCAGACTCTCCAGGTCTCTTAGTCCTCTCCAGGTCTCAGACTCTCCAGGTCTCAGACTCTCCAGGTCTCTTAGTCCTCTCCAGGTCTCTTAGTCCTCTCCAGGTCTCAGACTCTCCAGGTCTCTTAGTCCTTTCCAGGTCTCAGACTCTCCAGGTCTCTTAGTCCTCTCCAGGTCTCAGACTCTCCAGGTCTCTTAGTCCTCTCCAGGTCTCAGACTCTCCAGGTCTCAGACTCTCCAGGTCTCAGACTTTCCAGGTCTGAGACTCTCCAGGTCTCAGACTCTCCAGGTCTCAGACTCTCCAGGTCTCTTCGTCCTCTCCAGGTCTCAGACTCTCCAGGTCTCTTAGTCCTCTCCAGGTCTCTTAGTCCTTTCCAGGTCTCAGACTCTCCAGGTCTCTTAGTCCTTTCCAGGTCTCAGACTCTCCAGGTCTCAGACACTCCAGGTCTCTTAGTCCTCTCCAGGTCTCTTAGTCCTCTCCAGGTCTCAGACTCTCCAGGTCTCTTAGTCCTCTCCAGGTCTCAGACTCTCCAGGTCTCTTAGTCCTCTCCAGGTCTCAGACTCTCCAGGTCTCTTAGTCCTCTCCAGGTCTCTTAGTCCTCTCCAGGTCTCAGACTCTCCAGGTCTCTTAGTCCTCTCCAGGTCTCAGACTCTCCAGGTCTCTTAGTCCTCTCCAGGTCTCAGACTCTCCAGGTCTCTTAGTCCTCTCCAGGTCTCAGACTCTCCAGGTCTCTTAGTCCTCTCCAGGTCTCAGACTCTCCAGGTCTCTTAGTCCTCTCCAGGTCTCAGACTGTCCAGGTCTCAGACTCTCCAGGTCTCTTAGTCCTCTCCAGGTCTCAGACTCTCCAGGTCTCAGACTCTCCAGGTCTCTTAGTCCTCTCCAGGTCTCAGACTCTCCAGGTCTCAGACTCTCCAGGTCTCTTAGTCCTCTCCAGGTCTCAGACTCTCCAGGTCTCTTAGTCCTCTCCAGGTCTCAGACTCTCCAGGTTTCTTAGTCCTCTCCATGTCTCAGACTCTCCAGGTCTCAGACTCTCCAGGTCTCTTAGTCCTCTCCAGGTCTCTTAGTCCTCTCCAGGTCTCAGACTCTCCAGGTCTCTTAGTCCTCTCCAGGTCTCAGACTCTCCAGGTCTCTTAGTCCTCTCCAGGTCTCAGACTCTCCATGTCTCTTAGTCCTCTCCAGGTCTCAGACTCTCCAGGTCTCAGACTCTCCAGGTCTCAGACTCTCCAGGTCTCAGACTTTCCAGGTCTGAGACTCTCCAGGTCTCAGACTCTCCAGGTCTGAGACTCTCCAGGTCTCTTAGTCCTCTCCAGGTCTCAGACTCTCCAGGTCTCTTAGTCCTCTCCAGGTCTCTTAGTCCTTTCCAGGTCTCAGACTCTCCAGGTCTCAGACACTCCAGGTCTCAGACTCTCCAGGTCTCAGACTCTCCAGGTCTCTTAGTCCTCTCCAGGTCTCAGACTCTCCAGGTCTCTTAGTCCTCTCCAGGTCTCTTAGTCCTTTCCAGGTCTCAGACTCTCCAGGTCTCAGACACTCCAGGTCTCTTAGTCCTTTCCAGGTCTCAGACTCTCCAGGTCTCTTAGTCCTCTCCAGGTCTCTTAGTCCTTTCCAGGTCTCAGACTCTCCAGGTCTCAGACACTCCAGTTCTCTTAGTCCTTTCCAGGTCTCAGACTCTCCAGGTCTCAGACTCTCCAGGTCTCTTAGTCCTTTCCAGGTCACAGACTCTCCAGGTCTCAGACTCTCCAGGTCTCTTAGTCCTCTCCAGGTCTCAGACTCTCCAGGTCTCTTAGTCCTCTCCAGGTCTCAGACTCTCCAGGTCTCTTAGTCCTCTCCAGGTCTCAGACTCTCCAGGTCTCTTAGTCCTCTCCAGGTCTCAGACTCTCCAGGTCTCTTAGTCCTTTCCAGGTCTCAGACTCTCCAGGTCTCAGACTCTCCAGGTCTCTTAGTCCTTTCCAGGTCTCAGACTCTCCAGGTCTCAGACTCTCCAGGTCTCTTAGTCCTTTCCAGGTCTCAGACACTCCAGGTCTCTTAGTCCTTTCCAGGTCTCAGACTCTCCAGGTCTCAGACTCTCCAGGTCTCTTAGTCCTCTCCAGGTCTCAGACTCTCCAGGTCTCTTAGTCCTCTCCAGGTCTCAGACTCTCCAGGTCTCTTAGTCCTCTCCAGGTCTCAGACTCTCCAGGTCTCTTAGTCCTCTCCAGGTCTCAGACTCTCCAGGTCTCTTAGTCCTCTCCAGGTCTCAGACTGTCCAGGTCTCAGACTCTCCAGGTCTCTTAGTCCTCTCCAGGTCTCAGACTCTCCAGGTCTCAGACTCTCCAGGTCTCTTAGTCCTCTCCAGGTCTCAGACTCTCCAGGTATCTTAGTCCTCTCCAGGTCTCAGACTCTCTAGGTCTCTTAGTCCTCTCCAGGTCTCAGACTCTCCAGGTCTCTTAGTCCTCTCCAGGTCTCAGACTCTCCAGGTCTCAGACTCTCCAGGTCTCTTAGTCCTCTCCAGGTCTCAGACTCTCCAGGTCTCTTAGTCCTCTCCAGGTCTCAGACTCTCCAGGTCTCTTAGTCCTCTCCAGGTCTCAGACTCTCCAGGTCTCTTAGTCCTCTCCAGGTCTCAGACTCTCCAGGTCTCTTAGTCCTCTCCAGGTCTCAGACTCTCCAGGTCTCTTAGTCCTCTCCAGGTCTCAGACTCTCCAGGTCTCTTAGTCCTCTCCAGGTCTCAGACTGTCCAGGTCTCAGACTCTCCAGGTCTCTTAGTCCTCTCCAGGTCTCAGACTGTCCAGGTCTCAGACTCTCCAGGTCTCTTAGTCCTTTCCAGGTCTCAGACTCTCCAGGTCTCAGACTCTCCAGGTCTCTTAGTCCTCTCCAGGTCTCAGACTCTCCAGGTCTCTTAGTCCTCTCCAGGTCTCAGACTCTCCAGGTATCTTAGTCCTCTCCAGGTCTCAGACTCTCTAGGTCTCTTAGTCCTCTCCAGGTCTCAGACTCTCCAGGTCTCTTAGTCCTTTCCAGGTCTCAGACTCTCCAGGTCTCAGACTCTCCAGGTCTCTTAGTCCTCTCCAGGTCTCAGACTCTCCAGGTCTCTTAGTCCTCTCCAGGTCTCAGACTCTCCAGGTCTCTTAGTCCTCTCCAGGTCTCAGACTGTCCAGGTCTCAGACTCTCCAGGTCTCTTAGTCCTCTCCAGGTCTCAGACTGTCCAGGTCTCAGACTCTCCAGGTCTCTTAGTCCTTTCCAGGTCTCAGACTCTCCAGGTCTCTTAGTCCTCTCCAGGTCTCAGACTCTCCAGGTCTCTTAGTCCTCTCCAGGTCTCAGACTCTCCAGGTATCTTAGTCCTCTCCAGGTCTCAGACTCTCTAGGTCTCTTAGTCCTCTCCAGGTCTCAGACTCTCCAGGTCTCAGACTCTCCAGGTCTCTTAGTCCTCTCCAGGTCTCAGACTCTCCAGGTCTCAGACTCTCCAGGTCTCTTAGTCCTCTCCAGGTCTCAGACTCTCCAGGTCTCAGACTCTCTAGGTCTCTTAGTCCTCTCCAGGTCTCAGACTCTCCAGGTCTCAGACTCTCCAGGTCTCTTAGTCCTCTCCAGGTCTCAGACTCTCCAGGTCTCTTAGTCCTCTCCAGGTCTCAGACTGTCCAGGTCTCAGACTCTCCAGGTCTCTTAGTCCTCTCCAGGTCTCAGACTGTCCAGGTCTCAGACTCTCCAGGTCTCTTAGTCCTTTCCAGGTCTCAGACTCTCCAGGTCTCAGACTCTCCAGGTCTCTTAGTCCTCTCCAGGTCTCAGACTCTCCAGGTCTCTTAGTCCTCTCCAGGTCTCAGACTCTCCAGGTATCTTAGTCCTCTCCAGGTCTCAGACTCTCTAGGTCTCTTAGTCCTCTCCAGGTCTCAGACTCTCCAGGTCTCAGACTCTCCAGGTCTCTTAGTCCTCTCCAGGTCTCAGACTCTCCAGGTCTCAGACTCTCCAGGTCTCTTAGTCCTCTCCAGGTCTCAGACTCTCCAGGTCTCAGACTCTCTAGGTCTCTTAGTCCTCTCCAGGTCTCAGACTCTCCAGGTCTCAGACTCTCCAGGTCTCTTAGTCCTCTCCAGGTCTCAGACTCTCCAGGTCTCTTAGTCCTCTCCAGGTCTCAGACTCTCCTGGTCTTAGACTCTCCAGGTTTGAGACTCTCCTGGTCTTAGACTCTCCAGGTTTGAGACTCTCCTGGTCTGAGACCTTCCAGGTCTGAGACTCTCCTGGTCCAGGTCTCAGACCTCCAGGCAGCACAATGCAGGTTGGATAGTCTGGATAAACCAGCAGGCTTCTGGAACAGTGTCTTCTGGACAGACCAGACCAGTGTGGGCGTGTTTGGTCCTGAAACACCATGACAACGGGGAACTGATGTCATCACGGAGGAAACCATGACGACAGTTTCCGTAAACAACATTGACATGATTTTCATGTCTCTAAACCTGGACCAGATGTTTCATCACATTCTGATCAGTGGAAACTTAAACCTCTCAGTAAAACCGTCTTTCACGCCGAGCTGGTCGGCGTTGCTACGTTATCAGACCAGGGTGCAGTTCTTCACATGAATCACATGTCGTGTAAAAATAATCCCAAAAGATCTCGGCTCACTCTTCTGTTTTCTGTCTAGGATCATCCACGAGGACGGATTCTCTGGCGATGACGTAAAGCAGTACAAGCCTGTCGTTTACAGCAATACCATCCAATCTCTGGCCGCCATCGTCCGCGCCATGGATACGCTGGGCCTGGAGTACGGAGACAAAGAACGCAAGGTCAGAGAGACGCTTCACAACACGTGCAGCGTCCCCAGACACACACACACACACAACATGCACATTGCACCTGACTAAACGGCATCTCCAGTGACGACCAGACTGAACTTCGGACTGGAACGTGGTCGAGTTGCTGCAGTTCAGGTTCTGTCCTTCATGTGTTTCAGTGCAGCTGTGGCGACTTGATGAAGCATCACCTCCATTATTTTTGTTCGGATAGAATCAGAACATTTTACTGTCATCTTGCACAGTTATTCATGTTAACCTACCTGTGTGTGTGTGTGTGTGTGTGTGTGTGTGTGTGTGTGTGTGTGAGAGAGAGACGACATGTGAGTGTTATATTTATTCAACTATTAGGCCATAAACTGTTGTGTCAGAGGAAGCTGTTAATGTCAACGCAGCATAAAACTGCTGAGACAGGCCTTGCTGTGCAGACCTGGGAATTGCTGGGATTAATAATCATTTAGAAGCTATTGGTGTGCAGCAGTGTGTGTTGGACACAACTCCAGTCAGCCATGATTCAGGCCTCCACTCCCAGGCGGCTTTCCACTGCTCCTGTGAAGTTTAACTCTGTGTGTGTCATTTTTCTGTTGATCAGAGATGGAGATGTTCTAAAGAGCAGAAGTCGTTTTCCTCTCCAAACACCAGCCGGGAGCGCCGTCTCCTCGGTGCTGAGCTAAGGGCTAATGGGAACGGCTGCTAGCGAACTCTGGCTTGCAGATTTCCTTCCTGACAGTTTTAGTTCGTGCTACTTGTAAGTCCAGTAATCCTAAAGGGTACGAGACCAATATATGATACACTAATGAAGGATTAGGGCTGTAATCCTCAGCAGAGCATCAGTTCTGTCTCTGAATGGATCAAAGACTGAAGGTCAATGACAGATTCCAGACTGAGTGATGTGTTACAGTCTGTCCGGTGTGGCAGTTCGAAGTTCAGATTTAATGTCTGAAAGTTTGATACGTCACACTCTGAAGGTGTGACTTACCCAACTTTACCGCATTTGATGTAAAATGGAAAGAAAGTTCATCTCAGACCTAAAACCTACAGAAAAAGCTGCTCAAGGGAATATTTCCCTACTTCATAATGCTGCCTGTCCTTTCCAAACATTCCCTTCTAACAGTGAGGATTCCAGTTTTAATTTGGTCCCATTCTTCCAGGTGTCCAACAGTACGGGGTCCTGCTTGTCTCAGGTGGGATCCGTCTCAGGGACACTCCTGGGCGAAAAAGGGGATTTTCCAACATGTGGAAATAAACTGGAGATGAACGTGTGTCATTTGCCAGTTTACCTTCTCTTTACTTCATGTTCCTGACCCTTGCCAGTTCATTGTGTTGTTACCTGGCTGCGTAGCGTTTCAGGGTGAAGTTCACCTGCTCGCCGGCATGCTGGTCCTCTACCTCTTCATCCCGGCTTTCCTTTTCCTGAACTGCCTCAAACCTTCTCACACAACATACAAGACATTGATCATAACATCTTCCAAAGTCATGGAATATTTTTAATCACAGGGAAGTTATTGATATTCCATGGAGAGATGAAATAACAACACACTTATTGATCAGGACCATATCTGTGTGTTCTATCTTATCTTCTGTTTAAGTTGGTATTGTATTTCCCGATGGATGTAACAGGCTTCGCTTTACACTCGATGCATGATTTATTTATGAGGAAGAATTGTCCACTGTATGATATTCATTCATTCATTTTTTTAACCCATCCATCCATCCATTCTCCAGTTCAGGGTCATGGGAAGCTGAAGTCAATCCCAGCAATCATTGGGCAAGAGGCACCGTGAGGCAGAGTTTAGGTTAACTGGACAGTAACCAGTTAACCTAGCATGCATGTGTTGGATGGTGGGAGGAGTACCAGGAAAGAGCTGTATGATATTATGAACAGAAATTTAAATATTCCCTTTCCATGTTAAGAAATGCAGGAAGATGACTGAATCACTATTGACTGCTTCACCTACTCTAAAGCATCGTCCATCCGAGTGCAGCTGGATTCTGGAACACATTCTTTCCAACGCGTTGCTGACTTTTACAGCTAAATTCTGCTTCCTGTTCCAGGGGGGTCTTTAGTTCCTGATGTTAAACAGAGAGAAAGCCAGCAGGGATAAAACACTGATGTTTACTCCTGACAGGAACGTGAACCATCAGATCAAATTTAGAAACGACAATGTTTCCCCAACAAAATGGTGCTAATAAAAGCAGTGATTAACACATTACGTTGCACAGATTATAACCTAAATTGTTCAAGCTAACCACGATTAACTTCATTATTCTGTGGTAGCATCATGTTTGATCTTCATCATCATCATTAGAATGTCTATTCAACCTGTGAAATCTGAAGCATCTTATGAACGCTTCTGTCACTCTCTCTGGACTTCACACATACACTTCGCAGATGTTCTTGTAGTTTACTTCACCTTTAGGCTTAACTACTGACGTTTGATTAGGCCCCGCCCCTCTCCCTATTGCCTTACTGAATGATGCAGAGTATTTACCCGCTGCTGAGCTTCTTGAGGCGACAATGCAGGTTCAGTCAAGGCATTTGAAGACATTTTAAAGACATTTTGACATTGTCCATGTGAAACAATTTCATTCTTGGCATTTAAGGGCATGCCGCTAGGAACAAGTTGCAGACCACCGCAGCTGAGTTGACATAAGAAAAACAACAAGTGATGTTTAAATAGGTGCATAAGATCATCAATGTCATCATGATGATGCAATCATGATATGTGAGAAGCTCCATAAATTCCAGGTGGAAACCTCCACAACCACCTGGATCTATGACTACCTCACAAACAGACCCCAGTTTGTGAGACTGAAAGGTTGTGTGTCTGAGATGGAGGTCAGCAGCACTGGTGCACCACAAGGAACTGTACTCTGGCCATTCCTCTTCACTCTGTACACCTCAGACTTCCAGTACAACTCTGAGTCCTGTCATCTGCAGAAATACTCTGATGACTCTGCAGTTGTGGGGTGTATCAGGGATGGACAAGAAGCAGAGTACAGAGAACTGGTCAGTCAGTTTGTTAAATGGTGCGGTGACAATCATCTCATATTAAATAGCAGCAAAACAAAAGAGATGATTGTTGACTTCAGGAGGAAGAAGAATAAACAAAGCACTGTTTCCATCCTGGGAGAGGAGGTGGAGGTGGTGGAGGAATACAAGTATCTTGGAGTTCAGTTGGACAACAAACTGGACTGGAAATGCAACACTGACTACATCTACAAGAAAGGTCAGAGCAGACTGTACTTCTTAAGGAAGCTGAGATGGTTTAACGTCTGCACCAAGATGTTGCATATCTTCTAGAAGTCTGTTGTGGAGAGTGCAGTCAGCTTTGCAGCATCTGCTGGGGTAGTAGCATCAGAACCAGAGACTTGAAGAGAATCAACAAACTGATCCAGAAAGCTGCTTCTGTGCTTGGAGTAACTCTGGAGCTGCTGGAGCTGATTGTCCAAAGAAGAATGCTGCACAAGCTGATGAAGATGATGGAGGATTCTTCACACCCTCTCCACAACACAGTGATGAAACAACAAAGTGTGTTCAGTGAGAGGCTTCTTCAGGTCCCATGTAAGACTGAAAGATACAGAAAATCATTCCTGCCAGCAGCCATCAGCCTCCGGAACAAGACCTCCTCTAGTTATTATTATTATAGACTGTTATGGGGTGGCAGTGAGGGATGGTGAAGGTGTGGACCCAAATGCAGAGATGAGGGAAACAGGGATGCAGATTCCAGAAGGTTTATTCTAAACAAAGGCACTCAGGGGACTAACAACAAGGTACAACAAAGTGATCCAGCAACTCAAGACTACAACTGAGGGGTATAAATACACTGGGGAACCAAACAAGAAACAGGTGTACAGAATGAACTAAAACAAGACCAGGTGAACTCAATGAGGAAATCAATAAAGCTAAATCATAAACAAGGGAACCAACAGGAAAAACTACAAAATAAAACCAAATAAAATCACCTGTTGGTTTATCACCTTTGGTGGGTCAGTTAAGGTACCATGTATGAGTGAATTGAGCTGCTTGACCAGCTACTGTTCACCACAGTCGGCTACAGCAGGTCATCATTAAAGTGAGTTATAGATGAGATGAAACCCATCGATCCAGGTCTGCAAGAGGTTTGAAGAAATTCTGACATAGCTTGGGGCCTAAAACATTTGGCAGCAGCATGTTGACACTGCACCTCTGACGTGTCCGAGACGTGAAACGTTTGACAGTTAGCATTGTGTATATTCCTTTTTTTTAATACTTAATTTTTATTGAAGCTTTTTTTTTTTTTTACATAAACAATAACAGTTACAGTCAGTACAATTTGCACAATATAAGCTTGGCAACAAAAAAAATAATAAATGTCATAATACAAATCTTATTACAAAAAAAGTTGGGGAACAATATCATTGTGTATATAGCATTGTGTATATTCCAACGTAATAATGTGTATGTTTGTTTCTAATGGCTGCTTGCAGTATTTCGCACTCGGTTGAAGTCTCATTTGATGTCATCTCTAAATTACCGCTGCATGTTCACAAGCTGCAGTTCTGGAGTAACTAGTAGGGGGCAGTGCAGGAACCTGTTTGACTAGACGGAAAATTACTGTAAAACACTTGATTAAGTCCAAAACGACAGACTTTCACCGTTTTTTCCTGCCCAGAATCAACCAGCTGCTAGCTTATTGGAATGTTTTTGTTTTGACCCGAAACATTCATTAACTTTAGCGGGCCGAAAGGCTCTAGTGCACCCCCTGGTGGAAAATCCTGGTAACAACTGTAACACACAAGCAAGAGTGTAAACAAGAAGTTAAAAAGCAGAGCCGAGCAAGTCTTCGTCTTCAGTCTGGCTGAAGACCACAAGCCATAGGAGTCACACCAGGACTGTAGAGAAGGGGATTAATGGGGGGGTTTAGTTGAACGAGGACGAGGACGGAGGGCTGATCAGTTAAAAGAAAAAGGTGGGAGGCGACAAGTGACGCTGAACAGACTGAGCTGTGTTTATACTCTGCATCTTGCTTCCCCTCAGAGAAAGCATCCGACTTAATGGACAAGCAGTGAATGTCTGCATGCAGGGACACAGCTTATCTCTGCACCTGCTACGCAGATATGAAGCTCCTCTGCTCGCTCTTACCTCCATCTGTTTCCCCGGCCTTTGCTGGTTGCTGTGGCAACCCAGTGTTTTCCTTTCTCTCAACACATTCCACAGGCTTGTGTCCAAGGGCGGTGTGACACATACACAATGCACAGCGCACATGCAGCGCTGGCAGGCCTGAAATAGACTGTTGTCACTGCAGTACGAAGCTGCGAGACCTTTTCACTCGGGTCTGAAGAAGACGCCGCTGCACTGGGACGGACTGCAGGTTTTTATGTAGTCAGACGCTGCTGTGTCTCTGCGTCTCGAGCGTAAACATGGTAATGAAATCTGTTCGCTTTCACCTGCGACTCCTTCTAGCGCTCGACGCCTCTGAAAGCATCGACGGATCCTAAAAGGCAACATCGTGCTTGTGTGCGTGAGCCTTCAGCTCTGCTTCCTGTCCAGTTGTAGCTTCGCTGCGTCCAGCTGAGGACATCTGAACGTGCGTTCAGCAGCGCATGCAGACATGCATGGTCTTTAACGGCCGTTCGTTGTGGCGTCTGGCGGCTTCCTCCAGACCAAAGTAAGACGCAGGACGCAGCTGCTACAAAACGTCTGAAAAACACTCTCCATGGACCCCGAGGACGGAGAGCGGAGGAGGGGGGGGGGGTGCACAGAGATGAACTGGTGCCTGTTGTCATGGTAACGAGTCAGTTATTCTCACGGGTTGATTTGTGCATGTGCAATGTCCCTGTGATGATGAAAATAAGGATGATGGATGAAGATGATGGTGATGATGCCCACTCTGGAGTTTAGGAGATGGTCACCTGGTCAGGTGTGTCATTCTGCCAAATCCTTCTTCTGGGTGTTTTCCTGAGTACCAACCGTAGACCGTATATAAAAGATGGACAGAGTCTTCGGCGGTAAAAAGTGAAGCCTATGAGGAAGTGCATAAAACTGCAGTTCCCCCTTCATCCACTAGGGGCTGTAGAACAGCAAATCCCCATAGACTCCCATGTTAAAAAGACCAACTTCACAGCAGAAATAAACATGTTTACAGCAGAAATAAACATGTTTACAGCAGGAATAAACATGTTTACTGCAGTAATAAACATGTTTACAGCAGGAATAAACAGCTTCACAGCAGGAATAAACATGTTTACTGCAGGAATACCCATGTTTACAGCAGGAATAAACAACTTCACAGCAGGAATAAACATGTTTACTGCAGGAATACCCATGTTTACAGCAGGAATAAACAACTTCACAGCAGGAATAAACATGTTTACTGCAGGAATACCCATGTTTACAGCAGGAATAAACAACTTCACAGCAGGAATAAACATGTTTACTGCAGGAATACCCATGTTTACAGCAGGAATAAACAACTTCACAGCAGGAATAAACATGTTTACAGCAGAATTAAGCATGTTCACAACAGGAACATGTTTACAGCCTGGTACAAAAATCCATTTTAGGTTTAATAGGTCAGGTTTACCTTCATGACAACTGTGGGGGGAGTGAATTTTTTTCTAACTCACCCATTTAAAAGTAATTCAATCTCGAAATTTGGCATATTTAGAGGTGTGTCCTTTTGATTGACAGGTACCCAATCTACCGCTTCAAGTCAGAACGTAGAAGAACCACGGTTTTTAGCCGGTTAACAACGTGACTTGGCTTTAGTCGCTTACCTCCGTTAGGTGGTTAGCTCCTGTTATCTCCAGGTTAGCTCGGTTAGCTCTTAGTTACAGAAAGCTTGGAATTCGCTCGATGTCAATCATCCACCATGACGCTCACAGCCCCCCTCTCAGCTCCACCTCTTTGCCCATATTTGTATTCTCCGGGTGAGACGACACACATGCCCCTGCCAAGATGGTGATGGTAGGAACCGCCCACCGAGCTTCAATTCAGCTCTTCAGAAGCCACCGGTGATGTCACGGAGGCTTCGCCCATCTCTATATACAGTCTATGGTTGTGATAAAGAAAGGAAGAACGGAGATGTAGAGTCTGCATCATTAGTGTGAGATGGCGTACAGAAATGAACCACATCCTAGCAACGGGAAGGCCTGTGATCACATACTTGAGCTTTGTGTTTTTATTAGAGTTTTATTTGTTTCCAGAAGATGATGCAGTATGTTTTTTTTACCATTTACACCTCAGGCTAGAGCTAAGCTAACATCGGGTTGGCACTGAGCTTCTTCCATGCTAGCGCAGAGCTCCCCCTTTCCTCTATGGAGTGGTGTGGTTTACCTCTTGGCGTGTTCTCCTGCTCTCAGACATGCAAGTTTTGGGATGTGGGTCACTTGGTGTGAAAGTGAGTGCATGTTTGTGCCAGCCCCTACGATAGGCTGCCACCCACCATGTGAATGCTGGAAAGAAATTCAGTTTCTGCAACCTGGAACAGGGTGAGCAGTTTAGAGAGGAGGTGGATGAGTAAATCAAAAACATGCCAGTAATGCTGAAGAAGAAGCAAGTCTTTTTTCTGATGATCATCGGGTGAATAAATTCTCACAAAGATGGAAAACTTTACATGTATGTAGTTACCATGTCGATTCTCAGGATATTTGATGTAAATGTGGGCAGTAATAAAAACAACATAATATGTATTACTGAACAAATGTTCATGAAATAATAAAAACCACAATAAAAGCATTGTGATAGACTGGCAACATGTTCAGGTGTCCCTGCTTCTGAAGATGGGATGGACTCCAGCTTCCTGCAACCCTGAATTAATAAGCAGTTAAGAAAATGAACAAATGAGCGAACAAGCTAATTATTCAATTAATTAATTATTATTATTATTATTATCATTATTATTATTATTATTCGTTTTTCTCACCTTCACCTCATCAACTACAGGATGACAGGACCTGAAAAAAGGTTTTGTAAACTGGACTGGAAACCAGCAGACAGAAGCCGCCAGAGACTGCCATGTTTGGTTTTAGCTTTTTGCTCCACTCACCTCCAAACCGTCTTTATTACATAGCTTGTGTGTGTGTGTGTGTGTGTGAACATACTGCATCTTAAATAGGAAAATCTGTCAGTGCATAAGGCCAGACATGATCTGACCTTAGCCTCTAGCTAGCTAACCTTCTAGCTAGCTGACCTCCTAGCTAGCTAATCTCCTTGCTAACTAACCTCCTTGCTAGCTAATGTCCTCAATCACTCATTCTGTTGCTAACCTCCTCACTAGCTCATTTTCTCGCTAGTTAACCACCTCGGTAGTTGACCTCATGGCTAGCTAACCTCCTACTAGCTAATCTGCTTGCTAACTAACCTCCTAGCTAGCTAATGTCCCCACACACTCATTCTGTTGCTCTCTAAGACAACAGACCCATAGTTTGTTGTCAGATAATGCTAAAAGCTAACACAGCTCAGGTTTTTAGCTCCAGATTTCCACTTCTAGTGTTGCCAGTGCTCTAGTTATCAAAGGTTGTCAAAAATTTGGTCTGAGAGTCCACCAGGTGAACCAGACCACATTCAGACATGGAAGATCCAAGTGCAAAAGTCCTGGACCTTGATCCAGGTCTCGGGGTGACTACGGAGAAGTCATTTCCTCACTGTAGAAAAATGCACGTGCATGAAGTACAATTTCTTCCCGACATTTAGAACACATGTTTTCATGCACACTGATGGGAACAACAAACATATTCCTCCCTCTCCTTCGGAATGAAACTATGATCCGAATGAGTCGGATTGGATCAGAATCTTCCATCTGAATTTCACTTGAAGTATTTTAGTCTGAAAACTAGTGTCCATGTAGACATGGTTAGTAATGGAAATACACTGGTGTCACTCTCAGCAGTCTCGCTCTCTGTTTGGCGGCAAAGCAGATGGTTTGATGCCGATGTGTCACACGAGGGGGGGGGGGG